>NC_050183.1:10540650-11183150 GCF_008315115.2 Sander lucioperca
TGAAAAATGGGTCCAATATTTACTTTGGTGACTATGGGGCGAAAGGATCGTTCCTAAAGAGGCGTGGTGGTGGCGGAGCCCACATGACACAGGGACAGGAAACTACTCTGAGTTGGGGCGTCTCAGTTCTAAACTGTCTCTGGTTCCAGTTCCAGTGCTGTTTATTTTACCAAGACAAAGGTGACGAGGGCCAACGTGAGGCAACACTAGGGCTGCACGATATGAGCAAAATATCAAATTGCGATTATTTTAAATTGATATTGCGATTGCAATCACAATATTGGAGGAAATGATCATTTTTGTATCATTAGTCTCATTTTCATTGAAAATATTAAAATTTAAATAAAAATAATATGATTTATAGCGTGATTTCTGCAAGGATCTGTACCAAACAAAGATGTTTTTCTGTAGTCTGTAGGATAGGATTTGTAGGCCGGGATGTCTCGTCATCCCCACAATACTTTATTTTAGAATGGTTTGACACATGTTTTGCCTTTAACAAATATTGTGCCCCCCTGCAATTTGGACATTGCACTAGTCAATATTGCGATTTCGATAAAATTGCAATTAATTGTGCAGCCCTAGGCGACGCCACAGTCAGCCTTCTGCGCCACTGGTTTCTGGCCGTCGGCTTGGTGTGTCAGGGCCTTAAACGTCACCTGCTGGTTTCTTGTGAGAGATATCATCATTCTAACAACAAAGGTGTCATTCTAAAAATAAAAGCCACTGTAGGGCACCGTCACCAAATGCCACTAGTTTGACGTTCAATTCTGCTTTGCTGTGATACTAATTCTAAGCTATGAAACTACTCAAAACTCCAAACAATTAAATTAGAAGAAAAAAAGTTTCTTAAATTGTAATTGCAATGATGCATTTTCTCTTAAGATTTAACTTGAGTGTCATGTTTTTTAAACCCCTGCACACCCATGGAAGGTCCAATTAATGGTAGAACATACAGGTGTTTCCTCTTATTATTATTATTATGCCTTCACAGAACTGCGTGGGCAAAACCATGACGCTGTCCAATGTCCAGCCAGTTTGATAGTGGGGGTGGGATTGACCTCTCAGTCGCAAATTTTTCGTTTATATTCTTGTTTTATAACTGCAGGAGAAATAATGCAAGCAGCGGAGAAGGATGGATGCTGATTTTGGTCTGAATGCAGCTTAACATTGCACATGAAATGATAAACTGTCACACTTGTGCAAATGCTGAATGATGAATAGCATACAAAGTGTGACGAATGAATGACAAAATCAAGCTTGTTTTTGCAAACTCTTCACATTTGGATCAAGGCTAGTTTCAGAGCAAAAGCCTTTTTGTGTCATCATGGTACAGACTTTTGTCATGGCAGACATTTTGATTTGTAACAGGAAAAGCAAAGCACAGGGCGAAACTAAGAACAATTATGGATTTGATGGTTTTGTTCTATTTATAGCCTGCAGACAGCGTACCATGCCAGTTAGCCACCGGCATGTGTCATGGTCCTCAAATCTACCAAGCACTGGCTACTTGATATGTTAGAGAATTAAGTTTTATCACAATGCACATGTGCTGTAAATTTGTCCAGGCCATTAGCAGAGAACAGCCTTTTGAACCTCAACATTTCCTCCCCTTTCCCTACAGGTTTACACCCGACTTCACGTCATCTCGAGTGATCCGGGAGCTGAAATTGGTGACATGCGGAGGCTCTGAGTTTGTGTTTGTCTTGAACGCCTCCTTGCCCTACCACATGTTAGCTACATGTGCAGAGACCCTGCCCAGACCGAGCTGGGAGCTGGAGCTCTACATCATAGTGTCGCTCATCATGAGGTGAGTTCCACTCTGTACTGCAGTGTAGCACCAGCACCACAAGCAATAAAACACCTCGCTGTTGTATTTCATTTTGTATTTCAACCCATCTAACAGTCCATATTTACGTCTCTTCAGTTCCATGTTTCTGTTGGTGATTGCCACAGCCTACCTGGAGGCTCAGAGCATATGGGACCCTTTCAAGAGACGCGTGTCTGTGGAATCCAACTCCTCCATGGAGACGGGGAGACCTTTTAATCTCAGGGAAATTGTGCAAATTCACAGTGATTCAAAGTAAGTGTAAAACGGGAAAGGCAGAGTTACATCTCGGACAAAGGTTGATCAAACCTTATGATATCATCAATGCACAAAAAGATATAATGTTAATCTAATGAAGAGGAAGATCCATCTATTGATTGTTAAAAAGGTTCTAAGTAGGGCTGTCAACCGATTAACTTTTTTAAATTGCGATTAATCGCTGAAGTTCTATAGTTAATCGCGATTAATCACATATTTTATCACATGATTAAAATTCTATTATTTTGCATTTCAGAACAGTTTTTAAGTACATATTAACAATCAAAAGCAATTTTTACCAGTGTATCTTGATTGGGAATCAAATGAATGCAAAGAAAGTTACTTTATGAACTTGATTTTAAGATTTGTAATTATTTATTTACTGTAAACAAAATAAAAATGTGTGAATCTGTCATTATTGCACAGTTCCTCCAAGTACCTAACTAAAAAACTAAAAATCCCTCTCCTTACTAGAGTCAATCTAGTGTTTAGTAAAATAAATAAATAATTTTGATTCCTCACTGACGTCCAGTGATCACCGGTTAATGAGCAGCTCATTTCTGCACAAGTCCGTGTTAACACAGCCCATCTCCACTCTTACCCGGCGACAGAGAAACAGGCTAGATAGTCCAGTACACTGTTGTTTCCACAACCACAAAAACACAGCAGTCTCTGAACTCGCGTTGGCAGTTTGGTTGAAGTTGGATGTAGTCCAGTTTTTGTCTAATGAGCGGACACTTGCAAGCAGGATGGATGGAACAGGTGGCCGCCTAGCGTTACCTTTCCAGCTAGCTAGGTTATACTCCAGCCCCTGTTCGCATTTCACCACTGAGGATGTCCCCCCGTCATAGCCCGCTCCGGCCGCTGCTTGCTCCGGCCGCCGCAGCTGCTGCTGCTCGCTCCGGCCACCGCTGCTGCCCGCTGGTCAAAATAACCTGTATGGCGGGCTACAGCAACCTTTTTATTTCCGAACGGCCCCCGAGGGCCGGTGGTCTAGCATCACGTTAACTGTACTACTATGCTTAGCTCCGTAGGTGGTAGCTCAAGCTTGACGTGCTTCGGTGATATTTTAATTCGGCTTTACACAATGTGCATATGGCTTTAGACTTGTCTACGAGCCGTCCGGGAGTTTTGAAAAATAAAAAGCGCCATTCAGGATTTCATTGCTGCTGTCTTTCTCCATCATGCCTGCAGCCTGCAGACCAGCAGTAGAAGGATGTGTTACGAGGAAGTGGCAGTTTGATGATAAGTAACGGTGCTGCAAAGGGTCAAAATAGTAGCCTGTTAGGCACGACGCAAAGCCGAGTGAAGTGTAAAATAAATTAATAAATGCCGGCATGCGATTAAAAAAAAATGAATCGCATCGGCCCTTAATCGCATCGCGATTAACGCGTTAACACTGACAGCCCTCGTTCTAAGACAATCTTTAAATACCGTTCCATCATTCTGATTGATTAGGTGTGTTTAAGAGGCTCTGACACACAGAGAGGACACTGATAGCTGTTGGGCTGTGGCTAACCTCTGCCAACAGTTTTTGCAGTGTCTGGTACTGCCACCACTTACTTACCTTATCGTTGGTCATTTGGGTACATTTGCATGTTTAACCTGAGGCAGATGGTGAGTGAAAGCTGTCTGATTGGCTGTTCAGCCGGGGGAATAAGTGATTTCACCCATTTAATGTAGTTTCTCATTGTTTCTTTCAATTATTATTGCAGGAGCAAAAGACCACTTTATAGTGCTAGTTTATCAGACATATTCTCACTTTGTATTCCAGCCTAAAATGAGACGATTTTACAGTGGTATAAAAAAAATCACATTTGTTTTCTTGTCTTAAGTTGCTGCAACTAGTGATTATTTTCATTATTTTCTCGATTAATTGATGAATCATTTGGTCTATAAAACACTTTAGAAAACCATGCTAAAACACCCTGACAAGTTTGGAGAAAAATAGTTAGCAGATTGATTTTCTATCGATTGACCGAATCTGATTAATCAGCTAATCACTGCAGCTCTTCCCTTCTTTAGAAGCTACAAGGGGAGGTGCAGCATGTAAAGTGTATTTTAACAGAAAATTGTCAACCTTTTCAGGTTGAACGATTACGGCGACTCTCCCCAGAACTTCCGAGGAGGATATGCGTCCAGCAACGGAGCAGCTCGGGTCGGAGGCCGACAGGGCAACAGCCGCTCCCTGTCCGACTCAGACAGCCAAGAGAAGAGGCCCCGGATCGGCTTCAGCCGCCCATCTATGCAAGCCACTTCCTCGCAGCTGACCAAAGGGAGTACAACCTCAGGCCAAGAAGGCCCTCCAGCTGCCTGCCAGCTAGTCAACCGAAAAGCTCGGAGTACCAAACAACTGGACCTCCAGGGTCAAAGTTTAGCTGGGCCATCGCTGCCTCACAGAGGCCTCTGTCCTGACGATGCAGAATATGCCAACCTGATAGGAGCCATGGACAACGACCTGGACCGTCCAGATTCACTCAGTGGTGAGACGCTACAGGAACAGAGCGCTCAGTCAATACAAAACAAAGGTACCCACATTTGTTTTTATCACAAAAGAGCAGAAGGCCTCTGTAATCAGGTACAGGTCTTTGAGGTGTGTGTTTACTATCATTTGCAGTGTTGGAATCCAAAGGGAAGCTGCGCGGCAAAACAAAAGCCCAGAGGAAGAAGGAAGAGAAGGAGAAAAAATCGACAGTAAAGACTCAGGGAGACGAGCTAAAAGATAACCTGGCCGACAACGACGACAGCTCCTCCACTACCACAGAGACCTCCAATCCAGATGTGGAGGCAAACATCAAAGAGGTACACTTGTCTTGTAGTCCGAGCTCTCATTCTGGGTTGTACATTTCATTTCTGTCAACTCTCCATGCATTGCATCTAACACAGCTGGAGACTTGAGATATGGACTCAAGTAAGTCCAGTCCCATAGCAGATGAGTCAAAGTTCTCATTTTGTGACTCGACTTGGGTCTGCTATGAGACTTTACATGGTGACAAATAAACATTGAAAAATGTATATATAACATAACCAGGATGCTCACGTCTCCATAGCATACCGCCTATTTTCCTCCCTGTAGCTGTGCAAATGATTTATACGCTCAACTCATTTATGTGCTAGTTCCTGCTTTTAGCAATCAAAAGAACTCCTTTTTTGTCTTTGCCAAATATTTGTTGCATTTGTCTGTTATATTAATTATTAGAAATAACCTATTTTTTATGCTGTCCGCTCTGTTTTAAACAAGACGTCGAAAGAGGCGTCCTACTGAATTCTTTATAAAATGATCTAATAAAAATTTTTTTTGTTTAAATGCTTCTACAGCTTAATGATAAATGATCAGCTGGGATGCCATGGTGGTGCAGTGGTTAGCACTGCCGACTTTTTTCACAGGGCTTTTTGATTTTCAAGTCCTTCTCAAAGACCTGACTTGGACTGGGTTGAAAAGACTGCTAGTACGTGTCCATTGTCAGCGTCATTTCCTCGCTTTGCGTTCATTTCTATGGGAGCAGCCGTGCAATGCATTCTGGTAGCGTCACAGGGACTTTGGAGAAGCAGGGTGTCGAGTCGCCCTCTCCTCATTTGCATGAAGTTGAATCCAACCAACTTTATGCAAATGAGGAGCGGCCGTCTTGGCTCGCCGCCTCTCAAAATCTGATGAAAATCTTTTAAACTGACCTTTGTTGATCTGAAATGAAGACACATTCAGCAACCGCATGGCCTATTTCTCACTTCAAATGTTTTCAGAAACATGTTTCGGTGAACTATTTTCGTGAGTCAGCTAAGCAATCAGCTGCAGCCATCGTCGTCGTAGGAGGGCGGAGACTGTTTTCTTTGCTTATCAGCGGTCATTAAAGAGCAATGAAAACAATGCACATATGGACATGTACCATCAGAGGTATAAAATGCAATGCTTTTCCCCAAAAAAACATGTATAATACAAAAGTAATCCTCTCAATCATCATCTATGAGCCACTAAAAGTGCGTGGTAGTGTCTGTATCTGCAGGGACCCCGGCTGCTGCTTTTATTTTTATTTTGGTGAGAGCGGGACGTTTGTGGGTGTCAACAAAGAGCCCCCACATGGGTGTGTAACCCCCAGCCAATAACCACGTGCATGTTGTGCAGCCCATTCCGTGTAAACCGCTGCTTTCTGTCTCATACCAATGCACAGGTTTAACCAACACAGAGAAACAAACAGGATGAAGCTCTGCCTTCACTCCTAATCCCACACTGGTGTGGGAGGTGTGGGTGTGTTTATTTGTGCCTTAGAACATAACCGCCGTGCAACAATTCAAGAAGATTGTTTTGTTTCTCTGATTCCCTCTCTTCATTTACTCTCTAGCTCGCTCGACTCTGGCTGTTGAGCCGGGGAGGAGGGGCCAACTTTGAACACTGTGTAAAGCGATACTACATATTCTACCTTTTTAAAAACAGCTCTGGCATCTACTACTATGGATATGACATAATAATATGCATACTGTTATCATATATTTTCCTATCATTTCTTCCAGGAACCAGTGAAAAAGAAAGGAAGGACAGTAACCACAGAAAAAGTGAAAGAAGAGGCTTCAAATTTCCTAATCAAACCCAAACCCAAGAAACAAGGAACCACAAAGAAAGAGAGCCCAGCAGAAAAATCCAGGTCTGTTTGTGTAATCACAGGTGATGACATCATCTTTTTTGTTTATTGCGTAAAAAAAAACCTCCTTTTCATGACATATCATTTGATTGTTCCCAGTTCTCTGGAGCTGCCATATGTAACACCGCTGGAGAACAAACAACGCAAGAGCTTCACATCCAAAGCTCTGCACCCTCTCGCCAACATCCCAAAGACACGGCCGCTGCAGAAACAGAGATGTACGTTTCTTCACTTAAATGTGGGGCTGCTCGATTATGCAAAAAATCATAATCACAATTATTTTGGTCAATATTGAAATCACATTATTTAACTCAATGACTCGTTGGAAAGATGTTGCATTTATTAAACTTAAAAAAACAGTGAAACAGTTAAAACAAATCAATATCAATAGTGAAAACACCTTGAACTGTGAAATTTCCTTGAATACTTTTCCCGCTTGAATGTTTTTGAATTCCCCTTCAGAACGCAAGACAAAATAAAAGTTTATTTGCAAAGTGTAATGTGCAAAATATTTGTTTTTCTAGATTACATTGTTTTTTTTTTTAATTAAAATTCTATTAATTGCACAGCCTTACTTAAATGTTGTCTCTTTGCCATTTGCTTTTATACCAGATGTGTTTGTGACATGTTTGTTTTGGCAGTTGATGGGAAGCTGGAAGAAGGGCGCCCCTCTCTGTTGGCCAAATTGTTGTCCAGCGTCCCAGTGCCAGAGCTGGGCCACAGCAGCAGCTCTGAGGGGGAGAAGGAGTTTGCTGCCCCAGAGTGGGATGTACCACTTTCCAAAAACAGCATCCGTAAGTCAAGATCTGAAACCGTCATGTCCAGCGTCGGTCCTGCTTCAAACACTCACCCATCAGCCTTCTAAAGATCCCATTGTCTTCTTTTCCCCACATGCAGAAGCAGATAGTCTCCAGCAGATCTCCCTCCAGACGATAAACGCGGACCCTTTCCTGAAGAGATCCATCACGGCAGGGACCAGCTCCCCTCCACCCACCTCCCCCAGCTTATTGTCCCGGGGCTCCTACAGCAGTGTGCTTAACAGTAACAGGTATCCACATGGTCAGATGTGAAGGGAATAAAACAACACCATTTTAGCTCATGCCATTTAAAAATTCTGGAAGAACTTATGTCCACTTACCAAAAAGCTGTCGCTGATGCCTGGTCCTCCTGTTTCTCCAGCATCATTACCTGCAATTGTCACAACGTGGCTCCATGGTTATTTAAAAAAAACTATCAATTATGTACCAACCCGCCTCCCAGCCAACAAACAGAAGCCTCTCCTTTCATTTGTCAAAATCTTTCCAACTTTTTCACCAACTAAATGAATGATAACCAGCTCCAGATTTGTCACTGATGCCCATTCTGTACACCATGACCCCCCGCCTTACTCTGCACTTTAAAAGGTGCCTGTTAGATTTCCAAAGGAGGTTTTCGGTCCTGCTATTTTAACCTTTGAACAGCTCTCTTTCCACTGGCTGCCTGCCTTAAACATACAGTACAGTACAGTACAGTGCAGTGCAGCCAAGCTTCCCAAGAAGCCCAGCTTTGACCCTCTTGATTGATGATGAAATTAGCATTTTTATCAAAGATTTTAGAAATACTGGGTTAGTTGTTATAGTGGATTATACTTAGATCTACGTCCTGTTAAAAAGCAGTGAGGAAGGCAACCTACCCCGCCTAATGTCTTGTCTTATCAGAAATCAAGTGCTGGATGTCTCCAGCTAAGTGAAAATAAATAGAGCACCGTGTAACTCCTTTTAAAAAAATGCTTCATAAATAGTTAACTATGTATTTATTATCATAATAAAGCATGCTATTTTGGTACTGAATTTTTAGTTTTTACCTAAATCTAATCCAGATTCTTGGTGAATTTTTGACACTTTTGCAGTGAGGGAAACCAAAAGAAGGCCCCAGGAAATAAATTGTCTGCAGCCACTCCACTCCTGGGCAAAAATGGGAACCCCACCTTTGCTGCTGTAGCTGCTGGTTATGATAAAAGCCCAGGTACGTATGTAACCATGAACTAACGCCTGGGCTATGATGGTTGGTTTACAAGAGAGACCACTGATGTTTCCTGTTCTCTTCAGGTGGCTCTGGCCCAGGTAAAACTGACAGCCAAGGAAAGACTCTGCCGCACATGACATCAGTGGAAAGTGACAGCTCTGACAGGTAGTGTGAGAAAATGACAACATTTACATCCAGACATGACAGCAAGATGTAATCCCAGTTTAATATTCTGCATTTGTTTTCCTCCCATAGCTCTGGATTATGGAGCCCCATTGACACAGTCAGTAGTCCCAACTTCCATTCTGCCAACTCATTCTCTGCTTTTGGACCCAACAATTCCTTCAACCTGACAGGAGGTAACCTGTATGGCTCCGTCAACCAACAAATAAGAAAGTAGAGTAACTGGTGTAACAGTTTATGGTTGACTGGCTGCATTCAAACTTGTGTGTGTGTGTGTGTGTGTGTGTGTGTGTGTGTGTGTGTGTGTGTGTGTGTGTGTGTGTAGTTTTCAGTGGAATGAATCTCCCAAAGTCATCGGAGCCTCAGCAAAGCTGGCCTGAGTTCACCCCTGCCCCGTCCATCTGGGACATCCCGAGCAGTGACTCTCTGCACTCCTGGCCGCGCAGCTCCAGCTCCCCGACCGCCCCAACTGCAGTAAGATCCCTTATGCCTACCGTACACACCGTCTCACATCTAAAGATAATCATCTCACATCTAACGTTAAAGACTGTCATAATATGTAAATACTGGGGATCTTGCAAGGTCACACATTGCAAGACTACAACTAGATTGGTTTTGAAAAATGTAACCAACCTAGCTAGCTATTGCTATCGGTAGCTGGTAACTTAAGGGAAAGTTTGCTGATTTTCTGTTCTGCCGTACAAGCAAATGAATGGCGGCGGTACCCGGAGGTAGGGATAGACCGATTATCAGGCCGTTTCTTGGCAGTTTGCAGATGATCTGTATCAGCGTTTTATTTGCCTGATAACCGATAAGTTAATGAATTAAAAAGTGTTGTACTTTGGCTCGGCTACAGCTCTGTGTCTGTCCCTCTGCTTCAGTTTCACTCACCACTGAGTCTGACTTCATGTCCCATTGGTTGTTGACAATCGTCACGTGATTTGACTTAAAACTTAATATCAATATAATATATAATATCAAACACCTTTTGATTTAGTCGGAACGTCAAGATAGGAAAAAACTGACTGGGACTGAGTTTTAAGACCATCTTACACTAAACGATGGAGACGATGGGAGCCCCCCCCCCGACTCCAGCAAGACTCTCAGGGTTTCATTGCGATGTTGGATATTATATTATTATATATTATATTAGTCTGTGACAGTGGAATTGCTTGAAAAGTCATTTGGTGTAAGATCGGCATTAGTTGTTTTTAACGTAGCTCGCTGCTGCTCATGATACTATTGTGTAGCTTCTCTTCTCTTTTTTTCAGTCCCTCCTGGGAAACACCCGCAGCCCCTGGTCTGCCACCACGCCCTTCGGCAGCTCCATTTGGTCAACAAGCGCAGACTCAGCCTTACACCCTTTTCCTCCAACGACCAACTCGACAACGCTGACTGATCTGGTCAGCAGTCCCGCCCCGTCGCCGCCAGCTTCCACCGAGATGAGTCGGACCTACAACCCGTGGAGCATGTGGCGCCCCACCCTGAGCAGGCGCAGCTCTGAGCCCTGGCCTAGCTCCTCGGACAACGGCAATTAAAACTGATCATGGCGGCACTTAACAGAAGCACGTCAACGGATTTGATGTACTCTGTACGCTCAATCTAATTATTTTATAATCAGAGAACCCCAACAGAAAGCAATGTTACCTGAAGTGTAATGGGTTTGGTAGCTCAGTGCTGTAGGTTACCAACCCGGCCATTTAGTTCTCCGCAGCTTTTTATTCACGGGGGCAGAAGTGCTTACTTTTTATTTGGATTTGTTTTAACAGGTGCCCCTAAATTAAAAATGTTGATATGGTATGCTAATGCCAGTGCAGACATGTTTGCTGTTATAGAAAGGCTGGTAATGCTGCATTCCTTCTTAAAGTTTGGTACATGGCACAGAGTTGCAGATGTTCAGTATTAATGTTGGAACAGACATCTTATTTTAAGCCATGTGTTCTTATTGGTTTCTTATTAAAGTTGGTTTGACAAGTCAAATTTGCATACATTTGCATTAAAATCATTGCACTAGGCTTTTATTTGGAAGCAGGAATCTTTCATTATATGAAATGTGATTCTTCAGAACTCCGAGTTTGAGGTTTGTATTGTACATCGCCTCTATTTGTCAGCAAATTGAAATAAAGGATTTCAGCAGAACATCTTCATTTTATTTTATCCATTTAATCCTACAAGATCTGATTTATTTTTAGCCACATGGAGGAGTTGGAAACACGTGAACACATTAACATATCACCTTTTATGTCGATATGGCAAACTTGTTAGCAAACCGTCGCTTTTTGACACATCCAGCTGTTACGGGGCAGCATTAGCTCATTTTGGAGTCCACCTGATTCAAGTCTAATATTCTTTCTCTTTTTGTCTCTACCAACCCTTGAGGGAAGTATCTGGCTATTTTGCTGCCAAATACTTCACTTGGTTCACCTGCTAGTCTGTGTCTGTCTGCTGCACTGGTAGTGTACAGTATTGGAGTGAACGGTATTTTGTTGAGTGTGTGTGAGAGTGAAGCAAAACTCAATCACAACGAGCTCCTGCATGGTCTGATTTCCCTTTTGGAGGTGGGTTTCCTCAGATGTCAGCCCAGGGTTTACTTGCTGGTGTGTTTTCTCCACTGCTACCTGTGCTGCTTCTGGGTCCACTGCTACTGGCTTTTTCTCAACCTTGTTTTTTTGGAAGGAGTGTAAGCACTGCATGCACCTTATGTGATCATTGTGTTTCATGAGCTGCATTTTAACATGAAGTCTGATAGAAGATTTTATGAAATAATGTGTTTGATTAAGTAAGTAAGTAATGTTTGATTTGTTTTAATTTAGGCGGTTTAAATCCTCCACATTTCACTGGCAATGCTACTCTAATTAGTACACAAAGCCAAATAATCTGTGCTTTTATTTTACAGCTGGTTCAGAAAATGAATGACAATTTAACAGTCTCTCTGATGCTCTCCAATACAGAATTAAAACGTTTTCAGCAATGAATGCTAAACAATATCCAAAATCATGTTGCAAAAAAAGACCCCAGGACATATAGTCTGCAGCCACCCCCAGACCTGGACTTCCAACATTTAGGGGCAAGGCCTCTTAGCTTTTGGTGTTGTCTATTTTTTGAGGGTCTAAAGGCCAAATGCCATGGCGAGGCCATCATATAAAACAATAATGAATTTCACTTGTGGGTAACGTTGGGTTTGTTACCATTAATGTTACACGTTTGGCTGTAATACTAGTCAGGCACATAAAACTTCTTAGGTGAATTGGTCAGCGATTTGTAGCAATAAACAAGAAATGCTTATCATGTCAGTTTCTTGTCTTATCAATTCACTCATTTGTCAAACTTTCTTACCTCAGCTCAGTCAAGCTTCTTTTCTCAGAAATTCACTCAGTCACAGCTTTGCGGCATTGTACATCAGAATGAGTCTGTCGGATTAAGTCTACTGATTGGCCGGTGCTACTAGATCTGTGTCAAACTATCGTTTTTTTAAATAGCTTGGTTTTCAGGGGTTCATACCAGGCTCGAAATCAAACCCATGTGCACAGTGTTTTACTTGGTGTTGCCCAATAAGAATTCTGAATCTGAACAAAAGACACCTGTGTCTAAAAGGCTAAATCAGCTGGGGCATTGCAGCCAAGGCATCAAGGCCACTGTGGCAATAGGGCATAGACATTTTTAAACCGTCATGTTGTCCTCGGGTCAAATTTGACCCGTTTTCAAAGTTTTTTTTATATCAGGAAATATGGGACGCCGAAAATGTAAAACAAAAACAAACAAAAAACACGACAAAACATTAAAAAACCAACAACAAAAATGGATTTTAAAAAAACCCCGTCAAAAATAAGCACCCAAAAAGTGACAAAAACAATGAAAAAAAAAAAAAAACTAAAATGTAAAATACAAAACTTTGAAAAAGTGACTGAAACATTGAGATAGGGACAACAAAAGTGTTTTTTTCATGGTTGACTGGAAGACAACACAAGGGTTAAGGGGTATAAGGCCAAACTGAGGGGGCACAGTGGCCATGGCCCTCATAGCCCCCATGAAATTCCTGCCCCCTCCCGGACAAAAATGGGACCCACGTTTGCTTCTGTAGCTGTTGATTATGTCGAAGGGGTAACTATGTAACAATGAACTAACACTTGATGAAGGCGGCCTTGTAATTTTTGTTGTTTTAGGTCAAACTAAGAACAGAAGAGAGAATAGGTTTGTATTGTAAGTCACGTCTAAGCTTTTCAGCTTTTTTTATTCAATATACTCAAAAATAATTTTATTCAGGGTGGCACATTCTCTTTTTTTTCCTTCTGATGTATTTCATCAATGATTACTTCTTAGGTTGTCTAAGAGACGCCATGAGTAACTGACCAAGCTTGACAACATCACACTTAGTCAGAACAAATACCCTGTGGCTCTTCTTCAGGTCATTTGTGCGATCCAGTGCCATCATGCCACGAGACATGGAACCCTGCAGCTCCACGCGGACAGGACACTCCATCCTCTCTGTTACCACACTGCCGTCAATACAGGCGGCCATTGCATAGGCATCGTAAGAGACGAAGCCAGGTCCAAAGTACACGTCTCTCTTGCTCCTCATAGCATCTTTGGAGTAAGCCCAGCATTTCGATGTTATCATCTTCATAAAGACTGCAGCGGCTGCATCCTGATTGATCAACTCTTCAAAGAACTCCTGTACAAAAGAAATCAGTTTGAAGTGGAACAGCCGTGCAGCGTTACGTACAGTAGTTCTTTATTAAACATCTTACCCATGTCAGGGCATTTCTGCACGAGTATTCCCATGATGCCAGGTATGTAGGGCAGAGGAATTCTTCAAGAACAATATAGGCAGACTCTGGATCCATTGCAAAGTTAAACTCTGCACATAGTGTCATATTTCCTTTTCCTACAAAAGACAAAATCCAGTTCAACAAGCCTACATGTACAAAAATCAAACACTGTAGTCATGTCAGGTGGTATTACCTTCCATGTTGCCCCCCATAATGTACAGATCTTTGAGCTTTTGGGGAAAACGTGGATCCAGTCGGACAGCCAATGCCAGATTAGTGAGTGGGCCAAGGGCCACCAAGGAGACCTGTGGGAAGCACATTTTAATGGTACAACACCAGAGAGTAGCCTCACACACATAAGTCGTTTTCACATGTGAACTCCAGCCACATGATAGAAACGTCCTCGAAACGCCCCCACGCTTGCTGTGAATTCTCTGGACAATGAGCGGCTCTATTCACACATGAGCTCAATCGGATATTTAACACACTTTGTACTCCGGAGCTGGCAGGGTAAAGTTCGTTAAATGTCCACTCAAACTGATTCGGACATTTGCGTTCTCACATGCAGCTCCTCTGGGTAATGTCTAGATAAGTTCTGTGCAGTGCATGTGTGAAAGGAGCTCCAGACAGACCAAAGAGAGGTTTCTCACCTGCTTCTGGTTCTCGGTCACCAGCCTAATCATTGCATTGACTGCATGCTCTCTCTGGATCTTCAGCTCCCACTGTGGGTCTTTGTCTTTAATCACATCCCCGAGTCCATCTGTTCCAAAGGGGTTTCTGACTGGGTTACTGGCTCCAACCAGAGGACCACCAGAACCTCGAAACACTGGAATCTGCAGAAAAAAAAGTGTGCAGTTTTCAGTGGGATTTGTTGGCAGACATGCAGATCTAACATAAGCCTCTTGCATGTTACATTAAAAACTAGAGATGCTATGATACCATTGTTTTCCTTCCCGATACCTGATCTTGCTTCTCGGCCGATACAGAGTTCCAATCCGATACTAGTGTGTTAAAAAATACATATACAGTATTTTATATTGTTTTAACAGCTACTACTACTACTACTATCCCTGTATGGATGTGATATGCTTGCTATCATTGTTTTAAACTTTGTGAAACATGAACAAACACAAACAATGAACGCCATAGAACTTTCTTTTGTTATCCAGTTTGACAGTCAGTCATAACAGAAAAAGAACATAAATAAACTACTTTAAAGTAGATTCTCTTCGGGGCTAAATTACTGATACATACTGACTGATAATTACTGATACTGATAAATGGGGTTATTTAGGCGGTATCGGAGGCTTTTCCGATCCTGGTATTGGTATCTGAACATCTCTATTAAAAACATAAATTAAGCTTGTCAAAAAAATTTGTATGTCTGTAATATATCATTTAATTTTGTCAGTAATTTTACATTTATTTGATAGTTGTAAGGTGTACATATCTGGCAGAGTAGGGCGGGACATTCCTTCGCCAAACTAGGAAACGCAAATTTGTGTACTGGGCATCTTCCAAGTCTCAGGCTAGTGAGCACACATAATAATTCCAAAGCACAGCACCCATCTCCTATCTACAGCCTTTTTAACAATGACCACCATCTTCTAACTACAACCAAATAGGTTTTGTGGCTAAACCTAAGAAAAGCTTCAACAAAGATGTGGCAGACCAGAAAACAGTCATATGAATCATTTTGTCACAGTTTTCAAAGACATATAATGTCATCCTGCTAAAAGGGGCCAGAGATCAGTAAGAGTTTTGGAAGGACATGACCAACCTATTTAATTGTTTATGTTGGAGAACGTGTTGAACGTACAAAGTCAAAACTACTGAATGGGAAAACAATGAGTGATACAAGGATGAGTTTATATGTGCAGGTATACAATTGTTGTTCTGGTTGTTTAAAGAAAGCTTCAGTAAACTTACCCCCTCACGCTCACAGACGGCGAGCACCCTCAAAACATTCTGACACACATTCTCAACTGCTGCGTTCCCAAACACACAGGTGATGCCCACAACCTGGATGTTGGGTGCTGCTAAGGCCATCATTATAGCCTGAGCATCATCTATGCCGCAGTCTGTGTCGATGATCACCTGCTTCCTGGCCATGTTCACCTACAACATTTCAATTTACAAAAGCAGTCAGAAATACTCCCTCAGGCTGTTTGGTTACAGGGAAGAAGCACATGGGAGAAAGTTAGCTGTATCTGAAGTATCTTTTATATAGACCTTAGTGGTCCCCTAATACTGTATTAGAAAAGAGACTTCAGATACAGTATTAGGGACCACTAAGGTCTATATAAAAGAGACTTCAGATACAGTATTAGGGGACCACTAAGGCCTATATAAAGAGACTTCAGATACAGTATTAGGGACCACTAAGGTCTATATAAAAGAGACTTCAGATACAGTATTAGGGGACCACTAAGGCCTATATAAAGAGACTTCAGATACAGTATTAGGGGACCACTAAGGTCTATATAAAAGAGACTTCAGATACAGTATTAGGGACCACTAAGGTCTATATAAAAGAGACTTCAGATACAGTATTAGGGACCACTAAGGTCTATATAAAGAGACTTCAGATACAGTATTTGGAGACCACTAAGGTCTATATAAAAGAGACTTCAGATACAGTATTAGGGACCACTAAGGTCTATATAAAAGAGACTTCAGATACAGTATTAGGGGACCACTAAGGTCTATATAAAGAGACTTCAGATACAGTATTAGGGGACCACTAAGGTCTATATAAAAGAGACTTCAGATACAGTATTAGGGGACCACTAAGGTCTATATAAAAGAGACTTCAGATACAGTATTAGGGGACCACTAAGGTCTATATAAAAGAGACTTCAGATACAGTATTAGGGACCACTAAGGTCTATATAAAAGAGACTTCAGATACAGTATTAGGGACCACTAAGGTCTATATAAAGAGACTTCAGATACAGTATTAGGAGACCACTAAGGTCTATATAAAAGAGACTTCAGATACAGTATTAGGGGACCACTAAGGTCTATATAAAGAGACTTCAGATACAGTATTAGGGGACCACTAAGGTCTATATAAAGAGACTTCAGATACAGTATTAGGGGACCACTAAGGTCTATATAAAGAGACTTCAGATACAGTATTAGGGGACCACTAAGGTCTATATAAAAGAGACTTCAGATACAGTATTAGGGGACCACTAAGGTCTATATAAAAGAGACTTCAGATACAGTATTGGTAAACTCAATTCATCCTTTCCAACATTTATCAAATATGTCTGTCTGTTCTATTACAAAAATATCATGCATGTCTGCTAATGTGGGTGGTCCTTAATTTCAATGTCTTTTTTTGTTTATAAAGTAGGTCGAGGTGCTTTATAAATACTGGGAAAGTATTAAAACACTCAATCCACATAGAAATACACACAGCCTGTATTCAGAATCTGTGCCTTTTTAAAGAGCCGTCAGGACTTCTGTACGGTTGTGATGTCACAGGGACGTCGTTAGGCCTATTTTAGGGGGGCTGAAGCTACCCCAAAATGTTCCTAAGTCCCCCCAAATAATAATAAGAAAAATAATAATTTGATTCTTTTTTTTTTCTTTACAGTGCACTCTGTATCACTCACTACGTGGAATCAATCTTTCTTCACCATTCATCTGTTGGTGTCGTCGTGCACTGCAGTCTGTTTTATTTTTTATTTCACCAACTGTCAGCTGGTGGAAACGGCTGTTTTAGAGAGAGGCTCACAGCGGCCGCTGGCACGGTAACGGTATGTGGACGAGGGAGGTAGAGAGGTCCGTGTACTTGGTGGCCAACGGATTTTCGTTTTGAAAGGAAAAAAACAAAAACGAAAAACGGCCAGTTTCCCAATTACCATTGTAAATAGGAAAACAAAAAACGGAAAACAACCCATTATTCGTTTTTTGTTTTGATATTAAAAAACGGAAAACAATCTCGTTATCCGATTGTCTTTGATGTATTTGTAGATGGAACTCGGAAATTAAAATACGTGTGTATAAGTCGTATTTGTCGGTACACGATCCGTTCTGCCTGCACGATCCGTTCTGCACATGTGCAAGATAATACTGTTTTACGTATCCATACGACCTGCACGATCTGTTCCACGCTAGCCTATGGCTAGCCTCCACCAGGAAGCTAACGTTAGTTTAGCTAACAGCTAATTCGGCTAACCGCTAGCTGACAGCTAGATTCAGTCTAAAATAACGTTAACTCAAACGTAATGGGAAAAGCAGGCTACAGCTAAATTAAGACTTCACAGTAATAACAATAAAGACAAGTATTGAGTGATTGTATTTTAAATGAGCACAAGTAAAGTAGAACTGACGTAACAGCTGTTATATATGTTAGGTGTTTGTTATATATGTCAACGTTTATTTTCAAGTTTTATTTTGAGGGTCTTTTAAAGTTATTACATGCTGTCTCAGCTAGCAGTTAGCCGAATTAGCTGTTAGCTAAACTAACGTTAGCTTGGCTGTGGAGGCTAACTGCAGACCGCTACAATCAGCTAGCAGTTAGCCGAATTAGCTGTTAGCTAAACTAACGTTAGCTTGGCTGTCGACCGGAAGCGTGGAACAGATCGTGCAGTGTCGTAAATCCTCGTACAACCGCGCATGCGCGAACATTTTGCGCATGTGCAGAACGGATCGTGCAGGCAGAACGGATCGTGTACCGACAGTACCATGTGTCAACTACGACCAAACATTACAACTTTTTTATTAAATCTTTTTTTATTAAATCTTTATTATACAATAGTCATAGCTACAAACATTCGAAACTTGTCACTGATCCAAAACCGTGTAGCGACATCGTTGTTGTGTTGTTTACGTTAATGTTTTTACCTTTAATACTTCGTCTTGACTAATAACCATAGACTGTCTATTATTAATGCGATGAAGTGTAAACGTACATAAGTGTCCTTTTGAAGATGGGATGACAGCTCTCCCAGCCACCACTGCTGTACACCACTATAGTAGCTACATGCTAACGGCAGTAACCACTATAGTAGCTACATGCTAACGGCAGTAACCACTATAGTAGCTACATGCTAACGGCAGTAAACACTATAGTAGCTACATGCTAACGGTCATCTTAGCTGGCAATGTTGTTAAATTCTCCCCAATTCCTGCTGAAACATGTCCGATTGTGTAGTGTTTGGTTCAGAAGCCTTTATCTGTGATTTTTGACATTAGAAAGTGCTGCTTCGTTCCACTACAATCTAACATTAGCATACTCATAACTATTGTAGCTGCATGCTAACGCGACATAGCGGAGCATATATAGCTAGCTATGTACGTATGTAGCAGGACTTTGTACCGTAAAAATCACCAATAAAGGCTTCTAAACCAAATACTAAACAAATACAAATACAGTAAAGTGACCGGAATTAGGGGTGAAATGTCCAGCATTGAGCTACATAATAGTTAGCTAGGAGTTAGCTGGTCTCTCACAGAGATCTCATTTGTAGCCCTGTTTTACCCGATACTTTCATAAAAGTACAAACACATGAAGTGAGAGGTATACACATGCTTAAACTTTATTAAAAGCATGGTTAACCTGAAGCAGGACGGAGTCATGACTTAAAACACCAAAGCAAGGGTTCTAGCTCAGGCTAGCTAGCGTTAGCAAATTACCTTCAAAGTTGCAAAGAAATGATGAAACGTAAAATTTGAAGCCTTTATTTAATTTGCTACATGGTGTTGTACTGGATGGCCGGACGACGCTCCGTATATCATTAACAGATACTTGAGGCAACTCCAGCAAACACCTTGTAAACTTCATCTCTGCCATCATAACGGTCTACTGTCACTGTCTAATGTTTTCTTCCGGTAACCGGGAATGTCCAAACATCCTTACGCCAATGCGTGCATAGAGCTGTGAAGTTTGCCGGTGTTCGCGCAAGCGTAGAACTGATCAGGCAGTGCACAGAACGGATTTTACAGGCGGTACGGATCTGGTACTGACAAAGGAATAAGATTTATACACATTTTAATTTCCGAGTTCCATCTACAAATACATCAAAGACAATCGGATAACGAGATTGTTTTTCGTTTTCCGTTTTTTAATATCAAAACAAAAAACGAATAATGGGTTGTTTTCCGTTTTTTGTTTTCCTATTTACTAATGGTAATTGGGAAACTGGCCGTTTTTCGTTTTTGTTTTTTTCCTTTCAAAACGAAAATCCGTTGGCCACCAAGTACACGGACCTAGAGAGTTACTGAAGAGAGAGAGAGCGCCAGGCAGCATTACAACAAAGCAGCAAATCAGAGAAATTAAATGTTGATTTATGACTCAAAATGCAACTGTAGCAAGTATCTCACTATCATCAACGTTATCCAAATTCATAATTAGAAACAACAAATAATATATCCAGCTACAAAAAAGCCGTAAAGTCGAAGGTTAGACAGAAGTACAAAGAGTCAATGGCTATGAAGATGATCCACCGTCTGGTCTCTTCTCATTGGTTTAAACTGGCAGCTTTCAGAACGCTGCAGACCGCTGTGTTGCAGTAGCTGCAGGATTTATCTTGTCTCATCGCTAATCTCTGGTCTGGACTTGCTACCACACACACAGTGAGTGATACAGAGTTAAATTGTAAGTTGTTGTTAATGACTTTTACTTGCTTCACTTCAGCTACATTTACTTGAGGTAAAGATAAAGGAATATTTTAGTTGACTATAGAAACCAATAGTCTAGCTAGTGTAAACGAGTGAAATACAAGAAATAGCTTGCCTAGTAAGGTATCCAAAGCTCTCTATTCTTTACCATTAATATAGCCTGCTTTCTCTATAGTATTAAAATCAATATCAGTCCCTAAATATCATAGTGTCACTGTTAATGCTATTGTACCAGTATATCCTTCAATTCATTGAACACATGGATACTGGAAGATATTTTAGGAGAGAGAGAAAGAGAGGCACCAAGGCATAGCCTAAACTAAATTATTTCATGATATTTATTATATTTGCTTGATTCTGACCAACTTAACTTTCTGCATTCCTTTGCTGTAATAAATTAAACAAGTATGTAGATTGCCTAAATGTAGACTAGGCTATATATGAGCATACATAGATACATAGATAGATGCATACATACATACTAGAACTTTTATTCATCTTGCCATCAGGTTATTAAATTCAGACATACTTTAAATCCTGGTCAACCATATTGCACCGAGCTAGTTCAGCGTATCATGCCTGACTGGAGTAGTGTGTTTTTCTTTAGGAGTGGGACGGGCAGACAGCATGTTGCCTGTTTCATCATTTGGGCTGCCTTGTTGAGTGCAGCGGCACTGAGAACATTATATTTCACATAATTGAAGCTCTTTTTTAAAAAATGAAATAGGATTAGTCCAACGAATCGTTCCGTTTGTTTCAATACGAATACGTGTATCATTACACCCCTAGTAATTAGATAGTCTTATTTTGACCTGCAACTGATCTAATAGAGAGAGGAATTAGGTATGGTATTACTTTACCACACATTTACACAGGCAGATAGATAAGCGGTTAAGTCTTAGCCTAAAGAAGAACTCAGCAGGAGCACACTCTGGCCTAGTAAATCCCCCCCCCCCCATGCAGCTTTGATGGATCTAAAAGCTAAATTTAGAGTTTGGAAGTAAGATTTTGCAAGGGAACGTTTTGCATAGCCTCGGGGCTAAGCCCCCCCTGTCTTTCAATCCTAGTGACGTCACTATATATATAGGTAGAAAGTGTCGTTAAAGTGCTGATACAGTCATTCCCCGGCTGCAATGATGGTGCTGAGGCGCAGAGAGCGCAGATGCAGAACACCCTGAAACGCTGGCCAATCAGAGCAGACTGGGCTTTTTCGATAAGGGGGCTTAAAGAGACAGGCGCTAAAACGGAGTGTTTCAGACAGAGAGAGAGAATACATGTATATTCAGATGGACAGTATGAGAAAAATATTTAAAATGTTCCAGGAGAAACCCAAAAAGTATGAAAAAATTAGTATAATATTTCACTTTTACTGGTGACCAGCATTATTCTAAACAGCCTACGTTTTAGGAAAGCCAAGAAGCTGTTATGGCATCCTATTTAGGTCAATCTTAATTTTTTTGAACTTTTCCCATGCTATGTCTGATCGTCTTGCAGTTTCCCAGAGCATTCCCAAAACACATGGTAGTGATTTGCTCTTCTCCAGCATCCTGTCTGCCTCACCCTAAGGAAGCATCTGACCAGTACTTTCCACTTGAACTCTCTCCATGACAGGGAGTTGGCCAACGGCCATTGCTTGATCGTTTAAGTTGTCCCACTTCTCTATTGATAATACAAAGTTTTCCCTCGCTTTCCCACTTTGATTGTTTTAGCTTTTAAACGATTTAAGCCCGCTATCCAGTGAAAATGAATAGACAGACTTACCTTCTTTGATGGAAAGTCAGTCGCTCCTGTGATTGGTTTAAAATGTAGGATCATTCCAAGGTTTACTAACACGGGATGTAAGCACTAAGACAGTGATATGTATATAATATTTGAAGTACATTTTATATAAAACAATAAGATACGGTCTTCAATACGGCAAATTACGTTTGGATCTGACCTCATCGTTTACTTGAGTGTTTTAATTGTATAATCTAGCTTTGATTATTTTTTGGACACCGCGGTTGCTACTCAGAATGGTACAGTCCTTTAAACCTGCACGGGAAGAGGATACGGGTAAGGAGGGCGATGTGTCGTAATTATTATCGTTATTTTTTTAAATGTAGCAGTGTAATGTGCACCTACGTTTAGTGATATGTGGTTAGCTCGACGCTTTGCTAATTCCCAGGCCCGCTCGGTACTAAGCCATTGCACGTAGTATGGTGGAAGAAATAACGTAACAACTGGGTGTGTTTACATCTGCTAACTACTACAGCACTGCTAGCTGCTAGACTACAGCGGCGTCACATGTTCAATGTTACGTTCATGTCCAATAACCCCGCAGCTAGCTACATACGGGTGATAAGAGACACTGCAGGCTGTTTTCATAATAGGTGACTTATTATAGTTTAAAGGTAATATAATGCACGATGCTGTCTAAAGTGGCTGTGAGTTAAGCAATGACATTCAGGGTTATTGCTGGTTTGAATTTGGTCCTTAGCTTTGGATTATAATCATAGACAGTATATGAGAAGATTATAATGCCTTTGCTTCCTCTTTGAAATTGTGTAAGTGCTTGGTGTCTTATTTATGAGTTTATTTTTTCTGATATTTAATTTCTACATAACCCCCTCCCCCCTAGTCCTTTTTATTTTAGTTTTTTTAATTTATTTATCTATATATTTTATTGTCTTCTCAAGATCTAATATTATATTCCCTTGTGTGTATTTGATTGAATACATCCTCTACGAGACATTAAGCTTATGTTTGTAAGTTCTTCAATAATAAAAAAGAAAAAGAAAAGAAAAAAGGATCAGATGTTCCCTGAGTGCACAGTGTTGGGTCTCTATTGCATTAGCTCCATCTTCCTTTTGTATCTCTATAGTGTTTCTAAAAATGATTGTCCTTTCATCATCAGAAAAGACAGCCATCACTTCAACATCCCAGTCAGCCTCAGCTAATTCTGCCATCGGTCATAGAAGTGGCTGTCCGATGCCTAATACGTCAGAAGGTCAAGGAGCAAACCTATCTGGGCCAGCGGAACCGTCGGAGCTGCAAAGGCCCACTGATGGGGAGGAGGAACGCGGTCTGATCAGCTCCCTTGCCCGGGACGCTGCAAGAGTCAGGAGGGCTTCGAGTGCAGAACTCCACTTGCCGTGGACCTGCCCGGTCACACACTCCCGTGAGAAGTTCTACACCGTCTGCTCAGATTATGCTCTTCTCAACCAGGCTGCCTCAGTGTACTGTCCCCCAAATGCAGCCAGGGATGTTGTCCCGAACAAGCAGGATGAGGGGCCGTCACCTGTGAAGCCCAAACACACCGCTGACTTCTGCGCTGGCCAGTCTGGAGGGGCCCATGTGGGATCAGATGGGGACTGTGACATGGTGGAAGGGTCCTCTGGCCACACTAAACCTATCTTGGCCTGGGAGATTGATACCACAGACTTCAACGCTGTGCTCACTAGAAAAATAAGAACAAGTAAGAAACATATTAGATAGAAGCCTGTCGTAAAAATGATGTACACAATTGGTCTGGCTTGCCATCACCCAAAGCTGCCTCTCCTGTTTTAAATACCATGAAACATTTTGTTGAACAATTAAATAGAGCTGGGCGATATGTAGAAAATCAAATATTGCAGTATTTTTGACCAAATACTTTGAAGTCGATATTGCGGCGATATTGTTGGGTTGAGTATTGGTGCTTTCATAAAATATTAACACAATGAGAGTTTTGATAAATAATCATCTGTAATGTAGATATGACTAAGGTGGTAAAGGCAAATAATAAAACAGCTGGAACAGTCTGGTAAGTTCAGACAATGACATCACTTTACTGTAACGCAGCGTTTAAAACCAGGAAAAGACAACACTTGTGTCATATCACGATATGACGATATCCAGAATTTATAACGATATCTAGCCTCAGATATTGATGTCGATATATTATGGATATATTGCCCAGCCCTACATTTAAACCATGGTTTAGTCTCCATTGACTGATGCTGTGTTTCAGGCAATGTGAAGAAATGCAGCACCAAGAAGATGAAGTCATCAGACCGACCCAGCCGGAATCTGCAGGACGTCCCTCCTCACGCCTCGCTGGACGAGATCAAAGACAGAAAAGTCCTCGACCTCAGAAGATGGTAAAGTTCTATTTAGTGCCCCAACTGTTTTTAAACCAGAGAAACCCATACATCAGGCTGTAAGAGTGCTCTTAGTTCCAAAACGTTTACATTTATAGTTTATTACACACATTTCTCTAAACTGAGTTCACTTTCTAAAAACTGTTTAGGCAGTTATTCTAACCGACATGCAGCTTCCTTCCTGAGACCATTTAGCAGAGCCAGCGTCGCTGCGTCCGGAGCTTAGCACCGCCCAAGACGATTGTGATTGGTTTTTTTAAAGAACTACAAACAACCAAGAGGTTTTTTTTTCCCCTATCCTGGAATATATGTGTGGTGTAGCCAGAATATCTCCACTGTGGAGATAGGTCTGGCAATGCGAGACTACCAGAATACTGACATTTATGCTCCAACCAGAACACTTTATCACTCATTACAGAATGATCTAGAAAAACACCAACAACAGGTAGCACTACATTATGTATCACTATTGTTTTTTATTTATTTTGCATAAATCAAGAGTCCACTACAGCAAAAAGAAGGTGCACTTCAGTGTATTTTTAGGAGTAATTCCAAGTGCACAAAATCAAATAAAGTAATTCCAGTAATGCAATACAAACCTGTACATATCCACTGTACACACATGTTTAGGATAGTTACAGACATAGAGATACCTGCAGTGGTAGTCAACCCTGTCTTCTGCATCGTCTGCATCACACCTTATGTATCCTCTCTTGCAACGCACCCAGGAAAAGGATCTTTTGTTCAGACATCCAGTATTCGCTGTGTCCAAGATGGACATCTGATCATGTGGCTGCTGATCATAACCTTTCCCCCTCCCCTGAGGAAAAGAATTCCTCTGTGAGGTTGAGGAATGGAAAGTAAGGTGGAAGGAAAAGATGGATCCAGGTGCCTAAAAGAAAGTCTTGAAACAACACATCATCCCCTTACAATTATTACATTACTACTATATAGATGTAGATGTAACAGAATGTAGCAAGTTGTAGTCTAATTTTCAGTTATTTTGTGTTGTGTTTTGAGCATAAATTGAACTGTTTTTACAATAGCATGTAAACATTTGCAAAATATAGTGTGAATCCACAGATTTGGTGGTGGTGGGAGTGAGAAAACAGTTCACGAGTTTTAAAAAGATGTGGTCATTGAATGCATTTTGGGTCAAATGGGCTGCACGATATGAGGCAAATATGTGATAACATTGTTAATATCGCGATAACGATATTACTTGCGATAAATAAACAGATGTTAAAGTGTACTCATTTCTTCTGCGTTCAGTATTCTGCTAAAATACAACAAATTTCTTGTTGAATTTAAAACTAATGAGAGGAAATAATTTCCAACATTCTTTTATGGAACAAATTGAACATTGAATTGAATATAAAAGGCAGCACTAAAAAAGAATAACAGTTACATTTTAAAGTGCAGTTTTCTACTGATATGTCCTTTCAACTAACACAAAAAAATCTCGGAGTTTCGCGATATGTCGCAGCCAGTTGATAAAAAAGCGATCTATTGTGCAGGCCCAGTGTCAAAGCAATGCAGGTGGGAAAGATTGTGGCCGATCCTTCTCACCCTGGACACAAACTGTTGGAACCTCTCCCCTCTGATGATAGAAGGTTGCGGTCCATCAGGACCAAAACCTCACGCCTCTGCAGTCAGCCTCATACCAAGGCCCTGGACCTGATCCTGATGGAAAATGATCCAGTTTAATCCCAAATGACCTCTGTTGTGCTGACTGTGTGAAGAGTTTTGAAGAAGTGAGCTTAGTATTGACTCTATCGAGAAATTACTATTGCAATATGATATATTCTGGGGATTTGTTTTGTATATTCTGGGGATTATTTTGTTTACTTCAGGTACTGCATCAGTCGGCCACAGTACAAGACTTCATGTGGAATCTCTTCCCTGGTTTCCTGCTGGAACTTCTTGTACAGCACTCTGGGTGCAGGGAGGTGAGCAGCACGTAACGACGTCCATCAGACTTCTTTTTTTAAAAAAAAATACAGCTCCTCGCAAGCTAAGTGTATATGTATTTGCATTGCTAGTCTACCACCCATCTCTCAGGAGGAGGCTCTGCATATTCTGGGTTTTCAGCCGCCTTTTGAGGAAATCAAGTTTGGCCCTTTCACTGGCAATGCTACACTCATGCGGTACACAAAGCTGCTTCTAGTCTTTTTAAACAACCACTACATTTTAGGAAATTTATGCAGCACGATAATCAATGCATTTTTCTTTTCAGGTGGTTCAGACAAATCAATGACAATTTCCGGGTGCGAGGTTGCTCCTACATTCTGTACAAACCACATGGAAAAAACAAGACAGCAGGAGAGACGGGTGAGTCCTGCAGCTGTCCAACTCAGCGCCATGTCTACTCATAAAGGGATAACCACTCAATACCTTCTTTTTTTTTAGCTGAAGGAGCGTTGATGAAACTGACGCAAGGGCTGAACGACGAGTCCATGGCCTACATCTACCACTGCCAGAACCACTACTTCTGCCCGGTGGGCTTTGAAGCTACGCCACTCAAAGCAGCAAAGGCTTACAGGTAGGTCACATCGCTGCAGTTATAGTTGGACAAAACAAGACAACTTTTGCAAATGTCACCTTGGACTGACTTCTGACATATCATAGACTAAGTAATAATTTAAAAAAAATCAGCAGAAATAATCAACCTAAAGTTTAAAATCTAAAGATATTCAGTTTGGAATTATATAAAACAGAGAGAAGTAGAAAATCATCACGATAGAAGAATATAAGAGAAGCTGAAACGAGTTTTTTCACCATTTTTTGCTTAAAATCAGTTGCTGATTTTTCTGTTGAAACTGATGAGTGGTGTTTTTTTGTGCAAAGGGGCCCTCTCCCCGCAAACGAAATGGAGCACTGGATCCTTATTGGCGAGCCCAGCAGGAAACACCCAGCTATTCACTGTAAAAAGTAAGCTCTCTGTCTGTCTTCGGTCTCCTTATTTGATCCTGTACTGTATTATTATGTATGTTTCAGCTGTTCAACATGAAGCCTCTTTTCAGATGGCAGGACATTGTGACGGACCTCAACACACAGAATCCAGAATACCTGGACATTCGTCACACAGAGAGGGGGATCCAGCGCCGCAAAACCAAAAAGGTTCCCCCCTTCTCACACCTGTTATTTAAAATGTTTCTGATTATGTTAAAGAGTAACTACTGTTTTTTTCAACCATTTTCCTATGTTTTTTGTGTCTAAGTGACTGATGGGAACAACAATCTTTGACATTGGTCCAGTATTAAGAGAGATCTCTGCAGTCGGCAGCGGAGAAACAAGCTTTAATGTTGTCAGACACTTAGAATATTAATCTGAGCCTGTCAAAACAAGCACTTTTGTGAAGGTAAATACAAGCTGTTGTCCTATTAACTTACATTGTAGCTTGTTTCTCCACTGCCGACTGCAGAGATCTCTCTTAATACTGGACCAATGTCAAAGATTGTTGTTCCCATCAGTCACTTAGACACAAAGACATAGGAAAATAGGGTCCAGGTTGAAAAAAACGGTAGTTACCCTTTAACATGTATGGGTCAGAGCCTAACTGAGTGAATGTTGGGTGGCTCACAGGTGGGCGGCAACCTGCACTGCATCATGGCCTTCCAGAGGGTGAACTGGCAGAAGCTCGGCCCCTGGGCTCTGAACCTGGAGAACCTACGCCACGACTTCCACTACCACGGCACGGAGCGGGCGCACGGAAGCGTCGCTGAGGAAGCCGAGGAGAGAGCGGCATCCAAGCGCCTGGCCTTCCTGGGACGCTCGCACAGTATGGGCAGTCAGAAAGACAGCAGCTGGAAACGCCTGTCCAACGCTACAGAGTACAGACAGAGGAGCTCCCCTGACAGCGATCTCGAAGAAGACATCACGGACTGAAAAGGTTTATTGGGACACAAACGGGGAGGGGGGGCGGTTAAATAACAGACAATACAAGTACAGAAGTTCCCCTTTAAAAAGATAGTTCTGGTGTTACTCTTATATTACTTATATTTCCCATGCAAAGACTAAAACCAACAATGTGTTAGTATGTCTCTTAATACTCCCTGACTTCCGTACCCTGTCTCTGGCACTCAGCCCAGAGCCCATTTAGTACTACTGAAGACGTAAATTGTAAATCCTTTAAATGTATAGTTTCATTGTTAAACCTGCAATAATTGTTGATGGGGTTTTTTTTTGCCAGCAGGGGGCAGCAGAAACACGTGAACACAACATTGACCATATCACCTTTTGAGTTTTTGGCAAACAGTTATTTACATATCCAGCAGATACGGAGCAACATTAGCATTAGAGCTTGTTCATTTGATGAATGTACAGTAAGTCCAATATTCAATAGGCAAATACCTGTCTCTTCAGGTGCTAAATGCTCAACGAGTTGGCCAGCTCGCCACTGTGTCTGTTGTTGGTGCTGAGCAGGTAGTGTATAGTGGGATTTTTCGAGATTTTACTCTTTTACTGAGAGCAGATGCCTGAAAGCCACGCTGTGAAAGCAGTGAGAGTGAACCAAAACAGTAAAGTTGCGGCCGGACAGTTAAACAATGAGCTGAAACTCACTATAAAACTCCTTAAAGCTGAGGGGACTAGCTGATTTGAGCGATAATTGTCTGTATGTTCATCACTAGGAGCAACCCCTTTCACATTGTCATTTAATACAGTGTGATTATAAAACATATCGCTTATCGGAGTAAATGGTGCATTTGTTTGGGACTATTTTCTAAACTACAGTGCCCATGTTGATTGTAATGAAGGAACCCAGTGCCACAGTGTGGCTCATTGATGTGTTTTGATGGTGTTTTTGGAACAATGGAGCTCTACGGCACAGAGGAGTAAGATATATCAGGCTCTGAATACACACACGCTTGTTAATAGGATCAATTCATTGTTGGCTTTGGTCTTTTTGTGGGATTTGTTGAAAATAAGAAGAAAAAAATATCTGTACTTAATTCATGTTTTTTAAGACAATCAGATGTGGATTCAACTCAACTGTTATTTTTGTTGTTTTTTAGTGCTTTTAACCAAACTACTGTACCTCTTTGTCTTCATGATTTTTGACACATTTTCTTTTCTCACTTTTCTGTCTCTGCCAGTGACTGTGAATGATACAGCAACAACTTCTTTAAATCAAAAACAATGGCAGCTACACATGTGAGCCCCATTAAATGACCATTGAGCAGTGTGTGTCAGACAATAGAGGCCTGGATATTACTGTTTTACTGTCTATGTTTCCATACAGATAAGATAAGATATACTTTTTTGTTTTGGACTCTGTCCGTTCCGCAGCTTTACAAAGACAACACAAAATACAGAAAATAAGCATCTCTCAACACATAGTCTCATGCAACACAAAACATGCTCTCATATACATTAGACAGGTACCTATATAGTAAGCACATTAACTCCTCCTTTCATTGGCAGTTTTTAATTGAACCTATACAGCATATTAAGGCAGAAAACTACGACACAGATTGTCGCTGTCTGAGCTGCTAACGCATCCCGTTGCAAACAAGGTAACAATATGTTATGTGAAAGAAAGGGAAAAAGTCTGAAAAATCATGATGACATGGCTACACACAAAAATATACACTGTTCTTAACAGAACATCAAGCTACTGCCTCAGAAATGAACTTGATTTGCAACATAAGTTTTATTGAGCGTTATGAACTTCATGGCCACTGCATTGTTAGGCGTTAGTTATTTTGTCTAACCCTGTGTTATACTAGAAGAGGGAGATTAGGTGTTCACATAACGGGATTCTACTAGTAATCACATGCAGATTTCTCAGATTTTATGTTTTTATTATATCATGTTAACTCACTGCAGTGATACTGTAAGAGTGCACAATATATGTAATTAGTGCTGTCTGGGAAACTGCTGTAAATTCTGTTCAAAGATGACACACTTCCATAATTCATTGTACAGGTAAGGGGGCTTGTGGCTGTGGTTATTTCAGTGGAAACGCTGTCCAGTTCAAGTGTTGTAAAGGAGCTGACATTTTGTTGTGCTTTGTGAAACACCCAGTAACATCCAGTCCTGTTGCGTAGATGATCCCAGTTTTAAAAACTGTACAGAAGTGATAGTGGAATCCCTCAAAATGATCCAAAATGTGAAACCACAGAGAGTGAAGACTGCATGGTTTATTTTTATGTTCATGTACAGCCACAGTTTGGTCGGAGCTGTGCGGTGCCATTTGTCTTTGACCCAACACAGATGTCATTGTGTGATTTGATGTAGTGGTTTATTTATTATTTATTTTCCAATAAATTAAAACATTTTTATAAACTCTTGGAACAAACCGACATCTTTCTTCTCAACAATCCCCGTTACATTTTCAGTCCAGTCACACTGCAGAGGCTGCAGACGTGCAACTTCCTTTTAACTCTTGTCGTAACTCTGCTATGTGAGCGGGACCGATACGACAGCAACCCCCTAATGAACAGACAACAGACATTTGTCAGAGAGTACAGAAAAACAGGATCTAAACTTAAAAAAGAAGAGAAAACAGTCCACCGTACCAATCAAAGCAGCACCTTGCTTCATCCATGTGCGACTTAGTTTGGGTATTGATGCTGATGTGTTCCCCGATGTTAGCCACCTTTGGGAGGAGAAACACAAAACATCAAACAGTCAGCAGTGGCAGAAAAAGTACTCCGATCCTTTACCACAGTAAAAGTAGCATTACCACATTGTGAAAATACTCCATTACAAGTAAAAGTACAAAAGTATTATCAACAAAATGTACTTACAATATAAAAAAGTTAAAGTAGTGATTATGCAAAATGCCTCTTCTCAGAGTGTTATGTATTGTTTTATTATTATGGCTGTAACGATACACTTAACTCCCAATTCGATACTATTTAAGTTCACAATACGATTTATTTTATTTTACAACACTCACAGAACAACTGAACAGCTGCAGACACATGACTGACAAACATTCCTTTGTTCATATAAACTGCAAAACAACAGATGTGTCCTCACTAAATGTGTAACTGAAATTGTATTTCATCTTAAATAAAAACAAAAAACAAATCCCACATCCAAATGACTAAATAAATAGAAAGAAGCGATATTAAAATTAGACTACACCCTAGGCTGTTTAAAACTTGCATGGCGATTCATTTTTTATCTCAACCGGTTATATTCTTTACACATTCATATTGATTTTTAACTGATTCACAAAGCATCGTTACATCCCTATTTGTTATTATGAATGCATTATTTGTATTACTTAATATGCCGTGGGCAATTTAATCTATAAATGCATCATATAATCTTTATGCTCTAAATCTGCAAAGTGACTTTAAAGTAACTATAGCTGTTAGATAATTGTGGTGGAGTAAGAAGAATCAGATTTTTGGCCGTCCTTTTCATGGTGACTTAAAATAAGTGATCAAAGGATGTTTGGTATTCTGTTGAAGGAGACTTTGACATGTCACATCTGTTGTTGTGCTGTGACCTAACTATTAAAACTCCTTGACTATAGACTCACCCATGCTTAGTGTCCCAGTCTTCTCCACTGTTGGGGTACACCACCCAGCTCATGTCTGGGCCCAGCAGGGATCTGGCAGAGTCCAGCAGTGGCTCCACCAGCGCTGCTGAGCAGCAGTTGACTCCTACAGCAACCAGCTGCGTGGATCTGTTAGCCATCTGCACGGCGTCTGTGAACGGGCTGCCGTCCGATATACACTTCCCATCCTGACAGTGTTTGTGGACAAAACGTGAGTTGTTTTGACACACTGCACAACAGTTAACAATGAATGGACACTGGTTATACTGTTTATCAGCAATGATTACCTTACAAGAGAAGGAGAGCCAGGCTTTAGAGTTTGGGAACTCCTTGAGCAGCTCAACCAGAGCCTCCGCCTCTTTGATACTTGGGATTGTCTCAAAAGCAATGAGGTCCGCTCCCGCTGCTGTTACACAGTCGACCTGCGGCCGATGCCAAATTTTAAGCTCCTTGGAAGAGAAAAAAAGACACCCGAGACCATTGATTATGATTTAATTCTAAATCAATCTAAAGTGCTAGTGCTAAACCCAAAATCCAATAGGAATGTTCCTAAAAGTGAAGAAAAGGTAGCACATCTAAAGTTCCCAAGTTGAGGAGGGCAAAATATTGTCATTTGACTTGTTTAATTAGAATCACGTCACAATAGACCAACGCGGACGTGTTTCGGCACAAAGCCAAACGCTCTGAAGAAGGCTTTGTGCCGAAACGTGTAAGCGTTGATTTCTTCACAATTTTTTTTATTTGTCACATAAAATGGTACGAGGTACAATTCCAGTGAAGTGTAATCCCATCAGCTCCTTCAATTTGTGCATGATTTATCATAGAATTAATAAGAAATTGTTCTATAAAAGGGTCATTTATCCAGAGATACGCCATAACCAACTCTGAACAAGTTAACAAATTATTCAGTAATAAGTAAGTCAAAATGTAAGTCATCTTTCCAGTTTTTAATTTCTGTGTGTCACTTTCACACAGCATGGATATTTGGTTCTTATGTAACTTGTATAAGCAGCTAAGAGCCACTCACTTCAATACTCATCTCCTCTGCATAAGCCCCGGTGTACTCGGCGCCGTTGAGCAGAAAGGCCCCGTACGGTCCAACAGAGCCTGCCACCAGGGGACATCTCTGCCCTTAAGAGATCCAAAAATAAAACACAATGACATAGCATCACAGCTCACAGAGACGCAGTGTTTCCCATCTTAAAATATATCAAAGACATACAGTTTAATACCTGTTGGGCGAGTGTCGGAGACAAATCTCTCGACAGTCTCTTTGGCCAGTTGAACTCCAGACATCAGCAGCTCTCTGGCGCGTTCAGGGCTCACGTCCAGGTGACTGATGAATCCTGGAATACTTGCCTGGTATGTTGCTGATGTGATAACATCAGCTCCACTGATGAGAAACCTGTCGATATTCATTACGCCATCAACTATTGTCACAGTTTAACAACTCCTTTCTTCAATTGTTTATCATTTCTGTGCATCAAGGCTCAATATTTTGTAGGGCTGCTGAAACTAATGATTATTATCATTTTTGATTAATATGCTGATTATTTTCACGATTAATGGTTTGGTCTATAGAGAATCAGTGAAAAATACCCATATACACAATATCATAGAGCACAAAGTGATATCATTATTAAATGTCTTGTTTTCTCACCCAAATATTCCATTTACTATAATGTAAGACCAAAAAAAGCAGCCAACAAGAGACTGTTTTGGTTGCAGCTGTGATTTAGCATGGACCTACCTGTAATGAGCATCTCTTATGGCCTGGGGATTAGTATGGAGAAGCCTGGCACTCCACAAAGGATCTCCCTAGGTGTTCCAAAATATACACATGAAATATGAATGGTATATTAATATTATATTTGCTATTTATTGATAAATTGATCGACATAAAAGCATACTTGCTACAGATCATATAGCAGAAGCTAAGAGTGTTGAATAAGGTGTCAACAACCCTCAGACAGAGGCAATTCACACAGGGCCAATGGCACCACCCTAACAAATAGTAGTACTACTAAATTACTCTAGTGTACTCCGAGTCTGAGGTTTTCAATGTATGCCTCTTAATACTTTTACTCCAGTACCTTTATTTGGCAGCTGTAGTTACTAGTTAATTGGATAACAATACTGTGAATTCTGCTGAATCAGCATTCACAAAATAATCCAAAAGTAGCCTATAATATGCATGCATGGTAAGTACTTTACTTTGATATTACTACTACTACTACTACTATATACTCTAACATTTTAGTTGATAATTTTTAATAATTTGTAAGTTTGCCTTTTTTTTTATCAGTTCCATCTGCGTGCCAACCACTGTCATTGGTTGTTACCATGGAAACACAGCTCTTGGACCTGGAGGCTGGCTAACTCTACAAGGTCAAAATGACCTGTCTAACTTCCAATGTCTTACTTATTATTTACCTATTTATACAGTCGCTTATTATACAAGATAAGACAATGCAATAGTATAGTATAATGCTGACTGATAGAGTAGAGACCTAATAATAATGCAGTGAAGCAGCTAACTGTATTTTTGATTTATCTGTGACGTTTTACCTGTAAATTGGCTCCTTGCGCTTCTAGTTCAGTCGCTAGTCCGCCATCCAATATTAATGGTCCATTATCATTCATGTAAAGTCTTAGACGAGCAGAAGAACCCATGGAGAAACACTTTAATTAAGTCTTTGCTTTTAAAAATCAAACGTCTACATGAATGTCGGTAAAATATTCGGAGAAAATACTTTACAGACTGTTGTTGTTCCGGGTAAAAATAAAGGTTCAAAGGTTGCGTTCCGCTCGAAATTTAAATAATTGAGGCGATTCCAACCTCCCGACATCCACCATACCACCAGGCCACCACAAGATGGCGCATGAAAGCATGACAGTGCAATTAGGTAGAGCTAGAAGATAGTGTTCGGTTGTCGATTTGTCACTGGCAGTTCACACATGACCCGCCTTACTCTGCGTCTGATTGGCTTACCCTGTACTAATTGCTTAATTTAACCAATAAAACCAACGAAGGCAACAACCACGAGCCAATCAAAGCCAGAGTAGGGTGGATCGTGCCTTCACCATCCTAGGAAATGCAAATTTGCATACAATTCAGCGAACTACAGTTGCTATAGAAACGGAGCATTGCCTGTTAAGGCTCACATTTTGTAGCTGATAAAAATATTGGGACAGTAATTTATTAATTTGTCAAGAATGGTAAGTTAACATTTCCCCATTCAAAAACAATGATGCGAACGCACTAGTTGTTGGTTAGAGATTCAATTCATTTAACTATAACGCTTCAACGGACCAAACAGAAAACTGTTTGCTAAGCATAGCAAACATAGGCTAGCAGTTAACGTTAGCATAACAGTTAGCTAACCTACCGTTAGCCAACAACTTTAGACTAACTAAAGGTATTGTATTAATGTTGGCATTTTGGAGTAACGTTTTTAGTCAAATAATGAATGTAACGTTACAACTTAAAGCCAGTTTTACAACAGCAATTGGTGGTAACAGTTCACTTACGTTAACTAGCAAATGTCCAGTAGATGAGCATTGACTAACTTTAGCTAGTTAGCTAGCTAGCTAAAGCTGTAACGTTAACATTTGTACTTTCCAAGTTAACGTTACAGTGCCAATAGTTTCTACGTTCACATACTAAAGTTCGTTTACCAATGAAATAAGATTGATATCAGAATTATATCAGAGAGAGATTGTTTATATTATTTGCCTACTCAATCAGAGTCAAGGGTCAGGGGCTGGAGCTTTCTCAAGTTAACAATGGACAGAAGACAAGGAAACACTTTGGATATGATGTCCTTCACACACACACACACACACACACACACACACACAGAAACACATATACAGTACACACTAGGTTCAGGATAAAGTCTTTCATTCACCTTGACTTTAGACTGTGGGAGGAAACTGGACCGTCTGCACACAAAGTGCTGGAAGTCAAACATGTTGCTATGAGCTGGCACTGCAGTCAACCTCAAACTAAGTTTGAACCTTACTGACAACATAATTTGAGGCAATCATTTGTATTTATAAGTGTCCACTGCTTTTTACCCTTTTCGGTTGACAAGATGAATAGAATCAGATCTGTCATCGCTTAAGTGTTGATATGACTTCATTCTAAGTCACTTTTAATTCTTAGTAAATTTGAACTGATTGCTATTTAATGCACTTATTTGCTGTAGTCACATTTGAAAATTCAGCACTGCATTACTTTACAACAACAGCATAACTTTGACACTGTATTACATTACCTAACTCAAGCATGTTGCACATCTCTGCACATTTATTATTATAATCCAAACCCTCATAGAATGTGAGGTGACGCAATCAAAAATCTGAAACACTAAAGCATGCATTGGAACATAGTTAACAGTGATATAAAAACCTCTGATATGGCCCCTTTACAATCTTAAAGGATGGGTACAGTATGTCTACTGCAACAAATAGGCCTATGGAGCTGCTAGCACGGACAGAGATGCTACTTTAACTTTAATAATTTAAACCTAGCTCAGTTTTTTTTCTTTTCTCATTAAAGATTAAAACAAGTTGGGTCTATATCTGGGACTAAGACCTACAAAAATATCTTTGACCAAAAAAAACAATATCATAGCCTCATGGTTTGGCGCAACATGATATGACCTTTTTAAAGCTCAGTATTTGTTGTTTGGTGCCTCCTTATTACTAATTTGTTCTGTTCTTTGATATTATCAGGAGGAACGCTATGCCTTTCTTACTGAGTGGTATGACCCTACTGCAGCTCTCCTGCGGCGCTACCAACTGTTCTACTACCCCAAAGATAGCTCAGTGGAAATGGTAAGCAGTTACTGCTGCAGTCACTATTCTTTAAATTTGCTGTTACATTGTTTCAGCTTCCAGGCTAGCTACTTGTTAATGGAAGGATACTGTAATTACAATGTATCAAGCTTTTTAGTCTCAAAATTTGAATATTTAAGGAGATGCTTATTCTGTTTAATGTCAATAGAATTTTGATGCAAGAACAGATGTTTTTTCCCTGTTGACATCTGGAAAAATTGTTTCCAGCACAGGTTATATTCTCTCTGGTATATTTTTCATAGTAATTACAAAAGTCTTACGTCTGCAACTATTTAATTTTACTAAACTATCAACATGTTTTTCTTTATTTGCAGTTTGATGTAAAAAACCAGCGGATATTTTTGAGAAGGACCAAATATGAGGACCTCCATCAAGAGGACCTGTTCGTTGGGAATCGAGTGAATGTCTTCTCACGACAGCTTAATCTGATTGAATATGGAGATCAGTACACAGCAAACAAACTTGGCAGCAAAAAAGAAAGGTATGATTGTGTAATAAGTCTTTGTAATACGGTTGTGTGATAGGTCTGCTTGATCCTCTCCAGTTACATGCCTCAGAACTTTACATTACCGTATTCCCTGTAACTGTGATTTATAATCTTTATTTTAGCATTATTTTGTGCTGGACTGCTCACAGACATTATAAACTCCCGCACATTGTACTTAATCCTCAGTATAGTAAATATTATGGTAAAGTTAATGTGTTGCAATGTATTCTATTTAGATTTTGCTGCATTTTCTGTAGCATGTTGTGGAAACTGCTGTTATCTATGTTATCTGCATTTATTGTCATCATTTAAAGGAAGTTCCTTTTAGATTCTTAAGTATTGTTATTGGGCGCCCTGGTTGAGCGTGCACCCCATGTACAAAGGCTCAGTCCTTACCGTAGCGGCCAGGATTCGATTCCGACCCGCGACCCTTTGCTGCATGTCGTCACCCTCTCTTTCCCTGTCCTGTCTTCATCTTTCCTATCCAATAAAAGGCCCAAAAGCCCAAAACAAATCTTAAAAAAATATAATCTTAAATAATATATTGTTAGTAATTGGATGCTTGTCCAGTTGCATCTGCTGTTAAACAGCTGTCAGATTTTCAAAGCAAATTAATTGTATGTGCTTAAACTTAGAAGAGACAAATAATAATATGAATAATAAATCACATTTTATTTGTGATTTTATTTGTGATATATTTATTTTTTGCACGGATACCAAAACAATACACAAAAAAAAGTATATTACTTTGTTTTCCTTCAAAAACATTTCCATCACAAACTCAAGAACTATACCCACATAAATAAAACTAAATCAGTAGGAGTATGCAAGTAAGTATGTAAGACTGACCAAGCACGCCAACCATAAGTTTTTCCAGCCTACAGTTTTGTTCCCAATACATTAAAGCTTTAGTGTGTAACTTTTTGATATTAATGAACGTCCGTTACATTCAAGCCATTGCCAAACGAGTTGCTACAAAGCTAATTAAGATTATCAGCTCCACACAACTCTCTCTGGATTTCTCAGTATGGCTGTGTTTAGAAATTGGTGTCGTCTGGCAACTTTTGCGCTCAGAAATTTGAGTGGTGAAGATAATTACCTCTTCTGAAGAGTCTCTCATGTTTTTTTAATCCTCCGTGTCCTGCTTGATTACAAGCAACTGCGTGGAGGAGGAGGGGTGGGGGCGATGCGCGATTACGGAAGGCTTGTATCATGTGGACGCGCCGACAGTTTTATTGTCATTACTTAGAATTCCTCATGGGGGAGACAGAAACTACACACTATAGCTTTAGGGCACAATACCCAACCCTACACATTATAAAGCGTTATTTTAAGTAGTTATTGTAAGTATTGTATTGAAAGTGTTTCTGTTATGGTGTCTGATCTTGATGAGTTGCCTCCTATTGTCGTCAGACATGATCTATTATATATTTTTCTCTCTCCACTTTTCCAGAACTCTTGCTGTGATAAAGCCAGATGTAATCACCAAGATCGGAGATGTCCTTGAGTTGATATACTCCTCCAACCTGATCGTGACCAAAGCCAAAATGGTAACGCTTACATGGTAAGGTCAAAGCCTCACCGGTGAGACTGTCTAATAAAACTGCAAGTCATACTGTGGAAATGTATCAGACAATGAGAGAGGCACAGGCTTATTTCTGCCAGTATTCACACATAAACAGATGGATGGCCCTGCTTTCTCACACATTAGGAACATATGGCGTTTCAAGGAGCAGGCAAGGTCGCCATTTCATTACAGTTTGATCAGGTGCTTATTCATTCTGAATGCAGGACTTTTACGTGTAATAGTGTTTGTACATTGTGGTATTTTAAAGGATCTGACACGTATTTGAAAGTGAAGGATCGATTGAATTCCGGGCTGCAGGCAGGGTTTCATAAATACTGAGATCACAAAATTGAGCAGTTCATTCAAGGACGTTCCTCAGCACAGCTAACTAAATTCTAAGTAAAAACTGTAGGAGTCATTGGGATGTTACACACCCGTAAAACAGTGTTACCATTTTTATTACCCAGTATGAAGGTCAACTGCTGTTTCAAAGTCTTCTCCACACTGCCAGTAATAAAACCCTGGTGGAAATATAATGGCTCTCAAAATGTGTACATAATTAACTTCTGAAAGGAAACTCTCCCAAGGTTAAAAACAATGAAAATGAATTTCAAATGGAATTCCAAGGACAGGACATAATTGTATTTGTGGTTAAATGTTGTTTTATTTCAATATTGTCACCTCAGAATTTCTGCTTTTTCCCCAAACGATTAAGAAGCTACTTTTTTTTTAATTTCTAATTATTTATTGTACAGAAGTTCATATTCAAAGGTACAAACTTATAGAATAGGAGTTCATGCCATTTCATTTCATATTATAATCATTTAATAACTTAAAGGTCTTAATGGCTTTCAGTAAAATGGTGCTATATTGCTGAAATTCATTAATAAAGTGCAGGAAAGTTGACTTGGTTCCTGACCCAAGAAGCTAAAATCGTACACACCAAAAAGGACAAATCCTGCACAGTTGCCAGATATATTATTGACCTCTGTAAATGTCTTTGTCAGTAGTTTGGTACTTAGAGTTCACATAGAATATCTAATTTCGCCACTCATTAACTCCATGGTTTATGGTTTTCTTACATTACAGGAAGCAAGCAGCAGACTTTTACGTGGAACATCAGTCAAAGCCTTTCTTCAAGTGAGTCCCTGTAAATGATTTGCCAGTTTTAAGCAGGTGTGAACCAAAAGGGCACATTTATGGTGGCTAGCCACTATCATTAACAGAACCTGTGGCCATGATCCTAATGACATTGTAGGGACATTTGAACATATTGAACACAGATGACCTTCTGCTGGTAGGAATGTCACTTATATGAATGAGTTATTCCGCCACTGCTCCATTTTGCAGTAACCTGGTGCAGTTTGTGTCCTCGGGCCCTGTGGTTGCCATGGAGCTGATGGGTGATGAGGCCATGTCTACCTGGAGGAGGCTCCTGGGACCTGCAGACTCTGCTGTGGCGCGGAAGGAGGCACCGCAGAGTATCCGTGCCCAGTTTGGAACAGATGGCATAAAAAATGTTGGTCATGGCTCCGACTCATTTGCTGCAGCAGCAAGAGTAAGGATGTGAAGCTAGCCTGTTAGCTTTATTCATGCTCATATGTGGCCTTTTACCCTGTGCTCCACATTCCCAGAAATGACTATGCACTCTAAAGTGTTTTTTTATTCTGCTTGTTTTATTAGGAGCTTGAATTTTTTTTCCCATCCACAATTGGCCACGGCCCCTCTAATACAGCCATCTTAACAGACTGCACATGCTGCATCATCAAAACTCATGCCATATCAGAAGGTAGGGCACATATACGTATCTATTTGCAGCCAACAGATGTGTTTATTATTAATGATGTGTCTATCTTGGTCCTTGTATGTCTGTTGATACATTCCTAAACTATGCAGTTACAAGTCCACCGACTTGTCTACAATTTCACTCCCCTTCCACCTATGGCTGTTAATGTGTTTGCGTCACACAAAGGCGCTACATGGTTACTGCATTTGGCTTTGGATTTTTCCAAATCCCTGCCCTGATCCCTGTTCATGGAGCATGCCACTGGAGCTCTGACCTGTGAAATGTGAAATTCTCTGGACAGAGCTGAAGTATGCACACAGAAAGTTGTTGACTGAAGGGAGAGGACTAGTTGTTCTGGACATATAAGCCCACACACAGCCCATTAGAATAAACAAGCTCACCAATTAATTGAATCTTTACTTTTGATTTGATCTCAAGTCCTTATCCTTTAGTGGATATTTGGTTGGTATCTGATTTAGACCAGGTTTTTATCTAGTTTCCATGGATGTACTTGGGCTCTCTGTGCTGTGTTCTTTTTCTGTTTTTAGGGATGGCAATGTCGGCCAGCCGTAACAGTCAGTGACTGACTTTGGTGATCCTCTGACTCTTCTCTAGCGCCACCATATGTTCAAACGTTTTTATTTGTCCAATACTTTTATATAGTTTATGAACAAATGCCTTCAAAAGTAATGGCATTCAACTAATGACAATAAAGATGGTGATCATGGTAAACATAACACTTGCTTAGTTAGCATCAGCATGTTAGCATTGTCATTGTGAGCATGTAAGCATGCTGACGTTAGCATTTAGCTCAAAGCACAGCCTCGCATCCCCGTTAGTATTGCTGTAGACTCTAGGGGCCCTATCTTGCACCCGGCGCGGCGCAGCACAAAGCCCGACGCAAGTGTCTTTGCTAGTTTAAGACCGACGCAGTTGTCAGTTTCCCGTCCAGCGCCCACGTTTAAATAGCAAATGCACCTGCACCCATCTGTGTGCCCATGGGCGTGCTGGTCTTACAGGGAGGTGTGTTCAGGTGCATTCTGGGCGTATTGCTATCTTGAGGCAGCGGGAAGTGATCGTGCCATTGACCAACAAAAACCTGGTCTAAAGTCAATAACGCAGCATTTCATTGCTATTTTTTAACTGTTTTAACAGCGCATTAGTAAAATGCACCTAGGCTCGTGCACAGCGCGCGCACACTATGCTTGTTACACACACAAAGGGTAAGCGCAGCAGCACACAAAGATGAAAAAAATATTACAATGTGAAATAGTATTATGACATGATCTGCTCGTGCACTTTCACTTCACGCAAGAGCAGATCAGTTTCTTCTCCTAAACAACCTCTCCTTCCTGCTCAGCAAATCCTCCATCATAACAGCAATGCTCCAAGGTCCAAACACGCCTGGCTTTTAAAGGGAATGGGAGATGAAACTGATTGGTTGATTGCATGTTACGCCCAAAACACACCTATGATTAATTAAGACACTAAGTACAATCCTTTTGAACCATGCGCTTGGCGCACGGACCCTTTTTGGATTAAGTGGATTCGTACACGCCCTAAACGCAGTCTTGTTCAAAAACACTTGACAAGACGACAACATAACATCACGGAATCCTCATAACAAAAAATCAGCTGAGATAACCATGGGAACATTGCGAGCTGAGATGACATTTTGTGTGGGAGATACACATACTTGCTTGCAATGTTTATTCAAAGAACATTAGAAAGGAAGTAACATAAATTAAAAAAACTCAGGAGAAATACTACCATGAATAGTATTCATGGGTTTAAGGTTGTATTATAACCAGTGTATAGACCTTTCTCATGAAAGGAGCCATTAAAATAACATTAATTGTGCCTGTATGATATGTAAGTGTGCCAGGATCCTGGTACTGTGCATGCTGCTCGTTGGCATGACATACTGCCACACTCAAATAGAATGACGTCATTATAAATGTTATTACTGCAGCTACACCTGTGCTATTCCTGCTATGACAAGTTGAAATATCTGCCGTGAGAGAGGACCTGTTAAAAACACCTACCTAAGCATGGGCATGCTATGTTTAACTGCAGGGCATAATCCAGGAACTGTTGAATTCCCAATCTGCTGCGAAATTTTATTCCTCCAAAACATACATAGAGTATACATTTGTACATATATACATATGTATATAGTAGTGTTGTGATTTAGGCTGTGTCAGTTTATCAAGTATGACAAAATCTCTCTCATGTCTCTTCTACTTTTGTTTCTCTTAGTTTTGCTAACGTTCATTAAAAACAAGAGCTGTAACTGGCTTGCTTGATAGTTCAAAGCAAACAGCCACGAGCGTTCGGCACTTTATTGTTGACTTATAGACCTATTAATTACACATGCTCTCTCTCCTTGACGGTAAAGTCAATGTCATTTAAACATTTCTACTACAGGCCTGTATCTAAGTAGGAGTTTATGTAATCTTTCAAAGGCTGTCCACAATTTTCTCTGTGCTCATAGCGGTCTGGTTGCATCATAGGTATTTGCTTACTACAGACATCATTTCAAGCAGGGTTTGTTGAGTATGACACCTTCTTTACCACACCTACTGGACTGCCATGTGTATCCTGATATTCAAGTAGTAAAGACATGGTGGCTTATTTAAAAAATTATATTAAAGTTCTCCTTCCCAACAATATCAATTGCGGAGTAAATTTGAGGTGAGAAGCTTCAATACCTTGGTAGAACAGTTGGCCACAAGTTGCAGGCGTTTTGTGCGGCAGCAGGTATCACCATCGCTCTTAACAATCTGTTGACTCATCTGGCTATTGTAGCAAAAAAGCCAAAACTTAGCTCATAAGAATAATTCTGGCTTTGTATTTTGGCCTGCTTACAAAGGTTTGGAGTTGCATTGTTAAAAAAGGTCCTAAACTGCTCAAATTTTAGTACTGTCACTGTTCCAATGTGACAACACATTGTTTACCTTCAGACGTGAGGTCATATTTGCGGTCTGAGCCAAAAAATAGTAACCCAGTCTGAGGGTTTGGCCAGCTGAACCCAAACTGGGTCAGTTCAAAAACAAATAATATAAAAAAAACTTGCTTTGATTTCTCTTGAAGATCCATTAGGAGGCCAAAATATACGCTACAGCTACGTGTGCAGGGCACAGCCAATCACAGTGGTGATAAGGGAAGTTGTGCCTGAAAATGCACTCAGACATGACTGGAATAGAGAAGCCTCTGTTGCCAGGCACCCAGAAAAGGATCTCCTAGCAACAGCACCAGCTGCTTTTGTGAGCTGTGCAGATTGTGTGTCTCTATCCTAGGCAGGCTGCTGGCTGCTGCCAGGGGAGGGCACAGAGGACTCGGGAGGTGGTTACTTTACCTAATACACACATGAGTGGACTGTGACCAAACGATTACCCAAATTAGAGAGAAATTCATCAGCGCTCGCTGTAGCACCTGATCCAAACTGAAAGTCATGATTACACACAGCAGTATTTACAATTAATGGAAAATGTAGACACCTGGTATCCTGCCTGGCAAGTACTCTGTCTGCTTTTTTATCAGGATGTCAGACTGAGATAATGAGACTGGCGCCCTCTTTCAATTACGTGTGTCTGCAGCAGTCTGACCTTCACTGTCACTGTTGCACCTTTGTCACTGTGGTCGTACCATTTTTACAATAATGCACTGCAGTGACAGGAGGTACAGCTCTGTATCTCGCTCTCTAAAGCGTGGAATGTCTGGTCTCCTCTACTTATTGACAGTAAGACAATCTCCCTGTACTAGGTCCAAAGGAGACAGTACAAGCTAAGGTCACTACACCATAAGATAACATTTTTATGTTTGAAGCGGAGCAGTATAATGGCTTCACAGCACATCCAGTGATATTAACCCTAGTCATTTAATAAAATGAACAACAATGTTGCGTGATCTAAACTGTTTTACTTGAATTAACCGTAAAGGCTGCGGAAGAAACGATTTGCTAAGGATCACATTGAAGAGTTTATTGTAGCAATAAACACCTTGCTACGCAGTCTCTTTTAAACTCATGAAAGCCTGTAGATAAGAACAGCTTTGATGTGTTCGCAGGTCTGACTGGAAAGATCCTGAACTCCATATCTGCAGCTGGATTTGAAATCTCAGCCCTTCAGATGGTAAAACTTTAGCGATTCTCCTGTCCTTCCGTGTGCTATGGTCTTGTAGATTCGCATTTCTGTGGTAAAAATTAAGCTGTCCTTTCACTACCCTAATAGGAAGTATATGAGATACATACAGGGTTTCCCGTACCATTATAAGGCTTGGGTGCAGCACCTGTTTTGGGCACCACTTAGTCAAATTAATGTAAAGCATCAAAGCTAACTAAATTACTTTTCTCAGATCTAATGATTGTAGTTGGTCCCCAGTGGACTTCTTTAGCAAGTTTTGTCTTTAAGCTTTTTGAGTTTTATTTATTTATTATCTGCTCTAGCGTTTCCAACATTTTAGACACAGATATGGTGATAATAATGGTCCAAGATGATGTGAAAATGCATTTGTTTGGCCAAATACGTGCACCTAAGTCTTCCACAAACCTAGGGAACCACTGATATATATTATAGTGTTATTTGCCCTATGCTCATATGCCCATGTATCCTAACTTTACTCATGTAACCATTATGTGCACTGTACTCACTTTCTCTGATCCAACCGTGCCTCATAATTCAAAATGCTGCAAACAGTGACCTCTCTCTCACTCCATTTATTTTTGCCACATCAGAAGTGATGCACATTCTGGGCCGGCCCGTAGGACAAAAATAAATCAATCTTGGTTTTATCTCTGTAGCCACATGCAGAATGTGTTGTGCATTAATGGGAATAAAGTAAGTAGGATATTAACAATTTATGCAGTGTCTTTTTTCAAAGGATGTGATTTCACAGCCGTGATGTTCTTAACACATTAGTTAGTATTTCTTTTTATGGAAATTACAAAAGGTCTTTTGTGATAATGGAGCCACTGTCACAATTCAAAGTAACGTACACTAAGTGAAGTATTTCCATTTTATTAAGGGGAATTTCTTCATTGTGGCTGCACTCTTTTTCTCCATTTCATGGAGTATATTATTCATATTCCATTTTGAAAACATATTGTCTTAAATAATATTTCCTCTTCACAGTTCAATGTGGACCGGGCCAATGCAGAAGAATTTTATGAAGTGTACAAAGGTGTTGTCGCAGAGTATCCTGTGAGTATAAACACTACATTGTTGTGCCATCATAGCAAGTGCCTGCATCACAGTTCTGTCAATTGTTACTTTTGATAATAAAAACACAAACATTACCAACGTTTTGTAAAGATCTTGAAGAGTGGCAAAAGCTCGCATATTGTGTTAATAACCAAATGTTGCGTATTATTAGTATAATTTTCTTTTTTTCTCTCCCTGCAGAGTATGGTGACTGAGCTGTGTTCTGGACCCTGCATGGTCCTAGAGATCCATGGCACTGACGTACCGCAGTCATTCAGGGAACTCTGTGGGCCCGTCGATCCTGTGAGTCAAACTATATTAAATATTATTTCCCATTTCCTCATTATATTCTATACTAGAAGCCTGTCCGACAAGTAATGCATCAAACGTTTGGTTAAATGTGGTGAAAATGAATATATCATCTGCAAAGGGTTATCCATCCATCATCCTCCTTTTCTTTTTTCCTGAATCAGACCAAATAAACTCATGATCAATTGGAGAATGTAGTTTTAGCCCTTGCTCAGTGTACATTGTAAAGATTGTGTGGCTTTTGTGACTAGATAAAAGAGTTGGCCCATGTGTGTGTGTGCGTGTGCATGTGTGTGTGCATGTGTGTGTGCGTGTGTGTGTCTGTGTGTGCGTGTGAACACGTGCAGTCATGTGTGTGTTTGTGTGTACTGTGGAACCAGTGGTGCAGGGCTGTGCTAGTGCGTGATGTGAAATCTAATGATAAGACGTCGCTCTGCCACCATAAAAATGAGTGACTACACACCTTCACAATTCCCCAACTTGTTCAGCAGTTGTCCATGACTCAGCGTGCAATCTTGTTTAAAATAATTCCACTTTTTTATGACTTGTCATTTCCTCTGTTTCTGATTATTTTTTCTGATTTTGTTTTATTCTTTTTATATGCTTTCTGTCCATAACCATCAGTACTTCAACACCACTGTCAAAATGTTACTGACATTGTAGCCACAGAGCAGGAAAGGGGATGGTAATTGGCTAATGATTTCCATGACACAGACACCACAGCTCATTGATGCCAAAATAATTAAGCCTTTGCCACCGCCCTCTGTTATTTTATTAGTTCCCCTCTTCAGATCTGCCGCCGGTCGGTTTATTACTTGTAACACTTAAAGACCCTGGGTGCACAATGTTTATGTGATTGTAACATCTTTTAAGTTGTCTTGAGAACATACATTTTCTTTGTAGAGAAACAATATTTGCTAGATGGCTTGGGTCATCATTTCAAAAGTGGCATCAGTGTATATGAGGGGAAATCAATACAGTATTAACTGTTAAATTTCCCACTACATTTTATATAGTTTAGTCTTCTGCCAGAGGTTCTCTCCTTCACCTGCTGTGGTTTGTTTCCTCCCTTAAAGCCTCTGTAACCTCCTTGATTGATTCAGACTCAACTGACTAACTGGGAGTTGAAGCAATTTCATAACTCCACAACCTCACACTCACCTCAGTATTATCTGACAAATAACCTAAACATTTAGCAATCCTACTCTCCAGTGGTGTTCAGTCATCTGATACACGAGATAAATGGAAAGTCACAGCAGCGCTGAGATCTCAGAGACAAACTGTTGTAGGCTAGATCAGCATGTTAGAGGCTAGCTGATGAGGGCACCGACAGGTTGTGTGTGTGTCTATGTAACATTGTTCTGCTATGTACCAAAGTGCAGTACTCGTCCCAGTCAAAATGCAGTATGTGAAGACATTCTAGACGTCATTATCAGGCTGACAGGTTGGACTGGACAAACACTGTAAACTGTGTGAAGAGGTTGGAATGTTAAGTACCGTATTGGTCCGAATAGAAGACGTTTTTTTTTTCCTAGAAAAAAGTCTGAAAAAGTGGGGTCGTCTTATAATCGGGGTCTAGACTTTCAGCTGTTCAAGTCGCAGAACCTAAGGGACGTCACCTGTTTCAACAGCCAATAGAGAAGTCAGCTATAAGCTATAGAAATAAAATTATCCATAAGCCATTTTATTTTAATGTTACAAACAGCTGGTCGAAAAAGCAGAGTTTTAGACACGGTAATGGTGGAGAGAGATAGAGAGTGACTGAAGAGAGAGAGAGCCCAGTGGCATTAGAACAAAGACGTGACTAATGGGAAATAAACGTGTTTTCGCCGATTCATCTCTAGAAATGTAACTGTAGCAAGCATCTCACTATCACTAATGTTATCCACATTCATACATAGACGAAACAAATGAAATATCCAGCTACAAAAAGCCTGGAAGTACAACGAGGAGATGTTGGCTGAACAGCCAGAGAAAATCTTACCGTGGTCCTCAAAGCAGCTGCTTCCAAGAGATTGACAGGAGAGTGTGTGATTACGTAATCACATTACCAGAGCAGTCATTCAGCTGAAGGCCTTGGAAATATTTACCATTAATTTAGATGTGACACTTTCATCTAGAAAGATATTGAAAATATTATTTTATTGAAAAGATGTTAAAAACAACAGCCTACTTTGTTTTATTCAATTTGTTTTTATTAGAATTATTTTCAAAAAAAATGATTTTCTTTATGAAAACAATATTTGGCTTTTATAAAGTATTTTTCCAAAAATGAATGAGTCTTGAAAAGGGGGAGGTCGTCTTATAATCAGGGTCGTCTTATATTCGGACCAATACTGTAATAGATAAGGGTTAGTTGTTTGTGGTAAGAGCTGGCTTTTGATTATTCCAGTTGACTTAAGACTAATACATAAACAACACATGACCAGCTGAATGGCTTGAATAAGTGACCTCAAACACACTTTATCATAGAGTTGATGGTAGATAAATTAAATTGTGATATTTCCTCACAGAAAAGAACGGAAACATTAAAATATGTGATACAAGATATTATGTTTTTAACTAGGCGTCATATATCTTGCCATAAAGGATCCTCATGTGTTCACACCTCCACACCCTTAGCTGCCTTGCATTACAGCAACTCAGTCACGAGATTGTGCTGTGTCTTGTGATGTGTCCTCATATCAGAGGGGAGAGACACAACGGTCCTCTGTTAGCAAGTCCTCTTGAACCAGGCTGTACTCTACCCTCTTCCATAGTGTTCCATTACTTTCCCTTTAAATCAGTAACTTAATAAAGCATTGGGGGGCCCTGACTACATACTTGATTTAAAGGGACAACGCACATTAATCAACATGAGCTCAAATTCTAAAATGTAACTGTGTCAGATTTAGCCATGTAGGCTAATTTTCATATGCAGTCCCTAGCAGGTTGATGGCTTAAAACATTAGATAAGCTACAACAATACAACACATAAGCATAAAACAAGAACACAAGCATAGACAAGTAAAATGACACAACCACTATTCCAGATCATGACAGCTGGCATGTTGATGGCATGAGAAAAACATAACACAAGTAGCATATACAGTAGACACAGGTAAAAGTGCATAGATGCACATTAAGACACATCAACAACACCAAGCACATAAACACACATAGAGACACTACTACATCGACAAACACATTATTCCGGATTATGGCAGCACATTTCTCCACATTTGGAGAAGGATTTGATAGATGTGATGTTCCCTAGTTCTGTGGGTATGATATTCCATGTCTGGGCTGCTTGAAAAGAAAAAAACTGACTGTCCAAAACTACTTTTTCTACTACTACTATTTAACAGTCCCCTCTTAGCAGCGCATGGTGGTCACAACAAGCTGTGTTGCCTCACTTTGTCTTACAGTAGATGATGAGTGTAAGAGATGATCAAATAGGCCTGAACTTCCTGTTACACAAGGCTAAGATACTATCCGTGCATCATGTTGGTTAAAAATATACTTTTCTGATTGATTTTTGACCCATCTGTGTAATGCTTTTGTAGAAAAAGATATCAGCTCTTCTTAGTGGCCACTATGCTAAATTTAGTGCACTGTAGTGCACTCAAAAGATCCATCTGAGTAGAGTAGAATAGAATGATGCTTGATTTTCCCTTTGTTCCCTTTTTTGTTGATTAAACCTAATGGTGAGCATTTTAACGAAATATTGGCATTGCTCCTTTCAAGCTCTGTAACATCAGTGGAGTTTACAGAGAAACTATGACTACTCTTGAAGAAGGTATGACTTTAATTTGTGCCTGATTGGGAGCCTTTTTGTATTCCCATTTTATATACAGAGAAGCAAGTCCATTATTTGGTGTCGAGGATGCTAGACATCTGTGTCATTAATAATAACATGCACAAAGTTTAATTTTTTTATTTGTGATGGCAAGACGTGTGTTACTCTGAGTAATTTGATTTTATAGTACATTTATTTCTAACAGGCTAAAACTCTAAATGTAAAGTCGCCCCCACACAGTATTATGTCAAATTGTATTTTCATAGGTAAGGTGTTTGTCCAACATGGAGATGGCACCTTTATTCTGCTGCTTCATTGTTAAAATGACATGATAATAATCCTTGTGATGTCATCTTTTGTGATGTGCAGAGATAAAACACATCTTGATCAAATTGGAAAATCCAACCAAAAGCCTTTTTTTCACCGAGCTATATGTGGTTAAAAAGATATGAGTAGTATTTTAAAAGTCTGTGTGTTTGTAAGTGGTTAGAGCAAGGTTAGCAGAATCCTTTTGATAACAGTGACTGAAATGGAGTGAGCCTTTAAAAAGAAAAAGTGCCCAAACCCCACTGGCAGCCATATGCATTGCGACTGGGTTGGACAGTCAGCGGTGCAAGACGTGAGACTTTTTGGATTTCTGGATGGTCATGTGACCACCAGGTCACTCTGCCCCTGCCCTTACTGTCCACAAAAGCCAGCAGTCATTAGGTGAACATCGATCTAGCCCACTATGGACTCATTAAAATCAAATTAAACTCTGACAGTAAGTCACCCATGGGCAACTAATGCAATTACAGAGAACAATGCTTTCTTTTATCACTAAGTAAATCTCCCCCCTAATTTCCCCTTTACCATAACTGGCTTTAGTCTCATGTGGCATGGGACACATATACAACAGGCTGCTGCATTTTGCAGATAGTTACTGTATGCAGGCTGCTGTGTTTATCTTCCTGAGACAGAAACCCTCGACACAGACACGTATCTTACTGACAATGATTATTTCACAGCTGAGCAGCCATATTAGGGGTCCTGTTATTGTTTCTTCTGGTTCACATTCTAGAAAGAAGGCACTCAATCAATCAATTAGATTGTGTCAGTCAGAAGATTGATTGATTGATTGATTGATTGAATGTCTGTACCAAAGCTCATGGAAATCCAGCCAGTAGTTGTTGAGATATGTCAGTCTCTGGTTGAGCGACCAACAGACCAGCATTGCCATCCCTAGAGCCATGCCACTAGCATGGCTAAAAATACTATAACCCCAAAAGCACTCACCTGTTACTTTGACCTGATGAGATCAAGTTGATTGACTGAAAAATATGGCCACCATTTGTCCAAAAATCATTACCTAGACACTGGCTGTGTCTCAAACCGCCTACTTCCGTCAGTACACTGCTAATGGTCACTGACCACTTAACTGCTGTAGTGCCCACTTTGGATGGTTAGTATTGTCCCAAAAGGAACACTTACGTTAAAACACTTACCGGAAATGACGAGCGGTCGGCTCGGCTCGCCGCCTCTCAAAATCTGACGAAAATCTTTCAAACTGACCTTTGTTGATCTGAAATGAAGACAGATTCAGCAACTGCACGGCCTATTTCTCGCTTCAAATGTTTTCAGAAACACGTTTCGGTGAACTATTTTCGTAAAATACGAGATCGTATTCTGAAAGAGCCGCCATTATGCTCGGTTGTGAAATCCGGGAGAAGCCAAAGCCACGTGACGCGTTCGTCCAATCTGCCAGTCGACGTCCCTGGTCCCTCCCCTTTCCGCGTTGTAGTCAAGATGGCGCCCGTTTAGTGCGCGTAGTGTCCATCGTTCCACACTGAACTTTTGGACCGTTTTTAGGGGGTCATCCGGGTACTTTCAGTACACTGACTTTTTGCGTTATCTCCACTAAATACTTAAAACTAAGTGTTTGAAGTGTGCAAGTAGGCGGTTTGAGACAGCCACTGTTGTGTTTGTCGGCCATCTTGAAATATGTGCAAGCACTGTCTGAGTACCAGCAGTTTTCAGTTTTCATAAAACCAGTACCATAAAGTATTTTATAGTTATAGATCTTGAACCTTTGTATGTTGTACAAAATGTATTTTTATATTTTATTTCGTGGTACTTTTTTGTGATGTTTCTTTCCTGCCTTTTTGGAAAAATACATATGTCATCCTTAGCAAATGTGTAAAAATGCAACACTCTTTGGAAAAGAGCTCAAATAGAAGTCAGGTAGCCCGTAGTTCCCCGGTGATCTACAGTTCCCGTGAACCTTGAACCTTGCAGGGTTTTCTTCTTCTTCTTTCGTAGTCAATTCAGTGTTGTTAAGTACAATCAAACATTTAAACCAGGAGACTGGTTTTCCACAAGGTTTTTTATTAGGTTGCTTTATGACCTTGAAACTTGTACCTGCCTTTTTGCGTGCGCTCTCTTAAACCACAAGAAATGTTGCCCTCCTGTAAGACACAGTCCGATTCTTCTCTCGACACAATCTGAGACAAAACAAATCTTAGATGATGTTACAGTATGTGAATGTATTTGTAACTTGTTATATTGTTGATTCTCTGATTTAAAAAAAGAAAAGATGTTCCGTTACAGGGTTGGCTTTGATCAGTTTTAAGTATATTTGCTCCGATGTTGACCCTACCGCTCTAACAAGATCAAACATACCTGTGTGAAAGCATAAAATATCACATGATTTGCTTCTACCAATGTATCAACTAAGCACCATACGTGATGCACGTTGTGCATTCCTGTAGAGTTAATAGTTGTCTTGGTGAATTAATTATTCACATAATTGTCCGTCTCGTGATGGTGGATCCTGTGGGAGGGTTGTATTTCCTGCAGGCACCAGGAGGAGCATAATGCAACGAGAGCCCGGCTATGATCCTGGGAGTGTCTGATGTTGAAATAGACAGACACTTAAGATAAAGCTACTGCCTGGAAAAAAAAAAAAAGTGCTTATCATTTGAAAAGGAGAACTTTGTGTCTCTGTAATGTATTTGTTGTGTACAGTAATGACACAATATTTACAGGTAAGGACATTGTGTTTGATTTGCTTTTAGAATTACTATCGAAATGTATGGAAACTGTTATCTGGACTAATGTAATTTAATCATGGAAATCATGTCGTAAGCCTAGTAGAACTGAAGGAGAAGTATAATAATACCTGTTGTAGAATTATAGCAAGATACGGAGATTATGCTACAGTTAACATTTCTTAAATTCTGAAATGTAAATAGGAAGTACTGGTAATCTATCCCACTAGTTATGTAATAAAAGGTTGCTGAGTGTCTGTGGATTGTCACTTCCTCTACAAGATCACATGTCCAGTTGCTGAGTAATCACTGTCTTAGTAACATCATGCAACAGTACAGGATGTTCAGTTTCAAACTCCACTGTATCATCCACCCATGACTTTCGTTTTTAGACATTTCATGTCATTGCTTTTAGTTGATAATGTTTATCATACTGAGTTCAAGGCTAATAAGGTAATTTTTCTGTTTTATGAGCGAATAAATCATAATCAAGATGTTTTCATTCAACAGGAAATTTCACGGCATCTTCGTCCAACCACATTACGTGCTCTTTATGGCAAAGACAAAGTGAAAAACGCAGTCCACTGTACAGACATGCCTGAAGACGGTGTTCTGGAGGTGGGTGGTATGTCACTGATTGTACCTGCCATGGACTGTAGAATTCACCCACATTATTTCATCTGTGTAGTTCCTCTGATCCTACACATAGGTTTCCTCATTGTCTTTCAGTCCATGCATAAATAACTACCTTTCATTTAGCCAAGAACAAAACCACTGACTCTGTGAAGCCGTGTCTGTAAACGGGTCTTATGACTCTGCTCTGTGGGCTGGGGCAACCTTAGCGTGCACTGGTTTTGAGGAGAACAAGAATGGCAGAGGAATTTGAAACAAAACCATTGTTTTGTAGGGAGTGGGTCTGACCCATCGAGCGTCATTGTTCACTCCTGATCTGTTGCTTGGACAAATGCCTCCTTGTTAAACATTAGCCTGTGACTGACTGAGCTGCCATTTCCCAACACTGGGACAAAGTGGGCTAGTGCAGAGGAAAATTTACTCTGAACTTTTACAACGTCACTATTCTGATATCAGAGTGGAAGGACTGGCTGATTGTTATGTTAAGTTTTAATACAGTCGGTAATTAGTAGTCATTAATTTGTCATTTCTTTTACAGGTGCAATATTTCTTCAAGATTCTGGACTGGTGAATGGAACAAGAAAACATGTAACTACATATTCAAAGACTTCACAGTTGTCTCATGTTTCTGTTTATTGTTTTCAGCCTTATTCAGATTAAATAAAGTGACAAGAGCAGACTCCTGACAAGTGTTTTGATCTTCAACATTGAATTAAGTATTTTCACACCAACTAAACATCTTATTACACGGGATACTGCATTGCCTCTGATATTCTCTAACTTTCTGACCAGCGACTTTGGTATTGGATTCATACATTACACTTTGAAAAAAATGTACAACTGCATAAATATAAAATTCTTCCACCATGAAAATGGCTAAAACATTCAATAGTAAGTTGCATCACGTCATGTAATGTCTCCAGCAAAACAGATTTCAAAGCACTGAGTTGCCACTGTTTCCGTGATGACAGTCTTCTAGGCTGGACCCACAAAGCTCTACACTATGAATTAAGAATGAAAAGATGTAAGCGTATTAAACAAAAATGTCATCAAACCATATCCTACAGCTAAGGTGAACAAATAAAAGGTGTACAAATCACTTCCTTCCACAGTCAACTTGGGTAAAAGAAACACACACAAAAACAGATTCTATGGAGCGCAGTCATTTACTCATTCATGGGCCTTAAAGGTTCAGAGTACCGTGCTAGTATTCAGTTAGTCAGAGAAGCACATTAACACACTCCACACACACATAAAGGAACACCTGCACACAGAGACGGGCACACGCGCACACACCTTGGACCACTAAAGCTGACATAAGACAGGAGAGATTACAACAGGACTAGACTACAGCACTGGACACTCCAAAAATATATCGAAACCACGTCAGGATTTAACACTTTGGGGACAGAAACACAGCTCGCTACACGTCAGTAGTGGAATTGCGGTTTTACAGTAATAGATGAACACATCCCATGGCTCAAGGAATATTTTCATGTACAGTAGAATAAATATTTGCTATTGCTACTCATGTATTTTACATTCTAATCCTCGACAAACGCACAGAAAAGCTAGTGTAAAGCACACAGATTAAGTGTAGGTCCTGTATATTATGAATGTTCAAAGACTAGTGGTGTTTATCTGAACTCTTTTTATTCTCTCTACATTTTATTTGTTTTTCAAAATGAGAGTGCTCGTCATGGCTGAGGTCACGAGGTGATTGTGAACTTAACGTCAAAGCGTCCTTGATAGCGGTCTTTCTCGCTGTAGTCGATGTTTGCTCCGTACACTTTGCACTCGATGCGGAGCTCCTGATCCAGAGTGAGGTTGGTAAACTGAATGGCCACCAGAGGCTGCAGGTACTGGGGGTGCAGCAGTTTGCCGTAGTACGGGTAGTACTGCAGAGGGAAGCCTTCGCCCAAGCCATAGTACTTGATCTCTCCAATCTTGCTTTCATCCTCTTCTCTCTGCAGACACAGCAGTTGAATATGAATTAAAATCTAACATTTTTACAGTATATATAAATACATAATAGTACATATGTAGTAATACATCATGGCCAGATGCTGTCAAATCAAACGTACCTTATTTTTGCAGTAAATAGGGATCAGGTTGGGCTGTACTTTGGCCTGCAGAGCCTCTGGGAGGGACTGATTGTTAGAAGGAGTCTAAAGAAAAGAGAGAGACTGGTTGATGAACAACGTTCTCAGCTGGTGGTTATGTTAGGTTGGATTGTGGCTGGCATCAGAACCAGACGGTTTACATTGTGCATCTTGGTGGGATTTGAGTTTTTTTTTGGGGGGTTTTTTTAGAACACGTTGCCTCCTTGAATGCAGCAAAGTTTTTGGACAGTTTAAAACAAAAAGGATACAAAACCAGAGATATTGTCCTTTTTATTCAACGCATTCTTCTTTCTTCTCCTTCCTTTGTTAAAATCTGCCACCTACTGTACATTACCCACAATGCAACTCTGACTGAAGACAGTTTAGTCATGTGTTACGCTAGTAGTAGCTAATATAGCCTTGAGCAAAGATAAGGAGCGGGCTACAGTGGCCTAACTCCACACCTCCAGATTTTGTCATTTTTCAAACTTGTAGTTTTCAGTCCCAGCTGATGCTGACTCAAGTGACATCACTTGAGGACATTTATTCACACACTCCCTCTGGAGACACTAAAGCCTGTAAACGGGCTTTGATGAGTCATATGCAATATTGCTGGAAATGGAGCAAGTCTTTGCTGCATTCAAGTGACATCAAAACTGAAAAAGCCACCACATCCAACTTGTAGTAAGTCTGCAGCTGAATGCATGGAAAGTATGTCAACCTATGTAAAGCTAGCCTGTCACTAATGAAAAACAAATATGACATTTTCAAAACAGGCAAACATGTACTGTATGCATATTACCTACATGTATGTTTTTGAGCAGTGCCTGATTTATTGCTACTGAATAAGGCTGATTTACGTCCCTAGTAGTTTATTTCTATAAAGTAGTGAAAGTTCCAAAATGTTATAATATAACGCATCTAACAACGAAGGGTCTTTGCTGACTAAGCTAACAGTTTGCTTTACACAAGTTGTTGGTGGGTGACATTTCATGCTAGTTAACTAGTTTAGGTTAAACCTCAGTCTTTGGGATGCTACCCCTAAATAGTTTTTTCTTACACATTTACAGGTTTTATGACTATTTTGTTTGTTTCTTTCAACATTTTCATTCATTTAATGCCAAACCCTGTGGCCTCTATCGGTGTGAATGCCCCTACGAAAATGAAAGCTATAATGTTGCAAGTGTGCAGTAAACCTACCCTTGGTCTGAAGTTGACAATCCTGTTAAGCTTGACAATAATGCAGGGCTTTCCGTCCTTAAAGCCAAAATGGGGGTCGGTCTCCCCTGAGCAGCTACCAAGCAAAGACCTGTGGAAACGGCAAGCTTTCCTCTGTCCAAGGTCACTGTCCAGAGAGCCACGGTCCGTGTATGGATGAGGAACGTCTGCAAACGGTACAAAACAACAAAACACATTAGACCTGTAACTACAAGTGAATACATTATACACACTCTTTTTTCAAGTACATTCGTATGAGTATTTACATCAAATTAAGAGAAAATAAGATAAGTGTTGTTAGATGTTTATTATTAGAAAATTGTTAACAGATCTAAATACATAAATATCAGTGACAAATCTTGATTGTTACATGCTAATCAGGGATCAGTATGAATATAAATGTTATACTTGCCTCCACAGTCTTCGAATTGCATCTGATCAGCCTGACGCTCTATATCATACTTCTCGAGGAAACTCATCATGGCCTCGGTGTATTTCTTGAACGTACTCTCATCAGACTTGGTGTAAGCAATTTCAGACTTTTCTGAGCGCGGGGTGTGTGATAGACCTGAAAAACAAATTGTTTTTGATAAGAAGATAATAAAATAAAAGGGGCAATATTGATTCTTAACAGAAGCTACACTGCGTATCATGTGAGCTATTCTTTGTAAAACCCAGAGAGAGTCTCTGGTCTATTATCTTAGGACAACACACAATGTAGGGTCTTGGGGATTTCCTCTGATGGTCCCTGTCAGCTCTTTATAGCAGTAGTTTTCCACAGACCTTGTGCACAAGGCCTCAGTGAGGCGTGGCATTTAGAGAAGGAAACATGACATTAATGAGCCTTTTTACAGCCTCGTGCTGGATCGGTTTACTTGTTGCAGTAGTTCTAGGCAAGATTCAAGTTATTTGAGAAGCAGACACCGAGAAGTAACATTTAGTCATCTGAATTTCAGCGGAGGCTTGTGAAAGTTCACCGATCCCCTGCCCCCACCCATACACTCTCACGTGTGTCTCTCTCACAATGGAAACTTTTAGCCCCAGAGTGAGAGGCGGGCTTAAGCTCTGAGGGAAGAAAAAAAACTACTCCCTAACTGCTTCCTTTATCGTGCCACTACTGGAAACTCACTTCAGCTCAAAGCGCTCCACACTTGTTTCTCTTCCAGGCTGCTCTTTGATTGTCAACAGTCGTGGACGGCTGACAGACAAATCGGCAGGCACACTAACCCGTGTTCATGAAGCCAGTCATTAACAATGACGGCTAAAAATACCGCCAAGGCTACAGCGCGTGCGGTGCAAACAAGTACTGGCACAACAAGACAAGGCTGGGTATTAAAATCTGCACCGTCTCCAAGCTTTCAGGAAATTTCAAAACGCTCGTAATGTGACTGTACTAGTGTTGTTGATGTTCTCACAAGATTACAGATTAGAATTTTTCTGCAGAAAAAACAAGCTTAGAGGCCTCTAAGCTGAGACAAAACAAAATCTTTTTTTTTTCTTACAAAGAATCAACTACAAACTTGGCCTGTCACACACACACACGTGTGTGTAAACACGTTGGCGGTGACACAATCATAGCACACATGAATCGTTTCAGTCACAATGGGTGTAAGCTACAACAGTTCCCCTGTAGCCTGAGGGGGGAAACATTGACTGGCTGAGAGGAGTGAAGGACAAAATGGCTGAACCTATCTAAGGTCAGAAAGACCTCTGATTGAGTAGCCGCTTAAAGGCGCACCCCCGACAGTCATTTTTAACTGCATGAACCACAGACAGCCACAGCATCCCAGAGGCTTAGCCAAAACCATTTCTGATCAGTGTGATAGAGCCCAAAGCAAAACTACTCTTGCTTTAGCCAGAACGGAAACATCCATTACTGCAGCAGATCACTCAAAATGGCAAAAAAGTACAGAGTATGTTATTTACCTGGGGGAGCGACTCTGTCCTGGTAGGTTGGTTTGTAGTTACTTAACGTGAGCAGCAACGCCTGAATGGTCCCAATGAAAATCCCAGCCAAGCATCCATAGAATATCAAGTAGAACAGGAGGATCTTAACTGTAGGGGAAAAGATACACTTCATTAATAATAATGGAAAAGGATTAGAACTGCAACAAAAAGTAGATTAACCGATTAATCGGCGAACCATTTTGATCATTTATAGTTTCAGTAATTTATGCAGGAACATTTTCAAACAATCTCTGACTTAAGCTCGTTTAATGTAAGGATTTGCATTTTTTCCTCTGTTTAATATCATTGTGAACTGAATAGATTTAGGCTTTGGACTGTTGCTCAGACAAAACAAGACATTTGAAGACCTTCAACCAAAATCACATTAATCACAATCGAGAAATTTATTAACTTTTTTCAATGTTACAGTAGAGAAACACGTTTTGATTCAATGACCAATTAACATAAAATAAGTAAAGGTTATCTTGATTAAACACCGTAGAGTAATAGGTGAATGTGCCGGCTAAATTTACAACATAATACAAACAATAAACAACTGTTAGCATTCAAGGGCTGTCAGGAGGTAAGAAACACCTCCCCTCCATAATCTGCCACCACCTTTCTCTTCTCATTAGGGAAGCCATTTCAGAACAACAATGACTGCATGTGGGGTTTTTTTTCAAACTAACTTAAAATTTACTCCAATTATGCAGCAGCAGGAGGGCTGCAGCCTCAGTTCAACAGGATGAGTCACTAGTCATTCACAGTCGCTCAGACCCTTCCCCCATTGTTTCTCCACTTACAACAGGTTTGTCTTATAAACACAGTCCTCACATAACTGAACAAAAAGACGGCACTTTTTCTTTCTCTGGCTTTATTCATTCCATTGTTGAAGACACAAACTTGTTATTAGCATTTCTTGTATTCCTAGTTTGATCCTACTCCAGGTTCATCTGATCTCCAATGCACCTCTGGGAGTAATTTTACTATTTCATATATTAACATACATTTTGAGTTCATTGAAAGATTTAAAATGTTTGCATGTGTATGTTTCTGGAATGGAATGGGACCGTTGAGAACATAGGGCCTTGAAAACCTGAAACAAAACATCTTTAGGCTACCTACTGTATACACCACAAGCCTTTGGATATCAAATATTATTCTGTATTTGATGCCAGATCTTTTTCTACCACTGACATACAGTAACAGCCAATCTTCTGGCTTAATATTGTTTCAGATTTTGGGTTCCTGAAAACCGACAGACAGCCATCAATGTTCCCATTCCTCGTGTATTTGCCGTTGTTGTGGCACCTTCCCAAAATGTCTTCCCACTTCCAGTTGCATGTACAAATTAGCCACTGTGAAACCAGTCTGGTGGGATGATAACATCCAGCATCAACTAGGCCTACTCCACAGCCTTATCTCCTGCTACAGACTGTTAACTGACAAGTCTGCAGGAGACTCCTCTGGCTTACTGGGCTCGCCCTCCCCATGCCTGTGAGTTTTGGCATAAAGCACACTAAGAACATAGAAGTAGTGTTTGCAGCACATGTGATCAAGATCAGAAAAATGTTGAATGTACAATGGAGACAGACAGCCTTGCATTCCTAAATGGCTGCTGGTTGTCACAGCACCTGCTACCAGCGTAAATGCATGGTGAGGTGTCTGCAACCAAAGCACGCTGTGAGACGCACCTGTTGAGAAGGAAAACTATACACTGACAATTGTGCTGGCGAGTTGTGTAGGATTTTGTGCATTCATTTCTTGTGAAATGGCCATATAAGAAATAAAAATGATGCAATCAGCACCTGTTTAGTCGGTGAGAAGTATTTGCAAAACAAATTAATTTTTTCTCATGGATACGTGTGAGACGGAGGCAAACAGGCGTGTCAGATGGTATGAAGTTACAGCCATTGTTTCATTGAGTTAACCCTTTGTGGCCCTGTGACTATTTCTTTTACTATCAATAACATTTCCTAGCTGGTTAAAAGCAGTTATGTTGGCATCAAAGGGGCATGATTATAGTTATAGCCAATAACCTGAACTTTATTGAAAAGACAGGACATCAATTCTTTGTGAGTGCACGTGACAGAAGTTCACAACACCATTTTGTAGGCAGAAATGCCGGATGTGAACACTGTTAGTTACCCAGACATGTGTAGCTCAGAAAGTGGCCTACTGGTGGTGACAGGCAGAGGTTGAATGGAGAGCACCTCCCCCACCAGACTGCTGCAGAAACCGTCACCACATTCACACCATACTGATGTCTCTCCACCTCTACTGACGGTTTTATTGCAGCCTCATCAACGCTTTAGTGCATTTTCTGACACATTCAGCGGACTTAAATGTCACGAAAACACTGGTAGCGGAGAAATGAGCCACGGTCACCTGTATGACACTGAAGCTCATCATTTCCTATATTTCACATATTGACAAACAACAGAAATTCATTCAAACACCGAAGTTCATTGAAAGATCGTCTAGCATTAGTAATGCACCTTTTCTAAATGACAGACCGCGCTGGTTTCAGCAACTCAAGGGCACAGTCCAGACATACCTGTTGCTTTTAGAGCAACCTCGCTCGCTTTTAGTTAGTGCGACATCACTCTCCCTCCATCACGACAGAGACCAACAGCCTGTGATAGATGCACACTGACAGTATAACCACACGAGTGGTATTATTACCTGCTACACTAATAATAACAAGTTATAACTCCTGTAAGTTCGCTAAAAACTCGCCATTGACTTTTGTTACTACAGACCAGTTGTGACGACATAGTACTGCAGCATTACCGTGATTTTTCGTATTTGAGCTTTCATGAAGCTTTGATGAATGAGCGCTGTAAACTGGCAAAGACATGCAGACCAATGTCTCATTTCTTTCAGTAGATGGGGAGGGGGCGGCCCCTGAGACATGTGAGTCGTGATCGGTTCAGCACCGTGTTACCAAGCCGAACACGGCTGTGTTTCACACGGGGGGAAATGTAATTTATAATTTGTTAAACGGTTTAGCGAGCTTATTGGGTACTGTATAATGGCGTGTAGTTATCCTATCTAATCAACAACCACTCCTGACCGTATTAGGCGAGCCTTCCCCCGTCTTAAAGTATTGAAAACGGGTAAAAGGATTAGAGCTGGATCCATTAATCTTGGGTTTGAGTAAAAGGGAGGGGGGGGGCAGAATAGCCGGGCCTGCACAGGAGCCAGAGATTAGCTATTCGGCTTATTATTGATATGAATAAAATGTCCTGTTCTCTTCTACTCTCATTAGGAGGCTAACACAAGAGGTGGACCAATGAGGCACACAACAACCCAACCCAACTTTTAACATTTGGATTAGTGGAAAGTCCTGGCCCACCACACACACACTGTCCTTCAACATGACCTTTTCATAAAGGACGTTTATTAATTAATGGCCCGGTAACGTTATGGCCGACGCCTTTGGTAATCATTTCCCTTTCACAATGTTTTAACCATAAAACCAATTGTCTACTTTAAATCTTATCAAACTCATATGAGCTAACGTTAACGTTAAACAGTCAAAGTACGCATGTAAGGGGACACATACAATTCATTTATAGCGAGTTAATTGTTAAGAAAAACAAAACGTAATTAGTTATTTTTTAAACTATATTCGACCTGTAGCGTGTCTAAAAGGCTAAGTCATACGCCCGTTTCGTGTTTCACAAATGACTGTATATCCAGATTTGACAGACCAACTTCTAACGTTACACTCACACACAGCCTCCATTGAAAACCGAAGTCACGACGCACCATGTCAAAGCCAGTCAGATCTAACAGGTGCTGCAGAAAATAAGAGGGAAAAAACCCAACAGTTTCCACTCTCTCGGCCAAACGTGCTAACTTAACCTCCATCACTGTTTATTTGACATTGTACTGCCGTCTCTAAACGGTAGCTAGCTTCTAAGTTCTGTAAAATAAGGAAATAAATACTTACACCAACTGCTCCCTGTTCGTCCTAGAAACTCCCTTTTCTCTGAATTCCACACAAATGACTTCCATCCACCGTCGCTGTCTTTGTTTCCCGACATATTAACAACTCCCCGGTGATATCCCCGTTTTTCGGTGGGCTTGATTTAACGGTTTGGTTCAGGTAACGTTACTTGTAGCTCCGACTGTTAACTGTCCCCCTCAGGAAACGCGAAAGGACAGCTTCGTACCAGACTCCTCCAATAATACCACGCACAATCTATCTCTCATGGAAACCAGCTCCGCCTGCAAACTCCCGTAATAAGTTACCCCTCGAAGAGGGAGGGCTCAGTCTAGCAAATCACAATCTTGCTATGCTTTTTGCGTAAGAGGTAAACGGAGGGGTTTGCTAACAGGCTAGCACAATAATGACTTACAGAGCAGTTTCATATGATGCCAGCGTCATGGTAACCACTGCGGTCCCTTAAGTCTCTCAACTCTATTTGGTGACAAATTAAGCAAAAAATGTGCTGTCAGTAATAATTATAGGACAAAGCTAAGAAAAATAGCATTTCCCGAAATACATTAAGTGTTTATAATGATGTATGGAAAGGTGGATAAACTTATTTCTTCTAAAAAAGGGCATAAACAGATTTTTAGCTATGATTAGCCTTAACCACAGGTGTGCCGATAAGTAGCTTAATACGACTTAATAAACAGAAGTTTGTTATTGGCTACTGTACATTCAGACCCACCTGTATGGCATCTAAAAGTAGTCTACTTCAACTCTAAAGGAACTTATTTTAAACATTGCTACAAAGGATGGTCATACCAAACAAAATGTTTACAAAGAAGCCAAACTATAGATACACTGAACATGTATTTAATATGGGGAACTGACTGGAACATAGTGTAGTCAAATGTAAATTAACTGCACGAAGGAAGAAGATCTTGAATAAAATAAAATAATAATTTGTTGAGCACTTAGCATATACATTTTGATACTGCACCTAGCTAATGCCATTGCTAAATGCTTGCAAAATGGGCTAAATTAGGAGGTGTTCAAATATTACTGTCCAGCAGGTTGTTTTTTTATTTAACATGAACAGCCTGTTATCAAATTCAAACTGAAACAAACTTTCATGGCAAAAGTTAAAGCTAAACAGGAAGGGAGGTTATAGAGTATTTTCTGTTTTAAAACCATCAGGAAAGTCTTGATTTGTTGTGATTAGTAGTCCATATTTAGTTGAATCTAGTTGAATTTGGTTAAGTGTATTCTGGTACTCTAGCTCAGTGTCTCTTGGTCATGAGTCACAAAGTGATGAGACACAGAGGAGGTGCTTACCACCGCTGACTGTGTGAATACTTCACCTTGTATAAGATTAAAACATTCACAGAGGATTGAATTGAACTGCATAATACTACTGTTCATCATAGCCATTCCATTCCTATTAACATAAATGATCTCATGAGTCAATGGTAATGGCATAGTCAGTACAGAATACGTCTATCCTTAGGTGTCCCATAAAAATACCGGGGAAAGTGCTTTCTGTTTTTACGCCCCTAAACTGTGGAACTCACTGCCTTTGGATATAAGAATGGCAAGCTCTAAAAACGTGTCTTTTCAATTTGGAGTAATGTTATTGCATTATTTTATAAGTGTTAATAATTGTTTTTTTTAAATCATTTTTTACCCCTTGTGTTCATTTTATTCTGTTGGTTTTAACATGTCATTGTCTTATTGTTGTCAATTTTAGTCTTGCTTTTTTTCTTCTCATCTGCGTTTTAATTTTGTAATTTTGTTCTGTGAAGCACTTTGGGCTGCATGCTTGCATGAACAGTGCTATATAAATAAATACAAGTTAAAGTAACTTTATCCATGCTAGGAGAGTGAAGGGAGGGTTTCTGGAGAGTTGCTTCAAATGTAGCGCAGCCCAAGAACAAAATATGCTGTTACACTAACAGTGTTTCTTATTAAACTGTGATATCATCAGTGGAATCAGTGCCCAGTAAGTATTAACAAGTCTCCTGTCAGCTCATAGTTTAAAGTCATGAACTCACCATTGTAAGTTATGGAGTTGAAAAAGACATCATATAAATGAGTTATTGACTCTCTGAGTTTACTTTCTCTCCACTCTGTGAGGGAAGTCAAGCAAATTCACTACAAGTGTATTGTGTAAATGTACGCATAGATGCATTTATGTTTTGTTACACTATTTTGCCAGTTGTTAAAACACAGCATTGACTGAACATATATCTCGTACAAGGTTTTACAACAGGTATATCCAAATCATCTAGCTCACAGGAAGTGCTTTAATGCTTCTGCAGCAATAGACAGCAACAGTAGTTTGCTTGATAAAGTATATAAAAGTACCAGCTGTCACCATGAGCACCCATGGCTGCTGTGAGACAAAAAATGATATCAACCAGATTTCCTTCTATTACATAAAAAGAGCACCTCTGGTCTAAATTCCTCTTTGATTTGCAAATGGGACGCATTTCAAAATGGAGTCAACCACAACTTTTTTCCTTCGTCTGAGCATCCTGAGTAAAAGTGCCAGTGTTATGCCTGGGTTTCCCTACCATTATAAATCTTAGGTGCAGCACCCAAGCTGTTTTTGGCAGCACAACACTTTTTGAGTGTTTTTTATTTATCATCTGCTCTAGCTTTTCCAATGTTTTAGACACAGATATGGTGATAATAACAGTCCAGAATTATGTCAAATTGCATTTTTTTTAATTGAAAAATATCAACATTTTTTTAGGATGGACCCCTAAACCCTCCCCCCCACCAAATATGTGCACCCAGCAGTGTAGTCTAATGTATTGTAGTGGGTATACTTTACTGTATATGTATATGTTTGGGGGGTGGGGTCTGGGTGCCCTTCCCCAGGGAAATTTTCAGCGTTGCTACACTTTTATGCACAAATTCACAGCTAAAATACCTTTATTTAGCCTATGCAAAGAAAAAAAAAAAACACAGATGACAATTTAAAATATGTCAAAAATATAATGGAAAGTATGTTGTTGTGGGTCATTGGGCATTTTTAAGTGGGTATATGGAAATCCTGGAGCTTTCTTAGTGAGTATACTGCGTATACCTGCGTATCACGTAGACTACACCACTGTGCGCACCTAAGTCTTCCACAAACCGAGGGTAAACACCATTATGTACTGAGCTGTTTTCACACCATTATAAATAAACAATGTAACACACTCCTTTGTAAGATGATTGATTGTGCAGTGATAACAGCCCCCTGTTTACACAGATCAAGGGTTTGCCAAGGTTACCGGGAGGTGCAGCATTCTGAGATAGGTTGTGGATGGAATCTGGTATGCAGCGTGTGAACTACACTAGAGCTCATCAACAATAGTGTGTCTATGCAGCGGGCCGGAGGGGTGATGGTCTCCTGACTCTGGCTCTTTGACAGCGCAGTGGATACACACAGAGGCAGAGCAAAACACCTCGGTTCAAAGCAATCTCATATGGTCAGATGAGAGAGTAAAAACCAGCCTTCTGTAGCCTGTCTGGTGGCATATGTATATGACTCTAAATTGTGTTTGAATTGACTATACTGATATGATGAAATGTTTGATGATGAATTGTAAAACTTTCCATGTTGAAAGTAGGAGGGCAGCGATTAACCTGTCTTCAACTTTTTTAACTTTTAGCCAGTTCAGACCTGATGTTGGTGCTGTACGGACACAAGAGAGCAAGGCATGCCGCATACTCAGATTGGACAGATAGTCTAGCTAGCTGTCTGGATTTACCCTGCAGAGATCTGAGGAGCAGTTAACCATAGTCCTCACAAATCCACCAGAGGTTAGAACACCAACACAAAGACAGAGGAAGGTGGTGCTGGACAGGTAGCATGCAGTGAGTTTATCACTGCTTTTTCAGAAAAACAGCACCTGCTGCTAAAATAAGGCCTCAGCCTAAATATTCCCTGTTTAACTACAAATGTGTTTACTTTATCTTAAGGCAAGGAATACTCTTTAAGGTGTTAAACTTCATGAAATGGACTCTTTATAAAACACAAGGACCTCTATTCATTAATTTATGTTCACAAAATTATGTTCATAATACTTCTGATTGAATATGTTGTCAAAACAAACACTTACATAATCATTTTACTACACTGCTCTCCTTTACAGTTTTCCTCTTTACTTTGAAGAAAAGAGACAGACAGCAATTCAGTTCCATGCAGTGTAAAGTGTAGTAGTTCTTAGCTTGAGCTATGCTTTTTAGGATTGTATAGGCTACCAGTCAATTTGAGCGGTGGCAGTGCTATGTACCACATTCTCTGCACTTTGAAAGAAACCTCACGTGAACATGATAGCTTTCTGTTTGAAGCAGTTTGGCAGGTGCACACAATGACGACCATTAAAAGTTTGAGAATGTTGTCGGTGCAGTGCCTTGGAGTCTCTGCCTTTCACTGACTGTACATTCCACTCTAGGAGCTGTACTTCACATTTCTACTTCAGTATGTACAGACTGTTCAGTTCTCACTTTAGATAACAGAAGACTTATCAAGTATGTTGCAATTATTGTCCATTATTATGTCCATAACCATATTACAACTTCTTATATGAAAAATACTGACAGTAATCCATATTAAAGGTTTTAAAAGGTTTCAAATGTATACAATCTTCCTTTAGATATATGGTGTGTGTTTTGAATTATATGAACTTTTATTAACGTTTAATTACATTAATTGACTCGAGAAGGGAGAGAAATACCCTGATTATCCTACATGAATGTCCTCTACCAGTGTTTAGTGGAAGAAAACTCATTTTGTACTTATTAACCTGGGTTGACTGACTCCTTTTCCTGTGCTGTATTCACGTACAAGCATGTCTTTGTTGCTAGCCTTCAAATTACACGTGGTTTGGGTACTGCCTGGAAAAGTTGACTTGAACTTCTCATTTTAAGGGTTATTCGAGGAGGGGCCTGCACATCCTTTCCTCCTTCACTTCCTGAACAACATGTGGACCCTCTGAGGCCATATGGTTTGACCTTTACATTTGTAATGGCAGCTGTCACAGGTGAATAAGCAGGTGATCACACTGCACAACATGATCAACAAGTCACTGGGAGACTCCAATAATATCCTATAGACGGGATCACAGCTGATCATTTTATGGTAATTGACTGCCTATATCAGATATCAGTTTTTCATCACTAATCGATGCAGTGGTAGAACAGCAACTCTCCTGTTCTGCGAGTTAAAATTAGTATTTTTGTCAAAGGAGTCTGGTGGTTTTGAAGAGAGCAAGATAACGGCTTCAGTTCCCCCTCTGAAAGGGCTGGCGGAAGGCAAGGTAAAACAGTGAAAATATTCTAAATATAGCATGCACTTAAAGGGACACTTTGCCGATTTTAAACCAGCTCTGTGTCATTGTACTGTGTGTGCAGATGAATGGCTTTCCTCAGTGGCACCAGCTATCAGTTCGTTAGCCTAATGTTTTTTTTGATGATACTTTTTGTGCAAAGGAATGTGATGTCATGGCTGTTGTATATGGTTATTTTATCCAGGCTATGAACCAATCAGATTGCCAGATTTGAGCTACCCTATTAATCCTAACCCTATTTAATGGTGCAACCCAAGTTAGTTTGAAACTAGTTAGCTAGCTAAGGTAAGCACTTAGGAAGGACTTTACACACATAATAGATTTGAATGCTTGTGCAACTTATTTCAGTAGATCAATGGGCATAAAACACTCGACAGAGACATACAGTAAGAACAGTCTGATTTGGGTTACTCCCTGCATTATTGGTATGGTCAAAGTTGAAAATGTATGACTTAAATTACCATTTGATCAGTAGAGTTTTGTGCAATTGCAACAGCCTATCACTAGTCATTAACAGAGAAACTGAGACAGAGTAGGAAATAAGGGATGTCTGCTATGGAGCGTGCCGATGGAGAGTATGCCCTGCAGGGTAAATGGGGGAGCAGTTGTCCGAGTTACGTGGAAAAAAAAATCAATAAACTTCACGTCACATTATTTTCCATACAGTGACCACAGCAAGAGTTGAGTTTGTTTTCAATCACCATTATTACCATTAGGGTTTGGTTCCGCATTACGAGACCGTCCAGCTCCACCACGCTTATTCTTTGTCATTTATTTTATGGATTGAGTGCAATAATTCTGTTATAATTGTGATAATACTATAAAATATGTAAACAATCTTTCTGAATCTAGAATGTACTGGTGCTTTCTGTCTGTTTTCACATTGTACATTAAATGTGTCTATTTAACTGTATAATCTTAATGGAAAACATAGTTATTCATAATTGATATGTTAGGAACTTAATGTTATTAACTTTGTTCATAAATGTCAGACGACTGATTATGGGTCATAGCTCTGTCATCAGGAGGTTGTCGCTGTGTTCTCACTAAACAGGGTTGTCGTGTTGTGACGTCATTAAAAGTGGTTATTGATATGTTGTTTTAACACTGGAGAATCATCATTCATAATGGATGTGATGTATTGGTTGGTTAGACATCCTTTGACTTTGTCATTCATGCAGTACAGTAACTCAACCTTAACGTACCAAAACCGAGACATGTTGGGCCATGCACACACAGGTTTTACCCAGATTGTTGCTCTGGTATGTATTAAAGGGATAGTTCAACATTTGGGAACTATGCTTACCGGCTATAATGACAAGAGTTAGATGAAAAGATTGCCACTCTATATCTGTATGGTAACTATGGAGTCAGCAGGCGGTTAGGTTAGCTTAGCTTAGTATAAAGCTAAGCTAACAGAGCTCAGTTCAATAGGTAAAACAAATCCACCCACCAGCAGCCCTGAAAAAAGGCAAACTGATTTCTTAACATTGAGTGTAAGTGAGTTTTTCAAACCATACTGCTATCGACTGTGAATGCTATGACAGCTGTGTGGAAACTGACAGGGTAGTTCTATCAAATACATATATATCTGTATCATCTACATACATCTAAAAACCTGCTCGGTGAGGTTTTAATTATGATGTTTTAGCTTGTTTTAAAACTAATTTGTGGTTTTGTGGTTAGCAGCTAATTATGTTTTTACATTTGAGTTTAGGTGTTCGGTGTATGCAGTGGGAATGACAGAGGCAGTATTCTGACATTCTCAGTGTAGCATAAACATTTTGAAGCTGTTATTTTAAGATAGAGTACTTACACAATGTTTCTTTAAAGGTACTTGTAGACAGTTTTTTATCTTTGGGCAGAGCCTTAGTATAAACACTGTTTTACCGTGTTTATACTAAGCTAGCCAACTAGCCTGCTGCAGCTTCATAGTTAGCTTACAAGCGTGAGAGTGGCCTCGAACCCACTCATAATTTTGGCAACAAAATGAATAAATCTTTTATTCAGAACAATGTTTTCAACTGCTAGTACTCTGTATTAACTTGTTAAATGTTCCCAATGTTGCCTTTCATTCTGCAGGCTAGATTTGAACAGTAACCCAGAATCTGAACAGTTATCGAGTGTACATGGGTTGGTAATTGAGAGTTGAAGGAGAGTACGTGCAAGGCTATCAGAAAACTGCACACTCATCCCAACTGATTATATGCTGTTCTCTGACAGGATTCTATTACCGTCTTATAATATTCACAGTGCTCTCTTTTTAAAATTGTGTGATATCACTGAAATACACCAAACGTGAAATATTACAGAACTCAGTTGCGTCATCCCAAAAAATGATACATTGATGGCATTTGAAAGTATGTTTTATTCAGAACAAAACCTAAAGTTATGTGACATGTTGTATCTTGTATCTTGTATCAGAATCACCTTCAGCAGTCGAGTGTAGGAGCTGTGTTGAAATGCAGCTCTATAACCCGATGTCTGTCAGCATTCACTGACCCAGTTCTTCAAACACGGTGGAGAAATGAATGTGCTGTGTAGGTGTGTTATATGGAAATGGGGGGTGGTGGGGGGCAGGGATTGAATGTATCAAACCAGGACAAACAAGGATCTGATAATGGTTACATTTCACGCATGTTTAAATTAAATTGTGGATAATTTGGAGCAAAGAAGCTCAGTTTTATTGGGTAAGAAATATGGTACACTAGTTTTTATTACCTACTATGGTCTTTCTGAGCTCAAATGAAGTGTTATCAGTGAATACAGAATGCATAAAACTGACCTTGGACATGCCTTACCTTTGAAGATATCACCACAGAGTTTTGATTTGAATTCCAAATGTGCTGCAAAAGTAGAACTGAGCCTCAGGAAAAAAATGAATTCACGGATTAGTGAAATAGCTTGCGTCCTCTAATTTTCTGTCAGACTTATTTGAATAACATCAACATCTGAGGCTGAAAAACAACACAGCATTAGCAAAGGCAGTGTCACTTACAACATTTTCCACTCCACTGTGTGATTTAGGATAATTTCAGCCCACTTCTCTTTGCTGCGGATTAGATAACAGATGCCATGCTTGTTTCCATAGAGATATTCAATTAAATGACATAGAGACTGAGTTAAGAGTAAATTGTATTATAGGAAATAGAATACTCAACAAAAGTGTTCCTCGCTTCTTTTGGAGAACAAGCCCTCTTGCAGTACAGTGAAATCAAAATATTTGTTTCCTAGAAATCAGTTTATAGGCTTCTATATCTTTAGTCTTTGTTGTTGTGATCATAGACATACAAATAGTACATGTAGCATCCGTGACGTCACCCATTGGTTTGTTACAAGCGTCGCCATCTTGTTTTTTACATCTGGATGTGACGATTTTTGACGAGAGGGTGGAGCTGGGGAGGATGACGCAGCCTAGCTAGTGTTGTTTATAGTTGCAATAGCACTGCGCTAAGCTAAACGCTAAAGGGGGAAAGTTGTTGATTTTCAACCCTTCTGAAAGGAGTTATCCAGCAGAGTTTTACTAGCAGGTAAACACGGACCTGCGGGTACTGCCGCCATTCATCTGCATGTACGGCAGAACAGAAAAGTTACCAGCTAACACTAGCGGAAGCTAGCTAGCTTGGTTAGCAGAACGCTAAATAATGCTTTTCTAGGCATGAAGTAAAGACACACAGTGAGAGGGTCAAAGTTCAAGATTAAAACACAGACAACACCAAAAAACTAGTTCAAGGCTATTCTGTTCTATTTTTAAGATTATTTTAGGCCTTTATTTTTATAGGACAGCTGAAGACATGAAAGGGGAGAGAGGGGGAACAACATTCAGCAAAGGGCCGCAGGTCGGAGTCGAACCCGCAGCCGATGCGCCGAGGCGTAAAACCTCTATACATGGCCGCCCGCTGTACCAGGTGAGCTACCCAGGCGCCCAAGTTCATGGATACACATTGCTAAGCCTGTGTCCTGATTGACAGGTCCGCGTGTAGCCACGCCCCTAAAGCATCCCCTGCTTTATCGTCTGTTTTAAAATAAATGGGCCCATAATTTCCAACATCATGCTGTATTGAAGAAGACTTGAGATTAGCGATTGAGGCCATAAACTCGTTATGAAAATGTTCATTAGGTGGTAAATCAAGTGAGAGGAGGGGTCATTTTCCCATAGACTTTTCTAGAAATGACTACTTTTTGCAACCGGTGTAGCACCCCTTGCTGGAAATGAGATAGAATACAGGTTTAAGGCACTTCTGCATTGGCTTCACTTTTCAGGCCCAGAAGTTTTGTCCGTTATTATTATACAGTCTATGGTTGTGACTTGTGTACTTGTACTTCAAAATTGTAATAAGAAGATGACTGCACCCCCTACATTAGTATTCTCCAGGGGGTTGAAGTTTTGGCAATTACATTTTGTTTTCCTCAGAGGAAAGTTGTTGGAGAGGTGAAGTCATCATGACCTACACACCAACCATCTGCAGTTAAAACCCACTGTGCAACTGTAACTCAAAATAGTTTCATGCCTGCCTAAACTTCATATTGTGATCCTACTAAGGACTTTCACTTTTCTACCAGATAGAGTTAGCTAAATTGTTTAATCCGTATGGCTGCTCTTTTATTGCTTTTATTGAAATGTATTCAAGTTCCAATAAAGGGACTTCAAATTGTAGTATGAGTTTGTTCTCGGTCTGGTAGCCTGACTTTCTGGGGTCTGTCAGAGGAGATGAGACAGAGTTATTGAACTTTTCCAAGCAGAACTAATACAATCATTTAATTAATGAGTGACAATGTCAAAATATTCAAACAGATATGTGCAGTGATAACAAGACACGGTCAGTGTGTGGTGTTTGTGCAACATGTCTGTTCATTTAAAGAAAATGAAATAAATATGAGCACCTTGCTCTCGTCGATTTTACGATCAGTTAAACATTTCGACCCTTGCATATCTTCCAGATATCCTTAAAGCCACAGGGGCTAGTTTTGGCATCGATATAGCAAAATAAATAAGAACAGGGTATCATCCGCTTGAGATACTTGGGGCGTTATTATTTTCTGGGCAATCATTCCTGCTCTCCCATTATCACTACTGTCAGTGAGGCTTATCTCTGCCTGCCTGCCTGCCTGCCTCGCCAGCCATGGCTCAGACACATCCTCCAAGCAACCACAATGCATTGTTCTAATGAGGTTACAGCCTGAAGCAAAGTGATTTGTTTTGTAGACGTTATTATGGTGGCCTTTTGGCTGGCCCCTTAATTTCATCAGTGAAGCACTATTAAACAGCAAAGGTCTTATAAGAAAATGGGCCATGCTGGGGGACCTTTTGACATCCTCACAGTGGCAGTTGCATAACCCCGAATACCAGAGATAGTTGTGTTTTTAGAAGTTTCAGGCTATTCATTTATAATTAGAACCTAAGATGTGTAGATTGAGTTTGTTTTGATGGTTTGTTTTGATAAGTTAATTCATATTTTCAGAGATTATTATGTAGATTTTTCACACTTCCAGTAGGACACTGTACTAGGGCTGCTTGATCATGTAAAAAAAATCATAATCACGATTATTTTGGTCAATATTGAAATCACAATAATTTAACCCGATTACTCATTGACTTTTGGAAAGATGCATAGTACGCATCATTCAGAACGCAGGGCAAAATAAGAGTTCACCGGCAAAATGTAATGTGCAAAATAATTGTTATTCTCGAGTACATTGTTTTTATGATTGTTCGGAGCCAAAATTGAAACGCGATCAAAATTTGATTAATTACACAGCCCTAGAGTCTAGACCAGGGATCTTCAACGCTTTTAAAGCCAAGGACCCCTTAGCTGAGAGAGAGATGGATCAGGGACCCCCTACTACAGATTGTATACATTTAAGTTGCATATAAAACTTGGCCTACACATACGTGTAGGGCGGCCTGTACCTTTTTAATGCATAGAATACTAAGTTACTAAGCTATAATATATTGGATTTAGAAGACATTTTAAATTTTGAAAAACCTTCAAAAAATTTACAATTTGGTGGCCCCCGTGCAGTAACTCTGAGGACCCCCTAGGGGTCCCGGACCCCATGTTGAAGCTCTCTGGTCTAGACAGTGCTGCAAGTTGTATAAGAAACTTATGAAGCAAAAATACATCGCAATGACAGCAAGAAGCTAAAACCTAAGTTGGTACATTTTAAATGTTAACGTCTTGGAAAACATGGGAAAATATTGAAAACATAAAAAAAAAATAGAATGCTAAGTCACAGGTAAGAATGTGTGCTTGCAAAAAAATTACAGCAGATGTACAGTAATGTAGTTTGATAATTAATTGAACCCTTGTGTTGTCCTCGGGTCAAATTTGACCCGTTTTCAAAGTTTTTAATATCAGAAATATGGGATTCTTACAACCAAATTGCCCAAAAATAACGTGGATGCATGCATGTAAGTTGTATGGAATACAACAGTACTTGCAGGTAATATTAATGATTATTTCCACTGAATTTTGGGTGTTTTATTCAATTTTATAGCATTTGGGGAAACATTTTAAAACAGTATCCAGTCTGTGACTCACTCAACATCCTCTGATCTTAACTATTAATCAAAATAATTCATAATTTTAGCTTTTTTTAAACCCAAAAATTAAGTATAATGTCATTTAAATTAGGTTTATTGAACATTTAAAAAGAAGCGTTGGAAAAAGCGCCCCAAAAAAGTTCATTTTAAATATTGACCCAGAAGGACAACAGGTTCATGGTGGATGGGAAGACAACACAAGGGTTAAAAAATGACAAGAAGTAAAAGTTGACTTCTAGTAGTTTATATCATATCATGGATTCAAAGCCAATAAATTATTACTTTGCATATTGTAATGATCAGATCCATGATTATGGTGTTTGGACCTACTTTTTCATACTCATCCAGCACAAAGTCAAGTTGTATGCTTTGCTTATTAATACACTTTACTGCCATTCAACACGTTTGACTGTCTGGTACGTTTGCTTGGATTGAACTTTACAGGGTTAGCCAGCAATTGAGTATTGCACTTCCAAAACATTGGAGGAACATTACAAAAAGAATGTCAAAAAACCAAGCAGCAGAGGCCAATATATCCTGACTTTTAGCCCCTGGTGTGGCTCAAGCTCCGTAAAGACTTGAGTCTACATATCCCATAATGCAGCTATGGCTTTTTTATGTCTCAATCGTAAATCAACACAGCATCAGAGAAACAGGAAATGAGGAAAGAGAGAGCTGGGGAATGGCGTGCAAGAAAAAGATCCCTGGCCGGACTTAAACCAGGGACAATGTGGTTCAAAATCTGCACTGTAAACCCAGAGGCTACCAAGGCGCCTGTTTTATTTTTTATGAGACCCTTCCTGCCTGGAAATTGCCCACCTCTTCTAAGACAGGCTTTCTGTTATAGATTTGTAGTCTCTAAACCCAAGTTTATATACTATGCTGTTGCAACAAGTACTCCAAATTACACAACAAAATGACGCCCCTATCAGCAGGACAATGTCATTTGCCTGTTCCTTTCGAAACTATTACAAATCACAGTTACTAAAATAAAAGCATTTTCTGATCTGACACTGGTATGGTTAAGGTTTGGTCAGGTTTAAGCAAAAACACAACTTGGTAAAGGTTAGTGAATCAACATTGACTGTCGCTAGGAAACAGGAAACAAACAGCAGTCTCCCGTGTTAAAGTCCATCCACCCTGACCAGCTCTCACTGAGGACTGTGTGGCTCTCATAGACAGTATATATAATGGACCAATAGATCCCGTTGCTCTGGACGGAGATCAGTGAAGGCCATTAGAAGCACTTCTCCGGTGATGGCTGAGCGTTACTGAGCAGCCTCCAACTGAGCTTGAAGACGTAGATGTGACGTGAGCAACCTGTCTGAAAGTTGGAAGTCTTCTGGTAGCTGTGCCAAGAGAAATCTCAATCATTCCCAATCTAGCAGAGACGGAGAGCGTAGGTATATGTAAGGAGATAACATAGACACAGGCTAATTATTGATCACTAAAATGATAGTTAACATTAGGAATTAAACTTAAACAGCTAATGGAAGTCCAAACTGCCTGAGAGCTTCTCCTGTACTATACGGTAGTTCAGAATCAGAATCAGAATCAGAAAAGCTTTATTGCCAAGTACGTTTTTTTACACATACAAGGAATTTGTTTTGGTGTTGTAGGTGCATGTCACACATTCTCTAAAATAAGTTAAACAAAAAGGTTAAACAGAACAAACAATATAAGTATAAATATATGTATATATATATATATATATATATATATGTATATATACACACACACACACACACACACACACACACACACACATACACACACTAAAAATAAGAGAGTAAGAATTAAGATAAAAAGAGCAGAACAGTAGATTAAGTACAGTGGCATGTAGAGCCAGAGGTGGGGTGTGGAGAGAGTCAGGGTGGATTCCGGGCCTTGTTAATAAGGCTAGTGGAGTGGCGGAGGGGAAAAACCTGTCCTTGTGTCGTGAGGTTTTGGTCCTGATGGACCTCAGCCTCCTGCCAGAGGGGAGTGGCTCAAAGAGTTTGTTGCTGGGGTGGGAGGGGTCAGCCACAATCTTTCCAGCACGCTTCAGAGTCCTGGTGGCGTATAGGTCCTGGAGCGGCAGCAGATTGCAGCCAATCACCTTCTCAGCTGACCGAATGACACGCTGCAGCCTGCCCTTGTCCTTGGCAGTGGCAGCAGCGTACCAGATGGTGATGGACGATGTGAGGATGGACTCTATGATGGCTGTGTAGAAGTGCACCATCATTGTCTTTGGCAGGTTGAATTTCTTCAGCTGCTACAGGAAGTACATCCTCTGTTGTGCTTTCTTGACGAGGGAGCTGATGTTCAGCTCCCACTTGAGGTCCTGGGAGATGGTAGTTCCCAGGAAGTGGAAAGACTCCACAATGTTAATTGTGGAGCCACAGAGGGTGATGGGGGCAGGTGGGGCTGGGTTCTTCCTGAAGTCCACAACCATCTCCACTGTCTTTAGAGCGTTGAGCTCTAGGTTGTTTTGGTTGCACCAAGTCACCAGGTGGTCAGCCTCCCACCTGTAGGCGGACTCGTCTCCATCAGAGATGAGTCCGATGAGGGAGGTGTCGTCCGCGAACTTCAGAAGCTTGACGGACTGGTGACTGGAGGTGCAACTGTTGGTGTACAGGGAGAAGAGCAGAGGAGAAAGAACGCAGCCCTGAGGGGATCCGGTGCTGATGGTCTGTGAGTCGGAGAGGTCTTTCCCCAGCTTCACATGCTGCTTCCTGTCAGACAGGAAGTCAGTGATCCACCTGCAGGTGGAGTCAGGCACACCAAGCTGGGAGAGTTTCTCCTGAAGCAGAGCCGGGATGATGGTATTAAAAGCAGAGCTGAAGTCCACAAACAGGATCCTGGCGTAGGTTCCTGCGGAGTCCAGGTGCCGGAGGATGTAGTGGAGGGCCAGGTTGACTACATCATCTACAGACCTATTGGCTCTGTAGGCAAACTGCAGGGGGTCCAGGAGGGGGTCGGTGATGTCTTTGAGGTGTGACAGCACAAGGTGCTCAAAGGACTTCATAACCACAGAGGTCAGGGCGACGGGTCTGAAGTCATTAAGTCCTGTGGTCCTTGGCTTCTTGGGAACAGGGATTATGGTTGAGGTCTTGAAGCAGGCTGGCACGTGACATGTCTTCAGCGAGGTGTTGAAAATGTCTGTGAACACTGGAGACAGCTGGTCAGCGCAGTGCTTCAAGCTGGATGGGGAGACAGCATCCGGTCCAGCAGCTTTCCTGGGGTTCTGTCTCCTGAACAGTCTGTTGACGTCTTCCTCATTGATGGACAGAGTCGTCACTGAGGTGGGTGGGGAGGAGGAGGGGGGGACCTTTAAGGTGGGGGAGGTGGAGGTGGAGGTGATGCACTGTAGCTGGAGCTGTTGGGAGGTATCGCAGGGGATGGTATCAGGGAAGACCCTTTGTTGGGAGGTGTTGAGGGGGATGGTTACAGGACTGATCCATTGTAGCAACAGTAGAACTCGTTAAGGTCGTTGGCTAGGCGTCGGTCGTTGGTGGAGTGGGAGACTGTGGGCTTGAAGCTGGTGATCTGTTTGAGCCCTCTCCAGACAGAAGCAGAGTCATTCGCTGAGAACTGATTTTGGAGTTTCTCAGAGTACCGTTGTTTAGCCTCTTTCACCGCCTTGCTAAACTTGTACTTTGCTTCTTTAAGTCTGTCTTTGTCCCCACTCCTGCACGCCTCTGCCTTATCCAACCTTAGCCTTCTAAGTTTGGCTGTGAACCAGGATTTGTCATTGTTGTAACTCACCCTGGTGCATGATGGAACACAGCAGTCCTCAAAGAAGCTGATGTATGATGTCACAGCCTCTGTGTACTCATCCAGACTGTTGGTAGCAGTCCAGAACACATCCCAGTCAGTAGAGTCCAAGCACGTCTGGAGATCCTCCACAGCTACACTGGTCCACTTCCTTGATGTCCTCACTACAGGTTTGCAGAGCTTTAGTTTCTGCCTGTAGGCGGGGATCAGGTGAACCATGACGTGGTCAGAAAGGCCCAAAGCAGCACGGGGGACGGCGTGATAAGCATCCCTGACTGTGGTGTAACAGTGATCCAGAATGTTCTCCTCTCTGGTCGGGCATTTAATATGTTGTCTATATTTAGGGAGTTCATGAGTGAGGTTTCCTTTGTCTCCTCTACTATGCGACAGTAAGTCCCGTGGTTATGTCACAATCGTTAGCCTATTTTTATAAAAACGTCTGCTACGGAGCCATAACGTGAGGTACAAGGTAATGGAGCCTTTTATACATTGTCGTGTTTCTTTAGAAATAAACAATGGACAAATAGAGTCTTTAAACTCTTCAGATGTAAAGTTATTCACTGTCAAAGTGACGTCAAAATGAATGGCAGTCAATGGGATGCTAACAGCGGGTGAGTGCTTGTTAGCATCAAAATGACGCCATAGGATCTACGGGTTGTTGACAGATGCTTACCCCCTTGGTGGCTCTATGAGAGCGTCACCTGACATCATCCTTTGCTACAGACGGACAAAAGTCATAATTCCTACAGCCAGAAGAGGGCTTTGTCACTTGTGGCTTTGTGTCCCAAAAGACAATTTCCCCCTGATGATGTCATCAGGGCTATTTTCTCAAACTTTGCAACCATAGAAATAGACTGAGAGTAGGACAGACATTGTCATTCAAATTTATTCTCATTTTTTTTGTGTACCATTTTACCAAGAACGGTGACCGTTGTAGCAGGCTAACTTTCCCAAACTGACTTGTGGCAAGTTGCGGACTCACTGAGGTAAGGTTCTGCGACAAATGAGCAGTGCGAAGCGTGGAGAGGCGTCTTTTGTGCATTATATCCATTGCCTTGAAGCCAGAGAGGAATTAAGGATTGCTGAATTTAATTGCCTCATCTTTCTTTTGGTAAGTCATCAAATTCTTTTCTATTCTCCATTAGGGGCAAACTCTAGCTCACCATGTAAGCCGAGTCCTTTGCAGCGGCCTGGGTTCGATTCTGACCTGCGACCCTTTGCTGCGTGTCATTCCTTCTGTCTCTCTCACTTTCCTATCTGTCTATACTATCTAACAAAAAGAAAAGCTCCCAAAAAATAATCTTCAAAAATGTTCTCTGAAAGACTACTGATGTGTGTTGTCACAATACCAACTTTTCATTCACATTTTCTCTTCAAATAGTCAAAAAAAGGCAAACAGTTCAATGTCCGTTCTACTCTCATTCTATTTCTATGCTTGCAACGCTGCTTAAAAGAGCCACAGAGGAAGTAGAAACTGACCTCCACATGGAAAGTTAGTAGTGCCATGTTAACACTTTCTGATCATGACATGACGTGAGTCTGTGTATGTTTACAAAATAGCAGTTTTGTGACATTAAATGATAAATTGAACCAAACATTTCATTTTGAGGGAACATTTGGGGAATTTAAAGCCCACTGCATCCGAGACAGGCAGACAGTAATGTGGAACTAGAAAATTACAGACATCCCAATAACACTGGCTTAAATGAGAGAGAGAAAATACAGTGGTTGAGCAAAGGCCATCGTCACCACAGGCATATAGTTAATATCATTAGTAACAGCTGATCTGAGCTACCTTTACTCTGTTGTTGGACATGTCCTGCAAAGAGAGGACAACACAGCCTACAGTAAAGAGTCTCCATGATAGGAAGAGAGGTTTGTGTGTGTGTGTGTGTGTGTGTGTGTGTGTGTGTCAGAACTTGTTGCTATGGTGATTTGCGCAGTGAGGGAGTATTGGAGGGAGGGGTAGATATTGTAGATGTGTTTTGTGTCTGCTGAGTTTGTCTAGCAGGTGTTGATGACCTGATTTGAACATGACATGACTTTTTTCTTCTTCAAAAGTTTGCCCTCTCTTGGACCTTTGGTACTGTTCAGATTCTCACGCAGGGAAACTTTTCACTCCGTTTTTTAAACAATGGCTTCTATGTGGTGATAATTGACAAGAGATGACAGTTTCATGCTTTTAATGAAGCGCACCAAACTGAGAATGAGGCTGACCCTTTTTATAATTAGTTAGTTAGCAGTGGTGGAATGTAACCAAGCACATTTACTCAAGTACTGTACTTAAGTACACATTTGAAGTACTTGTATTTTACTTGAGTCTTTTCTTTTCATGTCAATTTCTACTTCTACTCCGCTACATTTCAGAGAGAAATATTGTACTTTTTACTCCACTACATTTATCTGACAAAGCTATAGTGCGTAGTTTCTGTCTCCCCCATGATGAATTCTACCGCCGGACGCCCCAATCTTCTGAACATAGTCATACTGAGAAACCCAATGAGAAGCTCCAGTGGCCAACCCGGCCACTGGAGCTGATAATCTTAATTAGCTTTGTAGCAACTCATTTGGCAATGGCTGGAATGTAAAGGACGTTCATTAATATCAAAAAGTTACGCATTAAAGCATTAAGATTTTTGCACACAAAACACATGTAGTTTATAAAATCTGATGTTTTATTATAAACTACCCAACAATATAACAACCTACAACTACAGCTGAAATGATTCGCCGATTAATCACTTAGTTGATCGACAGAACTGTTTTGATCGTTTCTAGTTTCTAAAATGTGAGGATTTTACTTTTAATACTTTAAGTACATTTTCCTGATGATACTTACATACTTTTACTAAGGTAACATTTTCAATGCAGTACTTTTACTTGTGACAGAGTATTAGAGTTTTACAGTGTGGTATTAGTACTTTTACTTAAGTAAAGGATCTGAATACTTCTTTCACCACTGTTAGTTTTAGAATTGAGTCAATCTCTGTTTACACAGTAGGAAGAATCGCAGGTTGGTCTGCTTCTGTACAGACAGCCTCAAGATGTCATCTTTGCAGAAACATTCCTGAATGGGACACTATCTACTTGGCAGCTGCTCATGGCCGCTGATTTGAATATACAAACCTCATTCTGACCACTGGGACAATGAAAGTCTGTCCCGTTGCTGAGAGACCAGAGCTGCCCTGACAAGCTCTGTGGGAATGAGATGACAGTGGAAATCAGTGTGAATGTGTAAAACTGCTGGTTAATAACTTAGATTTTGCTTTTGTATTTGCCATCATAATAAATAGAGTAGCACATTTCTCTTGTGGAAACAAAGGAAGTTTCAATGTGCAGTATGAAGAGTTTATTTATCACCAGACATTAAGACTCCTGATTGTGTAGTAAAATGGTGAACATGGTAACCTTACCTGCTAAACGTTAGCATGTTAGCATTTTTAAACTAGCCGTGTTTCCATTCACATATTTTTATATGTGAATTTATTTATTTATTTTGAAGTAGTACATGAGAAAAGCTGAATGGATACTGCAAAATTCGATAAAACTTCCTCAATTGTGTAAAACGGTTTTTAAGCTCACTTCAGGTGGTTTTTGCCTTTGTGGAAAAAGAGTTGATGGGGAATCATGATTGGACGACTCAAAAAAACTCCCCGGTATGTGATTGTCATGATTGGATGTCCTGGCTGTCAGTCAAACTCCCTGCTATTGCAACACATGACATCTAAGGGAAAAAGTGACTTGATTTGGGACTTAACTTGCCTTAAAGGAGAATTCTGGTCTATTTCAACCCGTAGCTCTGTTGTCTGTAAATGTGGAGTGCTGTCAGTAGCGAGAAAAATGAAAACAGTCGGTGCTGCCTACACAATGTTATCCTCCTGCTAGCGTTAGCACCCAACAAGCTTAAACAGGGCAAGTTTTAAACTTGTTTTTAGCCTCTTAACATGTTCAAAATGTCATTAAAAGTGCCTACCCATGTGAAGTGATTCCTTCAGAGTGAACACAGTGAATCTGACTGCAGTAGATGTGAAAGAAATGCATAAAAGTTCTGCTAATTCAACTCTGTTTAGTTCTGGTGTTGATACTGCAAAGAGTGTTTCAGGACCGTCTACAAACTACAACACTGAAAAGAGATGCAAACATATTTTCAAAAATAGGCATATGCTTATTTTTTTAAGTGCTGTAGTACAACTAGCAGGAGACAAGTTATAATTGAGGTAAGTTTGGAGACACTACCTTATTTAATCATTAAATTAATAGCCTACATATTTTTGTTATATCTCTTTTCTGTGTTGTAGTTTGTAGACGGTCCCTAAGCACTCTTAACTGCCGTCTCAACACGGGAACTAAACAGAGCTGAATCAAGGGGGTAAGCTTCTCCTCGGACCGCGAACCTCCTATGGCGCCATTTTGATGCTACCAAGCCATCACCTCCCGTTAGCATCCCATTGACTGCCATTCATTTTGACGTCACTTTGACAGAGAATAACTTTACATCTGAAGAGTTTAAAGACTCTATTTGTCCGTTGTTTATTTCTAAAGAAACACAACAATGTATAAAAGGCTCCATTACCTTGTACCTCACGTTATGGCTCTGTAGCAGACGTTTTTGTAAAAATAGGCTAACGATTGTGTCATAACCACGCGACTTACTGTCGCATAGTAGAGGAATGAATTACCGTATAGTACAGGAGAAGCTCGCAGGCAGTTTCATCTCACATTAACTGTTTAAGTTTAATTACTAATGTTAACTATCATTTTAGTGATCAATAATTAGCCTGTGTCTATGTTATCTCCTTACATATACCTACGCTCTCCGTCTCTGCTAGATTGGGAATGATTGAGATTTCTCTTGGCACAGCTACCAGAAGACTTCCAACTTTCAGACAGGTTGCTCACGTCACATCTACGTCTTCAAGCTCAGTTGGAGGCTGCTCAGTAACGCTCAGCCATCACCGGAAAAGTGCTTCTAATATCCTTCACTGGTCTCTGTCCAGAGACACGGGCACTCTTTGCAGTATCAACACCAGAACTAAACAGAGCTGAATTAGCAGAACTTTTATGCATTTCTTTCACATCTACTGCAGTCAGATTCACTGTCTTCACTCAGAAGTAATCACTTCACATGGGAAGGCACTTTTAATGACATTTTGAACATGTTAAGAGGCTAAAAGCACATTTATAACTTGCCCTGTTTAAGCTTGTTGGGTGCTAACGCTAGCAGGAGGATAACATTGTGTAGGCAGCACAGATTGGTTTCATTTTTCTCGCTACTGACAGCACTCCACATTTACAGACAACAGAGCTACGGGTTGAAATTGATCGGAATTCTCCTTTAACTAAGGACTGGACATGACTTGAGTTGACCAAAAAAAAAAATAACACGGGACTTGCTTGAGACTTGGACCAAATGACTTGAGACTTAGGGCGCTTTCACACCTGCCTCGTTTAGTTCAGTTGAATCGCACTTAAGTTCGTTCCCCCCACTGGTGCTGTTCGTTTGGGCAGGTGAGAACGCAGCAACCGCAATCGGGTGTGCACCAAAAGCGGACCAAACCAGCATACCGAGACCGGCTTGATGAGATGGTCTCGATGCTGCGATGCAGCAGAGCAGCAAACTGTAGCAGCTTGCAGCGTTTCTCTCACAGAAATAGACAGCAGTCAGACTCGCCGTCCATCACTCACATCTCCGTGGTCAAACCAGCTGCTGCTAAAGTTGGAGACAGACGCTGGCAGAGCAGAGCGAAGTCTTGGTGACCAGAGCAGACGTACTAACGTCACTCGCGAAACAATATCTGATTATTTAAGGGAAATGAGCTGGTTTAACCATGAAGATGCAAGAAATATGCACTAGTCCAGAACACAGGACCTTCTTCCTGTATTTACTTTCTTGCTCCCGCCCCAGACACATCCGACCAGTAACAGGAGTGAACGTTCTTGCCTGATTTGTAATGACGCATTTTGGTAGGCTTGGTTTTTCCAGGTGTGAAACCAAACCGAACCAAGGGGAAAATCGCTCCAAGTTTACAAACTCATCAACTGATTCCGCAAACGAACTACAGGTGTGAAAACGCCCTTACTTGGGACTTGAGCAAAAATGACTTGGTCACAACACTGCCAGAAAGTAAACACGTTTCCAGGTCAAGGTTCACGAGAATAAAAAGAAAGGGGGAGTACACAGCATTTGAGCTGAACACACTAGCGTAGCAAAAAATCACTCTTCTTTTCATATATCATAGCATTTTTATGCATTTTTCTTTGCCGATTGGCGACCTATTAAGAACGGGTCTGCGACCCATTTTGGGTCCCGTGTCTAACTTTGGGAAAGATCATCATGGTGAACGATTGATTACATAATTGCAAACCTATAATCTGCAGCTTAACAGCAGAAAGCAACAGTCACAAGAAGCATATAGCGCGGCCTTTAAGACAACCTAATAGTTACCTAAATGTTTGATTGGTGAGGAGAGGAATCCATTTGATCACGGTGGGCCTGAGAACATGATCCCATGTGATAGATCACCCTCAAAGCATCTAAAATTAAACAACAGCACATATCCAGGAATAGTGTGCGAGTCACTGCATGAGGAGGAGTTCCACAAAAGTCAAAATGGAGCAGGACTGGGAGGTATTTATAGAAGCTATTGTCTATTTAAAATACTCTATTTAGAGCAGTGCTGTTGGCACTTGGAGAATGTAGGGCTCCATTCATACTTTAATCTGACTGTGACATACAGACTGCACTGTGCCAAAGATCACACAGTGGAGGCAGCCAGGCCTCTGACTAAAGGCCAGTCCACACAATATCTTTCAAGACAATCAACCAAGATCTGAACAGAATCACTGACAACTAATACAAATGTTAGTAATTATTTTGGAATTATTATAGTGAACCAGTATGAATGCAAGTCCCATGCAAATGGAAAAGTTTCAATTATTTGATTGCACTCCAGTGATGAGTTGGTTTTTAAAAATGACACAGTAACAACATCGTCGTGTCAGATGTGCACTAATGAATGCCAGTCTTTTCTAAGATAAATATTTGGCAGCTACAGTGCTCATCTGCTTTTCATTTCCAGCTTTCATACAGTCCTGGCTCTATGGCAACACTTGCAGGATACCACTCAGTTTTGTCCAATCTTTAAACTAAATTCACATGACTGATTATAGATTTAATTAGCATGGATCAGAGAAGATAAAAGAGATACTTCCTTAGCAAATGTTCTGCTTTATTTGAAAGTAAATGTTATCTTGGAGTCTTAGATCTAAAAACAGTATTTTATGTGGAAGATCATAAATATAGATGTTCCAGAAGAACATTTTTTTATTGTAAAACTTGCTGACATCTGTATGTTCAGGTTACATTTTACACTGAAAAACTTATCAATCTACACTTAAGCATTTTACCTGTCTTTATATATTTATTCCAATTCGTATTATTCATTCTTCATTCTTCATTGCACACTCGCCTTTTAGCATAGGCTTAAGAGTATGCAGAATGTCACTGAGAGAACACAAGAATGTGACAAATAAAACCTTTGAATTTTTATAACTTATCCATTGAAATCCATTGATGCCAACAGCTGTGTTGGTCGTTGGCAGAGGATTTTGTAATGCAAAAAGTGACATATTACCACTACTAATGTAGTAATGTGTGTCTTAGTGGGGTGTGGGAAGCACTGCTCCACTGAACTCTTCTGACATATGTCCCGGAACATAATATGGTTCTACATCTAGTAGAAAAAAACTATTCTAAAACCACACTCCATAAATAATATGAGCTCATTTTCTAACAGATCCTTCTTTGTCTGGCAGTCAGCTTTTACAGGAGCACTGTTTCACAGGAACAGGAGAAGCTGTTGGAAATCTTAAAGCTGTTTTCTTGTGATATAGTAAGGAAAATGGATGAGTGAGTCTGCACTGATCCATTCGTGTATGGTTTCTACTGAATGTACGGGTCATGTAAGCACTTAGAGATCTGTATCTGTGCAGAACAGCTTTATTTACAAGCCACATGAATAATTGTTTGTAATGGATGGTCTTCTTCTGGTATTTGTAAAAGCACAGTGGCATGGCCTTTCTGACCCTTTTGTTCAATTACCTTAGTGTGGAGCTAATGTTGTCCTGATGCATGAACCATTTGTACATAACGCAACGAAAAGTAATGCACTGCAATTCGTATTCCATGTATTTATTGCTGTATGCACCACACTGACTGCTGCTGTATAAGAGCGTGAAGATCCGTGTAGGGAGGAAGTCGGGGTCAATGGGTAGGTCCTAAAACACAGGGCTTTTAAGCAGAGGAGCGGAGTTTGTGTTCTGGAAGAAGTTAAGGGGAAAACACAACACTTTCACCCAGGAAACAGGTGTTTGTGTCCCAGGAGTACTACTTAAGGGGACTGGTGTGTAAACCCAAACCACAATCTGACGACAAGTAGTCGTTTTGATGCCTAACCCACTTACCCTAACCCTAACCCACTTACCCTAACCCTAGCCACAGGACAGTCACTTTTTGTCAGCTAAACTTAACCGCAACCCTCACGGTGCCTTTTACCCGGCTTACAGTAACTTTTTCTCTGCTAAATTGAACTGTAAAGACTGCTAAACTTAATTGTCATGTGACCGGTTGTCACATGACCAACCGGCTATCGCCATAATTTCGTAGGATATCATACAAATTGGTGTGCATAAGTTTTGGTACGATATCATATGAACCCGTTTATGAGAATGCGTTGCCTGATGTGATAGAAGATCAAATTTCATAAGTTTTTATTATTGTAATTTTGTGCCAGATGCTCCCTCATCTTCCACTCTCTGTGTGTTGCCGTTCTCAAACTCTGTTCGCTTCGGGAAATGACAAACTTCAAGTTAGCAAGCTACACGCTGAAAATGGCAAGTTTTGAAAATAATTTGGATTTTGCAATAAGGCAGTCCTGCTTGGTTCTTTCAGGGAATGATTTTATTTACAAAGAATATGTTTTAGACATTTACTATGTAACTGGGACGTTTTGGGACCAATTGGTGGGGATTGCTATGGACATATTGATGGATGGGTGAAGGTGGGCCTACACACGGCGACACGCTGGTAAGAGCAAATGCTGTTTAACCATGTATCCAGCTAATTTAAATAGCTCATGTTACTGTATTGTGTGAACAGTTAACATCATTAAATATTGTATGTGGCATTTTCTTTTGCGGCATGCAAATGTTCCATAAAAGTTTCTCTTCCCACGACCATTTTGCAGAGCCACTGTCAACCCAGATAGTTTTTTTGTCCTATCCCAGAATGTATGTGTGGTGTAGCCAGACCTTACTCCACAGTGCTGTGGAGATAGGTCTGGCTATGCAAGACTACTGCACAAGAAAACTTACTTGGACAAGCAACGCAAAGGTGAGATTTATGCTTTATCAGAAGTTTATACAGTATTTTATTTGTTTCCGTTAGGCATAAAGGCCTTTTTGTTCTTTTGTTCTTCTTTTGTTCTTGTTTATTCATTAATCGGTTAATGGGAATGGAATAACCAAATACGTCTCCACCACATATCACATTTTAAATTTTGTTAAAATTGTTTAGCATTTCAATAGATGATGCATACTGTATTTTATGTGTGTTTTTATAATGTCTGTTTGGTAAAAACATGTTATGTGATGCTCATGATAACATAAAAATAGTTTGAAAAAAACACTGCAAAGTTAACAGCCAGAGTAATTAGATGGTAAATACATATCTGAATTGCATGTCATCTGAAAGTGCTGTCTTTTAAGGTTAACCCGTATCTACGGTGAGACTATGTGAATGCTCTGTCTCAGAGTCTACCTTAAAATGTCAAGTGAGGTCCACTTTTGGATTTGTCCCAAGAGCAGCAAATTACACATCACCCCTGGTTACAAAACATCTGGATAACAAGAGACCTGGAGGAGTTTAAAGTGAGGCAGCTGCGAGGAAGCGCAGCAGACGGACTGATTTCTTCAACATGAATCCTGCTCTGTTGGTGTTGGCGTTGTCTTCGCTGGCCACAGTGGCAACTCAGTCTCACGACCATCATGACATGGCCTGGGTCAACGGCTACCGTCAGAGCTTTAACTTCCAGTGTCCCCACGGAGAGGTCCTCGTGGCCGTCAGGAGCTACTTCAGCGAGACGGATGGCTCGGACCGCCTGTGGACGTTTGAGTGCCAGCCCACGCCTGAGGGTCTTGGGGAACCCAGTGACTGCTGGTGGGACGACATCAACCGTGCTGGGATGGAGTGGTGGGTCATCTGTCAGTGATTGATTGAGTGTATTGGAAGTTTAAATACCATGTTAGTTGGACTGAGAATTCACTCAGATGAACTGTGTGTGAGTGAGCGGAGCAGAGGGAAGAGCCAGAGAGTTGTTGGAGCAGCCCAGTATAACCAAGAGACAGCCAGGAGCCAGTTGTCTGTTATATACGACACTGTACAAATGTCAACCCAAAACCTTGTGAGCTTAGAGCAGGACCTAAAAAGTTGCCTAAGAATTCTGTCAGCTAACTTACATTTATCACAGGTGGCAGAAACAGAAGGACTTTAAACTGAATAAGTGGAAGTCTAGCATTAATAGAGCATACTTTTATCCTGTTCAGCCCTTTCTCCCATAGCTCATCAGAGATTACCTCACCAGTGTCCTTAATTAGGTTTTTCTCCCGTTTAGCTTATTGCAAACATTACACTCATGTCTTAATTAGCAGGGACTTAACCAGCAGTGATATAAATGAATGCAGCTTAATAATATACGACTACATTAATAATACAAAATGCACTGTAAGGAGATCAACATCTGAGTCAGATTACACATGTACAGTAAGTTTTTTGGTACACTCTGTGAGCAGTTTTCTACAGCTTCTTTTTCACTCTGCACAGCAGCTGTGGACATTTGTTCATCTTGGCCCAGATAAACATTTTAGAAGAACATTTATCACAGACATATCCATGTGTAAGCCACGTCATAGGCACATCTTTGGCCCATTTCAGAACCAAAGGTTCCAATCAACAGGACGTAGCCTACAGATCAAAGATAAAAATGCCTGAATAAACAAGTTATGTGCCTTTACTGTATGTCTAGGCATACTTTGACTAACAACACAGGTTGGTAAAGGTCACTATTAGCAGACAACAAATACGAGGTCTGTGTGGAGTTTGATGCTGAAACTGTTGTATGAACAAAACCACCCGTGTTGTTGGAATGGAAGTTCTCATCTAGAGTAGTGATTCTCAACCTGGCGGTCAGGACCCCAAGGGGGTTGCAAGATCATTTTTGGGCGTCGCCAGATGGTTGTAGAGAAAAAAATTAAATAACATGACTAGACTAGACTACATTGGTACATTTCCTGTGTTATATTCAGAGCTTCATTCACAGAAAGGGGTCTGAAGGCAGGTCAGGGAGAGAAAGTCACAAACGCATCAAAAATCCATAGAGCCTTGAGCACATTGGACAAGGCTAGGTGCTAGCTGCTAAAACTAAAACTAAACTGTCATTAAAGCAAAGCATTATTCTGTTTACATGTAGCAGAGCATTCACAAAAAATACTCAAAATCAGCAGGTGTAAGTGTGTAGAAACAGCTGTTTACACCGGTTTGCAGCTCTCTTTCTCTCGTTGTCGAAGGGGGTGGGGGGTCGCGACCACCAATCATATTATTTTGGGGGGTCGTGACTCAAAAAGGTTGAGAACCACTGATCTAGAGCATAAAGAAAGATACAGCTGCAACCAGAGGGTGTCTTTGGTCATTTAAAAACCAGGGTGCAACAGCTCTTCGCATTTTAAATTTAGCCAAGTGTGTAGTAGGTGGACATTTATCGGCTACTTTACAGAATTAAATCTATAGACTGTATGAAATATGGATGTAGTCTCATACATCACCCATAGGTTTCTGAAGAGAAAAAAAATTAAGCTCAAACTGGATGGCTCCAGCAATCGCCATCTTGGCAGTGCCTTACATGCCTGCTATACGCTAATCCAAAAATGGGCAAAGAGGTGGATGGAGCTGAGGCGGGCCGAATTAAACCTACAGTCTATGCTAGCCACCTGTGAGGACATCCATCTTTCACTCAAAGCAGACATGCCCTTAATTATGTATAACTTTAAGCCATAATATTAATTAAATGGGTGCAGTTATGAACATGGAAATCATCTGTTTTTTTGTACCAGGCTGTAAACATGTTTATTTCTGCTGTAAAGTTGGGCATTTTAACATGGGGGTTGAATTGCTTTTGGAGCCAGCCCCAAGTACCACACAAAAACACCACACAAACTATTTTTACGATTGTATAGTTGCGTAACTGCCAGGCCTACTGTAACTAGCTTAACCAACAAAACTAGCATTAGCTGGCAAATACCCGGTTAGAGTGAGGATAGGTAATATGGAAAACGGTCAACACATTGACCACCTGATAAAATTGTGTTTAATAATGAAATTGAATGACATTTGACAAAATAACACAACATAACGCCAATAACAAAATGTTAGCTAGGTTAGCATGGCTGGATATTTTCCACTGATTCTGCATGCTTGAATAGCCTACTACTAATATATTTCTCCATGTATGTAAACATAAAACTAAGTAATACACATTAACAAAAGATAGTTAAGTTTAATATAATTCTCCATATAATAGAATGCTTAAAAACGTTCCACGTGTGTATCTTTTTGTTACTTTCATAAAAGTTGAATACTGTCCAATGTTCTCTCATTCAGAGGTCCTCCTGGTCCTCCCTGGCCAGCAACACTGACAGTTCCTGGGAACATGACTTCCTCCTGTGAATCTTAACAAGATTCCTCCAACAGGCCAATGTCCAGTGGCGCTTCAGAGACATCACATTGTACTTTATGGACCACATGTTACAGCATTTTCCTGGGTTTTGCAACATGTTATTCACCAAAACTAGATAGTAATTCAACAATTATGCCAAAATCTTACATTAACCCTTGTGTTGTTTTCCCGTCGACCACGCAACTTTTTGTTTTTTTCTGGGTCAAAATTTTAAATGAAAACGCTTTTTTTTAACCTTTTGTTGTTCTTTTGACACTTGTAACTTTTATTATGTAGCTTTTTTTTTTTCCAGGTTTTTTGTCACTATTTGACGTTTTTGTCGATTTTTCTTCAGTGATTTTTTTGATGTTTTTGTCAATTTTTTTCAGCAACTTCTGAAGCTTTTTCCAACATTTTTGAAGTTTTTTTTCAATGTTCTTTTGTCATTTTTTTTCAAATTCAATAAAAGTAGTGAACTGATCATTTATTTTACCTGGGAAGAGTAATGGTTGTATGGAACCATCTACATTAGTTTCTTTGACAATTTGGTTGAAAGAAACACAAATTTCTGATATGGAAACTTTTTAAAAATGGGTCAAATTTGACCCGAGGACAACAGAAGGGTTAACATGTTCCACAAACGTTGAACTAACTACAAAGAAAGGTTGCTCTAATTAAAGGACTTGGATCAAACTTTAATAAACCAGTTTGGAGGGATAATTGTAGCCTGGCAGTACCATGTAAACAGCAGCTTGAATCACACAAGTAAACACATCGCTGACTATATCTGCTTCAGATTACTTGTTCTAAGAGCATTGTATTTGTGTTCTTCAGATTGATTTCAAGTTAAGCTCAACTGCACCCAGCCCCTTGATTTAAAGACTACAGTACTGTGAACTCGATCCCTGCCACGCCTCCTGCCTCTCTTTAACATAGCTGTCTGTTTGAATTACACCAGTTAGGACATTAACCTGCAGGAAAATTACCCCCACTGGCTAAATGGCTGATGGCTGTGCCCATGTTACCATGACAAATGTCACACAAATGTGTGTTGTGGTGAAAGCAAAGTGTATAGGCCATAAAAATTGCAATGTCAACAAACCAGTATTTATACTTAATAACAATAAGTATTTATACTTCATAACAATATAGATGCATTTTTTTCTTTGTCTGAAATTATTTTCAAGAAATCCAATTACCTTTGTTTGAAAGCAGGGAAAATAATGGCTTGGGGATAACAGGAGAGGATGGGGTGTTATTTTAGATCTTTTTCTGTGTCCTAAACTCTCATTTGTCTTTTCAGGACTTCAACATGCACTCGCAACGGCCTGGTAGCAGGCGTACAAAGCAAGTACTTTGAATCTGTTCTTGACCGGGAATGGCAGTTCTACTGCTGCTATTACAAACGCCGCTGTCCCTACTCCTGCATGTACGTTCTCAGAGGGCTATGTTCAAGTAGTAGTTCGACATTTTGGGAAATATGCTTATTCCCTTTTTTTCTCAAGAGTTACAATAGATAGGAAGATTTATACGACTCCCATACTGTATCTGTTTGTTAAACATGAAGGATGGATGCTTGGCGACTTTCTCGTTAGATTTAGCGACTTTAACAACTTTCACAACCACTACGTTTTTTGCAAATGATACATGATGAGGTCACCAATATACAAATGAGCATATGACATCATATGGCGGCTTTTAGCAATTTTTGGAGCTCGTGCTAGCTACTTTCATTGGAAAAGAGTTGGCAACACTGGTTAGCTTAGCTTGTAAAAGACTTGAAGGGGGGTTAATAGCTACCCTGGTTCTGTCCAAAGTTATCAAAATCTGCATACCAGCAGCTCACAGCACACACACAACTAAACAAAATAGATACACGTTTAGCTCGTACACAAACGGAAGTTTAAATTGAGTTAAATTAACTTTCTGGTTTTACAGAGGTTATGTGCCACACTATTTCTTAGCCTTGAGTTTGCTAGCGGAGACTCCAGGAAGTCACTGCTCCTTGCTAAGAAATCATCCCGCACATAACCACGCTTAAAACATACACTTCAATATTCGTAAGGAGTAAACAAACAAGATATAACATGTTGATAAGTGAGTTTATTGTTTCCCCTTTGGACCAAGCCAGGCTAGCTGTTTGCCATGCAAATCTGTGCTAAGCTAACTGTCTCCTGGCTGTAGCTTACTGTACAGACTTGACAGTGGAATCGATCTTCTCATCTAAATCTCAGCAAGAAAATGAATAATCATATTTCCCAAAATGTCAAATTATCCTTTTAAAGGTTTATAAAGGTTTATAAGGTTTAAACTTAACTCGCCAAAACATAACACAAACTTTTGTTGCTTTCTACAGGAAGACCAATGACAGTCCTGAACACTTCAGAGAAGAGGCGGAAATGGTGATCCCTTCTTATGGCTACTTCATCCGTGGTGCCCAGACCACCTTTAGTGGAGTGCTAAGGTTTGCTCACAACATCTGTTTCCTAATAACTTCTGATCCCATGAAGCAGCAGTCTGGATCTAGAATCTACAAATATACAAAATTGTTGAAATCCTCTCATGGCTGCGTTGTAAAACAGGATCTCCGTAGTACAACCTATGGGACCAGTATTTATTGGCAGACCAAACAAAAAGGAGAAATATTTTTGTTTGATCATTTGTGATCCTTGAACTGACACGATTTTGTCTTGTACTCTGTTTCAGAGATCGGCAGTGGAAGTACATCCTGTGCAGAATGACAGACTTTGACTGTGAATTTGAAAATTTATAGACTTGTAATCAGCATTTTGATGTGTTTTTTTTTTAACGAAAAACATATTTACTCTTACATTTAAACAAAAACATAGTACTGGCATTATACATAACTGATATGATTCATGTTTTCATTCATGTATTTACTTTTGTTGAATGAATGAACCACAGGCATGTGATGTATGCCTGTATAATCACTGTTTTTTAGTTTAGCATGCAAAAATGACTGCTCATATGAAGATAAATGTCATAATAAACATAAACACAGAGGGTCTAAAGGGGATTTGGGCTCGAGCAGATACTTTAGAAAGCTTTGGAAAGGGTTTTAATTCAGAGACCGGAGGAACTGGAAGTCATTTGGCAGCATGTGAAAGTGTTTTTCCACCAACAAAGTCAATTATGTGATGCTGTAGTTATGGTGGTAGAAAACACTGCATCAGGCTCTGCTCCAAGAGCTCTTAGTTGAGGTCACTAACAGCAATGGCCAAACAAAGTGTTTTTATTTGGACCATTTTCACGGTTATAAAAGCATTCCGTGAGCTACAGGGTGTGAACGATTAGGATATTGTCTTGGAGGTAACACTTGGAACAATTGTGCATGAGACGCTTCTTTCAGAATCGCTGGCAACATGAGCTTTGCATGCAATGAAGAGTGTCCCACTTGCTTTCAATTGCATCCCTCCTTAATTAAAGTGTCTTGTTCAGTTTGGCAATTACAGCCATACAGTATATTGTACTGGAACTCATGTAATACTGTTTGGAAATGGGCTTAAAACCATCTTTCTTTTGTTTATTACTTTGTAAAGTCATTTATTTGGTGTGTATCTGATGTGTTTATCCATTCGACATGATGGAAAAAAAGATCAAATAACATCAAATTGAAATGAAATTCAAGAATATGAATTTAAATCTTATGAGTATTGAGATAACTGAAAAACAATAGGCTAAACTTGTCGAGGTAAAAGATTGTGGGAGAAAGGATCATTTAGTTGGTAATCCCTAATGTCAGACCCTTCCAACAGCATGTTATGGCAATATAAAGCCGTGTTGAGTTTGCCTTCAGCCAAGTTAAGCCCAAATGAGCTGTTGATATCGTCATGACTGACTACATCCTCTGTGTTTTTGGAAGGCTTACAGCCTCACATATCAACAGTAAATCAGTTTTACATTTTCTTAAACTAAATGTCTCTTATTTAGGCCTATTATGAGTGTCCATAGTCCATCTAAGCCATTAAAACCCCTGTAAAGCTGAGGCTGCATGTTCCATCATTACCAGTTCTATAAAGTCCTTTAGCCAGTGATGCAAACAAAAACAATTTGATTTCCTTTTCTTTCCAATTCACTTGAATAATCCTTTTCACAGACAGGAATGTCATTGTTGTTGTTGTATCATGCGTTCTGTTGCTGCAGACTTCAGTCCGTTCACTTTGGCTCCCAACAAACACACTTCTGGGCATTAATATTAAACGCAACATATTTTGGACTCCTTTCCAAATTTCTCTTATTTCTTGGCAGTGTCATAATATCTATTAATCATTATTCATACTTTCGTTCAGGGCATCACATTTTTGTTCAAATGATTCTTTGATTTTACCACATTGCTTTCCGTCGTTTATTCTTAACTGTTGGCAAAAAAGGAAATTAGCATATTTCCCAAAATTGTTAACAATTTGTTTAAGGAACTTGTATGTACTACGAATGTATGAAAAAACATGTTTACCCTCGGGCATAAACATTCCTTTTTAGACTTTGGAAATAGTAGTTTGGAAAAACAATTCCAGTTCAAGGTCTGCTTACTTGCTTTTTATTCTCAACCATATCATATAGTATGAACTTTCATGCTTCATTTTTGAGCCATTATAGACGAAAAGTTCTAAAAGTGATATAGACGAAATCAGAACAGCTATTGAGCTTGAAAGTCAACAGATCTTTCTTCATGACAACTGGACAAACTCCATTCACTGATGAAGCTCATGTTATGTGGTTGAAGGTTCCAGAAAAAGCGAGTAACTGGACCTTGAGTTGGGATTGTACAGTTGAGAGCATACATTTCCTCCAAGTTTCCGACTTCATTGAACAGCTTGAGGGTCGAATGCTGTTCCTGTGAACTCGCCAAGTATGAAATGTATTTTTCCCCCCAGTACATCACGAAATAAAGGTAATAGAGCAAATATGGAAAAATCAAGTGCCTAGCAGCCAATTTTTCCTCTTTCTCATTCCCCTTGTTTGGTACGGGACAAGCAGTGTTTCAGCTGAAGTCTTAAAAGTGCTGTTAAAATCTATTCCAACTTAATGGAGTGAGCTGGGTGAAGGTTAGTCGGCTCGCTGCACCGTCTTGAAAAGAGCTGGGGACTGGGCCAGTAGCTTTCAGCACTGTTTGTTTATGGCAACTGCTGTCCTGGGGCACAGGGCCAAACAGCACAGTGTGACACAGCTGTCCCCTGAGCCAGTGGATGATGGCGGGCCACACGCCTGTAGAGGCCTCCTGCCCTCAGAGACCCATTGTCCCTGTGGTGGAAGCCTCCTTCCTGAGCTGGAAAACATGGGGGATATATTGTCCCGCTCTATCCTCTTCTTCTTCCAACATATTTCATTACAGCTGGATGAAAAATAATCCTTTCAAAACAATATTCACACTGGCTGTAATTAGAGTTCATAGGAGGAGTCACAAACCTTACTGCAATCACTTTTGGAATCTGTGGTTATCCGCCATATAATTAAGAGCTAAGTATACATTTATTGCAATGAAGCCCTAGAGAAAAAAGGGATTTGACTTGGAAACCTGCTAGCTACTGTCTTGAACATGAGATATATGCCTGGACTATTTGACATTTAGATCCTATTGCATACTTATTGTCCTCCAAAACGACCAAACCTTATTGGACAAATTAAACATTTTACCTAATGATGGTGCTAGTTAGAGAGCGAAGGGATCACCAAAGTTTTTACAATACATCTTGAGGAGAAGATGAATGTTTGTTCCAAGTGGCAACCTGTGGTGTTGAAAAATGAAGCCAATGCAGAAGTGCCAAAAACTGCAGTTCATCGAGTGGTCACTTTTGGCTGGCTCCAAAAGAGAGTCAATCCACATAGACCCTTATGTTAAAATACCCCACTTTACAGCAGAATTTTACAGCCTGGCATAAAAAATGTTTTTGTTCTCTATAGCTAAGTTCCCCCTTCATTACAACTGTGGGAGGGTTGAATGTTTTTCTCACCCGTTTAAATTATATTCAGGCTTATATTGGCTCCTCAGAAAATGATGGGTCACTGAGACTACGTCCATATTTTATACAGTCTATGGTTTGTCCCAAATCTCATGGCAAACTATCCAAACTTTTTTGAGACATTCCACTCAAACCACACATATGCCAACATCATGCCAACCAGTTAGAGAGTAAATGCCGTTGTGTGGCGTGCAATAAGTGAGGAGACAAGAGACGGAGATGCGTCGAGTCAGCTTTACTCTCCACTTCAATATGTATATCACACTGTACAGCGAGTGAGATCAAAAAACGACCACACAACGTTAACCCGGAACTTGTATCCCATAACACCTCTCCCTTAAAGGTACAGTCCCTTGGTGAATGTCTCTTTCAGTCTTACTTGTGGGTCACCACAGTTGTAGTTTTTGTATGCTCATCAAGTAATCCTTATTTGACTTTGTTAAAATCATGAAGATTTTGGCGATTTTCCATTGATATGTAAAGTAAATCTCAGGAACAGGCTTCATTTGTTCAGAAAGACAGATGAAAGTAATGTTGAGAAGCTAGTTTAGCCTTGATGTGACGCCACGACTTTGGCTCTCTATACTTTGATATGTGGCTAAATACCTGCAGAACTAATGACATTCCCATCAGCCCAGCTCGTCTTTGTGTTTCCTGCTAATTTGCAAATTTTAGTATGAAAACATGCTAAACTAAGATGGTGAACTTAGTAAACGTTATATCTGCTAAACAAGTTAGCAATGTTATTGTAAGCACGCTGATGTGAGCATATAGCTCAAAGTACAGCCTCAAAGACCCGCTCACTTAATAAATTACATTAAAAAGAAATTCATAATTAAAATCAAAATATCTTTATAGTGACTTACTGCAACATTTATAAGGGACACCTTTTGTTGGAAGGGTATTTTACAGTGACAATATCCTGGCGTAAGAGAATAATACAGTACTCACACTGACTGGAAAACCAGCATTAGAACCTATGCATTCAATTTTACACTGTACAGGTTTTCTATTTATTCTTGACAGTTACTGTACATCCACTTCAGTGCCTATGTTATTATATTAAAACAATATTTAATCATTTAGCTGTAAATGAAATGAGACGGGAGGAAATGCAACTTTATCTCCAGCACGCTGACTCTTTCAAAGACAATAACAGGCACTGTGAAGATTTTTCAAACTAAGCCCCTGTTTAATTTCCTGAAATACTGTTTTAATTCAAGTCAAATGCTCTGTTTTCAACCAGTGAAGAAGTGAGGCGCTGTGTTTGTGATGTGGGCAGAGAGAGGGAGCACCATGGAGTGTGACCCTGACCCAGCCCTGGGGCTGCACAGATAGCCTGTTTATTTTAGGGAGCCTCTGCCTACTCTCACTGTTCTCACTTGAGGACAAAAACAGCTGCATCTTTTCATGTCAGACAACAGGGGGTGCAGTGCAGGGCAGAGCCACCAGAACTCAGTTTGACAAACTCTTTCCTACAGATCTGTACAGCTTTTCTAAGAAGATATCAATGGTGTAAATTCATATATGTACATAATAGAGAATATCAAACCTGTGGAAGCAATTTAAAGGGTCTATTCAATCAAAATATCTGTTTCTTTTTATATCTGCCTCCACCACAATACAATTGAGGTCAATGGCAATTTGGTGTATAGTGCTTATAGACATTTGAAAAATTCAACAACATCTGTTTTCACAAACAATGTCTTCATTACTCAGGATAATCCACAGACCCTTCTCAGGAACTTTGATAGGGACTATTTCTTCAGTAGAAAGCAATTCAAGTTAAAAAAAAACTACCATATCTGCATGACTAGATACCACTATGGGTAAACAAGAACATGTGTTTTCTTGGATTGTTTTGGTTAACCAACCCCCTAGGGCCTGGATTTTGGCTTTTCTGACAATTTAATTGGTTTTGTTCACACTGAAGCAAAACTATGGATATTTTGCTGAACAACCACACGATAATGGGACAGTGAATTTCCTTTTATTTCTCTTGAGTCAGTTGGTTTAAAGTCATCCTGGGGAGCTGACTGAGAGTGGGATGGGACCTCAAGAAGGAAACAACAATGTCTCCCGGAGAGGTACAGTGTGTTTCCTTCATGTTTTACTCCTGTGATAAACCTATTTCAATGTTTATCTGCAGCATCGTAAACGTAGAAAATTAGAGTCAAAAAGTCAGCAAACTGTCGCAGTTATACTCTCCGCTAACATTAGCAATTCTATGCTACTGGTCATACAGTACCTAGTCTGGATCAATGGAAGTTAATTTTCAGGATAATTGCCTGACATGTCGCTCACCTTCTGCTGTTTTGGTGTTGCTGTTCTCAAAATTCCTTCGCTTTGGGAAACAACAACAGACTTCAAGCTAGCGAGCTACACACTGAAAATGGCAAGTTTTGAAGAAACTTTAGATGGTGCAACAAGGCAGGCCTGCTTGGTTCTTTCAGGGAATGATTGTAAAGATTTACAAAGAATATGTTTATGCATTTCCTCTCTAACTGGGACGTTTTGGGACTGATTGGCAAGATTGCTGTGGAGGAAGTACACAGGGCAATATACTGGTAAGAGCAAATAATGTTTAACCATGTATCAGCTAATTTAAATAGCTCACCTTACTGTATTATGTGAACAGTAAACTTCATTTAATGTTATATGTGGCCTTTTCCTTTGCTTGGTGCAAATATTCCACCAGAACAAGTTCCTTCCAGAGACTATTTTGCAGAGCCACCGTCGCTGCGTCTGGAGCTTAGTGGCGCCCAAGACCGTTGGGATTTGTTTAAAGAAATGCAAACAACCCAGAGCGTTTTTTTTCCTACTATCCTAGAATGTATGTGTGGTGTAGCCAGACCTTCCTCCACAGCACTGTGAAGATAGGTCTGGCAATGCGGGACTGAGACCAAGTCAGGCTGTAGAAGCAAAACCAATGAATGTATGGAATTGAGAAAGAGTGTGTTTTATTGCTCATGAATGAAACATTTTATTTGTAAGAAGACCATTGTGCTATTTCTTCTTTCAAAAGTTACACAGTCTCACTTTATTGGCTGCCTTAGGATGACCACCAACATGGGTTTTCATCAGCAGGACTGAGCAGGGCTGACAGCTTGGCAGCCTACCTCAGTCTACCTGGCAAACATGTGCAGTACACTTGAACATTGACAGAAGCTATAGCTCTATATTTGCTGGTGTGAGATTAGCAAATACTGGTTGTTGTCCATGAGTGGGTTCAAGACAAAAATAAACATGGGTCAAATGTAGGTTAATCATGTGGGGTGAGGCCTCTGCCATGATTGTGCTCTACTCCTGCAGATACATTCATATTTAGTCACAAATGAGGACGTGATTTTAAATGTTCATCTGAGATCATCGCTTTGAAGAGTCTCAGGAAGCACTTTAGTCCAATCACATCTAGTCCCTCTCCATGAACCACTCAGACACAAAACAACCTTTTCAGCTGATGAGCTGTGATTAATGCTGTGTAATGATTATTCCCCCTTGATAAATCTATAAACAATATTTTCATTGGTATAAACATGAACAATAAGCTGATGGGAATCTTCCCAGTCATAGGCTCTTGGGAAAGATTCTTTGCATTGAGGACTCAGGAGGAAGCTCTGCACTTTTGTTTGTACAGTCAACTCGTGCTCCTCCTGTGATCACGAAACGCCGGTGTCAGATTATAGAGGCTGGTTGAGATTTAAGGTGAAGAACAACAGCTTACTTGGTTATTCCCCTCTGGGTATGTGGAGCAAAAAGTTTGGCATCGTAGGAACAATGAGTGTAAGGTGAGCTCAGTGACCTACTGGTTCCCAGCCTTCCCTTTGGCTTTCTCACTTTCCCTGCTCACATCGCACCTCCAGACAAAAGCATCATTATTGCTCTTGGATTCTTCACTGGCGAATTCCTGGTAGTGAAACAGCATAGAATAAATTAGATGGTTTATGGCCTGTGATGGAGAGATTTTAATGGATAGCCAGCATTGGGCGTTTCCAGTCATTCAGACTCTTAAGGGGAAATGTTACACCACAGTATTTCCAACGGTGGTTTTGTCTCTCTCATTAGCTGTGATGAGCTTGTGGCTGCATTTCCTGGAATCCTAGCAATGAAACAAATGGTGCCACAGAGAGCAAAGTCTTTGTTTTTAGAAGGTGTCAGACCTTATTCTGTGATTTTACTGAATCTCCCTGCAGGTGAAAGGTCAGGGCTGTGAGTGTGAAAGATGTACAGGGGCTTGTCAGCGTGTTAATCTGTCTGTTGGCCAGAGGCCCAGGCAGAGAAGAGCAGGACTCTAACAGTTTTGTGTTACACAAAACAGGCTCTTCTCACATCATTGAGCACGTGCTCGTTTCTTAGTTGTGTGAAAACCAACCGTGATCCAGAGTTTAGACACACTCCTGGAGTTTCTCAGGATATAGAAAATACATCTCAAGGTGTAAAACAGTGCTCACAGGACACACGTTGACTTGACATGATAAATGTTTTCCCAAAACTGTATACACTTATACACAGCTAATAGAGTTAAATCTGTAAATCAAAATGAGAAGCTTTTTTTTTGAATGGCTCAATGTCTAATGTCTATTCCCCTCAGAACTCCCACAGTGTGGCCGGGTTGGATCAGTGGGTAGAGCAGGCGCATATATACTTGGAGGTTTATGCCTCGATGCAGAGGTCCAGGGTTTGAAACTGATCTGTGATGATTTCCTTCATGTCTTCCCCCTCTCTCTCCCCTTTCTCACCTAGCTGTCCTGTCAAATAAAGGCGGAAAAGCCCAAAAAAGAATCTTAAAAAAAAAAAAAAAAAAGAACTCCCACAGTGTGGTTTGACTAAAAACTAACTACTATTCTCTCATCTCAACAGGGATGGAGCCAGACGTTGTAAACATTTGGTGCTCAGCCCAAATCTAGGGGGGGTCCAGGTGCATGCTCCATTTATGTGCACATTTGAGAATAAAATGTCTAAAACATCATTTTGGAAAAAACATAATAGTTGCCAAGGAAAGAAATCATCCTATAGAACCTACATCCTGTTCCCCAACTGTCTTCATCATTCTGAAACCAGAGCACAACAAATGTTGAGGATGACAAAAAGGACACAAAATTACTATTATGATATATACAAATATTACTATTTAATAATGTAGCCTATAGTAGGTATGTTAGGAGTTTGGAATTTTGTAAACAGCATCAGAGTGATTGAAGGGGGAAATGACATAAAGTTGAAGTTATTTTAAAACATTTGGGGCTCCACCCCTGCATCTCAACAATCTTCATTGCCCCAGCCACCAAAGAGCACAGGACATTTTAAGGCTTGTTGAGAAACTAGCTCACCGACTGTATTTCAGCCAATGCGCTGTAAATAAATACCTGTAAAATGTCTGTTGTTCTTAGCCAGCCAGACAACAAAGCCGTGATTGTGAGCTCTTACATCATTATCCTTCATTCACGGCCTCTGTGCTGCAAAGCTCAGTTTCCTTGGCAAACTGCTGATTGCCAGTGTCATCCATGTTGGACTTTTCCCCCTCTGTGTTCACTGCAGTTAAATCACACCACTGGAAAACACTGAGTTATGGCCAAACGTTTATCTCACTTTTATTAGTTTATGGATAAAACTGTGAGACACATTTTCATCTACAGGTGTTCTACCCGGCATATTTATGGCTGGCACAGAGATTCTCCTCGGGCAGTGTGAAATGAAAAAGTGCTCTAGTGTCAGAAGCAAGCCATTGCAAGCTTTTTATTACGGTGTCTGGCCATGGACACAGCGAGAGCAAGACAATGAAAGATAAGGCAGTCTCCATTTGCTTGGTTCCCCAGCTGTGTTTGTCCTTAGATAGTCAGACACCTTTATCTTGCCAAGGAGTCTGGGTTAGACACAAGAGGAGTCTGGGTTAGACACAAGATCTTTCTGACTGCCAGTTCAGAGCCATTAGTGTAACAGGACAGACAGTAGAGTACAAATCTAGACCTCAAATCAAGATTACAAATATACTGTAGACCTCAGGCCGATAATATCCTTTAATATCCTGATTAGTGCCAGTGGGTTCCAAACTTTTTGGTCCTGGGTACCCCCACAGCACCTTAATCGTTTCCCAATGTATGTTTCAAATGTATAACACTATTCATTATATAATATATTATTGGATATTATTTCATACAATTAAACTGTATATTTAGATTGGTTTATAATCGTTCTAGACTACTACTACTTGGAGTGACGCTGAATGTTATAACCATTTATCCTTATGTTACTTTAAGCCAATACTTTTAGCTAACTATTTCAACCGTTAGCTAACTATTCAACTTTAAGCTATTTTAACCGTTTCTCCATTAATTTAGCTTATCATTTGAACTGTTTAGTCTTTTCTTTTAACTAGGTTTCCTAGTTACTCTTCCATACACATCATGTTCTGAAGTGCATTTTGCAGTCAATAAAAACTTTCTTTAGTCAAAGCAAAAGTTATACAGTTTGGTAAATATGCTTATTTGTCTTCTTAGAGAGAGTTAGATGAGAAGATTGATACCAATCACATCTCTGTGTGAAATTTAAGACTACCAGCAGCCAGTTAGCTTAGCTCAGCATAAAGTCTGGAAATAGCTAACAGCTAGCCTGTCCAAAAGGTATCCTAATCAAAGACAAATACAATAGCCTAGTCCTGTTCTTTTCAGTAAGGGTTTTAAGTAAAACATGCTCAGTGTTATGGAGTCTACATTAACAAATAGAGGCTTTTTATATCAGGACAGTTAAAATGATCTCGACTCCACAACGCCTAGGTGATCCTGATCATTTCATATTCAAAACTCTGGTTTTAGGTTAAACAGAAGATGATTTGTTCATGAACTCTTTTGTGTGTACAGTCAATACTGGCTTGCTTCAACTGAGAGTGGAAAAAGATTCAACAGCAAATATACAACCAAATGGCCAACCATGTGGGTAATAGGGGCACTGATCACTACTATTTCTCTGGTCTGCAACGCCACGGGCTGTTTACTCTCTAATGTCACGGATAGAGAAGGAAAACATTAGAACATCTGTGCACCACGTGAGGTTTACCATACCATATATTGGACTGTGGCCCGTGGTCTGTACAGTAAAGGGGAAATACTAGATATATTGCCCAGCCCTAACTCCTTCAAGCTTGAAGCCTTTCTTATAGCAGAACTCTGTGCGCCTTGGATTTCCCTCCTCTTTGCATACACTTGAAACCCTTGACGGAAGAGCACATTTCAATGCTGAGTGCGTGTGTGTGTGTGTGTTTTTTTACACACCATCAGACACCAGCCTTCCTGTTTTGAGTCACGAATGCCTTTGTCTCCATACCAGAAAACCTGATTGAAACCAAACGACACCGCTAGAGAGGAGGAAATGAACACTTGAGCAAATACCTCAATAGAAGGAAGTGACATGATGTGCAGCACAGCTATCAAGCTGTGTGGTGTCACGGAGAAACTGAACAGAGGTGGCTTTGTTGGAAAGAAGTTTGAATGTGAAGGCATCACGGATTAGATTTAACATTCAAGTAACCTGTGATGTTCTGTTAAATCTCAGCAGATGTCTGGATCGAGCAAACTAATGTCTTTTTACACAGAAACACACTGACAGGATGCAAATGACTTCTTTCCCATGCAGCGCTCATCTAAACACTCAGCGACACGTGTTTAGGTATCTGCCAACAGCAACTGAGAATAAACATATTAAATATCCGCCTCATAGGAGGGGGAACCAAATACACCAAATCAGCTGTGTATGGAAAGTTAAACAAGACGGCAATAACAAAAGACCTGAAATAATCATAATCATAGTCCACTGATTTTTCTTTGTATGTGCAATGAAGTAGAGCTGCAAAGATGAATCAATTAATCAATTAGTTGTCAACTATCAAAATAATCGCCAACTATTTTGATAATCGATTAATCGTTTTGAGTCCTTTTTTTTTATTTAAAAAAAGTAAAACATCTCTGATTCCAGCTTCTTAAATATGAATATTTTCTAGTTTCTTCACTTCTCTGACAGTAAACTGAATATCTTTGAGTTGTGGACAAAACAAGACATTTGAGGATGTCAAATTCTTGACGTCCTGATGATCATTTTACGTAAACAACTAATAGATTAATCAAGAAAAATTATCGACAGATCAATCGACAATGAAATGAATTGTTAGTTGCAGCCCTACAATAAAAAGGCTTAGACTCTTAGATGTTTTGTTGCAGCAGAGAGTGAAAAGAGAGTTACAGGTTCAGTGAAGACAGGGCTGTGGGTCTGTAGCCATGCACCAGTTCAGTGAGTCAGGGATGTTTGTGGTCAGGGTGTAGTTTAGGCCACAAAGGCAGATTCTGAAGCAGCAAAGAGCAGCAAGAGATGTTGGCTTCAAAGACATGCCAACAGGTGGAAATGTGTCCGACACTGACACAATGTATATGAGTGCACCAGTGGTGGAATGTAACTAAGTACATTTACTCGAGTACTGTACTTAAGTACAAATTTGAGGTACTTGTACTTTACTTGAGTCTTTTAGCCTGACAAGCCAGACCCACATCAAGATGTTGGGTCTGGGAACTCACCATTGGCAGGGCTCAATCCGAGGGGCGGGATAAACGGTTGTCTTTCAAATTCCCTCTGCACTCATAGCCAATCAGAGCAATACTAGTTGATAGATTAAACTTTTGCCATATCCGGTCGGCAAAACTGTGAACACATCTTCCTTTTTTAAGAATGACTTCAGTGTTAACTCCAAGTCTTCCAGAGTCGTGGCCAAAGCCGATTCCAAAGACCGCTGTTTGCCAGCAGCAGCAGCCATCTTCTTTGTTTTCAAGTAGTAGGGAATTCACGCGGAACCGTCGCAACTCTGCTGTCATTATATTAAGCCCGCCCACTGACTCTAGTCTATACACGACGTGATTGGCCTGACCAGAATTTGGTTTTTCCAGCTCGGAAGCCAATGGAGAGTTGCTAGACGACCCTGGCTGCAAATGATATTTGCTGCCGCTAGGGTGCTTCTAGATTTCTAGGCTATGAGTCTTTTGTTTTCATGCCACTTTCTACTTCTACTCCGCTACATTTCAGAGAGAAATATTGTACTTTTTACTCCACTACATTCATCTGACAGCTTTAGTTACTAGTTACTTTACACATTAAGATTTTTGCACACAAAACACATGTAGTTTATAGAATATGATGTTTTATAATAAACTAAACTACCCAACAATATAACGACCTACAAGTCCAGCTGAGATGATCAGACCATTACACACTTAGTTGATTGACAGAACTGTTTTGATCGTTTCTATTTTCTAAAATGTGAGGCTTATTCTGCATTGAGTACTTTTACTTGTAATACTTTAAGTAAATTTTCCTGATGATACCTGACATACTTTTACTTAGGTAACAACAGGACTTTTACATGTTACAGAGTATTTTTACAGTGGGGTATTTGTACTTTTACTGAAGTAGAGGCTCTGAATACTTCTTCCACCACTGGAGTGCACTAGAGTAGCTATTTCCACATATTCCAGCTTTCAGACTATTTTGTTACCTGGGAATTTTGTTACCAGGAAAACAGGGATTCATTATTTCACCTCCAAAAGTCCTTGGCAGGGCAGCAGTAACAAATACATCACTTGAGCTGCAACTGTCATTTGCCCTTGGTGCAGTCAGTGTAACTCTGAATGCTGGAATGCAGTGGTGAGACACATTACTAATACTGACCAGTGTTTGATGTCAGGTTTGGTATGTGACACATGGATGAACAACACATTGTGTGTCGCTCCCTCCCCTCAGAAAAAACAAAGCAGTGGTATTGAAACTACTATGTGCGATGTACAGAGAGTTCTACCAGGGCTGTAGTGCCACACTAAGGCCTGTCAGTGCAATTCAATCAGGAGAGACTTCGTTGCAGATATGCAAGATTTATTTGTAAGTTACATATGCAAAATATGAATTGTACATAGTCTTTGGAGATTAGACTCCATCGTATAAATCGTATATATGTTTTAAAACATGGATGTCATGCTGTGATTGGCTTGTGAAATACATGGCCGATTCTGTTTGGTTTAACTGAAAAGTGACTCCCTCGAAAACAGCTGATCAGTTTAGGAGAGAAGTGATAAAGTTATGGAAGTCTCCCTGAAAGAATTTACGCTGAGCTACATTTCTGAGGATGCAAGAACAGAGGATTGAAATGCAGCGTTTCTTTCAGTTCATGTGGGACATCTGTGTGTGTGACTAAGAGATGGAAGAACTGGGGATGTTTCACACTCCACTCATTTTATTTTAAGAGATGGAAAAAAAAAAGAAACTTGAAACTGACAATGAAGGCTTCTGAGCTGTCTGAACAGCCTGTTCTCTTAAAGTGCATTAATGCTACCAAGTCAGACTTTCACTGGTTTCAGCTTTTCCGATTTTAAGACTCTGTTTTTCTCAAAGTGTAAACTACGATCTCATTTGGAAAAAAGTAACCTCTCTCTTTCATCTAATTTCTTACAAATCTCAGTCAGCTGGCCTGTTGGAGAGACTTTTATCTAAAGACAGGAGGTGATAAATGACACTCAGGAGGTTTGTCCCATAACTGAAGCTAATGTGGAATGTGTTGTGTACAGTAGACACAGATGTATGACTTATCTCCTGCATTGAGAAGGTTAGCTTATCAACACTTCTGTCAAGCTGATTATGTAAAACTCAAAGCCAAATATTAATGCTGAAGGAGTTATTTTATGTTTCTAAAAACATACCGTAAGGAGCTGGCGAGAGTTTAACTGGAAAAATAGTATAAGGTCATATTCCGTGAGGACATTTCTTTGGACTTTAAGACTCTGTATCTTGGAAATATACCTCAAAGTTGGCTGAAAGGGAATAAACACTTGATAAATGCAATGCTGGTGGCCAGTAAAAAGGCTATTACCAGAAAATGGCTACTACCAGAATGTCCAACAATTACTTCATGGAGAGATATTATAACAGAAATCTACAGAATGGAACGGATTATAGCTCATGTTAACCGAAAAATGGAAACATTTCTTGAACACTGGCAGGAGTGGTACAACTATGTCTCAGATGAATGGCCTGACTATATTTCTTCATTATATTGAAAGTGATTTCTCCCTGTTTTATTTATAGTTTTGTTATTATGGTGTTATTTTTGTTGATTCATTTGTATATCTGTTTGTTTATCTCATCTCTTAACCTCTATACTTGAATAAGCAAAAGAATAAGTATATGGTTTGTCATAGAATCTGAAAAATTGAAATATGTGTACGTGAGATTCTGAACACAAAAAATTAAAACACACAGCAAGGGAAAATGTGGTCTTTGGCATAGCCCACAGGCCTATAATGTAAGTAATCTGCTTTCATATTGACTAATATCACACAAAAAATACTTTCATACAGGAAATTAATCAAAACCTCATCTGACTTTACTCACAAGAGTAATGCCAATCAAGTAATGCCAAATTTATTTAACAATGCACATTTTAAAACAGCAAATGTTTATGTAGACTGAAAAGTCAATTGAAAAAATGGTCTGTAGAGAAGATTTTAAATGCCAACAGTGAGGGAAAACCTGACAGTGAGAGGTAAACTGTTCACAGCTGGGGCAAGATCATCCTCGGATTTGAACTTGGACAGTGAAAAGGAGAGTCTGAGTAAAGGTTTTGGGGATCCAAGTGATATCTATATAAGCTTCTGCATTACAACTTTCAACTAAAGTGAACCTACCGTTGACTCAAAGGACCCACACAAGAGCTCAGTGCTGGCCATCTCGCTCTGCTTGGCTCCAAACTGACTCTGCATAGAATCATACTGAATATTTTTGATGCTTTATCTAAGCTTTGGGTATTTGTTTTTTAAATCTAAGGTTTATAGAGAAGTCCTGGGTGAAGCACATTTATATCAAAAAGTTGTCCCACACTTTCTTATATGTGTACATTGTTGGTAGGAGGCTTAAGCCTTTGAAAGACTCAATCTTAACTGGAATCAGTCTGGTCAGATAAACATGTACAGTTAGTATGAGTGCAAGCATACACTGTTAAAGCACAATAAAGGACACTAGTTATCACAGCTTGGGACTGAAATGAAACAATGTTTTAACCAAGGCAACAGGCACCACAAAGTATGTCATTTCCTTAGTTCTTAATTACTATAAACATAAGAAACATAGCTATTAGAAATAAGGAGGAAAACCTAGCAATGATACTTAAATGAACATATAAATGAAAAAATAAAACTGTGATGATGAGACTGATGTCTTTCTCTGGTGTTATAAGTTTGCACATCGCTCCCTCTTGTGGTGGATAATGTCCACGACGTGCTTCCACCATTGCTGACGCAAGTTCCGGTTGTGCAGCAGCCATTTTGTCTGTTCGGGCAAGTCTACCCTGACGGTTACGAACTGCAGTTCCACCTTTAGGAAAACAATTTGAAATGTTGTTGTGGAATCTCTATTTCACGTTATCTACTATCTGAGCGCCGTATAAAATTTATATCACACATTTACAAGCCGAAGAGGGCCCTCCTCTTCAGATAAATCCACAATTGAGCGTGGAAAGCGCGGGTCAGCTGAGCCATGTCGTCCGAGGAAAGCTACTTGGCCATCATACGCTATCTGACTGATGAACGGGAGCCATATGCGCCGGGGACGCCTGGCAACACCAAGAGAAAAATACGCAAAGCGGCTACCTGCTACGTTGTGCGAAACGGGACTTTGTTTTATCAGCGTCGACTGAAGGGCCAGAATGACTTCACAGAGCTGGAGGTGGTGCTGCAGGACGGCCGGAGGAAGGAACTTATCAACGAGGCGCACATCATCATGGAAGGAGGGGAGCACCTCAACCAGCAGCTTACCTGGGAGACCATCTCTCAGAAGTACTGGTGGAGAGGTAAGATACCTAAGTGCAGATAGAATCACTGTGAGGGGATTAAATCAGCCGCACAACCGGTGTAAACATGAGCTTGTTCAAAGAGAAATACGCCACCCGTCACATCCATACACAGAGTTAACCTCTGTTTCCATCTAGTGGTTAGTTAAAGTGCTATGCTTTTCGTTACTCTATTCTTTTACCTTTATTTGTATTCCAGCAGCAGTGGCAGCAAAAACGGCCCTGTCCTGTTAGTAGTGTCCTGAGGAGTGTCCCGGCACTCCCAGACACTGTCCTTTGACTCCCATGACTGTCCCGGGACAGACAGTCAGACACTGTCCTGTACACTGTCCTGTGATTATCATGGGAGTCACAGGACAATGTCTGACTGTCCCGGGACAGTCATGGGAGTCAAAGGACAGTCCTCAGGACACTACTAACAGGACAGGACAGTTTTTGCTGCCACTGCTTCTCCAGTATTGAGAATGAATATAAAGACCAAGAAACGGACGGGAAGTTGCTAAATACTATTGAATTTCTTAACTAGCTAACTAACTAACCCAGTAACTATCTGATTGTACGTGTTTGCACCACTCAGACTTTTTTTAACAGTACTCATTTCTACACTATTTCTGTCACGAAGCAAAAATAAATACAAAACAATCTACTTAGGGCAATATTATATTTAAGCAAACATGTTAAAACATTAGTTCCAGTGCCTCATATGTCAATATTTTTTCACATTTTCTTAGTCTCCTATAATGGTAAATTGAATATGCTTTCCTTGGTGTTTATCAGAAAAAACAAACAATATAAAGATGTCACCTTGCTTCCTGGGCAATTGTGATGAGCACATAATTGTCATATAATGGATAATGAGAATAGTTGATAGTTTTGATTGGAGGAGTTTAAAATGATGGTGTTGTGTAACTGTGAGGGACGTGTCCTCTGTGGCCCTCAGGTATCCTGAAACATGTCAAAGACCACATCAGAGAGTGTGCTCAGTGTCAGAGCAGGCGCAGTGCTGATGACGGCTCCGGGCCTCGACTGTTCTCCCGGCCAGGGAAACGCAGGGCGGCTGCCAGCGCCAATGGTGACGAGGATGAGGAAGGGGAGGAAGAAGAGGGAGATGATAGTTTGGTCTTCACTGACTCATCTTTTCAACTGAGATCCAAGTTGGCCAAGCACGAACTGGTCTTTGTATGTTTCACAGTTTTTTTTTGTTTCAGTCCTGATAAATACAAATGTGCAATAGTGCTGCACGATATGAGGAAAATATGCGATAATGTTTTTGAATGTTGTGATAATGATATTACTTGCGATATACAACAAGATATTAAAGTGTTCTCAGTTCTGCTTCTTTCAGTATTCTGCTAAAATGCAACAAATTGCATGTTGAATTTAAAACAAATGAAGGGCAATCATTTCCAAAAAAGAATGACAATGACAGTTACATTATAAAATGCATTTTTCTACTGATATTTTCTTTCAACTAACACAAAAAATCTCTGAGTGCCTTTCGCAATGTGTTTATTGCGTCAGTTGATATTGATGTATTGTGCAGCCCAAATGTTTGCCCTATAATTTAGTCCTATGTTAATGGAGATTTTTATTGGTGTGTATTGTGTGTGCTATTTCCAGGTGGACAGCAAGGGGGAGGTGAATCAGTTCCTGCCCAAACACAGCCAAACAATGTTGGACAAACTCAACCAGCAGCGCATCAGCAATCAATTCTGTGACATCACCCTGCTGATCGAAGGAGAGGAGTACCGTGCACACAAAGCTGTCCTGGCAGCATGCAGTGAATACTTCAACGAGCTCTTTTTTGAGAAGGGCGCTGCCTCCACACATGAAGCTGTGGTTGACCTCTCCGGTGAGATTTTAATTGTGTTGTTTTCTGATCAGAAAACTTTATCATAGTTGCTCAGTTTTAACATTCATACTTCTCTCTCTCTCTCTCTCTCTCTCTCTCTCTCTCTCTCTCTCTCTCTCTCCAGGTTTCACCAAAGCCAGCTTCCTCCCGCTGCTGGATTTTGCGTACACTTCCACACTAACGTTCAATTTCTGCGTCATGGCAGATATTGCCAACCTAGCTCGGCATTTGCTGATGACCGAGGTGCTGCAGATATGCGAGTCTGTGCATAAGCAGGTGGAGGAACAGAAGCTGACGGTGTATCAAAGAGGAGACGTGCACACTGTGGTGTCGAGCCAACCGGCTGCTCCGGAGGACTTTAAGGGAGAATCTGGTGCCTACGTGGTCACCATAGAGAGCGACGGCAGGGCGGTGGTCACCCAGAGTGGCGTCGCCGTGACAGGCGAGCCCTTAGCTTTTGTTGCACCCACTGAGGAGGCCTACATCCAGCAGCCGATGACAGTCATCGCTGAAGCCATAGAGGGAGACACAGTGCATCATGGGGAGGCTGGACAAAATGAAACCGTGACTCTGATCACTCACAGTGGACAGGCTGAGCCAGGAGAAACCGTTACTCTCATCTCCCGCAGCGCAGAAGGAATGGAGGGGGAGACCATGACTGTGGTCACCCACAGTGGACAGGCGGGAGCCAGCGACTCTCTCGCTGTGGTGTCAGCCTGCCTGGCGATGGAGCAGCCACAGGCTGCGGAAGCGGGAGCCTTTGTTATAAACGTGGACCCAGGCAAAGTGAGCCCGTCAGAGGTCGTCGAACTGGCATCCGCAGCCGCCGCCTCTGAAGCAGTGGCGTCGCCTCAGGAGACGGGAGAATCAGCACCCACACCCCAGAAACGTAAGCGAGGGCGTCCAGCCAAGGTGAAGAAGGACGTGGAGGTAGATGAGTTTGTGCCCCTGGACGAGGAGGATCCCTCTGCTGATGAAAGCCACGGAGACAAGCAAGAGATGATGTCAGATGACCCTAACAGAAGACGACTCAGGCAGCGCTCTATTGCCGAGGGCGGTTATGCACGTTTACATATGGGGCTGGAGGATGAAGAGGAGGGGAAGAAGGGTACAACCCCTCCGCGTGCTGCCACCCCTAAGGTACACCTTTATTATTTCTTTAATGTTTATTTGTATAGGGACAAGTATGTAGCATAAACCTATGACACACAACACAGCATTTATAGTCTAAGCTAATTTGCAATGCCCATCCCTAGACGGGCCTTTAAAATACATAAAACTCAACAATAAATACATAAAAGACAAGAACAAAACACAAACTCAAAAATACATACATTTAGATGCAGAACTCATCAAGAAAATACAGACAGAAAAAGACACAGACTAAAAGCACCATAAAACAGGAAACCAGATCATTCATGACTACATGGCTGCTGCCTCTTCAGAAACAGTTTGAGTTTAAAATGATCCCAGTCAGGATCCAGTTTGAGTTCAGTAGGTAAGGAATTGCACATTTTGATTCTCTGAAAAGAAAAAACAGTTAGTCCGAATGAAGATTTACGTAAGGGCATCTTATTGTTTGTTTTTTTCTATCACGTTCTCTTAATAGTGAATAGTTAATGTGTTTTTAGGTGGCTCCGAGGCCAGGTAAGAGGGGGAGACCACCAAAGCAGCCAGTGGAGACTCCAGGCGAAGGACAGTCTGTGTCTGAGTCGGGGGCTGACCCAGAGGCCAGCACAGCGGAGAGCCTGGCGACAGGAGAGCTCGGCACAGACAAGGCTGGGCCGAAGGTTGCAGAGCCTGAGGCCGAAACTCAGCAGGAACTAACCCCGGCAGGGAGCACCGTCGACGGAGAGCACACATGCTCCGAGTGTGGCATGTCCTTCCAACGACGCTACGCTCTCATTATGCACACATTAAAACACGAGAAATCTCGTGGATACAAGTGCAGTGTAAGTTTTAGTGTTCCATCAATCATGTAACGTTTAGTTACATTTTTCTTTTTGTGTGTGGCATTTTATGCCTTTATTAGAGAGATTACAGTAGAGAGATGACACAAATTTAGGGGAGAGAGGGATAGGAAATGAGTTTCAACAAAGGTTGCTGGCTGGATTGAAACCTGGAACATTGAGTTAACCCCTAGGCCACCAGGGAACCCATCTCTCTTTGATTTTTATGATTTATTGATTTCATTGATAAGTCTTTCCAAGGTCTTTTTGTTTGTCCAAAACCCAGAAACACAGAAGGTAGCAAATTGTCACATTTTTGAAGCTGGAAACGGCAAATGTTTAGCATTTTCCCCTCCTAAATGACCACTATCACAACACTGCAACTAATAGATTAACGACTAATCCTTTTAGCACTTATTTTGTCTTTTAATCGTCTTTCTTTGTTTGTTTTTACTGCTTATTTCTTACATTTTCACTCCACAGGTACCACATAGAGTTTTGCAAGTATGTGTTTAATCTAGGTAATGGTATATAGTAAAAATGTGTCTGTGTCCGTGTAGCTGTGTAGTAAGGAGTTCCAGTACGCCGCCTCACTCCGCGCCCACCTGGCCCGACACAAGCAGCAGAGCAGCCAGCGAGCGCCCATCACCAAACCCCCAGTAGAACAGAGCTCTGAGGGCAAGGTGGAAAGCGACTTGGAAGAGAAGAACTTGTCGCCACACACCAAAAGAGAGTTTGTGTGCGACATCTGCGGGAAGACTTTGCCGAAGCTCTACTCTCTGCGGATCCACATGCTGAATCACACAGGCGTGCGGCCTCACACATGCAAAGTCTGCGGCAAGACGTTCGCCCACAAACACAGCCTGAAGATGCATAGAGCGCTGCACGACGTCACCAAACAGTTCCAGTGTACATACTGTAAGAAGATGTTTGTGAGCAAGCGGAGCATGGAGGAGCACACCAGCATCCATACAGGTCAGTGCAGACTGTGCTCGAGGTCCAGTTCACCCTAATTACAAAACAAATGTTTTTTGTATTAGCCATTAGGGTTGTCACGATTTCTATTTTAAATTGAAAAGAGGTTTTGAATTTCACTATAGAAATCAAGAGCAGGATTGGCGATTCCCCCGGTATTTTTCTCTCTCCACACCCGCCTTTTTGCGCACGTCCAAAGAAAAAAAAAAACAGACACAGCGTAGCTTACCGGCTGGTTGCATGCATCAAGACAGTAACGCTAGCTGCAGCTGCACGTTTCAAGACACCATGGCCACTGTCGGAGTAAGAGATGACGGAAAAACAACAGAACTGGAAAATCCTCCTGCTTCCCTGAAGTCACCAGTGTGGCAACTATTTGCCTTCCCTGTGAGTGAGTTATGGAAACAGACAACGAAGGTAAAGCATGTGGGCTCTAACGAGACTCCATGGCGCATTCATGTGCACCTTTTTAAACAAATGATGCATTCCATTGCACCTCGTAAACTCTGAGAAACTTAAATTGTTGTTGCAAAGTACCCCTCTGCGAATCGAAAGTCAAATTGAATCGTGGATTTGGAGAATCGTGACACCCCTAATAGCCATGCAGCATGTTGTTTTAGTTTGTTTGTTTTGAGATAAAATTATTTCAATTAAGAAGTCCAGCTGCCAACAACATGACATCAGAGCAGCGCTGTAGTGTGACAGAAATAAAGAGAGACCAATTCATTTAACATGTTGCTGAACAAAGTGGTCCGATGGGGGCAGTCAAGTCGACGTGTCGGTCACAGAGATGGCCGAGTGAATATTACACAGCAGGTGATGTTCCACTGTCGGGTACACAGTGTTCCCGTGGACAGTAAAGACCCCGAGGCAGCTTTCAGACTGAGAACTGAACGGTAGACGTTACCAGGCCAAAATATGCCAATAAGTTAAAAATATACAGTATATATTGTTAAACGTCTAAGTAAATTGTCATGATTATGATGATGTGATAAACAGAATATTTATTTAGCACATTTAAACCACATTTATTCAGATTAAGGTATTATGATTAAGTCAAACAGGCAGACTGTCAGTGAAACCAGAACACTGGTGAATGGTTTAGGTCTCTGAAACCGCTCGTACGTATTTAAGAACTAATACAAGCGCTTCTTGCATGAGCACAGTGTTTTTGGAAAGAGGTGTTGCTGCTGAATTTTTTTATTTAAAAAACAAACAAAATTCATATGCCTCCATTGTATTCACACAGGAAGTAGAAATGTGAGAGACGGATATCTTTTAAACTTACTTTCTAACTTTAAATACGGATAAGCTAAAAACTTTCTGCATGGCAGGACAAACACTAAAGCGTGAGGAACTATTCATTGTAAGTTGGGGAAACTGACCCTTTTCTCTGATAAGACTGTAAAGCCAACCAGATATTTGTCTTTTTTCCACCATAAACCATTAAATACTTTTAACAGGTGAATCAAAGTACCTATGCAACACATGTGGAGCAACTTTCCATCGGGCCTCAGCTTTGAGCAAACACCTGAAGAAGCACCTGCCCAAACCCGACGTCCGTCCATTTGCTTGTGCTCAGTGAGTAACTGTTCATGACACACGATTCACGTTCCATGGGGTAAGGCATTCATTGAGACAATATTTAAATGCACTTACTAATTTCACCTGCAGCTGTGATAAGAGGTTCTATGAATCTAAAGATCTCCAGCAGCACATGAACAAGCACATGGGCCTGAAGCCGTTCCAGTGCCAGGTGTGCGGGAAATGCTACAGCTGGAAGAAGGACTGGTACTCCCACGTCAAGTCCCACAGTGTGGCCGAGCCGTTTAAGTAAGTGGACAGTTGGTGCTCTAACAAAATATCTTCACAATTAGATTTTAGATAAATAATCACCAATAATGTGGTTATAGATATGTGGATATAATATATGTGGCCAAGTGGTTAAAGGCAAATAATAGAACAGCTAAAACAGTCTGGTAGGTTCAGAAGATTACGTCACTTTACAGTAATGCAGCCTTATTGCACACTTAGGCCATATTGCATGGTACAACTTTGTCAGTTCACACCGAAATTCATTTTGCGTTTGCCAAGCAGCTCCGCTCAAAAGAAGAAATAAAAATACACACAGAGCTAGACAACAATTACACATTTAGTACAAAAGATGATATCTAGTCTGATATAACGATATCGATATAATATTGATGTATTACACTGCCCTAAGTCTAACAGAACTGATGTTAGGGCTGAACTATATTTTCCTCATATCGTGCAGCTCTAACTGATGTACACCTTGTGCTCTTGTTAACATGATAGCCAGGACATCAGAGTTTGGGTGTTGGAATCATGTTTGATGTGTGTCCTCAGGTGTAATGTGTGCGGGAAGGAGTTCTTTGAGAAGGCTCTGTTCAGGAGGCACGTGACCAAAGCCACTCACGGGAAGAAAGGCCGAGTAAAGCAGAACCTGGAGAGGGAGTGTGAGCAGTGTGGAAGGAAGTTCACTCAGCTTCGAGAGTACAGACGCCACGTCAACAACCACCAGGGTAGGCGTGCATTCACACACACGGCGGCAAAAACACAGGTCTTTACATTCATTTTGAATAGGGTTAGTGCATTTAGGCTGTGGCGCTGTTTTTGGCCCTTTCTGACTTTTTTCGACATGATATACTATGCCTTTCTGACTTGTTTCGACATACTATGCTATGACATTTTATTGACATGACTTTTTATGACTTTTTGTTTTTACTACATACTATACTATGAAATTGTGAAATATAAAGTATACTTGTGCTACAGTGAACATAACAGGACTTCACAGAAATGGGCCATTTAATGACACTCCCACTGCTGCACAACCCCTCGCTTTAGTTGGTCTGAACGTGCCCTAAGGCTCCGAACATGACAGGAACAGTCTAAATCCTGGAGCGGTCCTGTGTTAGCATGTGTGGATGCTCATTTATATGTTTAGTTTTTGACAGTGCTTTTGAAGTTTTTCTTTTCTCTCTCTATATCTCTCTCTCTCCTTTTAGGAGTGAAGCCATTTGAGTGTCTGACTTGTGGCGTTGCCTGGGCTGACGCCCGTTCTCTCAAGCGTCATGTCCGCACACACACAGGAGAGCGGCCGTATGTGTGCCCCATGTGCCAGGAGGCCCACATAGACGCACGCACTCTACGCAAACACATGGCCAAGTATCATGGGGACAACCTCCCCGGGAAGATCATGCTGGAGAAGGACACCCTCCAGTTCCACAACCAGGGCACCCAGGTTGAGCACGCCGTCAGCATCCTGGCGTCGGAGCTGCCTCCTGAGCTCCGGCCAGCCCAGCAGCCGCCATCCGAGGAGATCGAGACGGTGCTGATCACAGAGGAGACGGTGGAGGCTGTGGAGGCGGTGCAGGCCGCTCAGGCTGCGGGCGACGGCTCCTTGGCGACGCTCTCGGATCAGGGCATCATGCAGGTCGTGAACTACGTCCTGGCACAGCAGGCCCTCACAGACACCAAGCTCGAGGAAGCACCCGAAGTGATTCAGACCATGGAGGTGGAGGTTGCTCACTTGGCTGAGGTCGAGTAACTTTGTGCCACACACCAGGATTCCCACACAGATGGATCACATTGTTTCTCACAGTCTGTATAAAATGTAACAGAATGTACAAAGGTGACTATTTTTCTGTGAATGTAAATACCATAAGTGAACCATGAGTTGAGTGTTTGCTGTCTGTTCAGCCCACAAATGTGTGTCGGATGAGTTGTGTGTTCATGTCTATGTTCTATGTAAATAGCTACATACACAGTTACTAGATGAATTGATGAGTTACAAGTCTATGACATTTGGCACTCAGGAGAAATAAAGGTAGAAATGAAATGTGATTCATGTCATTGTGTATCAACCTTACAGCTTTTGTTGCTGACAGAGAAAAGCTGTGAGACTTTGCAGCAGCAAACTTCATGGCTGTGGGTTCTTTACTCCCTCTAGTGTCAGCTTAAAGGAAGAGCAAATACAAATGTCTACATTTCACTGTCATTGTCACAGTTACGTGCTGTTGGGTGTATAGGAACATTGCTTTCCCCTCAAAAGTGCTTTAGAAGTATTGGCAGCTTCTTGAAATCAGCACAAAGTTAGTTTAGATGACTTTAATATGGAATGTAATATTGGAATTTGATATTTTGAGTTCCTAAATGTGACCCTTGGAATCAAAATGTAATCTTTTATGTGTAATTTCACACTTCAATGTCAATAGTTTTTGTAACTGCAAAAAAGAAATCATTCAATGAAGCCACACTTCAAATAATTTAACAAGAGAGTATTACAGCAAGTATGGTTATTTATTTCCGATTTATATCAAAATACCCTTGGTATATTGCAACATATTTACAACACGATGTACAAAAATATGAAAATGCAGACCGTTTCTGCTTTCTAGTAATGCTGACTACTTGAGACAAAGTTACACATTGGGCTAGTGTAGTACGCACATACTGTATGCACTTCTTTGAATTAATACAAACATTGTTCTTAATGGTAAGGCTACCAGGCAATATTCACATCTGTATACTTTGTTCCATGATGAAAATCATGCATTTTCTTTAGGGAGACTTTCAAAAAAGAACTATACAAATTTATATACATTTATATCAGGTTTTGGCCAGTTAACAAATGAAATAAACCTTTTACCAAAACATGGTTCAGGGATTTAAAAACATACTAGCCATCCACTGCAAGAGGAAACACCTGCTCTTTGATGCAATCACAACCATGTTTGCACAGCAGTAAAACAAGAACAAACACAAAAGGACATCAGTCATAGTATTTTACTATTAGGCCTCTATATGGCTACATCAAATGAATGACCATCTGTCACTTAAACACATACTTCACAAACTGACACAAAAAGGTGATGCATTGGTCTCACAATAGACATAAAAAAAGCAAAATATAGAAGTTACAGCAGAAAAACAAATTGCCCATCAATTGACATAATACTTCTGACAGGAAATGTGTGAAATGTATACAATCAATGCTGACTTCTGCCACAAATGAAAATTAGTGTACTTGACTAATTTGCACAACCATAATGGTGAAAACTTAAAAGTCTATTAAAAAATTATTAAAATACACTTTTGCTATGGCCCATAGCAGAAATAGAAGCCCTAATAAGCCCTCTAATGCCAGTTTCCAGTCATGCTTTAACATGGGAATGAATCATGAACATTTAAAAACTCAAAGCATACTTGAAATCCTCAGCATTTCTTAAGTGCTCTCAAGAAATTAGAAAATAATAAAATGCACCTTTGCTCAACACCGTGTATTTCTCCTCGGCGATAACGAGAACCAGAACAATACAGAAAATAAGTGCACTCCCATTTGAATATGAATTTTGTTTTCAGCAGTATTTGCATTAATACCAGGTTTTCAAAAGAAATGTTCCAACAGTGGGCGTGAAATGAGAAATGGGAACATTGAGAGCGAGACGGAGGCTGTCTTACTCTCCCTCCTCCTTGATGCGCTGCTGTTTGTTGCGGCGAGAATCCAGGTCGAAGGAGAAGTCAGACCACTCGTCGCGTGGCGGGAAGGAGATGGTCTGGCGCAGGGTGAAGCGCACGGCGTCGATGACGCGCTCGCCTCGGGCCTCGGAGGAGCCCATGCTGACGGTGGAGGCCCCGCTGGTGGTGCGCACAATGTGGGGAGGTGGGGAAAAATCCATGGCCTGTCGGTGCTCCATGATGCCCTTCCAGATGATGTGCTGGAACTCAACAGGGATCTTCATCCTGGACAGGTCCTAATGGTCATTACACAGGGGAGCGTTAGTATTCGCAGGCGGAGCCACTCTTCTCTCTAACCCATCAAATGACTCGTGTTGGATAGGCAAGGGCTCACCTCCATGTTATAGTTCTCAATCTGGTAGATGTTGGTTAGGCCCTGTGCTGTGAAGTAGTCCAAGCAGCCTGCGCAGCCCAACCGTATAAGGAAGCTGTGGGAGGAAGGGACGAGAGGAGCTTTAACAGGTGGAACAATCTAACTGTTGCTCACTGTTTAAAGGTTCTCTGGGTAATGGCACGTAGCAACAAATTCTACTTTGCAAGAGCTGCTTCATTACTGGTTTTATCAAAGTTTCAGACTCAAGTTATGTTGGAAAGTTTACCAAAAGAATAGACAAATAAAATCTTTTTTTCTTCAAATTTTTTCTTTAAAATGGGTGCTGGCAGCAACCTCATTCTAAATTAATACATGTATTCAAAGTATATAATAGAGGCAAATCATTGAAGTACAATTCCAGGCCTGCATGGTTGCTATCATTGAAGATACAGTACAGGTCAAAAGTTTGGACACACTTTCCCATTCGGGAAAGTGTGTCCAAACCTTTGACTGGTACTGTATGTGCAGTAGCCTATAATGTGATGTTTGTTAGTGCTATTCTGTGCCTGATGAAGATCTGATTGATGGAAATGTTGCACAGCAACAGCAAATACAAAAACACGGTGAAAGCATAAAATTGCAAATTCTACTTTTTTTTCTAAATTTTCAGGATATTTTCAAGCCATTAATATGCCATTCAAATAATGCTCCTGTTTGGTCCAGCAGACAAGACCGCTGAACAGAGATTTCTTGGATGTACGTACAGTACTCTCTCTCTCTCTCTCTCCCCAACATTTGAAGGTAAAATTCACACTAATTTCCCAGGTCGAGGCAAAAGGAGATGGGGCCTCTGCACTCCGGGCTCTTTGACTCTGGAACACCTTCTCAGAGGCAGGCTAGCCCTTTAAGTCTCTTAAAAAGACATTGTTTTTTAATTTTCTTCTGTGCTTTACTGCAATCATTCTTTTAGTTAGAGTAAATTGCACTTTATTCTAATCTTACTCATATTTTACTGCACTACACTAGGTCTTGGTGAAACTGTGGCTCACTATGTATGTTGTTTGTTGTGATGATGCATTTCTAAGTGAACTGTAGATGTATCCACTGTGGTATGACGAGGTACCTGGAGATGCTGCTGTCCATTGGGTATGGAGGAGGGGGAGTACAGTGGGAGGAAGGCACCATGGGTAGCTGTGGCTGCAGTGCGTGTGTGGGGCTCAGTGAACTCATGTCGTTCATGGGGATGTGAGTGCCCATCATGGGAGTCACTGCAGAGACAAAAAGGAGCTACTGTGAGCTTTCTTTTACTGCTCTGGGATTTAGAGATTACGTAACGTCAAATGAAACACATGGGGGGAATGGAGGGGGGGGGACATGCAGAGGTTACTCTCAACATGACACATAATGCATCATAACAGGTCCTGCGGGAGAGTCTCACAGGGATCACATTCTTTTTGAGGAGGAAGCTTTCTGTCAGGTGGGGAGTGGGGGCTGAGAGGTGTTCAGGTCCCCTCCTGCCTGCCCGGACATGCAGTCTTTATAAGTTTACAATAAGCCCAGGGGGGACGGGGTGACTAGTGGGGGGACATAGCCTGAGATAGACAGGAAGAGAAACAAAGGGGCACACTTACTGTCAGTCAGGCCTCCAGCCATGCTGGATGGGGTGAGTGTGTTACGCTGCTGGGGGTTGATGAGCTGGCTGACGGAGGGCAGCTTGTTGACTTTTCCGTGAGTTGGGGAGCAGGAGCCGTAGGAGGGCTGAGACTGCATCGACGCCCTGGGGCGGGAGAGAGGAGGCGACATGCCGTTACAATCATCGCTCAGCAGCACTCACACGGGATGACAAAGGCCTGCGCAGTTTGCTCTTTATATTTATTCTAAGTAAACATAACTGTAACTGATAGTGCATTCCATTTGTTATTAGGAAGTTGGAATTTTTGATTTCTTAGTCGGAAAAACGCTCCCAACTGAAGTCGGATTTCCGAGTTGGGAAGTCAGAAAACCTTGCAAATGGCTCAATAGCGCCCCCTATAAAGTGTCAAAGAAGTAGCCCCTGCAGTGCGTTTCACCTAGATGTATCAAATTTGGTATGCATCATGTCCAGATCTACAAAAAAGCCTCTTGCAGCCATACCCTAAACCCAACCGGAAGGCCGCCATTTTGAATTGAACATTTTTGGGACATTTTGGACCATTCACAGGCGTTGTAATTTAACAAACTCCTCCTACAGATTTAACCCGATTGACGTCAAAATTGGTCAGTACAATCTAAAGAACCTGGCAAGCTATTGCAGTTATGTCCAATGGTGTGGGCGTGGCATGGCATTGAATATTCTTGTTTCGCCATGAAACATAGCACTACCCCAAACTCAAAATCCAACATGGCTGCTCCACTGTAGTAATACACAGTTTATTAGCACTACTGTCCAACACTAAATCAGTTGTACACAAAGTCCTGTCCAACTTCTATCTGTGGACATGTTACGCTGTTTGTATGCACAAAATACAGCGTAATGCGCTGTTATCAACTGGTATTGCTAACAATGGCTAACCTGGCTAGAGCACTTTGTAAACGGAACGCAGTCAACTCGGGTGTGACATCATTCCCAGCTCCGGCTTCCGAGGTGAATGGAACGCACTATGATAATAGCATTTTAGTAAATTACTAACTTCCTTTAATTTCTGGGCCCCTAGAGAATGTTTCCTCCTCATACTGACCACATATTTCAATCATGAAATAGCAGAGCAGTAAAAGAACAGGACAGAGTTCAAGCAACAACAAAAACAGCTATTTATTATGTTCTGACAGACAAAGTGCAATAGCCACATAAAATAACAAAACAATCTGTTTCAAACAGAATGGTCACAGATGCAAATGTTCACATCTGCTCTGTACATCACAGAGTGCACATCAAACAAACGCGCAAACTGTCCGGCAGTGACTTTATAAAACATGACCAGCATTAGCAAAAAGTTCTTTCAAGAATAAAGTCTCTTCCCCCCCACCCAAAACCCAACGAGATAGATTTTGTGAGTCCAGCTCTCATGATGATGCAAGGTCAAAAACACATTTACTTAAATAAGCTCAAGTAAGATAAAGAAACTGACGTTTAAGCTTGGTTCCTGTCCAACTTCAGCCTTCATAAAAGGCTGAATGGGACGAACGTTTCACAGACTCTAAGCAACAGATACATGACACATGCCATAAAACTAAACAGGGACGACCTGAACAAAGTGAGGGTGTCATCATAATAGGCAACCTTACAAAATGTACTTTTTATGGACAAAAAGAACGCATGCAAATCAGTCTACAAATTGTAATCTATGGATTTCAGATTGATAGAGAGCCAGTAGGCCAGAGTGGATAAACAAAGGCTTTGCAAGGCCAGCATGTAGGGCTAAGGCCTACATTTCACACTGACAATGTCCAACTCATAATGGCTGAATAAAATAACAAAGATATTCCATGATTTTGCAGCAAATCTTAAAAAACAGAAAGTTCCAGTGTCACATCCTCAGTGCAGAATCCCAGAAGGCAGAAAGGGAGGAGATCAGAAAAAAAGTTGATGAAAAGGAGACAGAGAGGAGGTCCGTGTGACTCGGAGGAGGAGGGAGGAGGAATGTGGGTCAGAGTTTCAGGAGGAGCTGCAGCGCCACCTCTGCTCTCCTGCCGGTTCCATGAGCTGGCTACCAAGACGGGCTTTAATCAGACTGCAGGGAGGAACCAGAAAAAGAGAGAGAGAGCAGAAATAAGTGCTCACTGACAGAGGAGGAGAGAGGAGTGACCCCAGAGAGGCCCAGAGCTTCAGAAAAGTAGCTCAACAAATGGCAGGGTTTCCCCCAGTGTATTCCCCCAGCCTGGTGGCCCATTGGGCCTAAGTTGCCCCCCACTAGGCCTAAGCCACTGGTGAAACATTTTTAAATGTACTTTTAAGACGTTTTTTAAACCACACTTAAAGTTGGGCGGCTCAGTTGGAACTTTAGACATTGTTATATTTTCAAATCTCCAGTAAGCTTTTAGGGCCCTATGAAATCTCTTATAGCTTTTTTAAATTCTCAATTTGGCGATTCCGTCCATGATTCTGTTGAAACTATTTGGCTCTACGTTAATGCTGCCATCAGTCTGTGACTGGCCACAGGCGGGCCCTCATCAAAAAAGACACTTGCCACTAGGCCTAACAACTTTTCTGGGGGAAACCCTGAACGGTTTTGAAAAAAAAAAAAAAAAAAAAACAGTGATAAAGAAAGATACACACACAGAACTACGCAAAGTTTATGTGACAGAGAGCTGTAACTTAACACATCAATGTCCTGCACTAATGAGTCTGTCCAGAAGATGGCACTCTAAGAACACAGATCACAGCATGTCAGTACCGTTATGTGCAGCAATATTTGGCGTTAACACAGTGGAGGAATAAAAAGGCCTGGCACAATTGTCGTTGATAGAACCTTTTATTTCAAAGGCTGTGAGGGAAACATTGCAGGAGTTGTAAATGACAGAAATGAGTACCAAGCTATGTTGGCCATGAGGATTGTAAGAATATACAAAAAAAACTAAGAAAAACATGCATGATAACCACACAAAGAAGGGCAAATATACCAAATCTTTTTTAATATTCAGGCTTTAAAAAATCTTGAATTTAGAATCTAAACTTATCAACAAACCCACTAAAACCTGAAATGTAGGATTTAGTTAAATGTCTGTTTGTTAAATGATTGTTAATAGGCTTTACCAACATGACAGCAACCGGTAGGCAGCAACAAACAAAAGTGAAGTAAAAACCGGCAGACGCAAGCATTATCTCACAGTGAGGCTGTTTGCCAGTCTCTTAATGGGAAACTATAACGTAAGCAATAATTATCACCATCGGGCTGTCAAACTATCATTTACACCCATCTCCTCTTTTCCATAGCTTATAGTGAAATGGGCGTGGATGAGGAAAAGTGTGTGTGAACATGTGCGTCTGAGACAGTTTTAATTATGCTCAGAGTGAACAGATGAGGCTGAGGCACGGTTTTTGTTGGGTGCTGTTGTGCAAACCCTGGCAGAGCACCCAAAGGCGTTACTGCCAATCGTTGGAAGCTTCTCCTTAACAAAGCATAGCCAGGTACATTTGTCACGATTCGTCAGCTTTGGCTCACATCCCATGAGAGCGCAGAAGAGAAAACAAAAGCAGCTCTACTTGATGCAAGGCTCACCCTCGAAGTTGCCAGCATTGAGCAAAAAACTCTAGGTCCATTCTTAGCTGAGAAACACTGAACAACACCCATTTTAGAGCAATTATTATCTGCGATGCTTCAGTGGCAGCAATAAGTAGAATCCAGAAATCTCATGCATAACCTTTATCAGTGCAATCCACTTTTCCAGCAACGAGTCAGTCAGGTTTAGTCAGTTAAATCACTGCAGTCTATTTAAAACAAAAAACAATTTCATCCAAAACAAATCTTCTGTGCAAGCAAACGAGCAGTTCAGTGACAGTAGATAAAGAGAGCATAACTAAAAAAAACAGCACAAGTAAAACAGGAATTCGAGGGTAAACCTTGCAAGTAATGCAGATATGTTTTTCATAATGCGCCTAAGAACAAATGAGCAAGACTTTATAATGAATCTGAACAAGTACTCACTGTTTCTGAAGGAGATTCTGCTGCTGCTGCCTGTACGACTCTATAGTGTGCTGTGGCAGAAACTGCATGAGTTCCAGAGACTCTTTGATTTTTACCAAAATCTCATAAATTTCACGGCCTTTGATCTGTAAGAAAAAAAAAGAAAAGAAAGGCGGTGGTCAGTAAGCAGCTTGGACACACTCAGAACAATGTTTCAAAGCAATTCCCTGAAACAGTAAAAGTAACACTTACAGGCAAACAAAAAACCTCCTCATCTGTAGATCTTCTCTTCTTGATGGTGGACATCTGTATGCCATGGGAAACCTGGCGGAAGGCTGCAAAGAGGAGGGTAAAGTGTTAAGTATCTTTAAATAGTGAGCCTAAGTCAGAGCAGGAGGGGAAACAAGAGAGAGAGGAAAGAGTTAGAATGTGGAGAGTTTGGCAGCAGTCACGTGTGGAGTGTTAGCGAGTGCGGCGGTTAGGGGTCCTCGAGACTGGCAGCATGTCAGATCAGACCAAAGCATGACAAACCACCACCAGCCCCGGCCCTACTTACGGCGCTTCGTACCGTCATTGCTCTTTGTGCCGTCCGTTACATGCTGCTTGCGGATGCTGTCCTCGTCCGCCTTCCGGTCTCGGCCCGGGCAGGCGCAGATCCTGGCCTCGAAGCACCGGCGGCCTAATACCTGACCACTGGGAGAAGACGGGGGGGGACACACAGCACGTAAGACACAATCCACCGCTTAACTGGAGGCATGACAGGCAATCACAGCGGACGAGGATAATTGTGTCTCTTACTCTCTGGTTTCCAGAGTGACAATGATGAGAATTGGGCGTCTGTTCATTCCGCCCACGCAGCTCGAGTTGCACATGAAGTTGTACAAAATTGTGGTGAATTCTGTCCCCACCTGAGAAAGGAGAACGACACTGATGGTGAGTGACATCACTGGGTGAAATGAAAAATGGGAAAAACAAAAACAAAGAACTGGTTTTTAGACAGGATATTGAAGATTGCATTTACATGCACAGCCATGTCCTGCCTCCTGTAAAACCTGCGTTTAAAAGCAGGCAGCCACAAATAAGAATTCTCTCCATCCACTTCAATAATTTTGAAACAAGGCTGCTGTATTTTTGTTTTGTAAGCGATGCAGAAAGCTCTACTAGTTTTTATCTCAGGTTACAGCAGAAAGACGCCTAAATATGTACATTTAAGTGTATGTAAATGCAGTGTTACAATTTTGGTCTTGTATCACATATATTTAATATATCAAAAGACATATGATTTTAACCAAAGACCGCGCAATTCCTTTATTTTCCCCAGCCAGATTTTGCTGATGCAATTCACAAAAAACATAGAAGTAAAATGGTTTTAGAGTGGTCTTTAAAGTCAATTACAACGGCACAATATTTAGCCTACCTTAATAACTAAAGTAATGACTTCAACATTATTTAAACATCCCAGTTACTGGAGAGTTTAAAAACAGATTAATCACCCTGATCCTTCCTGATAGCTGTCAAAGTGTTTTAATTACATATCATAACTTTCCATGTGACCTGTTACCCCCACATGCAGACAAACAGGACTATTTCCTTCTGAGGCCTGTATAGAGATGAAGTAGTGTTCCTACTGAGGGGCTTCAGGGGGCTGAGAGGCTGGACATGACAAGTCTGTCACTGCTGTCACAATCTGTCAGAGTCAGGCGGAGGTGGTGAGGCGTCGCTGACGGGGCATTCAGCTAGCCTCGCTCGGCGATGATAGACCGCTCACCTGGGGAGGTTCGTAAGGAACTAATACGCTCTGTCTTCCAGTGATGGAGTCCTCCACATACTGGGCATGATTGTTTCCCTCCACACGGATCAGGTGGCTCGGAGGAGCTATCTGACCTGGAAGCAGAACACACAAGTTGTGTCATTAAATGTCGACAGCAAACACTATTTACTAAAGTGAAACGTGCAAAGATTTGTTTAAAACATAAATAAATCAAACAGAACTGACCGTCGTTGAACTCGCGGCTAAGCTCGTGGTTCGGGCAGCGCTTCACCACCTCGGTTACATGTTCGGCTTTCTTGTAAACAGGCATGGCTCTGATAACAGCGCCCTGGGGTGGGTTGGTCAGGACTTTGATCTGAATGGGACATGTCTTGGCAATTTGGCAGTATAACTTCTTCAGGTCTGTCGAGTACTGGAAAAGAGAAATCACAAGACAAAAGAGAAAAAGATTACATAAAGCATTGCAAAACAATAATTTAAATTAAAGATACCAAAGTTGTTCAGAAAAGTTCATGAGCAAATTGTTTAGAAGCTTCCAAAAATGGCACAGATCAACACCTGTTGCCTGGACTGTGCACTTCTGGTTTCCCTGAAGCAAAAAGGGTTAAAGACAAGACTGTGATTATGACCTACTTAAATAAACTCACACAAGAGTTTTGGTGCTACGAGTGTGTATTGGGCAACCTCAAGGATGTCTCACGGAGAGCCTCTGGGACTTCCGTGGAGAGCCATAAAATGGACCCCTCCAGCAGCAATTAAACTAGGCCTGGCTTTCATCTTCAAGGGAGGAGTATTCTGCTAAAGCATCTGATGGCCACTCATCACACAGAACAGGGCTTCTGAAGACGCTGGCAAACTAACACTACACAAAGTAGAGTGCAGTTTTCCTTGTGCGGTTGAAAATGACTCAGTTTTACTTTTGAGTACAGGAATGAAGTAGTATTACAGGAGTTACAGAAGATCCATGTATGACTGGTGCCAAAATGTGATGGTCTCTTACACAAACTGGCTCACATTCAAGGTTTGTAAGCCAGGAGTCATGAAGAATGGATGCACGTTGATCCCTGGCACTGTTAGGATTGATAACCAGTAAGCCATCAGAAAGACTGAATTGTTACTAATAGGCAGAACCCAACTGTGTAAACAAACCATTCAAATCAGTGCTGTGTAAGCAGAGCCTTAATTCCTCTGTGTGCAAGAGACATCGGGTGGGGGTGGTGGGGAATTTTTTTCATTTCTGAGTGAACATTGTGAAAGCCGCTTGGGGCTGTGTTCGAAAAACAATGCAACATAAAATTCCACCTCCATTAAGTTTGGTTCCAAAGAAAAGGAGCTCATCCCAGTACCTGTCTATGCTGACTTTAAATATTACACAAGCTTGGCAGGGACATTTTCTACTCTGCTCCCCAGGCACAACCTTTCCTTTCATCAGGACAAACTCAAAACACTGTCTTCTCATCTCTCTTTCCCAGATTCTTGCTCGCAAGCAAGCAAACACATTACTGCTGTGCATTTCAACCAGAGACCGGATCCACTAATAAAAGGCAAGTTAAGAATAACCCAAATTCTCCGCTATGCTCCTTTCCTCAAGTGACCTCATTATAAACTGTACATGCACAGGACAAATTGACACAACACTACATTACGCTGCGAATATTCACTGCTGGAAAGTTAAGGTAATATTAAATATTAAAGCAGACAGTAAGGTAAAATAAAAATCAGTCGCAAGTGTTTGCCATTTGTGCATAAATACATCTAGCTAACATGATGTACTGACGATGAGCACAATGAAAGCTCTAGGACATGTATGTCAACACAATGACTGAAGTGATTCTTCCTTAAAATCAAAGCAGCTTTAAAAAAAAAAAAAAAAAAAGAAAGAAAGAGAGAGAAAAGCCTAAGATGAATGGTTCCAGTTGCCCCCTCGCTCCTAACCTGATACTCCCCGTACGCCTCTGTCAATCAGCTAAATGAGGTGGAGAAGCCAAGCAGAGGGACGGGGAAAGAGCAAAAGAGAAAGAGTGAGCAGGAGATCATGAGGCAAAGAGAACGAGAGATGTGCTGGGTAAAGGGTCACTACGTAGTGTTTGGAATAATTACAGGGTGCTGGATTTGTGTACCTGAAGGCGAAAACAACAGAACTCAAAGCAATAAGATCTAATCAGAGATGTTAGAGGCAGAAAAGCGAAGTTTGTTTAGATCATATCCTACTGTCACACACACACACACACACACACACACACACACACACACACACACACACACACACACACACACACACACACACACACACACACACACACACACACACACACACACACACACACACACACACACACACACACACACACACACACCAATCCCAGCCCTGAAGGTACAAACTTTGAGCACACAGCTATGTGCTGCCGGTGCAGTGTTTGCTCAGCAGTGAGAGTGGGGAGCTGCTGCTGATTGCTGAAAGCAGTGCCCGGCTAAAGCTAACAGTGTTCAGGGGTGGAGGACAGCCAGTTGACTGATGGGATTCAGTGGCTCACACAGGGCGCGGTGCTCAGGTGTTAACATGTAATTATGAGCCTTTCATTGGTCACATTGTGAATTGCACAGCCAAAGGAACACACAGGCGCACAATACAGAGCTGCTTAATCACAATCATTTGAAAGAAAACGGTTTCTACATATTTGCAAGAACCACACGAGACATTGCTTTCAGCTGGCACGTGATGTGGCAGTGAGGCGAAAAACAACAACGAAAGTCCTAAAGTGGCTGCATTCACAAACACAACCTACTCAACTCCGCTGTTGTGCAGCTCTGCAGGACAAAGAAAATGAGCTGGTATAATAATGGAACTATGTTCTTATAATAATCTAACTGCATGCAACATACAATTTGTTCTGATGCTTGTACAGTGCTGCATGTGTGCAATTACTTTCTAACACATGCAACTCTTGAACACACAAACACACTTCCCGTGGAGCACAGGTTGAGGCAGGCCCACAGCTGTAGCATTCTTTTCTCCCTGACAGGCGCTGCGGGCACATGCAGAAGTCAAGTCCTGACAAACATCAGGCCTTAAACAAGCGCTGTTTGGCGCCTCGGGTCTTGTCTTCTTCATACCTGACATGTCATGTCATGCCCAAAGCTTCTCCCAAACCTGTTTAATTCCTCAATAATGCAAAGGAGTTTTTTTCTACTCTCCTCTTTTCTCTGAAACAGAAGTAAAACACCTGCTTTTTCGAAGAAAATGTATACGGGGTCAAATGTAAAGTTTATACAGGATAACTGCCTTTCTCTATATCTCAGTCTACAAAATAAAGAATGTTATGTTGTAGTCATCAGCACCAATCTTGACCACACAATCTGAGTGATGACACCTGTCCCAAGGCAAACCTGTACACTGACATGTGGTATCACGTTTGTGTGGTCAGCGCTGAAAGAGTCAAATATGCATCTGTCACTTGGGATTAGCCAATCGAACCCTTTTCTAACCAGCGGCCTAAATGACTATAACTACAACTGAGTTCATTGTGCTTGAAAATAAAAGCCAGTAGAGAGATATGAAGACATGAAGAAAAAGATCTTGTTTTTCCTTTCATTCTTTTCAAACATTGCGCTCCTCAATAAAAAACTTGTTTTAATGACTCAAATAATTTCCAAAACCTGTTTGATCTACTTATCCTTCAAGGAAGTAATAAAGCTGCCAGCGTGTTTGTGTTATTCTAAAGTTCAGTCATCATGCAACAATGGTTTTTGTGTTGAGAGCTCCCAGAAACTCAGTTGTGGTTTGATCCAGGAAATACTACCTTTTTTGTATTTATACAACTACAGCATGATCCTGTTTTCTGTTGAGGTAAACCAATGCTGCCAGTATCTGTACAGGGTTGTTTGTGCAGAGTAAAAAATAATCTTGTAATCTAAACTGTAAGAGAATGGGCTTTTCCACAACGATTTATGAAGAAATCGCATAGCCCATATCATAAAAAACCTTTTCAACTCTGCTTGTTTAAAAAAATTCCCCTCTAACTTTTCCCATCTGTAGCTTTTAGGGCTTGTCTCCCTGTGATGGGCGAGTCGTGACAAGCTTCTTGACAAAAACAAGTCTCAGCCCCATCTCGTGAGGCGTGGGACGGGCCCGCAGATGTTCCAGGGGCAAGCTGTGTCTTGCTGCCTTTCGCTAGAACACTCTTCTCTTTGAGCATTCAAGGGCTCTCTCCTCCTCCTTCTCCTCCGGCGCAATGTGAGATGCAACCATCAAGCTTAACTCTCACAAAAAGACAGAGCCCACTCCAAAAGCACAGGGTTCAGGCGAGAGGCACACAGTATTTACACAAGTATTACCTACAGGCCCTCAATCCATTACTGTAATCCCTCGAGCTCTACAGCGTCCCAATGATAGCCCAAACCGTGACATTCTTCTCCTTTGTCTACTATATGTGGTGGCAGTTAATACACATGGCAAACACAACCAATCTTCAGCCTCACAATAGTTGCTTCTGCAGCCAACAATGGCTGCCTCATTAGCGACACTCCATTAATTTAGTAAAGCAAAGAAGATAAAACATCTCTAACCCATGTATTCATTTGACCTGGCCAAGTGTTTTTTTTTCCTAACTAACTGATTGAAGAGGGAGCACCATGGAGACTGCAGGAGTGCCAACAAGAAAACGGTGTGGGAGCAGTTCTGGGAAATGTTGACGTGCTGCACCTTACTGTGTATGTGTGTGTCACACAGTCATCCTAGACAGGAAGAGGTTAAGGTGTGGGTTAGGGATTAGGTGTGTCTCCATAAGAACAGTCATCAAAAAGCACAGTACACAGTCCACTAAGTCGTGTGGAAGATCCCGCAGGCCTTCAAAAGGGGGCATTAGCAGATCTATGCGCCGAGCAAAGCTGTGGCGGTGACATCTTCAGTGGCTCTCTGCCATCCGTCCATCAGTCCAGCAGTAGAGCTATTGGATTGAGATTACGGGAGCTTTGGAAAAGAGCTCCTCAGATCAGGGGAGGGAGCCTCATTGTGATGGGAACCAACACTATAATCACAATTCTTTAGAATTAGGTCGACGGCTACTGTACACCACAGAGGAAATGACCCTCTCTAACGTAAGGCATCTAAATGACACTAAATGGCACTACATGAGAAAACAAGACAGTATTAATATGTTGTTTTATTGTTTTTAGGGGTACAACGGAAAAATAGAAACCAGTAAACAAACACCAAGAGACTCTTTACGTAGCTCATCCATTAAAACAGCGAACAATTAATTCTATCTTGATGGGTTAGTTAATAGGGTCATAAATGTTGGACTCAATTACTATTAAATTTAAGAAAAAAAAAATATATATTTTTTAAATGTTTTCTTTCTCTTTTAAATTTGTGCATTTTTGATACTGTTCCAATCTCAAAATACAATCCTATTTTTTATATCATCTGCTTTATAACTGTGTAGAAATAAGCATTGGGACAACAATAGACTGTATGTATAATCTTTTTTGGCTCAATAAATAACATTTAAAATAAATGATGGACACAGGTCAGGAAAAGTGCCACTGTATTCATCACAGATTTCCTTTTATTCATATTTTTATTTTATTTGCTATATTTTTAGCTCTCATTGTTGTTTTTCATCTTCAAAGATATATTCAAAGTTGCCACTCGGACAATAAAACTGAATTCTGTTAGATCATGCTGGTATTACCGGCAGTATGTAAAACCTAGGCGTCAGGGAAAGATACACTTACTCAGTACGGTAATAATAAGTAAACAATCCACTACTTTGCCATGTTAAGTCAGACCAATCAAACCAGTCTTGCATCATGTGTTGTGACTGTGGGACACAGACTGTTGCACTACATGCGTCTATAATGGGGATGTGTCCTAAACCAGTGTGGCTCAAGCTATGGGGCGTGCCTCTCACAAACCACACTCACAACCTCCTCACAGTTGCACATCAGACAAACACTTTTGTTTTTGGACTGTGAAAATGAGAGGGATGAGTGAGGCAGTGTGGGAATTGGGTAAATGTCACAATCCCACACTCGGCGTGGCCCAGGAATAAGGTGAGATCGCCCAGCACTCCCTTCAGTTCAGCCTGTTTACTGGAAGGCACAGTGCAATGAATTCACTGCAGTCAGCTCAACAGGTTTTTCAACAGTCCCGTTGGACAAATCTGACAGGGATGCTTGCATGGACTTTTAGTTATCAATCTCAGTTGCCATTTGCAAATACTTCATTGTATTGGGGGTCCATTATGTAATCAGCAACACATCACACAATACCAGTGTTTTCCCTAGGTTTGTGGAAATAGGTGCACATATTTAAATGTTGCGCTTACTATAGAGGTCCACTGTGGACCAACTACAATCAGTAGATCTGAGTCATTTAATGAAGTCATTTAGTTAGTTTTGATGCTCACATTGATTTTACATTCATTTGGCTTAGGTGATACCCAAAACGGCTTGGGTGCTGCGCCTAAGCCTTATAAAGGTAGGGAAAACCCTGCACGTGACGTAACTGTGACATCATGTGAATATCATCAATCAGGGTCCCTCCAAAAACACATCATTCATACGTACAATGAAAAAACTTTGTCTGAGGTTGACATCCCTGTCACCTACGATTGTCCGCCAGGGTGCATTAATACACCGAACTTGTGGGTCTGTTACAGTGTCTGCACACAGCAGTGCACAGCAGACACATAAACATCAGAGCAGGTGGGGCTCTGATGCAACAGCTGTCCCTCAGCCCTGTCATGCATAATGACAGAGCAAGAAGAGCTGGTTCTGTAGGTTTACGGAGCTTTGCATGGTGACATCTAGCTGCACACGGCATCACCACACCTGGACCAACTGCTCACCTCTGTCATCAACAAAGTACCAGTGAACTAAGCCCAAGGTGAGAGTAAATTGAAGTTTAAACATGACATGAACATTCAGGGTTTCACCCAGTGCATTACAGCTGTAATCGGGCCTTAAAAGTTAGGCCCAACAAGGCCCGAGCCCGATAGAATTCGGCCCGAGCCCGACAAGTACATTTTGATTGACAGCTTTTTAAAAGCCTGAACCCGTTTACAGCCCGACATTATTCAAATGTGCGCACGCACACACACAGCTCTTTTGCCTTTTGTCAAGAATGACTAATTTATACATTTTTTAACATCATTTGATCAATGATAGAAATTAAGACCCGACGGGACCCAACAGTCGGGTTCGGGCAAAGATCTTCAGCTCTATAGTGCATTGTAAGCTTGGTGGCCCACCGGGCATAAATTTGGCCTGGGCGATTTGGACAAAATCACAATCACAATATTTCTGACCAAATACATCGATATATACAGCGATATTGTTGGGTTGACTATTGGTGCTTTCAGAAAATATTTACACATTGAGATTTTTGATAAATAATCATCAGTAATGTGGATGTAATGACTAAGTGGGAAAAGGCAAATAATAAAACAGCTAGTCACATTACGATATTCAAAATTTAAGACAATATCTAGGCTCATATATGGTTAATGCGTGGTTAATGTGAATGGTCTCTTTTAGTGACAGCCAATTCCTTTCTTTTTCATCAAATGCAGTGTAATGTCTGAGCCTTAGCAAGAAATGCCTGGGGTTTAGTCGTGATTTGAAGCTATACATTCTCAGGTGTCATTCTTCCTTGCCAGATGTAGTTGTGCAACCTACATCTGCCTAGAGCACAGATTGTCAGATAAGGAGTTCAGGGTTAGTATCTCTTCAACCTGACAAATCACTGCCTCATATGATGACCTGTTCTGATGACAGCTAGAGCATAAAAGTGTCTCCATATGTATTATGACAAGCATATGACTGCTTATATGACACATAAAAACTATATGAAACTATGTTAAAAAAAATTGACATATGCCAAAGAACCTTTTGGTTTTTCACCTGGTAAAAATACAGTTATAGAATAAAGAACACAGAACAACAGCAGAGGTTAGCTCACAGCATATTATGATTGGAAACTTACCTGAAACTGTGTGAAATTGTCCTATAGGAGTGTGACAGTGCGTCACTAAAAGGCTACATCCACACTACTACGTTTGACTCATGGGAGATGTAAAAACGGTTTCCATTTTTTGATGTTGGTTAAAGGAATAATTCAACATTTTACGCTTATTTGCTATCTTACTGAAAGTTAGATGAGAGGATCAATACTGCTCTTATGTCTGTACATTCAATAACATAATAATATAACATAACAATATAAGGCAACAAAAACCAAAGTATAAAAACAAGTCTCCGCTGGCTGCCTTGCTCCTGGCCAAGAAATAGTCATTTTTACACTGTTGGTTTTGTATGGAATGAAAAACAAGATATAGATGTTAATTAATAAGATCTGTTTTGTTTTTTTTTTTTACCTTTGAAAAGCGTCAGACCAGGCTGTTTCCTCCTATTTCCAGTCTGTACGCTTCCCTTAGCTAACTGGCAACTGACTGTAGTTTTATATTAAATGGATGAATATGAGAATGGTCATTGATCTTATCATCTAACTCTTATGTAAGTGTATATAAGTGAATAAGTGTATTGCCCAAAATTTAAATCTAGTCCTTTAAGACATTACTATCCAGTACAGTAGTTAATACACATTTATGTAATGAGTTTATGTATGAGTATGTGCAGAAAACCCCTGGAACATGTTTCAGCTTTTCAGGAAAATCAGTGAAAAATACCCTCTATTAAATCAGAAGCTGAATTAAAGATGCTAGTGTTACAAAGGCTAGCTAGGAGTGGAGATAAATACTGCTTGACAATGAGCTAGAATCACACTAACTTTAAGCAGAATAGGGCTGTCTCGACTAAAGAAATTCTTAGTCGACTAACACTCAAATGATTTCATCGACTAATCGATTAGTGTATTTAATCGACAGATCTGTAAAACTGACCTTCTACACAAAGAATTAGGCAAAAGCACCACGTTACATTTTGTGTTTACCAGAGAGCATCAGTGTTCATAAGTTTCTTAAAAATAAGTCATTCAGCATGAAATCACATAAAAAAAGACTAAAGAAATCTTAGTCGACTAAGACCAAGATGTCCAAATAGTCGACTAATCGACCAAAAGGGGGCAGCCCTAAAGTAAACTGCACAAACTAATCTGATGAGTAAGCATCTTACCGTCCAGGTGGCAGACTTTGCGGTGCTAGACTGCTGGAAAGACACATCAAAGGTGTGGGTCCCGGCATAATCTGTGTTGGATGGGATGGCAGGTGAGGGAGAAAGGGCATCAAAGGTGGAGCTGGGCTGGGCGTAGGGTGATGGGGCTGTCACGTTGTTCTGTGCATGGTCGTTGTTGTACGGGCTGGTGGAGGTTGAGCCGCCGTTCTGAATGTTCTGATCCATGCTGTTCAGAAGCCCCAGGTTTGTATACTGTGACTGGAGACAAAATGGAGGGGATGGGGGGAGAGGGGAGCAACAACAGAGGAATATCTTCAGTCATTATGGGAGAATTCTGAGGTGCTTCAATCTGACAGAAAGGAAACAGGTTAATAATGAATCTTGACCATGTAAATAGGCAAATTGTTTTGTGAAACTTGGATATTTAATGTCCAAGGGGAGGCAAGGCAGCTTTATTTGTATAGCACATTTCAGTAACAGGGCAATTCAAAGTGCTTTACATAAAACATTAAAGAGCAGTTAAAAACAACATAATATATATATATATAATAAAAAAACAGATAACACAAGATTTTATGACGCTAGTGTGGGACAATGTATAAGCCGATGCTATATACACGTAATCCACCCGCAATCCTTGCCGTTCCCAGAACGGCCGGTCTCACTGGACTTACTTTTTAATTCTCATTATATGCTTACAAGGGTTGGTCTGTCATCTGTTAGACTAATCTACATAAACATTGAGAAAGTGACTTGCTGGAATTAGCTTTCGGTATGTGGTGTCATAGTTTCAAATGACACCAAGATACAGTTTGTAAATTACTACATAATACCACACAGATTCAGGTAAAATAATGATTGACCTTAAAATGCATGTTCAAGGTTTTTACTTATTTAAAAAAATATGGACCCTGGGGAGACTAAAATTTGTTTAGAATTAATTTACTATAAGAACACATAAAACTACTGACAGAAAATTGCATGTCAAGTGACAACGGAAGGTGGTGAAGGCTCACACACTTGAAGAAAGCATGCTACAGGAAGTGGAGATCTTGTTTCCAAAAAAAAAAAAGAAAAGGAGGAAAGTTCCATGGTATATCAGAGTAACATAAACCATCTTTCCTTGTGTTGTGTCTATGGTCTAGCTCCTTCCTGAACCAACACGTTAACACTCCTGAGATCACTGGCCTCGGCTACGTCTATATTATAAAACTACTAAATGTGATTTTATAATTTAAAACACTCAAATTACCTGCTGAGCTTTGCTTTTAGATCAATGTTGTGCTACAAACTGCACTACCTCGCCTTCTCATTCCATTTTCCACAGCCACAACTATTCAGACGGGAGGAATGGCATTAAAATATCTGCCTTTAAACAGGATGGAGAATACACCTGGGTCGTAGCCAGCCCCTTCCTACTTGCTCTGCTTGCCATTCACCCCATTCCTTTCCATTTATAAACGGCACATTCCTGGACGAGGTGCCATGGCTCTCGCTCTTTAGACAGCCATTAATCTCTCCAGGGCCTCTTGTTTATTTCAAGCACGGCTGACCACAGCTGTCCGGCTCACACCCATCACACTGCCAGGTGATGTGCCAGATGACCAACAAAACACACACTAGGTAGGTTATTTAACTATTAATCAGGACAGTGAAGTATGAAGCAATGTTGCTGCTTTATTAGATACAGATCCGCTCAAACTCAGGCACAGACAGACACACCTGAGAGAGGTCATTCGAGTCAACCTCAGCATACTTGTGCAACAGCGCCACAGGCTAGCTAGCTAGCTAGCTAGCTAGATTTTCGAATGAGGGTCACTGTGTGTGTGTGGTGCAGGGCTGCTTAACCCACCGGAAACAATGACACCAGGGCTTAGAAGAGCTTGTCTGGAGAACAATAATGCTGGTCATGCAGGTGTTAGGAGACAAGTGTTTTGTGAATGGAACAGACAGGCAGACAGACCCTCCAGCCTTTGGCAGAGGCTTCCCCAAACACACACTCCCTTACAATGGGCTAATTACACACACACATAAAGGTTAAACTCATTGGGCTGAAATGTGAATGGTTCAAACTGGTGTGACTAAAGATAAGTTTTTCAGATACTCAAGAATTTGTATTTATTTATTTTTGCCTATGTGAGTTAACAGCAGAAAAATCCCTGTTTTGGGAACTAACAAGGTGACACAATTTTCCTGTTTGGACAATATGTTCCCGTATGTGAGGAGTCAGTGATCATGATCATGATAACAGAGTGATTCTTTTGAAATGTGACACAATTTACTGCAGTTGCATTGAGGCGCTCAGCCGTTCAGAGATGACACAGCCTCCCCCGTTACCTGATGCAGGCATCTGCAAAGGGGAATGTGACAGGCACCAATTATCAATCTCAAATTATTATTCTAAAGAAAAGACTGATGCTGGCCAGAGACCAAACATAGATAAAAGCAGGGACATAAAGCAGAATGCCTGACATAGAATACTTAACATTAAATACAGGGCCCTGGACAATGCTTCTCATGATTTAAATGAATATAAGGATCAAAGATGAGGAAAAAAGATAAAGCCATAATTGACCGGATAGTGAGGCCCAGCAGTCAAGTCTCACCTAACTCATCATGTTTTAATGTTTAATTGGGTGGAAGTGGGATACCAGCCTTTAAAACGGTTGTGTGAGGGAGTTTCAGGCCTTCTATACATTTCCTTTCATTAGATCTGATTCCACTATAATACAGCAACCATTTAATAACCACTTTAGCTGCTCTTAAAAATTCCTTGTTTATAGCGGACGCTGTGTTTAGGCCTTTGGGATGTCAGGCTGCTAAGCAGGAACACTGTAAATCAGCAGCCTTGACATCCTCAACAGCCTTTAATAAGGTTTTTGAAAGGTTGTGCAGTCTGTTTGGGGCCTTCAAGCTCATTTCTTTGTCTGAGAAAAATGCTGGGGTAAGCATTTCAGGCCAACGGGAAAAGGAGTGATGGCTTGTTGATTATAGAACGTAAGATTCTGAATGATCCAGGACACATATCAGAGACATTTCAAAAACACATGGCAGCACTCATTTAAAAGTTACTGCTAATGTCAACTTACTTAGTAGGGCATACTGAAGCATTCAAGGTATTCCTGGTTGTTGTTATAGTTATTGGTAGACCAATGGCCAAATGAACTACCATGTCTTACTATGGACATATCTGAATAGTAGGCTCAAGAAATATTATTAAAATATAGTTGACTAAAGGTAAACCATGATCTCTGCAACTTGTGGAGGGCTGTTAAAACATGAATGTCTGCAAGGTCTGTGTCAGTTCAGTGGTTATAACTGGTGTCTGATTAATATGTTATTATCCCCACTAGTGTCACACGGCATCACATATTCTGTGATCTACCAGTCCCTCTGCCCATAAGTGTCCCAGTCGTATAAATTGTAAATTTGCTTTACATTTAGATGTCCTGTTGATGCTACTACTGTTGGGTGGTCACACATAGTCTTGAGCACTGATAAAGCCAGAGCTTGGGCGACTAATAGATGACAGAAACCAGAGCAGACTTGGCCTGAGGGGGGAATAGCTCCCATTCCAGGCTCTCTGCTGACCCGCTCCCTGTACCTTGGGCCAGCATATAAGAGCATCGAGGGGACTGGGATGAGTGACCACAGAGGAGGGAGGCATTAAAGGCTCAACAGGTTTGGGGGTTGAGGTGTGGCTGGGTGGGGGTCTATCTACACCTTATACCTGCTGGGGTGGGCAGAGTAGGTGATTGTATCTACATCAACACACCATTATAGCAATTACGATGGTGGACTCAACAGCAGCGCCTTGCCAGCCACATTTTAATGGCTGCAGCGGCTCCCTGGAGACTGAGGACAGAGGAACCTGATACCTCACACACTGGAGGGATTGAGCTGGACACCACTTAAAGACCCCCTGCTCAACAACTTAAAAGACAGTGACCTGACACAGCTGCTATCTGCAACCTGCAATCTGAGAATCTATCAGCGCTCTCTTGCTCTGCTGTTTGGGTGCAGGATTTAGATGGTAAAAACACAAGAAGCCCGACACAATAGTTCACTAAAGCAACGACAAAGAAAGATGGGAGCATTGTCATAGAAGAGATACTGACAATTCTAAAAGTAAAGCGTGTATTTCACTGACAACCTGGTTGTTGCGTTCTAAAATACTGTTAAGACTGACGGGGCCAATCTTTCTCCTTGCTATTGTAACATGATGGTTAAATTAAATTGATGCAAACCTTACCATTTCCAAAATCACAATATTGCAAGGTTGCCTGATAAAATAAAAAGCTGAAAGTAACATCAGTACAAACTTCTTTTCATATTTCATTCAATTTACAACATCCTTTTAAGAGTTTACCGTCGAGCTCTGCAAACACAGATGAATCAATCATGACGCTTGCACTTTCAAAGTGAAAAATGGGAATCAAACCTCTGTATTTTTTTTCTTCTTCATACTAACAAATGTAATGCAGGTTGATGCATTTACCATTTGTGGTTTGTTTTGTCTGTGAAAGAACAGAAGAACATTTAATAACGTCAGACATCTTGGAAAAAAGACACTCTGTTCCCAAAAAAAAAGCAAGTGTAAACTCCTGGTCTCATAAGTTTCCTTCTCAAAATTAGTTATCAAATAAAGCACAAAATAATATCCGGATCGTTTTATTAAGATTACCTACACTATGAAAATGGTCTACTCTCTTTTTCATTCTTTATATTTTCCTTAGCTTTTCCAAGAAAGGAACAAAAAAAGTCTCACCGCAGAATATCAAAACCCTCCAAAGCCTTTTGGAAGTCAGACTTTCGACATTTTAAATCTTTCGACAACAACAATCAGACACAAATAAATCACATCAACGGACTAAGTCAATGCCCAGCAAGATACAGTAGCAGCCATTTCACAAGGACATACAGTATTCAAAGAGATTCTCCAGCTGTTTACATTCCCCTGCTCTCTGTCTACCACACGCACACACATGTGCACGCAAACACACGTCAAATGCAAAGCCATCTTCCCTGCGTTAAGTCTTTCTATAGTAACTTTTACTTGATTAAAACAGGCTATTTATCGTTTCTTTTACTTAATCAGCATAAAGAATGCCTGGGTTACCATCCAAAAAATATCATGTGACAAATAATACACATGCACTGAAGATTTTGGATAATTTAGAACACCGACATATAATTTTAAGTCCTAAAAAACAAGGCCTTGAACTCTTGTGTGATATTTCATTAGTCCCCTGAGCTCTGGGGAACTAACTAAAGAAATGGGTACGATGGATGCTGCCCTATTACCAGTTCCTCTGCTGGTCTTACCTCGCTGTAAGATGTGGTGGAACCCGTCTCCAGGTACAACATGTTGGCGCTGAGATTGAGCAGAGCTGCTGCTGTTTGCTCCACTGGCTCCAGGATTCCACAAATCTCTTTCCCTTACTCTAAAAGAGTGATGTGGACTACAGATGCAAAGTGGACAAGCAGGAGCTTCTATAGGAATCTATGGGATGGTCATATATACCGGGAAGAGAGGGGAGGGCTCTAAGGAGCTACCTGTCCAATACCTGAGTCCACACCCATCTCCAGGAGAAGCACTGTCTCCTTACTCGTCCTTTGAAGCTGTGCAGGGCTCCTCCGAGGTATTAGTTTGGCAGCCAATGACTATTTCGTCCTGGTAGCAATGCTTAAAATCAACCTCAAGAAAAAATCTGATTGCTGTCATCATATGCTTGCATTTTTACTTTATTTACATTTTCCTTACTTTCCCTTACAAAGCAAATATGGCAATCCAGATAAACTAACAGCAAAAACATACAACATTATTTTTATCTTCATGCACTGCCCTTACATCATTTCTACCCGTAAAACTTCATTTAAAGTAAGCCACGACAATGCATCCTTGAGTGTATCTACACAGGTGCATGATATTCAAAAAAAATCCAAATGGACAAAAATTCTATCAATGTGGATGACAATAAAGATTAACACAATTTGAGTTGATACAGTCAGAGAAAAATCCATTAGGCCAGCCAGCCCAGAGTGAGAAGTGGAGTCTGGGGTTGGGAGACATCCAGTAGCTAATTAGCATAAGAATTGCACCCCTCTGCAGCCCCTAAGCAATCCTAATGTAGAAAAACAATGTGACTCCTGTAGATTGCTTGTATCTATCAGAGATGACTGATGTAGATCTGTTTTGGAAACATGCATTGTGTCTAGATAAAGCAACGGTGCTAGTCCTGAACAGCTCTCTAGAAATTTGACAGTACCAATACAATTACCACATGAATTTAAGAACTATTTGGCTTCACACATTTATTTTCCATATTTTACTTGGGGAGCTAAAAACCTTGCATTTAACATTGAAAAACCCTAATTTACAACAAATTAAAAAAAACAGCCTATTGTTCCTTTCAGCAGACATGCTTTTGAAACCAAAAATTGAAATTGTTGTTATTAAATCTCCTACATGCCACAGCTATTTGCTAAACAAGCAAAAAATCCATCTGTAGGTTTTTATATTTATAACTTGTAAGTGAAAGTAAATCCAAACATGCAATCATCTACTGTAAGAGCAATATGGAGTAGAGTAATACTACAGATGTAAACATGAGTGGATAGTGCTAGCTGCACTGGTAGATGACAAAGGAGGAGACTGGTCAGTGGGGCAAAATCACTTCTATTACAGAGCCATGGGGCTAAAACTCTTGCCCTCTGGTCAGAATAATTTAAGAGCTGTCTGAAAACTTAAGCACAACTATGACCTGAAGTCAGTGTCTCCAATCACCAGCCACACCCTGGCCGGGCCCTGGGGCCCTGGGGCTCTGAGCCTACAGGTCAGCCTGTCACAAAGGCAAATCAACACTTTAAAGGGGCCCAATTCAATGGCCTCCCAAGGTACCCAGGCTTCAATGAAGACCTTTTGAGTGTGACAATTAGTTTAACTAAACAAACTAATTATGTTAAAACAACATTGCCATCTGAAAAGCAGATAGAGTACTCAGCGTAAGGGTGAGGCAGTAGTAAAATATAGAACAGTAGCTGTAACAGGGCAGGACAGACTTAGTATAATGGCTATATAATGCAGCTGAGACTCAGGTGGCAATAAACTGCAGTGGGCTTGTAAATCAACACATAGTCTAATCTTTTTAAATGTCATGCCTTTCTTCCATATTTAAACAGAGAAGACAACAATAAACCAATAATGAAACAAATCCTAAAATGATGCTTGTTTGTGGAACAAAGTCATTCTTAGGCTTTGGACTGTGGATAATAATTGAAGGACCCTAAAACCGGTTCACAGGTATTATATTGCCTGCCTATTCCAAACGCTATACTCAGACAGTGCAGACACATCTCTTTTAGCCGCATCACCTCAGATGCTCCAGCGGCGAGAAACTAAGAAGAGAGTCGGACCAGGCCGCAGCTAAAGATCTGCAGATCCTGGGGCTCAGACAAAAGAGGCTTTACTAAAGTTTGTCCCTTTAAAGAGCCTGTTCCTTAAGTCAGCTAGATTAGTTTAGTATCAAGTGTCAGGCTGCAGTAGCTGGGAAGGCACAGACACCTGCCCTGAAAACAGTGTAAGCTCCCATCCACAATGACATACGCAGGAAGTCAGTGGAGAGAGAGAGAGAGAGAGAGAGAGAGAGAGAGAGAGAGAGAGAGAGAGGGAGAGAGAGACAGAGACAGAGAGAGAGAGAGAGACAGAGAGAGACAGAGAGAGAGACAGAGAGAGAGAGAGAGAGAGAGAGAGAGAAACAGAGAGAGAGAGAGAGAGAGAGAGAGAGAGAGAGAGAGAGAGAGAGCATCACTTGGGTGGCAATTCCTAAAACCCAAACAATCAACTGCCACCAAATCCTGAAATGCTCCTGTTTAAAAGAAATAAACTTAAGCTGCTTTAGATAAAACTAATTTACCATCTGGACTATTTCATTTAAAAAACTGCCAGAAACATTTTCAAAGGAAAAGAAAAGACCAACTGCGCAATTAATCAGCCATTATTTTATTAGTAATTAATTAGTATTTGGTATGTGGCTTGTGTTCAAGCTCTAATTAAACCGCTGCAGAGTCATTATTCAGTATCAGGGTTATTTTAGTGACCGACACAGTGAACTGAGTAGTTTAATAATATATATATATAATAAAAACGTATTAGGACAAGTGTCAACTCAAAGTGCTGTACAACAATCCATTTCTAATTTACCTTAAACTTGACACAAAAAAGTCAAATAGATGTTTTTAGTTCTTTACTTATGTTGCTGCTGCTGTAATATGAAGCTGAGGGAAAATGCAACCTAGTCACTATACCCATTAAGGGATCAGGAAAACACTGATTAACTCAGACATAAATGGATAATTCCAACTTGATGGCAATGCCATAAATCAGTATTTCATTTTCATACATTCACTGTTGTCATTCCATTTTGACAACCATACTCAATGACCACAGATATTTGAAACTTTTTAGGAACTAAGGGGAAATTACTTTGCACTTCATTCGCAGGAAAATAGTTCTAGTTTTGGTTTCGGACCATGGGTTTCTGCCTTCAAAAAGTCCAACAAGTTCTTTCCAATAGGCAAAGAACTATCAAGGTGGAGATTAAAGTACTGAACCTATGCGAGTGGGCAAACACTAGCCACAAGATGCATTAAAGACTGCAGGAAAGCACTGGTTGCAGCAAGTATCAGCATTAGGACTAGTGATGGGAGGTTTGTTTAATGTCGATGTTTAAGTGACAGCTATAAATATGTGTTGAATCTAAAAAAATAAAAGAAAAAAATGAAAAATAGAACAATTTAATTCAGCTCTATTTCATTTTTGTTTTTCTATACTTACATACTTTGGAAAAAGATGTTTTGCCTTTCTGGTGTTTTCAATGTGCTTTCCAACATCCTTTCAAACAGCAGTCACACAACAGTAAATTTTGAATATCTCTGTGTTGTTATCTTGTTGCATGCAAAAAGTACATCTTAAACAAATCACTTTTAAATCGGTTATTGGGCTGAATTTGACTAATCGCCACAGTTCTTCAGATACAGTGAAAATGTTAATAGTAAAACAAAAATTTAACTTTTAGTTCCCAATTTGGTTTACAAGCTCCTTAGTTCTTGGAACTATTTGGTCCAGAAGGCCCAGAAACGAATAAACAAAAATGTATATTCTAACCAAAGCTTGTCCCACCATTGAGAATGGCCATTTCTGATATCAAATAAAACTATACATCTCTAATATTGCTGTTTAAATGATGTCATGTGTCCTGATCACTTCAAACTAAATGTATTAAAGTCAACAACTGACTTTTTGAACTAAATGTACTATTTTACAACCTAACGGAGACTTGTTTTTCTCCCCTGAATCCACCTCAGTCTACTTTAACACTCATGCATGTTGAAAAGTATTGTATTAAAACTCCAGATTTATAAAAAAAAAAAATCAATATTGATAATTGGTGTTTTACAAAAGACATTTATGGGATAACTGCTGGAGGATTTATTCATGCACTCTCTCTCAAAAGGGTGTGACCTACATGTTTTTCAGTTGAACCTGGTATGATATAATGCTGCTGTATAAAAGAAAAAGTTAAGTCTGGTCTAAGCTTTAAGAAAGATGTAAGAGAAAATACAAGAGATAAGGGTAATAGGGGCATCCACAGTCAGATGAGGTCTCATTCTGACTCAACAGTTAGTAAGTAAACCGTGGCAAGCACTCATTCCTTGGAACTACACCTTAAAAAACACTTCTTAACGTACTGGAGGCCAACTGGTAGAGCATGACAAAAATAACTTATTATGGTTGGTATTTAATGCACAGGCTTACTTTGGATTAATATAGCAGTCCCTAATAATTAATCCAAGTTAAGGTTAAGGTTGTGCTTGTTGTTACTGAACTTGAAAAAAAACGTGTAAAACTAGTGTAGTTTGAGAGGTACAGCGACCTAAAACAGTTGCACATTTAGACAAATAAAGAGCAAGATGGACTGTAGGGCTGCAACTAATGATTATTTTAATAATCGATTAATCTGTCGATCTTCGATTAATCGAAGAATTGGATAAAAAAAACAAAAAAGCATTAATTTACATCAACTCAATACATACTTGTTGTTTTAGTTAATAGTTGTGTAAAGGTAAGTAACCCAAAGAGCAGATACAGACCACACACACACGCACACACACACACACACACACACACACACACGTTTACTTGAAGCTTATTCATTAAATTATTACCATCATTGTAGTAAGTGTAAGTTAAGTTTATTTGTACACCACATTTAAACACAGCTTAAGATGACCAAGTGCTATAAAATAACTTTAAAATTAAATTAAAAAGTACAACACACACAAATATATTTGTCAACAATAACTGATATGGGACAAAGCACAGAATATATACATGACAATAGATTGAAAAATGAATGGGCCAAAAAAGGCGAGTGAATAAAAACGTGTCTTTAGTCCTGCTTTACTACTGTTATTAACGAGCTAAAGCTAGCTTGTCATGCTTGTCAAGCCGGATAACGATTAAACACCACACCAGCACCAGATGAGCTACTGGAGGGACGTTACGTTCCTCACTTCAAAACGGAACAAAAGTAGGATTGTGTAGTGACTTTACCCTGCTGTTGAACTCCCTCCTCATCAAGGACTCCAACATGTTTACGTTTTAGGTGCTGAATCATTACCGTGGTGCGGCCGTGCCATGCCGTGTCGCTTTTGCTTATCTTGCAATTAACACGTTTTTGATTTATTTAGTGTGAAATGCTCCCACACCTTGGATGACTTAGGTCCTACTGATTTCTCTGCCTCCGCTATGTGTTTCAGAACAACGTTAAGGGTCTCTCTTGTCTCTCTCCGTACTTCCTCTACCCCCGCTCTGCTCTTTTTTCTTTTCTTTCGCTCTGCGCCGCTCCGCACGGCACTCAACTCAACTCAACTGCTTTTATCTCCGCGACTGAGTGGCGTGTCGCGCGACACAACGAATCGATAATGAAATTCGTTGCCAACTTTTTTAATAATCGAATTTTATCGATTCGTTGTTGCAGCCCTAATGGACTGCTAACATACATTATTCAGGTAAGGTGGATATAACGACTCATAAAGACTGCTTTGAAAATGACAATGACGAAAACATCTGATACTGACATGGCAGCAGAAATTATTGCACCACAAGTGGCAGATTCTTTTCAGATGACAGCATTACCATTAGACTGACATTCTGTTAAAATTAGGAAACAGTGGAGAAAGCTGATCAGCTGCTTAGAGATTAAACTAGCCATCACACATAAGACACACAAGGTGTGGTGAAAAAAGCAAGAATCCAAACACAAACATGTAATTAGATCTCAGAGAAGCTGTGTGTTGATTGAGCTACTCTGCTGCAAAGTTGTTTCAACTCTATTCTGTGTCTGTTCCACTGCTCAACGCTGCATCTTCCACACACAGCTGATCAGAGCTTTATCTGGGTGTAAAATCAGCTGTTTGGGGTAGGATAAAGCATTTCTTCTGCCACTATTTCTGCTACATTCCTTCATGTTATTCTACCCTGCGCTTGCTCCTCTCCTCCTCCTCCCCCCTTGTTGCCGCCCCCACCTTTACATAGAAAAGACACGTACTGATAGATGAGAGCTGGGACCTTTTGCAAGAGAGGCAGGTGCTGCTTTAAATTGTTGCCCTGCAGCTTCAATCCATTTTCTTCAAAAAAAATCCAGAAGAAAAAGGAATTTCAGATTAAACATAAAACCCTACACAATACAAATAAGTTCCCCAGGGCACTAAACAGTGAGCTGCATTCTAATGACTCATGAAAGAGGCACACCTCCACATGGGTGGAGAGGAAGGGGGGTTTTGCCCACCTCATCTTTTCATCAGAACAGACACCAAAGATTGGGGCTTGGTGATTAGCAAGCAGCCTTGGCAGCGAGCTCTTGCCCCACACGGATGCTGCCCACGTTGCTGGCGTGCCAATCACCGCACCACGCCCCTCTTTGCTGTGGAGGAAAGTGGGTTGTGGGGGGTGGGGCCATTAATCACCAGTTCAAAAGAGCAGCAGGGCCCCTTGGGGGATGTGCAGGGTAACATTACTCAGCTCCTTTAACAAAATTTTTTATTTGCTTTTTTTTTTTCCACCCTGGCTGGACAACAGCATTCCTACACTGGGAGGGGAACATGCATCATCTCTCAGTAGCAGAACTGGCAAGAGAAGTCCCTCACTACAGGTCATCAACATCTAAACAAAACGTAAGGCAACATAAACTAAACATCTAATACCAAAAAGTGTTTTTTTCCACAATGCTTTATTTGACTGCACTATAAAGTGAATGTGAAAAAAAAAATCAAGCTAAGAATTCAACCAGATCCCTGGTTCAGCTGATTTTGATTTAAAAACAAAAAAAAAAAAAAAACATAGGAAATGAAATGTCACTACCTAAAGCCCATCAGCCATGTGAATGTCTAAATGCACATTCTACTATCAACAGACTCTCTGAGCGCTACCTGTCTCAGAGGGGCCACCCAGGTCAAGCACAACTCAGGCTGAATCAGATAATATCATCACCTTACAGACAACATCTCAGACAGAAAAAACAGATAAACCAGCCTGATTCACTGGCTGTTAAACAGCTCGGCACCACTTTTTCACAACTGTCTTGGGGAAATTCCAATGTTGATATGAAAATTAAAAGTACATTTTGTACCTATGGAATTTACCAACGGAAGTCCCATTAACTCAAAATGAAAGTAATCACAGATGCTACTATGTTGTACAGAGACTATGCTGTTTTTATTGAATCATTTAAATGTAAATAGGAGCATTCTGTAAGGCATCACTTCTGTGTTTTAGAAATGAATAAAAAAGTATAATGTCTCACAAGGCATAAAACTGACAGGTTTAAAAAAGAGAACTATTTGTAAACCATCCATACTGTGTCTGTGAAGGGTACTGACTCAACACTTAATCAGATGGAAGTTGGTACTGCCAGGTGCACCAACAACACCAAAACAAATTCCTTGTATGTGTTAAAAAACGTACTTGGCAATAAAACCCTTTCTGATTCTGATTCTGACAGAAAGGTAACTGCTTGAACCTTATTCCACAGACAAAATAGGCACAGCTCAGTTTACATAAAAAAGATATAGTTTTAGGTGAATAGTAATGCTTACTGGTTGTCTAGCATATTACTTGTTGAAGGACAGAATAGGGTCATACAATAGAGCTCAACAGTGACCGCCCACTCTGGTTCCAGAAATGATTTTCCCCATTCAATAGCTCCGTTGACGTTTTTAGAAAATGCTTATATAAAGAGTTTTTAGTCTGGAACCAAGCCAACCAGCTACGAGATGAATCTTGACCATAAAACATTTGATTTGGTTAAAGAAAACATTTTGAAAAGGTATTTAAAAAAAAAAATCAGTTATTATTGTAAATAATATAATAAAATATATTTAAAATTAGTGTGTAAGTAGTAAAATAATACAAATGTAAACGGGGTTTTGGTTTTGGTCCACTGCCTGCATTTCCCCTTTACGTCACCTTCAGCGGCCTTTGCAGTTGAGTTTAGCTGACAAAAGGCAGGGTTTCCCGCAGAAAATGTGTTAGTTAAGGTGGTAGGGTTGCCATCTGACGGGGGGGGGGGTATACACGGTACTACACACTACGCTTAATATTAAATTTAAATAATAATATATAAATAACCAGCTTTTTAAAATAACAGTTGCAATGTGAAATGTTAAGCTCATTAAACTATTTAAAAAAAATGTGCTATAACAGTTTTACTCGCATTGCTCCCATTTCCTCCGTGACACGCTCTCCAAAACCAACAGCTGTGAGGTAACAGAGATCAGCCCATAGATTCACTCACTCCAGCAGATAGTATGCGTGAAATAAAAACAGGACACGTCATTTCACTGTGTGTAGTGTTAACTACGCTAACTAACCGTGTATTGTGAACCGCGTGTAGTGATTAAAACAGACAACGGCTGTGTCTCAAAGACCAGGCAGCAGCCGGGACGTTGAGAATTTCAAATGGCGATTTATCCCTTTAAATGTGAATAAATGACAGTTACACTCACCGCCAGCAAATGCTCTTTCCGTTGTGATTGGTGATATCTTGACAACTCGCTGTTACCTTGTTTCTTACAGACTGTGTTGATGCGACTTGTACATTACAGACACTCAAACAGGACAGAGTAACACGGCGGATTTTTTTTTTTTTTTGAAGACTTAGTTAAGGCGGCATGCATGTGTTGTTAAGGCGGCCGCCTTAACTGCAAAGTGCTGCGGGAAACACTGAAAGGTGACTGTCCTGCGGCAACGACAGCTTAGACACCAAAACGTCTATTTAAGATTAGAAAAAAGTGGTCGTGGTTTGGGTTAAAACACCGGTCCTATGTCCTATACAAGTACAATTTTGGCTGTGCTAATTATGTCACCCACTGTACGCCCATGGTTGAGCTCTATATTTTGAATATTGTTAATTTTACATATTTCTTATATATATATATATATATATATATATATATTAGGGGTGTAACGGTACGTGTATTCGTACCGGACCGTTTTTTGTACAGGGCTTTCGGTACGGTGCACGTGTGCACCGAATGGCCGAACGCAACCTTTTGTGTGCGGAACATAGGTCAATTTTCATGTTTCCACACGAACATATTAAGTGGCGGAAGTCTCCGCGTTCAGCGCAAATCCTGCCCTGCAGCTGATTCTAAAGTTTTCATTGGTCATGTCAATATGTCAATCACTTTACAGACACCAAACACTGATCTCTAAACCTACCCGCCGTCACTGTAACCTAAACCAATGAAATCGACTGCAGGGCGGGATTTCATCATTGCTCAGTAATGATCGGGTATGTTTCTGGCAACACTTCAAACTTGTTAACGCACTTGAAAAGGCATCAAGTGAGTGTGAACATCACTACTACAAGGAAAAAAACGACCGTAATTCAAACGCAGCTCCCGTTGGCATTTAAACAGACCTTTGCTGGTAATTCCGATCGGGCCAACGCAATAACGAAAGCAATTGGTGTTTTTATAGCAGCTGATCTACGACCATACTCGGTTGTTGACAAGCTGGGATTGGTAATGCTGCACTGTAATCCATAGTTATTTGTTTATATTTTTCATTATATTTTATTATGTGATATTGGTTTGAGACTGAGAGTATTTTATTTAGTGGAGAACTTTGCAGCAATATTTTTCTTATTCTTTTTTTATTTTATATATATTTTATTTATTATATTTTATTAAAAAGTGTTTAAAAAAGTAAAAACAAAAAGTTTATAGTAATAAACAACCTGCAGTTTAATGTTTGCATTTCTTTCCCTTACTGTACCGAAAATGAACCGAACCGTGACTTTAAAACCGAGGTACGTACCGAACCGTGATTTTTGCGTACCGTTACACCCCTAATATATATATATATATATATATATATATATATATATATATATATATATATATATCTGAGGCAGCAGAAATTGCTAGTGAAAGACGATTAAAATGAAAACTGGTGTTTTGCTTGAACAGTAAACCTACGTACTTACAGTGAGCGTCTCATCTGGCTCATGCATGGTTATGCAGTCCATACTGATCTGAATGGTATTTCCTGCAGACACATCAGTTGGACTGTCTTTGAAGTTCAGCTCAATGGGCTGAGCTGAATGGATGGCAGATCTGAAACATAAAAAGACAGATTATACTGAGAATAGTTGGTTGATATACACGTTTTTTTTTTTCTTAGTCACTTGTCTATTGCATATGTTTTTGCCTTTACAGTACAATGTTGTTGTTTTTGTAGTGTTCACTCACTGGTCCAGCATATCAAACAGCTGATTGAACACATCTTGGCTGAAAAAGTCCGTTGTCTGTGCTGACTGATTCTGGGACATGGTGGTCAGGAATGAGCTCTCTCTCCAGGACAAACGAGACGAAGGGTCCCTGAGTCTGCAAGGAGACAGAATCAACCACAATCACATTCATTTTACTACTCATATTCCAAAAAAAGCAATACTTACTTTTACTATTGGCATTTTCAAAAATGGCAAAACTATTTTAATAGGTAGTTTTAGAAGCTGCAATGTCAGCAAACATTCAACATAAATGGTGATGTGCAGGGCTGAGATTTGGCCACCCAGTCAGTGGAGGAAAAGAGGAGGAGGAGTCCTGCTGGCAGCCATTCATGAAGAGCAGGTCCATTGTGAAGAAGTCAGCCTGCATAATACTGAATATTTGTACTACACATAATGGTGATTATGCACCATTCAGACAGAGGCACTTTGACCTGCTCCCCTGAAACATTACACCTGCTTCAGAGCTCAGCCTGCCATTGTTCCTGCTGAAGTGGCGCACGCTGCAGTCTGAGACAGGCGGAATTCCCCCCACAGTCTATATGATAGCACTGCTGCAACTTCTGGTATGTGTACAGCTGGACGGGCTTGGGGGGGCAAGAGGAGATGGGGGGCCATAATCTGAAGCTGGCACTATTTTGGGTTTTGGAATTCCCCAACACTGCGTGGTGAATGATATTAATACCTGACTTACAAACACAGGCATATCTAATGAAGCAAATAATTTAACTTATGCAGGAGGTACACATGGAGTGTTGCATTTAGAATAAAGGTTTATTAAGTTTGCAATGCCCAAACATAACCATAAAAGAATGAGATGTAGGAGATTAAGCATACAGATAATTCAGTTTGGGGCAAATTAAAATATAGTCAATTTAAAAGCTTTTCCAATATAAACACCATTTAGAGGCTTCAACTCCTTAAGAGGAGCAATGATGTACAACTACTGGATTATTATACTCTAGCTCATCTTGTGTTGGAACTGAACATGTACACTGTTTTACATGCTGTGTACCTGTCAATTAAACATGTCAAGCACATTACTGAATACACAGTGTTTGTGACTATTGAAAGAATAACACAATAGTATTTTGACAGGCTAAATGCACTCAAAATTTAGTAGTAGGGTAAAGTAACAAAACATTGACAAGGTATGCATTAAAACGCTCTGTAAATCAGTTAACTGTTAGCCGAGTCATGATAGGAGCATATGAATCAAACTGATTGGATATGTCGGCTAACTTAAAATATGAGTTAAAATGACGTAACGTTACACGTGCAAGCTAGCATTAGTTAAGAAAATAAACATATTTTTGCCAATCTAATTTGGTTAAAGTAACAGTAACAGCTAACACTAGCTAAGTCGTTTTGTAACAATACAATTATATAAAACAAATATATCTGCCATGCAGCTTTAACGTGAATTTAATAACGTTAACTTAAGGTAAATTGCAGCTTGTTGACTAAAATGTTAGCCTCTTTAGCAAGAGTTAGCCTCATTTCATTTTGAACAGGTAACGTTAACTAGCACAACTATTGGTCATTTTACCTCAATTCCCCTTAGCTGGCCAAGCTATTATTTAGGATACATGTCTGCCTTGGCTTGGTATCTTTACAGCACAATTTGCTGTGCCAACTGGAGTTTATTTAACCTAACGTAACAATTATTCTAAGAAATGCTAGCTTAAAACTGTGTTACCTTCAGCGTCGCGAATTTAACTAACCCGTCTGATCTTGTCCCGGTTGCCTTTACGGCCCTTGTTAATTGTCATGGAAACTAGAGTCTCGCGGCAGCACAGGGCAGATGCCGACAGATGTTTTTTATATTTGTAAAATCAAAAAAAAAAAAAAAAGGTTAATTAAAATGTTGCAGCACTATTCATTAATCAAACACACCTATTTTTGTTCTATATTTGTGATATAATGCAAAATAATGTTATTTGTAAATCATTTTAATTTAGAAATTAAGCCTACGGTAGCTTACTTTTGCCTCAGCAGCTTGTCTTTGGAATCAAATATAGGCCAAAACATTTCACGTTTGGAAATTATGTAGGTTATATTTCTTAAATATTTAAGCTTGTACTATAGCCTATATTAGACTTCGGACAGTTTTAATTTGACTATTACAACAAAGGACAAGGATAATTGCAGAAGATTGACATCTACAATGTAAATCGAAAGACTATGGGTTTCGTAGCAGATACGTAGCCTACATGCATCATAAGTCCATCCAAAAAAACAACTTGAGTGGATGAATTAAAAAGCAAATAGCCTAGGTAAATTGCAGGTGGAGCAGGTGTGGCTTCATCTCTGTTAATGGAGAAGGGAGGGTTAAGGTGTGGTCCTCCTACTGACCTCTGCCTCAGTTAAGCTCCCTTTGATTGTGGCTTGAATCTTCATTTCAAATTGGCAGAACTCATTCAACTGTCACCTCATTAAATTGTCTAAAAGACTGTTGAGCTTTTGATTCACAGCATTGTCTGTTGACTGGTTAAAATCCAGAATATAATCACAAACGTTGTGCATCAGGTTCAACATGTATAGCCACATTTTCATCATAATAAAACTATAGGCTACACCTGATGTCGTGTGCTTTAAACAGTTTTTAGCTGTGTTGCATGTTTTCTCTGCAGTTGCATACCATGTGTGCATGGTCCTGTTGGAGTTATAACTCAAATGTATTGGATAGAGTTAAAAAATGCATCATGTCATCAAACTAAGAGCAAGGCCTTTAAACAATAAGTAAAACATGTCAGAGTGGGAAATCTTAATTTATAAAATTTGAATAACAACATATAAACATAAGTTCTTTATTGTACTAATGGACACCCTACGGTACAATTCTGGTTTAGTTTAAAAACTTATTTTTGTAATCTATTATTAAAACTATTTTTAAATATATTTAGCAGTTTTATCTGTTTAAATAGATGGGTTTATCCCTATTTTGGGTGTTGTTTGTCTGCTTTTGGGTGTCTGGTTACTCAGAGAGTCTTTCAGTTAGCCTGAGGCGAAGGCTGTTCAGCATCCACTTAAAGACAGTGCAGCGCCTCCAGACGAGACTGGGCCAGAGGTCAGCACTAAACAGGGGTGGCTATTGTCTCTTGGCAGGTTGGGCACACCGACCGATGAAAATGCAATCAAAACAAACAGCCCAGCCGATCGGGGCCCTTCTCCAATGTCTTTATTAATCACTTGTTCAAAGGCCTAAGACCTTCTCCCCCTCATCTGTCAGCCCTGACTGGAAGAGGGACATGACTTCAAAACAATAGAAAGCCCCAAAGTTTCTCCTCTTCTCATCCCCTTACTTTTATAGAAGTGAAACAGTCTGAAGTCAAATCCTCTGGGGCAAAAGGACAAGCACAAATTCCTCTAAGGTTTGGAATGCAAAAAGAACAAGAGAGGAGGTGAAAATTAGTGGACCAAAAAGATACCTTGATGCTTGAAAACCGATCAAATCTAAAAAGCAACACCATAGAAAAGTGAATGCTTCCAAAACATCCCTTTTTCAAAAACAGACTAAAGCACGACTGGAAGCAGGTTTTATTTGAAAGCATCATATAATACGTTTTAAACCTGTAGCAGTGTAGTTCAACTGTGTACTCAACTTTCTGTTCAATCAAAGTAGAAAACTTGAAGCGCAATGATGATTTAAAAAAGTGTGATTGTCAAACACTACTACAAAGACACATGGCATTGTGTTGAAAGTGTCAAAGAGCACACAGTACATAATGTTTCTGCACACTATTGCATACACAATGACAAGCTGTAAGAAAATGATATAAATAATATAAATAATTTAATATAAATTATTATGAAATGAACACAGTGAGATAAATGAATGAAGTTGTGCAGATGGAAGCTGTACTTCTAAATAGTATTTACAAAATCAAGGTGTGTTTGATTTATTTTGTCATTGGAAGACTACATGAACGTGTGTCTGATCACGGGTGAAATCAAGGATTATGATTAGACATGCTTGATGTAGTTATGGTAGTTATGATGAAGTTATTTAATACTTTGCTTTGCTTCATATATAATACTGAAAAACTGTTCAAATAAGAGATGTACTGTATGTTGATATCCAGATCTAGATCTTATTGGTTATTGATTATATTGGTTGATACATTGTTTTTGTTTAATCCCAGTATTTTGTGCGTTTTAACAGTTGCATGCGATGCCTGTTAGCAGTAATTGAAGTTTGTATATTATGTTTATTTAATAGTTGGCACATATAACCTTCTACTACTTTCTACTTTCTTCTGTTTGATGTTCTAATGTGCTTCATAATTACTTTATTGTTTTAGTTGCACTGATATGATTTTTTGATGGTGAGAATTTTTTTTCTCCGGTAACATACTTTTTTTTTACCCTGATGCCTGTGCATATAAATAATCTTTAAACTCTAAACTAAATGTATAATCTCAGATGTCAAAGAAGCAACATACTGTTCTGGCATCATGTTATCATCCTGACTTTGGTATTGACCTATTGAGACATTTATGAGCCAAGTTATACAGGATTCAGAATTGTGCTGCAATTAGTAATTCAATCATCTATCATTCTGGATTTAAACATCTGCAAAACACCTGACATATTTTCAATCACAACATGCATTTACATTGAAAAGGCTGTAAGTCAATTTCAGTTAGGATCAGGAGAAGACCAAAGAACCGCGATTGTCATGTAATCCGTTTGCCACTTTGGCCCTGATGGCCCTTTACACATGCATTGTTGCCATAAGTATACCACACTTAAATATATATTAGGACAGAGCAGCAGCTGAGGATCCAGGCAGACACAGCTGTTTTCAGGTCGCTTTGGACCTCCAGACAGTATCAGTCTGACTGGCAGTCCAGGTCAAACAATGAGTCATTTTGTCAGTTTTAATAAGTCAGAACTTAGTCAAAGGGTAATCATACGTGTAAATGTTTGTAGCTAAGTACACATTTCCCATATTTGTATCCCATGTTAAATCAATTCAATGTTAATAAAGATGAGTGTGCTGATACAGGATTTAATACCTTTTTTATGTTTTTATAATCACATGGCTTCAGCTACATCGTAATATTAAGGAAAACTAATTCTGTAAGTCATCAGTTGATATAACATGTATGTACTTACCGATGAAAGGGAAACTCTGGGTAATACTGCACAGCTGTGTAAGGTGAATTCATGTTGTCAAGCCAAACTTCACTTTGCTGAACTCTTCACAAATGATCAGCTTGTCATAAAGGCACCTGTATCACCGGCTGTGCATGAGCTACAAGAATAAATACAATTAACGAAGAACAAAAAAACAAAGAAACAAATAAATAAAGGCCTTGATTAAAGTGCCAGAGGGTACAGTGCAGAGTGGAGAACGTTTGAGAGATGAATTTGAATTTAGGTATTTTTTTTAGGCTAGCCTACAAATAGGAGGGGCCTGTGTCAGCTCTCTGACCAATCCCCAGCTACAGTTGTACAAGATATCACTCACTCTCAGTTGCTAGGATATAGATATCAAGCAACTACATTTGACCCTGTGCCTCCCCACCCGGTGAACACAGCTAGCCACTGTCCTGAAAAGCTCACCCCTACACTGCTATGTGTTTCTCTTGCCAGTTGTGATATTTCCACCCAGATTCCCCAGTGGCTTTGTGGGTTGAGGGCATGTCTGTTGCATCAAACTTCTCACCAAGGCCCGGGAGGCTTCGAGCATGCTGAATATTGCCATGAACACACTCTGAACAGCATTGTGTGCCGATTCAGCAAAGATTCAGTTAGTGAAACAACAACAAAATCACCAAAAATATTTGATTATAAGGAAGTGAAATACTCTTTTTCTAAGATCTCAGATGTCTAATGAGACATTAGAGGAGGACAAGATGGCCATTACAGAAAACAAGAAGAAAATGATCCTCCTATATCCTCTTTAAGATTGAGCGGAGATAAACAGACACCATACGAAACACAAGGCGGTTTTAAAAACTCATTACAGTAGCCTACATCCTAGCACATACTTTCAATCCAATATCAGTCTCTCTCTCTCACCCTAACAGTATGACACCGTAAACCTAGAGGTCTTGTGTGGTTTTCAGAGATGAACCACAGATGAATCAGCAGGCTAAAATAAAAAGGTAGGGTCACAGCGGGGGGAATGATAATAAATAGATGTGGTGTATCCAGGGAACACAAACCTCTAAGCTGCTCTCTTGTACTTTGAATAAAGAGATATAGTCTCTCTCTCTAGCCTCTGACTGCCTGCTGTGCGCCCACTGCCACAGATACAGCAGACATGTACACTGCGGGCCAACCTGGTGACGTGACACTGGGCTCACACAGCTGTTATTTGAAAGATATAATCTACCGCAGCACAAGCATTTGCTATGAAACAAGATTTCATATAAAAATTGCTGATGTTCAGCAAGTAATGTTTACCATGGCCACTATCTTAGTTTGGCCTGTTAGCATGCTAACTTTTAACTTTATTTAAACTTTATATAAACTTGAACTTTTTTGTTAACACAGAACCATTTGAGAAGCCGCGATTGGAAACTGTTTAATAAAGGGCAGGCACTTGTAAAAAATACCTGGCAGGTGATTGGATGAACCATCTGTCTATCACATTCTCTACTGTTGTTTTGAACCAACAGTCGCGGCCGTCACACACACCTAAACCACGGCCGTAGCTGCCAGGAGCTCCTCACGGGACGCTGGTTGGTTCAGTCCGCAGCTGTTCGGATACAAACGCATTACTTAAAGCCTAGTCTATATCAACAACGTTCTACTTCCGGGATTGGTCCATTGCTGCCGGAAATTCCGCCAGATGCACACTTTTCGGCCGAATGTCCGTTTCCTTCCATTTTCTTTGTGTTGGCGTTCTAACCTCTGGTGGATTTGTGAGGACTATGGTTAACTGCTCCTCAGATCTCTGCAGGGTAAATCCAGACAGCTAGCTAGACTATCTGTTCAATCGGAGTTTTCTGTTGCACGACTAAAACTACCTTTGAACGTACACATAACCAAAACAAGTTCCTTCCCGAGGTTATTTTGCAGAGGCACCGTAGCTCCGTCCAGCGCTTAGCGCCGCCCAAGACGATTGTGATTGGTTTAAAGAAATGTCAATAAACCAGAGCACGTTATAGCCAGACCTTCCTCCGCAGCGCTGGTCTGGCAAAGTGAGACTACTTAAAGCCTGACAAGATATATGTTATTCTCGCGTGATCTAGTGATATAAGAATCCAGCTGCCATGCAAGGTAAGCTAACTTTGGCTTATTAGCACTAAACTCAAAGTCCAGCTCAGCCTGATGGGAATGTCATTATTTTTGCAGGTATTTGATCATAAAATAAAGGATTGGACAAATGAAAATGTTGACCTGATGATGGCACTAGATTCTAGAAGTGCTAAGGAATCATTAGCACAGGGAGGTTGTGATCATTCATTGATACTAGTTAATTCAGGGAGATATGAATCTCTACCAATTTTCATTCCAGTCCACCCAATAGTAATAGAGACATTTCACTTAAAAAAACAAAATGCCAACTCATGGTGGCGCTAAACAAAAAGTCAGAGGATCACCAAAGTCATTAGGATTCATCCTCTGGAGACCATGAATGCCTGTACAAAATCTCATGGCGATCCATTCAATAGTTGTTAAGATTTTTCAGTCCCGAACAAAATGGACTGACCGACTAACACTGCCATCCATAGAGCCATGCCGTTAGCATGACTAAAAATACGTTTTGCAACATTTTGATCATAAATGTGTGTAATAAGGTTTAATCCTCCACACTGTTGTTGTCATCTTTGGCTAAGATGAGTGCGACAAATTGGCTACTAGTAAATATCAAAATTGAAATTAAATCAAGGAAACCTAGTGTAGAAATGTAGTGTAGTGTGAATATCTTTAGTTTTCTATACTGTTTGGTTTTGCCTTACATTTGCACTATTTATAATTTATTATTGTATTGTATATCTTACTTATCTTTTTTTAATCATTTTTTATTTGTATATATTACTTATCTTTTATAGTATACTTGTTGTACCTGTTCTTATTGCACCGTGGGTCGTAGAGAAACATATTTTCTCTGTATGTCTGGCACATATTGCAGAATTGACAATAAAGTTAACTTGACGACTAGAATTTTACACAGGATTTGGATTTAAGTATCTAAAATGTGATATGATGTCATAAAAGACACTTGATTTGTTAATTAGCAAAAAGCCCAATATACGAAAAAGAAACTTTATTCTTAATTTGTCACATACAATTGACAGTACAATGTAGGCAAATTGAATTACTGCATTTAACCCATTCTAAGTATTAGGAGCAGTGGACAACTGGACATACAGCATCCGGGGAGCAACTTGGGGTTCAGTGTCTTGCACAACAATATCTGCAGTGAGTCACTTTGACATGTGGTCGGGTGAGCCTGGGATCAAAAATCGCCAATCTTGTGGTTGAGGGGCAACCACTGTGCCACCATACCGTCACTTTGAATCAAATTCTCTGACAATAAAAACTTAATACATGGATAAAATACAGAAAAATTGCATGTCATACTTTGAAGAAGATACCATTGCTGTTATCATGTGCACTGAATCACTACACTGCACTGCGACTGTCTGCCTGTCTAAGCAACTATTCCCCATGGCCACTGCTGTAAACATCAGTTGTTGTTAACCAGCTTTCTCTCTTAAATAAAGTTTCCCAGTTTAATCTCTGCTCACAACTACAGTAAACATGCACTTGTAAAACCTCTGGGCAATTATTATGTTATTAATACAACAAAAATCCTCTAATAAACCTTTTACACACGCTGTAGCTTTGACCATGTCTACCTCTCAACATAACAAGGACAAACTGACCTCAAGATGTCATTAAATCTGATATTTACAGCGACATCTGAAACCCTTACATCATTAATTACTCTAAGGCCCCGGTGTTGGGAACCAGTCACCAAACCCCTATTACTTCATTTGAGATGTATGTGTGTGTTTATGAGTTGGCAGCTACGTCAGTGACAGCTCAGATACTGTCATCAGTAGGAGTGCACATATGTCTAATGCGCTTATTATTCTCATAAGGCTCTGATTTGTGAGCGCTAAGCTCGCTCTAATCTACAATGTCGGCAGTCAAAACCATAGATGGCAGCCAGCCTGTACGGTGAGTGTACAGCCCAATATCTGCTTCATTCATTTTGGTGTGTTCATTGTCCTGAAGGCATTATGAGGCCCCGTTCACACAGCCTTTTAATGTCTAGAGTTTACATACGGGATGCCAAAGAGCAGTTGGCGGAGCAGCTGATGAAGTAGCCCCGACGTTTGCTGCACTATGAAGAGATGTATTATCAGTGTCAGTCACATACACCACACTGTGGCCAATCACTCTCACACAGTGAGGGGGTTATGGGGGCATACTTGTGTGCGTCTGTGTGTATATTCCAGTTGGTGACTAATGCAGGGGAAATCCAGATGAGTCAAAACTGCCAGTGTCCGGTGCAATGTCTGAGAGGTGATAATTTACAGCCTATGCACTAAACTGCCCGGCAACATGGCATTGTTCAAAACATCCCCCCATACAACTATACAATATGTTGGGGAAAGTTCAAGCAGGCCGTTAAGTGGAACATTTGAAAAACTTTCAGGAAGTAAGTACAGTAAGTAAAGTTTATGTGTATAGCAATTATCACAAACAAAGTCACAAAGTGCTTCACAGGCCAAATAAATAAATACATGAAAACCCATCGATACCCAATAAAAATACACAATAAATCACAATGGCAAGGAACATTTAAATAAGTAATACAGTCAACAATGTGGCTAATAAAAACGCCTGAATTAAAAGATGCGTCTGTAGCTGCTTTTAAAAAATATCAACAGCATATAAAGTAGAAGTATATAAATTAATTTCCCAGAGCATGGAATATTTTCAACGTCATACAACCAGTCCTGCACTTCCATAACGGCGCTTAAAGGTAAAGAGCTGTAAACTAGCACAAGCTTTCCCATGTGACCAGTTAAACCTGTATCTCTGTTCACTGAATCACTTTTTGCATTAATATTTAGACTCCCAGACAATTATAAAATGCTTTCCCACGGTATGATTCAACTTAGTTTTTAGTGTCTTTTGTCACAGTGACTTTTACACCTGATATCCTGTTGTCAACTTGGGAAAACAAATCATGCCTGCAGCAACAAAAAGGCAGTGAGCCAGAATTTTATAATGCTTCCAGTATAACCAGCTTCAGTTGGAACCAGATTTGTTAATTAGATGTTTATACATTACACGAGTGATTATGAGAAATAATTTGTTATGATGGAACTGGTGAATTAAAGAATAGGTCATTAAAAAATAATTGAAATGAAATTGATTACATGGTATGTTTGTGACCAGAAAATGACATCCAATGGCATAAAACCACTATGAAGAATCATATTACTCACTGACCATTTGCACTGTGCTGATCTCTGTACAGACACAGTACATACATATCTCACTTATACATATCTCACTTATTGGCATTTATATATATATATATATTTATATATATATTATATAATTGAATTAATGGATCAATTATATAATATATATAATCATCAGCTGCTCCACCAACTGCTCTTTGGCATCCCGTATGTATGTATGTATATATATATATGTATGAAAAGGGGAGAGAGGGGGGGAAGACATGCAGAAAACCATCACAGGTTGGTTTCAAACCCTGGACCTTCTGCGTTGAGGAACAAACCTCTGTATATGTGCGCCTGCTCTACCAACTGAGCTAAACAGCCACTATTTATATTTTTTTTTAACTGCGATGTCCACACTTTTCTATTTTTATCTTAAGTTATCTGTATATATAGGCATATACGTATGTATATATTAGTTCAACTTTACCTTTTATTTTCATTTAAATATTTGATTACAATGTTATACTGCTCTGTTTACACTTTATTCTCTAGTAAATGTTTTTTATTGTATACATATTTTTGTTTTTAAATTCACACTTGCTTTTGCAATGTAAACGCCTGAGTATTGAAACCAAAAGTCAACCAGGTTCGAGTCCAACCTGCAGCCCTTTGCTGCGTGTCATCCCCTGTCTCTCTCCCACCTTTCCTGTTTATCCACTGTCACTACAAATAAAGGGAAAAGCCCCCCCCCCAAAAAAATAAAAATAAATCAAACTAAGCTTGTTACATTAAATAGAATGGTCACATGATTACCGTCACATGATTTAACTGCCACTGTGAAGCAGGAAATAGAACGGTTGTATGGGTTGTTTTGGGAGTCGTTTAGGTATGAGGATGACTTGTCCAAAACCCAGATATTAAGTTTACTGTCAAACTGCATATGCAAATGCTTCAAATTGTTACATTTGAGAAGCTGCAACGTGTGATGTTTGACAAAAAAATAACAGAAACAAAGTAGATTATTAAAATAGTTGATGGTTGAGTTTCTGTCAGTCAACTAATTGATTAATAGAATCATTGTTTCAGCTCTACAAGCAACCCGTTTACATATAGTCTATTAAATCTCTTGTTCATAAAAAATACTGATTAGTGTCGCTTTAGGTTCATGTTCGATATTCTGGAGAAGAAGGAAAAGACACCTAAACTGGAATTGTTCATTTGTCTAAAAGGGAGTTTTCCTCGCCACTGTTGCACTAAATGCTTGCTCCTGTGGGAATAACTGGAATTGTTGGGTCTTTGTAATTTATAGAGTGTGGTCTAGACCTACTCTATCTGTAAAGTGTCTCGAGATAACTCTTGTTATGATTTGATGCTATAAATAAAATTGAATTGAAATTGAATTGAATTGAATTAATGGATCATAAAGGATGCTGCACTGGTATTAACATTATTAATCTGAATGCAGACTTTTAAAAAAGAGGACGGTGTAAAGTGGAGCATGGCTATCAGAGAACACAGTGAAAACAGTGATTCCTCAAACGTACACTGTACACGTAAAGTGTACAGTGTGTAGTGTACAGTATACAGATTTGGATTAACCAGCAGGATGCTGGAGCAAGGGATTGCTAAACAAAAACAAAAACATGAAACTGTGGATTAAATCCTGCTCCGGTTCAAACGAGTACCAGTGGATCGCTTTGTTTTTCCCCCCAAGGGCACAGAATCCCATCACAAACTAGAGCGGAGCACTTTTGGTAAACACAATCAAAGCTTTTCACCAAACCAGTCCCAGCACTGAGGAGCAGACAACCAGTGAACCACAAACCATCAATCATAACTAATCCAACACTAAACCTGTCTTTGCTGTCTTTTGATGCCGGTCGACATCACTCATGGTGCAGTGTTAGCTTAGCACAATATAATTTCACATTCACAGTGGGGAAATGAACTGAAACATTGGCAGTTTGAACTGAAACAAGGGCTTATTACCACATAATTACATTAATAATTGCCTAATGTGACATTCAAGTGAGCCACAGTTAAAAAAATGAGGGCTTCAGCTTAGTGCTTAAATCTTGACTTAAGATACATTTTAACTGAGCAGGCTGTTTTCATGAACCATTTGTACATTTCGCAACGAAAAGTAATGCACAGTAATTCCTTTGTATTCCATGTATTTATTGCTGTATGCACCATATTGACTGCTGATGTATAAGAGCGCAAAGTGCCATGTAGGGCCGAGGTCAGGGTGGACGGGAGCATCATAAACACATGGTTTTTAAGCCGGGGAGCGGAGTTTGTGTCTCAGAGAAAACACAAAACTTTCACCCAGGAAACGTGTGTCGTGTCCCAGGAGTACTACTTAAGGGGATTGGTGTTTTAATCCAAACCACGACCTTTTCTCAAATCTTAACTAGTCGTTTTAGTGCCTAAACTTAACTGTCGTTGCCGCATGACGCTCACTTTTTGGCGGCTAAACTTAACTGTAATGGCCTCTGAAAGGACAGTCACCACGCGGTGCACTTTACTCGGCTCACAGCCATCTTTTGTCGGCTATTTCGTAGGATATCATGCGAATTGTTGTGCATAACTTTTTCGTACAATATTACACGAACCCGTTTATGAGAATGCATTGAATTGAACCATTATCACCTCTGCTTTACTAATCGTTTCCATGCAGACAACCTATTAGGATCAGATGGTGATCATCTTCTCAATTGAGAGCAGGCATTAAATGAGGAAATTGTCCGGACTCAGGAGCAGGGGTGATGATATTTTACACTGAAAGAGCAGGTGTTCCCGGGACTTGCTTCAGCACTTCTGTGAGGTAATACAATCTTTCATATTCTAACTTTCAGAAATATAGTCCATGATGTAAAAGTTGTGGACCGATGTTTAGCAACCACACCGCCGGTATCCTGGCAACAGGTTGACAAGTGTGATTGGTCTGCCCCTCAACCCATTAAAAAGCATGTATGCGTAGGACATAATGATGCCTGGGGCAGCTCAAAGACACATTACCCCCCCATCCATGAGCTTACACTCGTCCACATGTAATCTAAGCGAGGGGTTGAAGTGTCCTTTGTCACTGGATATGCTTTAAAAATAAAACACGCTGTCGATGTTCTGGGATGCTTGAATGAAAGTGGATAGTTCAGAGGCATTTCTTCGAGTCTCTGATGAGTAGATAGATATAGTTCATCCGTAACATACCGAAGCCATCAAACAATTACATGTTCAACATTGTGATGCCAGAACAAAAAGTCCCTAAATACCACAAAACTGGGACACAGTCATTTTTATCTTCTTCGAAGAAAACAAATCTTGTACTCACACATGCCTCAATTCACGAGAGAGCATATGGTGCTGGCATTACAGAAGGAGAAAGGCTTGCTTTTATTGGTGCTGATATCATTGTTAAATTCCTATCATGAGTCACAGTCAATAAAACAGCATGACCTTAAACAATGACTTTGATTTTATTAGTTATACCAACTGCTATAATTATTATGAATCATATTTCTCCATATCTGTATATATCTGTATCTGTTTCTCTCTTTCCCAACCGGCAGCAGCAGATGGCCGCCCACCAAGAGTCAGGGTCTGTCCGAGGTTTCTGCCTGTTTAAAGGACATTTTTCCTCGCCACTGTCGCACCAAATGCTTGCTCTTGGGGGAAATTGTTGGGTCTTTGTAAATTAGAGTGTGGTCTAGACCTACTCTATCTGTAAAGTGTCCCAAGATAACTCCTGTTATGATTTGACACTATAAATAAAATTGAATTGAATTAATTGTTCATTCTGACGTTAGCTCAAGTGAAGACCCATGCAATTCTTTTTGCTAATTGATAGGCTTAGAGAATTTACACTGCAATGACCACATATGAAAGTTGATCCAGTGAGCAGGAGGCAATGGGATGAGAATGTTTGCAGTGTCAGGTAGTCCAGGTTCCATTGGGATAACGTCACATGTCAATCTCTGTGAGGGTTTGTGATTGTGCATATGTTTAGGTGTCATGGCATGGCCATGTAAGCTTAGTGTGAAACAGACATGGCGACACACTGAAGGCCAGTTCCGCTCTTCTCATCTTACTATAAGCCGTACATAATGTCTCTATCTGCTGCTGAATCATGCCAGCGCAGCAGAAGGCCTTCGCAGCAGAGGATGTGGTGTTTGTTTAAGGTTACAGATGCTGATCGAGGTGAACGGTCCGCCACATCTGAAAAGTTCATAAGTGGCATTTGTTAACCGACAGTGTCAGTGTCAACCTTGAGCTTCACATCCCATAACCAAAGTGGAGTCTGACTCACTTGGCAGTGTGTCTGAGTGACACCTGGCTCAGCACTAACGCAGAGTTCAAACCTTCAGACACCTTCAGATACATAGTCATTAACCCTTTTTGTTACAAGCCCTAACTAGAATCAAATCACAGTTGTAATGCAGAAGTAAAACCAAAAATATCACTACTCTCTTGAGATAAGATTTTTTTCAGTGTGAACATTTTATTTTTATATAGCTTATTATGCAGCCTACAGTATTTCTGTGAACAGATTAATGCACTAATTTGTTTCTAAACACATACAAAATAGTGCTATTATATGTAGTTTTATATCTAATTTAACTTACTGTAACTCAGTAGTTCTTTACTTAATGTAGCTCAGCGTAAATTCTGTCAGGGAGACTTCAATTACGTTGTCTCTCTTCTCTTTAACTGATCAGCTGGGCAGTGGGTGTTTCGGTTCTGTATACCAATTAGAATCAGACACTTATGTTCTATCCAATCACAGCATGACTACCTTGTTTTAAATATCTTCTCTCTCCCGCTTCTGTCAGTTGTATTTTCAGACGAGAGTGCGACCCGCCTCCTCCCCTTCTACCTCCAGGCATTTTCGACGGTGTATCGGTCTTCTCCCGGCTGACGGCCCATTTTAAGTTTCGGATTTTCTCACCACCACCACCAGTGTCTAGATTCCATTGGGGGATGTGTTTGGTTTTCCTAAACATTAGAATTGTATAGATATCCCTTTACAATGGAGTCTAATCTCCAAATAATTGTTTGTACTTGTTTGGTTATATGTTAGTAATAAATGTTTGCATATCTGCAACAAAGTCTCTCCTGAAATATTATCATCCATGTAATGACATGTAGCTGAGGATAAATTGAATTCAAAGGAATGATTCCAACATTTTAAGGAATACACTTTGCTTTCTTGCCGAGAGTTAGATGAGAAGATTGATACGACTCTCATGTCTGTACGCTAAATAGAGAGGCAAATTCCTTTTTCATCCGGTCGACCCAATGGGACCTTAACGGCAGTGAATGGGTAGAGACAAATATTTTTTTGATCCCGTTTGCATTGAGCCATGAATTACACACATGATGATTATCAATTTAAAAAAAGAATTTTGCAAGTGAAGAAAGTTTGTTGTAGGTTTGTCCACTTACTTTTGTGCAGGGGCAGAGCCGGACGTTGTAAACCTTCGGGGCTCAGCCCAAACCTAGGGGGGTCTGGGGGGCATGCTCCATTTACGGCAGCTATGTGCACCATTTTTCATACCATTTGATAATAGAATGCCTAAAAATCTGTACATCATATGGGAAAAAACATGATAGTTGCCAAGGAAAAGAATCATCCTGTAGAGCCTACATCCTATTTAGTATTTGATTGAGTATTTTGATCGCGGAAGCCAGATGCTACGTGGAAATTTGCACCACGCCCTGCATACCCAGACCTCTGATTGACTGTTTACATCCCGTAAACACTCCCACAAGCACACTGACCAGACACACTCTCCCAAAGTCAATAATCAGAGATACAGCGCTACACGCCCCTCTGTGCTCCCTTCAGAGCAATCACCCATTCATAATCCCATAACCACGGTGTCTGTCCCCCGACTGAGACCGCTTAAACAAAACACTAACAAAAGAGGTGCTATACTAAACAACCTAATTGGAATTAAAACAACCACTGCAACGATAGAACAGAATAGGAAAATCAAATGTGGACTATTAAATATTAGATCTCTGTCATCGAAAGCATTATTGGTAAACGAATTGATATCAGATAACCACATTGATTTATTCTGCCTCACCGAAACCTGGCTGGGCCATGACGAATATGTTAGTTTAAACGAAGCCACTCCTCCCAGTCATAATAATACCCAAATTCCACGAGGCTCAGGCCGAGGAGGGGGAGTTGCAGCCATATTTGACTCGAGCCTGTTAATTAATCCTAAACCTAAACTAAATTATAACTCGTTTGAAAGCCTTGTTCTTAATCTTCAACACCCAACATGGAAAACAGTACAGCCAATTATATTCGTTGTTGTTTACCGAGCACCAGGTCCATATTCTGAGTTTTTATCTGAATTCTCAGAGTTTTTATCATGCGTAGTCCTTCAATCAGACAAAGTACTTATTGTAGGTGATTTTAATATCCATGTGGACGTTGACAGCAATAGCCTTAGTACTGCTTTCAATTCACTGCTAGATTCTAGTGGTTTCAGAGGGTGCATAAGGCCACGCACTGTTTTAACCACACCCTCGACCTTGTGCTAGAATATGGCATTAAAATTGACAATTTAATAGTATTTCCGCAGAATCCTTTATTATCAGACCATTTTTTAATAACTTTCGAATTCCTACTACCAGACTATACGAAATTAAATAAAAGTTTCTACACTAGATGCTTATCTGACAGTGCTATAGCTAAATTTAAGGAAGATATTCCAACAGCACTTAACTCAATGTCATGCCTTAATATAACAGAGGATCGTTATGTTAACTCTAGTCCCTCCCAACTTGATAACTTTGTAGACGCTGCTACGGCCTGCCTACGGACTACTTTAGACTCGGTTGCTCCTCTCAAAAAGAAGATGATGAAGCAAAGGAAACTAGCACCTTGGTATAACTCCCAAACTCGCAAATTAAAACAAATCTCACAAAAACTTGAAAGTAAATGGCGTTCCACCAAACTGGAAGAATCTCGTGTGGATTGGCAAGATAGTCTAAAAAATTATAGGAGGGCCCTCAGAAATGCCAGATCAGACTATTACTCAACACTAATAGAAGAAAATAAGAACAACCCAAGGTTTCTTTTCACCACTGTGGCCAGGCTGACAAAGAGTCACAGCTCTGTTGAGCCATCTATTCCTATAGCTCTGAGCAGTGATGCCTTCATGACCTTTTTTAATGATGAAATTATAACAATTAGAGAAAAAATTCATCACCTTCTGCCCACAGCTTCTAACGGCTCACCATTGGGCGCAGGAGGGCTAGAGAGAACGATAAGACCTGATACTTATTTAGACGGCTTTTATCCTTTAGACCTCCAACAATTAATGTTAAGGGTCTCTTCAGCTAAGCCAACTACCTGTCTCTTAGACCCCATTCCAACGAGGCTACTTAAAGAAGCACTACCCGTGGTCAATACCACATTACTAGATACGATCAATATGTCCTTATTAACGGGTCACGTACCGCAGTCTTTTAAAGTAGCTGTGATAAAACCTATTCTGAAAAAACCCACCCTCGACCCTGAGGTCTTAGCCAACTATAGACCTATATCTAACCTCCCGTTTCTCTCCAAAATCCTTGAGATGGTAGTCGCTAATCAATTGTGTGACTTTCTGCATAGAAATAGTCTATTTGAAGACTTTCAGTCAGGATTTAGAATGCATCATAGCACAGAGACGGCACTGGTGAAAATCACTAACGACCTTCTAACTGCTGCTGACAAAGGACTTGTCTCCGTACTTGTCTTATTAGATCTTAGTGCTGCATTCGACACTATTGACCATACCATCCTCTTACAGAGACTGGAACATTTAGTTGGCATTAAAGGAATCGCACTAAGCTGGTTTAAGTCCTATTTTTCTGAGCGATCCCAATTTGTTAATATTAACGATAAACCATCCATTAAGACCGTTCCTCAAGGCTCAGTGCTTGGACCAATTCTATTCTCTTTATATATGCTTCCTCTAGGCAATATTATTAGGAAACACTCAATTAACTTTCACTGTTACGCAGACGACACCCAACTATACCTGTCAATTAAGCCAGACGAAAGCGGTCAGTTAGCTAAACTTCAAGCGTGCATTAAAGATATAAAATCCTGGATGACCCACAATTTTCTGATGTTAAACTCAAACAAAACGGAAGTTATTGTGCTGGGACCCAAGCACCACCGAACTTCATTATCTAAAGATATAGCTACCCTAGATGGTATTGCCCTGGCCTCCAGCACTACTGTCAGAAATCTAGGAATCATTTTTGACCAGGATCTATCCTTTAACGCCCACTTAAAACAAACCTCAAGAACAGCCTTTTTCCATCTTCGTAACATTGCCAAAATCAGGAACATCCTCTCGCAAAACGATGCTGAAAAACTAGTCCATGCATTCGTTACTTCCCGGCTGGACTACTGTAATTCTTTACTATCAGGCTGCTCAAATAAGTCCCTCAAGACCCTCCAGCTGATCCAGAATGCTGCAGCACGTGTTCTGACAAGAACTAAGAAAAGAGATCATATTTCTCCTGTATTAGCTTCTCTGCATTGGCTTCCTGTAAAATCCAGGATTGAATTTAAAATCCTTCTCCTGACCTACAAAGCACTAAATGGTCAAGCACCATCATACATAGAAGAGCTCTTAGTACCTTATTGTCCCACTAGAGCACTGCGCTCCCAGAACTCAGAGCTACTTGTGGTTCCTAGAGTCTCTAAAAGTAGAATGGGAGCCAGAGCCTTCAGCTACCAGGCTCCTCTCCTGTGGAACCAGCTCCCAACTTGGGTTCGGGGGGCTGACACCGTCGCCACATTTAAGAATAAACTGAAAACCATCATCTTTGATAAAGCTTATAGTTAGGGAGTGAGGAGTTGCAGCGTAGTAGAGTAGAGTAGAGGGAGGCAGGAAGTACAAGCCCGTTCCGGCAGGGGAGAGTACGAGCCCGGTCCAGGGCCCCTCTCTTTAGCCTGCCTCTCTTAGTTATGCTATTATAACTCTAGACTGCTGTGGGAAGCTCCTTCCAAGGACACAATGAGCCGCTCCCTCTTCTCTCTTTTCACTTGTCTCCTTTTGTGTGCATCTTAGTCCCAGAAATGCCTGTTACTAACCTAGCTCTGGGGAGTTTTCTCCCCGGAGTCCCTTTGCTTCTTCTTCACCCAGAACATCGCCTTGGAATTGGGTGGCACCTACACCGGGGTCCTGGGTGCAGCTGACGCTATGGACTTACTACACCCTGCTACGCTCTGCGATTCCCCGCAGTGTCCGACTGCGTCCTGCTGCGTCCAACTGCGTCCACCCAGGCTGCTGTGCCACACTACACCCCGTAACGCCCTGCTGTACCCTACTATGACATGAACTACTACGACTACCATTGTGATCACTGTTTCACTATCTTTATTATGACTATTATTGCCACCATTCACCACTCCCCCAACTGGTGCCGTCAGACACCGCCTACCAAGAGTCTGGGTCTGTCCGAGGTTTCTTACTAACAAAAAAGGGAGTTTCTCCTCGCCACTGTCGCAATAGCTACTGCTAATGCTTGCTCTTGAGGCAACCACTGTAATAGTTGGGGCTTCGTAAAGTACAGAGTTTGGTCTAGACCTACTCTATCTGTAAAGTGTCTCGAGATAACTCTTGTTATGATTTGATACTATAAATAAAATTGAATTGAATTGAATTGATTGTTCTCCAACTGTCTTCATCATTCTGAAACTAGAATAAAACAAATGTTGAGGATGACTCATTTTCACTTCTGCCACCTAAAAAGAGGCAAAACTTGTCTGATGTTACCATTTTTAAGTTACATAACATAGGATAGGAATTTGACGTAAGTTCACAGAATGAAAGACGATATTTCCCCAGTAATAGAACTTTTGCTCCATTAATTTGCCGGTCCAGCCTGAGAGACTGAGAGGAAATGACACAAAGTGGAAGTTATTTTAAAAACCTAAAAGATTTGGGGCTTTTGAGAAAACATTCGGGGCTGGAGCCCCAGAAGCCACCCTCTTGCTCCGCCCATGCTTTTGTGTGAAACAACTCAGTGAACTACGTATCTCATCTCTCACAATATATGTCACCTTGCTTGCTGGTCGGGTTGCTCTCTGGTAAACTAGCTTAGCTAGCTGAGCTGTGTTCCACAACACACAAAACATTATCTTACATGATGTGTTTTATCCAGCGTCTTTTTTTAGCCAGGAAGCGAAAGAACAAGCAAGACCCACCCCCTGTGTGATTAACGTTACATTCCGGTACGAAACACACAGGCAAATTAGCTTCCAAGACGTCACAAATGCGACTTTGGGGTGAGTAGTCTAATTACGTATTTTCACAGCCTCAACAGTTTTACGACAAACTGGGGGTAGATAATGTGTCTACCAGCACCGGCAAGCTTTTTAAATAACTCATTACACAAGACCAAGAAAATAGTTCCAGCACTTAATCATTTAGAGGTGCTGTTGGTCGGATATTTTTAACACAGGCTAGCTGTTTCCCCCTGCTAGGCTAAGCTAACTGCTTGCTGGCTTTAGCTTCATATATTGCGTACAGGTCAGGAGAGTAAGATGAGGAAATTCCACATCACTTTGCCAATTTGAATGGTTTCGTTCAGTTCAGCTCAAAGATACGTAGTCACCGACGGGGTTTTTTACGCTAGGCAATCGCATCATCGTTCAACCGCACTTCAGTACGAAGATAAGTAAGTAAATACATCACTGTTCCTTATGGTATACATTGGGCACTGTTTTAACTGTCTTTAGTTCAGTAGTGCGTTCAGTATTTTGGCTGTTAAGTTCAGTTCAGTACAAAACTAGGCGTACAAGCACTGTTTATACGGTTAATAGCTCAGCAGACACTTATTTATATTTATATAACAGATATCACATCATGATTGTTTCTGTAGTTTTTGAAGTCTTTTAATAATCTTTTACCCAGCAAGTAACATTCTGTATATCACGGTGGAGCTGACGAGGATGTGCATTCACCCTAGTCTGGATCAACGGAAGTACATTTACGGGATAAAGCCTGACATGTCCCTCATCCTCCGCTCTCTGTGTGTTGCCATTCTCAAACTCTGTTCGCTTCAGGAAACAACAACAAACTGCCATTCTCAGCGTGTGGCTTGCTAGCTCGGTGACAGACAAAGCCTGACAGATGTACTTCCATTGATCCAGACTACCAGTGAGTGGACAAAACACTGATTCAGTCAGTAACACTGAAGAATAAGTCAGTTCACTTTAAAGATTTTGTGTTGATGATTCCTTTGTACATGTTCTGAACAACTGTAATAAAGGTGGTATCAATCCTCTGATCAACTCTTGGCGAGCATGCGATTAAGCATATTTCCCAAAATGTCTGACTATTACTTCCATCTAAAACTAAACAGTTGCGTAATAAAGACAGCTCCCAAACTTGATGTCATTTGGGATTATGGTCCATTCCACAACGCAACAAGCACCCAGATGGTTTAATGTGTTAATTATTTATTATATTATTATTATTATTATTGGAATGCTGCAGGTGATTACCAACCTGAAACCATGTATACAAATAATAAAACTCCACAATAATAGATTTGATCATGTTAACAAGGAACAACAAGCTTGAAATGTGTTGCTATGCCTGCATGACACATATTGTTGTTGCCTTCTATGTTTGTTAGTCAGTATTAACCAAGCAGGAAAATAACAGGTCTGAAAAACAAATCTGTTTTGAAGTCTCCAGCAGGCTGGCTGAGAAGGTTGCAGGACAGGTTTGTTGAGCCTCAGGGGCCTGTGGATCCATTCAGCTCCTGCACTCAGTCTCTCCTCACTCAGATCCTACAGTACAGCTTGTTACTTCTACATTAGGCACATAAACCATTTAAAATATGCGTAATCCTGACAGACGCTCATATACAGCCGAGTTAAGTGATCCCAAAAGATCTCAGAGCCATGCCACTCTCGCGCAGCCAGAGCCTGAGAAAAAAAAAACCCCACCTGATGACAAATCTTTGAACTTTCACTGCTAAAGCAAACACATCAAGTTGATGGTGAGTTTAAATGAATGCATGTCCAGTGCTGTTTGGGGGTGATACGTGATATGCATGGTTGGGTTTTTAGTATGCATTATTCACCTGCTTTTGCTTGGAAAAAAAGTGGAAGGGTGGAAAATGTGATGAATATGTCAGACAGTTTTTCCGTGTAATCTACAGACGCCGAATTGCTCCTTTTCAGCCCCACCCCATTCTGACACAGCCAAGTAACTTTGCTCAGTTGCAACACATTCTCACACACACACACACACACACACACACACACACACCCTCAGGTGGACTGCAGCGAGAGCAACGGATGGGGAAGAGATCAACCGTGGGGTGAACTCGGACGAAAAGTTCAAGTGCCAAACTTACTGTAAGGTGATTCTGTGAAGGCATTGCCATAGAATGCAACACGCGCACACACATGCACACACATATGCACACACACACACACACACACACACACACACACACACACCTCATAACACCTCCTTTCCCGCTGTCAGTATTCGTCACAGAGAGTCATGGCACAAAGAAAAGAAGCTTATCTTTCACCATGCGAGGCCTTTCAAAACACCACACTATCCCTCTTATCAAAACAATTTGCAGGAAAAATGCCAGGAAGCACAGAAAATGTAACTTTAGTCCTGTCAGACTCGGTTCAGATCACGCTGAACTGACCGGGGAGTGTCTGTGACCCATATGCACTGCCAGAACTGTGTACACTGTGGCACAACAGGAAATGCCACAGCCATGTCGGTGGCACCTAGACTGAAGATTGCTGGAATGTAAACTCTGTCCACACAGACATCACACCCATCAGCACTGTCTGACCAATGGCAAGGTGTCACAGTGCCACCAGCAGGTTTTGGAACAAAGGACAAAAAAATTGCACACTCTTAAACATTTTCAGCAACAACTCCATCCTCCAGGATCATCCAATGAGCACTGAGAGCCCTGGAGATGTTATTTCTCACTGTGTGTGTGTGTGTGTGTGTGTGTGTGTGTGTGTGTGTGTGTGTCTGTTACAGCTCCGGCTGTGATTCTCTTTAAGTAATACACAGGCTGCATCTCATAAGTACTTGCCTCCAGATCTTATAACTCAGGCCCCTGAAGGCTGCGGCCATGTGAGCCGTGACAAACAAATTCTGGTTTGCGACTTCTATGAGCTTCGTGTTGAGAAAATATTTACTGTGCATGTAAAGTACGTCCAGGGGCTGGCCAGTTCACGTCTACTGAAAGTTAGCAGTGGCGGACATCTGGTGAAATTGTAGCCCACAGCTGTCGCCAGCCTGACATCTCCTTGCTCTCAAATTTATCTCCCGCCACTGGGACATCTGCGTACGACATGCCAGCCATATCGAAGACATATTTGCAAACTGTGAGGAGGTTGCTGGGGACACAGTGGCTGACACAAGAAGCCCAAGGGCTGCTGCTGCTGCTGCTGCTGCTGGGCGGAGGGGGTCAGAGGGAGAGCCGGGGCACTCACTTAGCGTCAAGACATCACATTCTTCCCTCCTGTGCCGCAGGTCAGGCTGGGGGGGGGGGGCAGTTAAAGGAGGGCTGGTCTTTAACCGGGGCTCACACTGACATCTTAACCTCACTCATAAACTGCTCCACTTGCTGAGGAAAACAGGCCCTTGAGGCAGAAATGGCCACTGCTCGGACCAGTGTGATTAACATTCTTAAAGGATAATAACACTGTTTTGACACAAGACTCATGTGTGGTATGTTTTCACACTGATAGACACACTGTGTGATATGGTTTTGTATTTCTGAAATTTTTGGTTTTCACTGAACAATGCCAACAAATTTGCCTCTGTGCTGCCATGTGTATTGGCTACAAACATGATTAAAGATACCAAAGTAAAAGTACTGATTGATTAATTGAATGATTCTTTATTTACGTGTCATGCACACTTAAGTGCCCAAACCCTGATGTGTTTATACACCAACATTTCAGTTGCAGTGTTCAAACATTTCATAAAATTATAGGTTGTTTTACAGCTCGTTCTTAAACAAAGTATTCTGCCTTCTCTTCTAAGCTTGGCAAATAAAATCTGCTACAAAAAAGGTTCCTTTCTTTAAGCATAATTCAAATTCTTCATAATCATCCACCCAGAAGATATCACAAATCGAGGTCATTTTAGTAAAAAGTGCATCCCTCATGTCCTCGTAAACAGGACAATAAAACAAAAAATTAACCTTGTTCTCAATTTCAGCCAGCTCACATAATAAACAGAGTCTGTCCTCCTAATGACCCTGTCAGTGTATTATTGGATCAGTATTACTGATGCACTAACAAAGAAGTGCTACTTTACTGTGTAGTTGGTCAAAGTCACAAATCACATTTTATAGAATCACCATGTTTTGTATGTTAAATCTTTATCTTAAAAGTAACTAACTACATGTGCAATACATCTATTGGAATAAAATGTACAATATTTTATTCTTAAATGTAGTTGAGTAAAATACTTATGAACTACTCAAGTACAAATAGCTCAGAACTGTACTTGTGTAAATTTTACTTTCTTACTTTCCACTGAAACATGGCAACCCAACAAAAATCATTAAAATGTTTTTTTTGTTTTTTTCATTCTCTTGACATTTTTTGAATGATGCTACAATTCACATTTGTATTTCAATATACTTGTTAAGTACTTTAACAAGCGCAAGCTCAAGACTAAGAACAAAATCAACAACTATTCCACTACTACTGATATTAATGATAACAATAAGAGTGGAAATGGCTCTATTAGTATACATTTGACAGATGTCAAACTTATATATTTTAAAAAGAGAAAAAGAGTGGCAGTCTTACTATTAAATCAGTAAGATATTCAAATATAAATATTACATTTCTTGTATTTTGTGATTTAACTTACTTGCCTTTACACTGCCCCTGAAACTTCTAACATTTAGATGAAACACTGTACGACAGTTTCACATACAGTATATGAGTATCTGCTTGTTGTAGCACTTTACTAAAGCTGTATGTCCTCACTGAGAGAACATTTAGAATGGTGACTTTCTAGATGTATTTTGCATACTTTTATAGACATTTGCTCAACACTCTGCCTGGAATACCTGTTGTCTTTGGAAACTTTGGCACAACATGAGCATGTAAACATGGAGTCTAAGAGGCTAAAAGTGTCAAACATAAACTCACCTCATATGTCTTTAATCCCTGATAAAAATGACTGAGGCTCATAGGAATATAATTAGACTTACAAACACACAACAGTGCCAGTGCTGAGGCAGCCAAAACCATAAAAAAAAACAACACTGATAAAGCAATTTATCATGTTTAAATACATTTTACTACTGTGTATTCTAAAAATATACTGGAACAGTGCATATCCTATGACTGCATATACTGTCTCTATGCAGTGGTGGAGTAACCAAGTACATTTACTCAAGTACTGTACTTGACCACTACATTTCAGAGAGAAATATTGTACTTTTTACTCCACTACATTCATCTGTTACAGCTTTAGTTACTAGTTACTTTGCAAATTAAGATTTTTGCACACAAAACACATGTAGTTTATAAAATCTGATGTTTTATAATAAACTAAACTACCCAACAATATAACGGCCTACAAGTCCAGCTGAGCTGATCAGACCATTACACACTTAGTTGATTGACAGAACTGTTTTGTTTGTTTCCAGATTCTAAAATGTGAGGATTTTTCTGCATTGAGTACTTTTACTTTTAATACTTTAAGTACATTTTCCTACTTACATACTTTTACTTCACTAACATTTTCAATGCAGGACTTTTACTTTTTTTTACAGTGTAGTATTAGTACTTTACTTCAGTAAAGGATCTGAATACTTCCACCACTGTTTTATGTATTGACAGTATTTAGAAGAAGGCAGACTATTTCCCCCTGTTGGCAAGAAGGTGAAGGTTAAACTGTAAACTTAACTAAATGGAATTTAGAATTGATTTACCTTCAGGCAAACTAGTGTAAACCATAAACTCTGACATAAATCACACAATGTTTTCCACTGTAGCCATAAAATATTATCATGGGCATCAGATTGCAGACAGCTATGTTGCGTATGTGTATGAGGGTTTTAATATGAATGTGGGTTTAGTATGTGTGTGTATAGCCTACATGTCTGAGGCTCCCGCCGGTCCCCTCCGCCGCAGCCTTTCCAGCAGCTTGTCATCAGTGCTTAGTGTCACCGCCGCTGACCGTCTGCCCAGCGTCTAGTGGGAGCATCCTGAAACTAGGAGCTGGATGACTAACATGGCAACACAGATACACTCTCACATACAGTACCAGTCAAAAGTTTGGACACACTTTCTCATTCACTTGAATGGGAAAGTGTGTCCAAACCTTTGACTGGTATACTGCCTGACATGTGAAATATGGCAGGGAATGCAATCATTAGTGAATAGTGCTCGTCTAATGTTGAATACATGCCACTATGGTGATTTCCATCAGTTACACATGCTACATGTACAGACTGGAGCTGTCAGCAGCTCAGTCAACACACTGTCACTTAACACCTAGTCTATATCCTTGACGTTTCACATAATATAATCATAGTAATGATTAGTAGTTATTAAAGTAATAATAATTGTAACGTGAGGGTTCGATATGTGGTGGTTGTATCCCTCCAGGGTTTCCCCCACAAAACTTGTTCAGCCGGTGGCAAGTGTCTTTTTTTGACGAGGGCCAGCCTGGGGCCAGTCCCAGACTGATGCCAGTATTAACGTAGAGCCAAGTAGTTTCTGTGATAACAGAATCATGGAAGGAATCGCCAAATTGAGAATTTAAAAACAAGCTATAAGAAATATTTCATAGGGCCCTACATTAAGTCAGTGCTGAAAGCTAATTGGAGATTTAAAAATATGACTATGTGTAAGTTTCCAAACGAGCCGCCCCACTGTAACCAGTTTAAAAAACGTCTTTAAAATACATTCAATTTTTTTTTCTCAGTGGCTTTGGCCTGGTGGGGGGCAACTTAGGCCCGGTGGGCCACCAGGCTGGGGGAAACCTGCACTCTAACTAAGAAGAAACAGCTGGATGGAGACGGTTGACTTTGTTGAGCAGCACTTTACTGTTCTTCACTCTTCATCAGCTCCACAACACTTCATCGTTTTGCTTAATCACATGTAACTGAACTAACCAATCAGACGCTAGCAGAACTTAGACTTAGGTAAAATGGGAGAAAACCACAGAGGTAGATTCATAACTGCTGATATAAATAATGAATCATATAAATACGCAAATACTGTAAATATGTGAATACTGTGTAAACATAAATATCTAAATGGTTAACTGTGTAAACATACAGCTGTGTAAATGAACTCAAATATATGAATTATCTTGTAAACCTTACATAATGATTTCAAATTAATTTTGATTAAATGGACTTTTGTTAACCATGCAGTATGTTTATACAGGAATAAAAACTTGAACCAATACTTTTTGTGTCATGGCCTAACTTAGTTCAGCATGAAGCTAGCCTGGCTCTGTCCAAAGGTAAAAAAATGGAAATATTCCAGGACATAAGGCCCAAAAACGTGCTAAGCTAAGCTAACCGGCTTCAGGCTATAGCTTTAGTGGTATCGATCTTTTCATCTAAGTCCCAGGATGAAAGTCCATATTCTCCAAAAATGTGAAACTATTCCTTTTGAGTAATGGGGTACCTGGTTGAGCTTCCCCATGAGTTAAGGCTAGGTCCTTGTCACAGCGGCCGCTGGTTCGGTTCCGACCTGCGGCCCTCAGCTGCATGTCATCCCCCTCTCTCTCCCACTTTCCTTACTTAATCTGACCTATCAAAAGCAATAAATAAATATACTGTATATATTTACAGTATATATATATATATATATATTTTAAGTAGTTAAAATGAACTCCACCTCAAGAAGCTACAACATTATGCCTCAGTAATATCAATCCAATAATAGAAATGCAATTTATTATTGTAATAATAAAACACTGACAGCGTGCATCCAGAGTACCTTTCCTTTAATACTTTAATTACATTTAGCTGATAATGCCTCGGTTCTTTTACTTAAGTAGAGCTTTAAAAGCAGGACTTTTGATTGTAATGGAGTATTTTTACATTGGGGTATTGCTACTTTTACTTAAGTAAAGGGTCTGAATTCCACCACTGGAGGAAAGCTGTCTGTAAGAGAAATAAAACAGAATTAATTCTTTGTGGTTTCGCAATTATTGTTGACTCAGCAGGTTGGCCTGATACTTTTTGTCTCAGTAATCCAAAACATTTGAAAACATTTGAAAAATGATTAGCTAAATGTGGGGGCTCTGGGATTCACAGTGCTTGGGGTCCAAGGTTTTAAGGCAGAAAAAAAAATCTTTAATGTTAAAAAAATATATTATAAACATTACCCCTTTATGAGAAAGTTAAATGATTTCATTTCATGTCATTTGAATACAAAAAAATATCAAAAGAATAAAAAATATTGCTGCTCTGATTTTTACTGTGCACAAACATATAAAAGTGGAGAGTCAGACAAAAGGTTGCACGTCTTGAATGTCCCTCTCAGCTTTTGTTTTCCATAATAAGAATCCAGGGTGTGTTCTGGGCTGTAACATTCTGCATAGTTGGGAGTGGATTTGACAGTTCTCCAAGTGTCCCATAGCCCTGAGTTCAGCAAACACGCTCCAGACACAACAGTGACAGCTGGGGGAGAGATACATAAAAACAGTGTCTCTATCTCCATTACAAGACAGCAATCCAGACAACAACCCAGTAGCCTCTGCGCGCGAGTGTGCCAACACATCCACATAGGCCCAGAGTACATGCGCGAACAAACACATGCACGCCTTTCCTCACACATTCACTCCTTCACACTTACTGTATTCACTGCTGCGAGGGCAACAGATGGAAAACCGAGGGAGGCGAGAAGAAGGGGAAAGTGCCACAGAGTATAATAAATGCTGTTGGACTTGGCCCGTTAGCAACCAGCATTCCTCTGACAGGTGTAACATGTTTCCCAAACAAACAAGCAACACAGATGTCGGAGGAATAAAAATGGTGACTTGAGGTTGCATGACCTGTGAAAAGAAGCCTGGTATCCAAGCTGGCATATCTTTGAGGGCTTTGAAGGTATTTCAGAGAGATGAGAAGACTGCGTGCCACACCAGTATTGCAAGAGTGTCTCGGAGAATTTGTCTTATGTTACCCGCCCCAAGCATCCCAGGCAGCTCTGGTTGTTAGCCGGGGCCATCCAGGGTCACAGGCACTGATGGGCACTTTTTAAGCCTCTCACTTTCTCGATCACATTCAGCTTCGGGGCAGTGGGGGAAATCATCTTGCATCACAATCAAGCAAAATAACCACTTGGACCTGTCGAGCTAGACATGGAGACTTCCGATGACCCTGACCTGCAACAAAACCACTTGTGCAAGGCCATCCCTCAAACAGGCCTCAAGTTAACTAGCTAATTTGTTAATAGCTAATTCAATTAAATTTTATTTATAGTATCAAATCATAACAAGAGTCATCTCAAGACACTTTACAGATAGAGTAGGTCTAGACCACACTCTATAATTTACAAAGACCCAACAATTCCAACAATTCCCCCAAGAGCATTTAATGCAACAGTGGCGAGGAAAAATCCTTTTAGGCAGAAACCTCGGACAGACCCAGGCTCTTGGTGGGCGGGCGTGTGCTGGTGCCGGTTGGAGACATTGATACAGATATATGATTCATAATAATTATATCAGTTGGTATGATGAACAGTGGATAGCTCACTTAGTACTGTTTTCATACACAACATGCTTCTTGTCTTTTTCAGAATTAGTCTGGATCAAAGGAAGTACATTTCCAGGATAAAGCCTGAAATCGGAGGTCCCTCACCTTCTGCTAAAAATAAAAAATAAAGAAAATGCAAAGTATTTTTATCTCCTATCCTATATATGCATGTGTGGTTTAGCCAGACCTATCTCCACAGCGCTGTGAAGATAGGTCTGGCTATGCAAAAATATTCCAGAATAAAAGTGACAAGTGTCACCAGAGAGTGAGGATAACTCACTGAGGGACTTTTAAGGTTTTGTTTTACAGGCTGGCTGATGTGCCTGACAGAGGTGTGTCCTAGTGTCGGTCCATAGCCACAAACTGCCAGTTTATCAGTTTGATGTTCTACTGTTGGAATAATAATTGGAGTGAAGCGCAGGCCGTATTATCTAGCCCAAGGCGTTAACTTACCTTTCCAGAAAGGAATGCAATCATTAACTTTGAAAGTCATTTGTCTTCTCTGAGTCCATGTGCTTCTCTTTGACAAAGCAGTGATCTACACGTACTGTACTGGGTTGTGAGTGTAGAGGAAAAGGTGATGAGAGTTTAATCCTTCAGATTTGAAATGCAGCACACCCTCATATAAAATGGCTGTTTAATTTGGTTATTATAAGATTTAGGTCAGAATGTGTATAACAAAGAAAATACTACTCAACGTTACTGTAGTTTAAGTACTTTAAAAGGTCCCATGACATGATGCTCTTTGGATGCTTTTATATAGGCCTTAGTGGTCCCCTAATACTGTATCTGAAGTCTCTTTATATAGACCTTAGTGGTCCCTAATACTGTATCTGAAGTCTCTTTATATAGGCCTTAGTGGTCCCCTAATACTGTATTTGAAGTCTCTTTTATATAGACCTTAGTGGTCCCCTAATACTGTATCTGAAGTCTCTTTTATATAGACCTTAGTGGTCCCCTAATACTGTATCTGAAATCTCTTTTATATAGACCTTAGTGGTCCCCTAATACTGTATCTGAAGTCTCTTTATATAGGCCTTAGTGGTCCCCTAATACTGTATCTGAAGTCTCTTTATATAGACCTTAGTGGTCCCCTAATACTGTATCTGAAGTCTCTTTTATATAGACCTTAGTGGTCCCCTAATACTGTATCTGAAGTCTCTTTTATATAGACCTTAGTGGTCCCCTAATACTGTATCTGAAGTCTCTTTATATAGACCTTAGTGGTCCCCTAATACTGTATCTGAAGTCTCTTTATATAGACCTTAGTGGTCCCCTAATACTGTATCTGAAGTCTCTTTATATAGACCTTAGTGGTCCCCTAATACTGTATCTGAAGTCTCTTTATATAGACCTTAGTGGTCCCCTAATACTGTATCTGAAGTCTCTTTATATAGACCTTAGTGGTCCCCTAATACTGTATCTGAAGTCTCTTTTATATAGGCCTTAGTGGTCCCCTAATACTGTATCTGAAGTCTCTTTTATATAGGCCTTAGTGGTCCCCTAATACTGTATCTGAAGTCTTTTATATAGACCTCAGTGGTCCCCTAATACTGTATCTGAAGTCTCTTTTATATAGGCCTTAGTGGTCCCTAATACTGTATCTGAAGTCTTTTATATAGACCTTAGTGGTCCCCTAATACTGTATCTGAAGTCTCTTTATATAGACCTTAGTGGTCCCCTAATACTGTATCTGAAGTCTCTTTATATAGGCCTTAGTGGTCCCCTAATACTGTATCTGAAGTCTCTTTTATATAGACCTTAGTGGTCCCCTAATACTGTATCTGAAGTCTCTTTTATATAGGCCTTAGTGGTCCCCTAATACTGTATCTGAAGTCTCTTTTATATAGGCCTTAGTGGTCCCCTAATACTGTATCTGAAGTCTTTTATATAGACCTCAGTGGTCCCCTAATACTGTATCTGAAGTCTCTTTTATATAGGCCTTAGTGGTCCCCTAATACTGTATCTGAAGTCTTTTATATAGACCTCAGTGGTCCCCTAATACTGTATCTGAAGTCTCTTTTATATAGGCCTTAGTGGTCCCTAATACTGTATCTGAAGTCTTTTATATAGACCTTAGTGGTCCCCTAATACTGTATCTGAAGTCTCTTTATATAGACCTTAGTGGTCCCCTAATACTGTATCTGAAGTCTCTTTTATATAGACCTTAGTGGTCCCCTAATACTGTATCTGAAGTCTCTTTTATATAGGCCTTAGTGGTCCCCTAATACTGTATCTGAAGTCTCTTTTATATAGGCCTTAGTGGTCCCCTAATACTGTATCTGAAGTCTTTTATATAGACCTCAGTGGTCCCCTAATACTGTATCTGAAGTCTCTTTTATATAGGCCTTAGTGGTCCCCTAATACTGTATCTGAAGTCTCTTTTATATAGGCCTTAGTGGTCCCCTAATACTGTATCTGAAGTCTCTTTTATATAGACCTTAGTGGTCCCCTAATACTGTATCTGAAGTCTCTTTAACATAGGCCTTAGTGGTCCCCTAATACTGTATCTGAAGTCTCTTTCCCTAAATTCAGCCTTGGTGCAGAATACAGCCACTAGAGCCAGTCCCACAATGAGCTTTCCTTAGGATGTGCCATTTGTGTCTGTAGCTACTGAGGAGGAGAGAGGGGGGCAAGGTGGAGGGTGGGGGTGTGGCCTTGACCAACTGCCACTTTGCTCATTTGAAAGCCATGTCTCTCTCTCTCTCTCATGGGTGGGCCAAATTCTCTGGGCGGGCAAAGCAGAGAAAGGGGAGGTAACCTTCCTCCTTATGACCTCATAAGGGGAAGATTCCAGATTGGCCCATCTGAGCTTTCATTTTCTCAAAGGCAGAGCAGGATACCCAGGGCTCGGTTTACACCTATCACCATTTCTAGCCACTGGGGGACCATACGCAGGCTGGGGGAACGCATATTAATGTTAAAAAAACCTCAAAGTGAAATTTTTATGCCATGGGACCTTTAACAATCAATTATTATACTGTAGCCTACTGTTTATTGTCAACACTGTTACAGTAGTTGACAGTCCACATTGAAGACTTGCCAAAAGTATTCATAATTTCCAAATCTTTATGTCACTCTCATACTTCCACTACACTGTAAAACCTCATGCTGTTATGCAGTCAAATCAAATGACTAATGTGTACATGTAATCAAATGTGAGGCCATTTGTAGTGATATGAACCCACAGAAAATGATCACCTGACTCTGTAGTTCCCTTCAGCTCGACAGAGCGTTTTACCGTCTGTCAGCTCACCGTTTTGTTTTTCCGGCTCACGACTTCACCGTTTTGATTCAGTTTCACTGTTCTAACCAGTGCTGTTTGCAGCAGACAGCTGTTTTCAGCCTAACCCCTAAACGACTGTCCGATATCTGCTCAGCACTAAACAGCGGACACATTTAGAGATAGCTGGTGAACTTAGTGGAGCATTTAGCAGCTAAGATATAAAAGATATTTTTTCAGGAATTCAAATCAAGTACATAATATGTCAATGTTGTGTTTACAGCTTGTGTCTGCTGCCCCCAAGTGGCAAACAAACTAATTCTGTTAATGTAGAGTAAAAAGATGTCACTTTCAGGTGAAGTTCATTTTTAACTTTACAAGATGGACATTTTTCTTTTGTGTGTTTTTATAGTTCACTTCATTTCATATTTTATATGGCGTTTTCTTTTGCGGGGTGCAAATGTTTCACCAAAACAAGTTCCTTCCTGAAACTATTTTGCAGAACCACCGTCCACACTTTAAGGTGAATCATGATAGTTTCCTCCAATAAAAGTAAAAACTGAAAAACACTGATACGACAGTAACTCCTTAATTAACTGCAAAAAAGGTCTGATTTTGTGGCAGGTAAAAAACTGATCCTCAAACTACTTCAAACTGAGCAACGCATTCTCATGAACAGGTTTGTATGCAAATTCTGAATTCTTTAAATCAACTTGCAATGTTTTATGGCAGCATATACACTTAGATGTTTAAAATGAAATAGATTAAACTGATTAACAGTGTACATTTTGTGGTGAAATGCTTTTTTTTAATAAGCGAAAAGAAAACTAACATCTGCGTCCTTACATCAAACCTCTTATCACGACTGCAAATCTGTCAATGATGTAATTAGTTATGTATACTAAACTTACTGCACCAGTATCTGCCCTCCTGGCGTGTCTCAGCAGTGACTCCTGAGTACAGACTCTACATACAATGTTAGCAGCAAATTAGAGCTTTAATTCTGGTGGAGTACCTCAAGGGCAAAAGGAACATCTGAGGACAGCGTTGGATCATACACAACAACACACCCACGCTCCCTCCTGTCTCCTACACATACATGCACACACACACACACACACTGGGCCATCATATTCATTCTATATCCTGACATTTAGAGCAAGTCACATCACATCTAGACGTCAGCCGAGTGAAGCGATGCTCTTAACTGATAAAGGTCGGGAAAAAGGGAACAAAACACGTAAGCTGCATCATCTAACCACGTAATCACAAACGTTCAGCGGTATAAGACGTATTCAGATCCTTAACTTAAGTAAAAGTACTAATACCACACTGTAAACATACTCTGTTACAAGTAAAAGTCCTGCATTGAAAAGGTCAATCAACTAAGTGATTAATGGTCTAATCATTTTAGGTGGTCTTGTAGGCCTGTATATTGTTGGGTAGTTTAATTTATAATAAAACATCATATTCTATAAACTACATGTGTTTTGTGTGCAAAGTGTAAAGTAACTAGTAACTAAAGCTGTCAGATGAATGTAGTGGAGTTAAAAGTACAATATTTCTCTCTGAAATGTAGTGGAGTAGAAGTAGAAAGTGGCATGAAAAGAAAGTAAACTCAAGTAAAGTACAAGTACCTCAAATTTGTAGTACAGTACTTTGTAAAAGTACAGTACTTGAGTAAATGTACTTAGTTACATTTCAACAATGCAAACATTACATCTAAAGAAATCCGTCATTATTTCAAATGATTAGTGACGCGACAGTCTTTTCGTTGCAATGCTACAGCTCAATGCTTTTGGTAACTGCTTTACCTGCAACTAAAATAAAGGCATGACAATTACAGAGTAAAATGATTACAGGTACAAATGTAGTCCATGGAAACCAAACAAAAACAAACACAGTTGGATATTCTCCCAGTAATGTCACCGCTTTGAATCATTGGGTGACCTGAATGTAAAACTGAAGTTTTCTTGAGGGCCAAAGCTACATAACTTTATAAATGTTCATGTATCTGGCAGTTAATCCTGTTTTTCGGAACATCTTTTTACAACTTGAAGAGCAGAAATATGGATGAGGTGCTTCGCTCCAGGCCAGAGCAGTGCTTGATCCAGGATACAAAACATGTCCTCACTCTGGGAGGAAACATGTTAACCCCTTCAAACCCTAAGGTTATGATACACGATCCTGAAGGTGCTGAACTTAACCGTATACTTTACGTTGTGGGAAACAGCTGCATGCACTCCTGGGATGAATGGTACTTAACCTTGTTTCCTGAAGAGAAAACCTGATAAGAGTCTAAATACTGCTGGCTTGATTTGCCTACATGCACTTGTATTTGTCACTCATTTGTGAACAGAACCAATTTTATCAGTGTACAATTTTACTTTCAAAGCTATAATACTTAAGATTTTCATGAAATTAAATCCTGTTTTTGATACTATTTATGGTTGGCATTCTTTTGGCAATATCCATATAATGCATTTAAATTCTGTAATTACCTCTCTATATAGTTTTTTTTGTTCTTTGGCGAAATCGGATTGATTTGTTTATGATTGTGTTTTGCCTATGTGTTTTATTTTTATTTTTTTATTTCAAAGTATGTTGATTGTTCGAGATAAATAAAAAAACTAAACTAAATAAAATAGTAGGCTAGTTTTCATTGTTACTGGCGGCATCCGCCATTCCTGTGCTGGATTCTAATTGTCTACCTGTGCATGAGGGATTCAGAGTTAACAATACAGCGTGTAATACAGCGTTACTGTAATGTTTCATTTTGTCTCAATCTCAGCCTCACTGTTTGCTCTTTACTCCTCTATCAGAATAGTCAGAAAAGTCCCTCCCCTTCCGGTGGACCCCCATGGGACCTTATTTCGGAAAAAATAGGAACGGTTGTGAACGGGGAGGGACACATTATTTTTTGTTCCCAATTGAATTGAGCCATGGATTACACATATCATGTTTGTCCATTTAAAAGATACTTTTGCAAGTCAATCAAGTCTTAGTTTGTGGTAAAACTGAAGTATAAGACTGTGAAAATTAGAAAGACTACTCACTTCAAAGTCACGTGGATGACGTCACGCTGAAGCTACGATGTTTCCGTGTTCCGTAATGGGATGTAAAGTTACTCTTGCTCCTTCTTTCGCTTCTCCGCTGATAAAACTTTACTGGGTAAAACAGATAAGGTAAGACAACGTTACATAGCTAGCTAGTGAGCAAGCCTAGCATCAAGCAAGGGGACATATATTGTAGGAGACGAGAGATGTAGTTCATACAAAACTAAGTTGTAGACAACAAACCTACGACAAACTGACTTTCTTCACTTGCAAAATTACCTTTTAAATTGACGAACATCATATGGGTAATTCATGGCCAATTCAAATGGGATCAAAACATGATTTGTCTCTTCCCATTGTTACCGTCTGGCTCAAGGCCAGCAACAAAAGGGAGGTCACACACAGATAAATTAGTCAAAAAGTAGTTTATTTAACTAAATAGACTCAACATAAATACAATAGTGGGGTGTGTAAATGTAGAAGACGTGTTTGCAATGTGTGGATGAGTGAATGAATGGTGTGATGTGTGTTGTAATGTGCAACAAACCAAACAAAGAACAAAATGGTGGATGGATGCAGTAGGACCAGCTGAGAGAGAGTGAGACTCCCAGGAGGGCAGTCTTTTATGCCTTCTGTAAGCCACGCCCAGATGGCCAGGTACAGACGACCCTCCCAGCTCCACCTACCCGCCCACTCCCAGTACCTGCAGACAAAGGAGCAGAACATGACAGGCAGGCAGATTGGGAAGGGTCGTCACACCCCCTCCCTTAAGATGGGAGTCCTCACTCTTTCCAACATGCAACTCCAACTGTTACAAGTACATTAAAAAAAAAATATGCCAAAAAGGTGAGTCAAAACTTTTCTGGAATATCAATTTTAACCTGTGTATGTCAATACAACCTGCAGACGCTCTCATAGCTTAACCATCAAGGTCACCCTCTCAGCAACCTTGGTACCTAGGAAGAAATTTAAGAGAGAAAACACCAAAATGGATAGAAAAAGATACTGCAGGAAGGCAAACCTAAGTCACTTAAACAGTCATAGCTCCGGACATGACATCAGCCACCGTATCTTCAGCTCCTTGATGTGGGCATCTTTCTTTTTCACCACTTCTTTCTGCTTGATGAGTTCCTGCACAACTTCCTCAAAGGACCAGTTTCCCGTTTCACCTCCTTTTTCTTGCCATGGATGTCCTTACGTCCAAACGTGATGTCTTCATGTCCTGTTAACTTTTTATCCCTGGCTTTGTAGTTTGTGGAGAGAAACATTAGTGTTTGCTTGCAAGTCTCCACTAAAGGGGTTAGGGGAACGCCGATCTCCAGAACTGCCCGAACGCCCACCGTTGTTCGTCTTGCGACCTTCCTTCTTTCCTGTCACAGGTTCCAGTAGGCTCCTTTTTCTCCTTCTGCTCTTTTACAAGATTACTGTAAGACATAGGCAAGGGAAAAGCAGGCACAGGAAATACAGACTCTTTTTCACTGGGCTATCAAGACAGGAACCTTCACTGGCTCGGCTCATAGCTTGTGTCACTGCACAATTTGAAAGCACCACGGAAATGTTCTTGGGTGACTCAGGACCTTCTACCTGGTGAGTTGGAGTATCCACCAGAACAGATGAACCAGGCCACATACGATTTCCTGCCAGGTCATTTCCAAGAATGATGTGTACTCCCCCCATAGACAAGGAAGGGAACACCCCCATGGTCACTTCACCTTGTACCAGATCTGAGAAAAGTGTCAATTTATGCTGTGGAGCAGAAAAAACAGTCAAACCCATCCCCCGGACAACAACACTGGAGCCGGTGTCTGTCTCAGAGGAGAAAGATAGCACAGAGTCCACAATAAATGAGTCAAGCGCCCCTGAATCTCTTAATATTTTTACAGGAACTTTCCTGCCACTCCCAAGCAGTGAAACATAACCATCAGCTACAAACGCAGCATAACCGGGTTCAATCTCCTCATTAGCTGAGGAAATAATCTGCTGTTGCTCCATCACAGGAACCCTAGTCCCCGACTCTGATGAAGGTTTTGTGTGTTCCCGCACAGCAGCAATGACACGACTTCGCTCTGCACGCAAAGACGCAGCAGCAGCAGACGATTTTGCTGGCGAATACCCAGGCTTCAACTTCAACACCGGGCACTCATTTCTCCAGTGACCCTCACCCAAACAGTAATTACAGACACGATTTCCCTGGAAACCCCTGTAACCTTTCTGTACCTTATGACAAACTCATGTTAGAGTGGGCAGCATCTCCACGACCACAGTTCTCCCCAAAAAAACCTCTATGGGTCAAGACAAACTCATCTGCCAATTTAGCAGCATCTGTAACCTTGCTTACTTTCTGTTCATTTATGTGAGTTACAACACGGTCAGGCAGAGTATTTTTAAACTGTTCCAGCAAAATGAGTTCCTGCAAATCCTCAAAGGTTTTTACCTGAGACGCAGCACACCATCGATTAAAATGAGTGGCCAAATCACGAACAAATTCAGTGTGAGACCGCTTCTCTTTCTTTTCTGACCTGAACCACTGACGATATGCTTCCGGCACCAATTCATAGGCCCTAAGTACAGCAGCTTTAACCATTGGTAGCTAATGAATTGGTAGCTAACACTGTCAGCAACACTCATGGCTGAGAATGCCTCCTGGGCTCTGCCAGTGAGCACACACTGAAGCAGTAGAGTGCTCTCAGTGTCAGACCAAGTTCGGGCCTCCGCTAAACGTTCAAACAACACAAAGAAAATGTCCGGATCCCTTTCATTCAATTTTGGAACTAACCGCAAATTTACAGAAACATCAAATGATGGAGTATGAGGAGCAAGCCATCAGCCCTCGGTGGTTCAGGCTGAAGCTTTCCCTTACTTATAAGGTCCAACCTATAGCGCTCCAACTCTACCTGTTGTCTTGCCTGATCATGGGCAAGTTCAGCTTCCCGAAGACGAACATCTTGTCGTGCCTTTTCTAACTCCATAGCGTTCTTGTGTCCATGCTGCAATTGTAGGAAGTGTAGCTGTTTCTGCTCTTCAAATGACAACCCAGCCCCAAAACCAGCCGGCACAGGTTAGACACTTTAACATCCCCATTTACATCAGATAAACTAGTCACTACCACAGGCACACTAGCAGACTCCACTAGGACAGGCAAAACATCCTGCTCCACTAATTTGGCCTTTAAGGTGTCCAGCAACTCATCTTTGTTTAACTTCTTGGGGAGATCTACGCTGTAATGGTCAGCCACTCTAAATAGCTGCTCTTTTTTGTAAGAATTAAGCAACTCTTCACTTGGACACCGAACAAATTCGTCAATTGAAGCCATTTTTCCAGACAGAACCTTTTCTCAGCAAGAAATACTGTACCAGCACACTACAGGTAGGCAAGAACACCACCAGAAACAAGTTTTCACCACCACCAGACAAAGATGACAGGCTGTTTTAGTTATGGAACCTCATTCCTCTGGCTAACTGCCTAACCAATACTACCTCTCTCACTCAACCCTAGTCTTCATGCAGGCTAGCAGAGGGATAAATTAAGCACAAACCGAGTAACCCGGTTAACTTTCAGCATGCTGAAAATCACCTAGACAGCCATGGAGTGCACCCGAGCAGCTCCTGAAACTGCTCTAACCACCTGCTGCACAAAAATAACAAACTAAAACAAAAAAAAGGTCAATGGGGACAACGAGTGCCCGTCATTGCTTATGCCTGTCAGAAATAAAGGTTCCAAAAGACTCACCAGCCTTCAACTCTGCCCAGCAGTACAGGAAAACATGTTAACATTAACAATTACCAGAGAGAGCAAAAAAATCTGTGTGAAACACTCCCAATTTTTTATTTTTTTTTTCCCAGTACTAAAGATCCCAGACGAGCCCCCATTTGTTACCGTCTGGCTCAAGGCCGGCAACAAAAGGGAGGTCACACACACTAGTCAAAAAGTAGTTTAACTAAATAGACTAATAACACAAATTAACTCAACATAAATACAATAGTGGGGTGTGTAAATGTAGAAGACATCAGTCGTGTTTGCCATGTGTGGATGAGTGAATGAATGGTGTTGTAATGTGCAACAAACCAAACAAAGAACAAAATGGTGGATGGATGCAGTAGGACCAGCTGAGAGAGAGTGAGACTCCCAGGAGGGCAGTCTTTTATGCCTTCTGTAAGCCACGCCCAGATGGCCAGGTACAGACGACCCTCCCAGCTCCACCTACCTGCCCACTCCCAGTACCTGCAGACAAAGGAGCAGAACATGACAGGCAGGCAGATTGGGAAGGGTCGTCACACCATTCACTACCGTACATATTTTTCCGAAATAAGGTCCCATCAGGTCCACCGGAAGGGGAGGGACTTCGCCTCTCTATTATACAGTAATGCATTATTTAGAAACAAATTAAAGTAATGGGATTACTTTTTTCCAGTAACAAGTAGCGTAAGGGATTACGATATAAAATTCAGTATTTACAGGATTAGGGTTAGAGTAACTACTCCCAGTAGCGCTCTGTTACTTAGACATTTAGAAGTCAGCTTGTTCAACCAAAATGTCTCATTTATATTCCTACATATGTTAAATACAATAGATGTGATGTGTGAGTGTGAAAGTCTTGCCACTGTTTAAAGGCACATAGGCACAATGAGTAATGCTGCTGAATGTGGCTCAGGTGGTAAAGCGGTCGCCAATCTACCAATCGGAAGGTTGGTCATTCGAATTCCCTGGCCCTGAAGTTCCATGTCGAAGTGTCCTTGGGCATGACACTGAACTGTGACTTGCTCCCGATGCTGCGCTATCAGTGTGTAAATGTATATCTGATGAGCAGCTGGCACCTTGTATGGCAGCCTCGGCCACAGAGTATGAATGTGAGTGAATGGTGAATGGTTTCTGTACTATGTTAAAGCACTCTGAGTAGTCATTAAGACTAGAAAAGCGCTATATAAATACAGTCCATTTAATTTAGTAAAGTAATGTAATGTACTATTTATTGAGTAATGCACAATTGATTGCAGTTTTTAAATAACTTGACCAACACTGCTCTCGTTACACCGTATTAGACCTGCATTACATTACTACTAAAATATTAAATTAACTGTTGACATAATACAGTAACGTGAGCTATTTAAATTAGCTGATACATGGTTAAATGTAATTTGCTCTTACCAGTGTATCGGCGTGTGTACTTCATCCACAGCAATCCCACCAAGCGGTCCCAAAACGTCCCAGTTAGAGTAAATTCCGGAAACATATTCTTAGTAAATCTTTACAATCATTCCCCAAAAGAACCAAGCAGGTCTGCCTTGTTGCACGGTCCAAATTGTCTTCAAAACTTGACATTTTCAGAGTGTTGCTCGCTAGCTCGAAGTTCACAGAGAGCGGAAGGTGAGGGACGGAACAAATGTCAGGCAATTATCCTGGAAATGTACTTCCGTTGATCCAGACTACTGCTAATGCAAACCTGAACAGCCTGCTGCTGCTTGACACTAAAAGCATACAACTGGCGAAAACAAGGATGGATTTTGATTGTGAAGCAGTCACAACAAACACTATGTATTTGTCACTGAGGTTAACACTGACCACGATCGTTTTTTCATCTACAAACAAAGACATGGTCATATTGAGAGTGGATCAGTTTGATATATTGCAGGGAGTAACAGAACAGGAAGGAGCAGCCACAGTGAGCTGTTAGATGAAGAGCTGCAGGCTGCACACCTCCAACTCTTCAGCAAGGTAACCAACTTCACTATGTACTGTTGTTGTGCTGTGACATCAGATTGTGGTTTCTATCATTATCAATCAACTGCTTATTAAAGCAACACAACTTTGTTTGGCTGCTCTGTGTTTCCTGTAGTAAACTGAAGTTGCTGTTACCAGGGGTGGAGCCAGACGTTGTAAATATTCCTAACTCTAAACCTAACCCTAACCCCTTTGTTTTAACCCAGACCTAACCTAGTGGGTTCCAGGGGCATGCTCAGGTGAGCCCAGGAAGATTTTGTTCCCCATTTACAGCAGCTATATGCACTATTTGATAATAGAATGCCTAAAATCTGGTAAATCATTTGGGAAAAACCTAATAGTTGCCAAGGAAAGAATCATTCTGTAGAGCCTAAATCCTATTTTGTATCCAAGTGTTCTCCAACTGTCTCCATCATTCTGAAACCAGACTTATTTTCACTCCTGCTACCTAAAAAGAGGCAAAAAAGTGTTTGATGTTACTATTTTTAAGTTAAATAACGTAGGGTAGGAATTTGGCATAAAATATTACTCAAGGACTGCAGCAACATTAGGACATCTCAAGTTGTGTCATGGCCACCACTAGGTTTATCTTTCAGCAAACATGAATCCTTATATATTTTGAACAAGGTCAGGGAATTATAACTCACTACTTAAGTGCTCTGAAGAAAAACAAAGTGCAAAGGAATGTGTACATTTTATACTGCCACAAAAGGAAAAGGGAACAAAATTTGGACGCTCATATTTTCTTGTCTATGACACGCTCCAAGACAAACAGGTGATACCATACGAGGCAGAGCGACACACAGTAAACACACAAATCAAGGGGAAATTCCAAAACTGTAAAAATACACTACGAATGATAAAACTAAACTGACAAATGTGCTCCCCATGCTCCAGTGAATCTCTGAGGGGCAGAAAGGCATGGGAATGAGCTTTTAAAAGAGACACTGGGGGAGGAAGAAAGGAGTCCCATTGCGAAAGAGTTGAATTACCATATCACTGAGGAGCAAAAACAAAGCTCCTTGAGAGCAGCGGGGAATCCGTCATCCAGTGAAGAGCGGTGTTGAAATGCGGATATTTCTGAGCACTCAGACACCACACATTGGTAATAAGCAGTGGGGGGAGATCACACAGTTGTCACAACCTTATACAGAACATCCTGAGAATCAAGGCTTCAACAGTACACTAAAGCAAACCTGAATATGGTTTGGCAGGGCTGGGTATCGCTGACTTCCCGAATCGATTCGATTCTGATTCACAAGGTCCCGATTCGATTACATTTTCGATTTGATTTCCGAGTCAATGTCGATTTGTGATATTTCAGTTGCCAAACCAATTCAGCTTTGATATGAAAGATATTCTATGTGTTTGACTCAGATCGATAACACCACTGACTGCTTTCTACAGACACGTTCTTGTTTTGTTTTTCATTGAGAATTATACAGAAAAAACACTGAATATAAGCTATATATATATATATATATATAATGTACAATTGTACAAGGTTTCCTCTCACCTGCTGCATTATTTAAAGTACCAATGTTTACAATAAGAATGGACCCCAATGCAGTTACATTAAAGTCCTTTTTATGTAACATGAACACACAGTAAAGTGCAGCTCTACAGACTCTATAGTCAGTGAGGATTGAGTGACATTTCATTTAGATATCTTGAGTTGAGAGGTCAAGGGACCCCTTTTAAAATGGCCGTGTTAGTTTTACCCTCGCCAAAATGTAGCCTATCTTTCATTATCATATGACACAGACAGAGATCAATTCTGGACTTCATGACTCGATATTGGATCATTCAAATGTAAATCAATTTAAATCGGAAAATCGATTTTTTTATACCCAGCCCTACTCTTTGGTGATCCTTGTAAAATTTGAATGTAAACAAACGTATCAACATGAATTCAAGATTTACAAATCTGAGCAATCAATTTGAACGAAAATAAAACTACTACAGTGTATAAATGCAGAAAGGTTAGAAGCCGATATTTCCTCGAGCCACGCAGTATCCCAGTTTGTTCTGGTTCCCGAGGAAAGACATGAGGCCCACGAACGCCTCGATGTGGATGGGCTGATTCAGGACCAGGACGCCGTTGGCCTTCCCAGGAACCGGCCTCATGGCGTGGACTTTCTGCGCTGCATCCTTGAGCTGCTCACGGAACTTCTGGATCTGTGGACAAGAGGGAGGAAGGATCAGAAATCACATTTATTTCCTGTTTGCACCTCTTTGACTTCACGCCTTGGCCAGGGTGTGGCAAACATGAGGTCCCATTATTATTATTATTATTATTATTATTATTATTTCAGAAGAATTCAATCTTTTCTGTCATACTGTACAAGATAAGTAATCATTAGGCCTTTTGATATAAGATTTTCCAGTTTTGTAAGTTTTGGTTTGTTTTTATATAGCAGCAAATTCCTAGCAACTTGCACCGAGTTGTATGGCAATAAAGTATTGAATCTTGAATATTTAAAAAAAAAAACACAAATATTGAACAGGTGGTCGAGCCCTGAGCTGTTTGAGTCTGTGAGGCTCAGGTGCCAGTCACCATCTATCTGAAGTCACTGAAATGTATATATATATATATATATATATATATATATATAATTATATATATAATTCCCCTCCTCTCTTAGTCAGCATGACAGCAGAAGCAGCATGTATGACGTGTTTGAAACACTGTTGAAATCTCACTACATAGTAGCTGATTGCTCCATTCTTTTCTCTTCCTCATGCTGAGTCGCCTGCTGTAATTGCTCATAAACATCCATGTTGAAATCCCCTGGATAGGTTTTGCAAACACACCATACTTTTGTGTTTTGGTTACAAAAAACACAAATCGGAATTTTGCACGTTAAGTAGTCCACACCTGAAACTTTTTTGAAAGTTTGAGTGCTGGTTTTCTATAGGTATACATTATATCTAATAACTGGGCAGTCTTAGGATCCACGTGTGTGTCAGAGGATTTTATTGGGTGTGGAAACAGATTGACAGATTAGACATGAATGGTATCTGATGCCTAATTCCAGCAAGTCATTTCTGTGTGATGACTCATTTAACCACACGATGAATGTCACCACACTGTTGTTGTTTTAACGGTATAATAGTTAAGTGTCTCAATGACTGTCAGAGTACACACCTCCACTTGGATTAGTCATAAAACCTAATATCAAAATATTTCAACAGATACATTCTGAGAAATTAACAGCTCACCCCAATCACAAACTTCCACAGAGTCCTGCAGCTGTTCCAAACTTTCAGTTGTATATGCTGAGATGTGTTTAGAGATATGACTCTAACTTGTGCCAATTTTCACTGGAAATAGTCCCAATGAAAGCTGCTGACAGTGAAGTCTGTGGATTATTCTGAAAATGAAGCCACAACTATTTGCATGGCTCGACACCAATAGTTTGAAGCAGGGTGTTTTTTTATTGTCATCGCAATATCAACTGCCGCAATAAACACATCGCAAAAGGCTGCGACATATCGCAAAAGAGTGTTAGTTGAAAGAATTTGTTGTATTTTAGCAGAATACTGACAGCAGCAGAAATGCAGAGCTAAGAACACTTTGATATCTGTATATTTATCACAAGTAATATCGTTATCGCGATATTCAACAACGTTATCGCATATCGCATATTTTCCTCATATTGTGCAGCCCCTAGTTTGAACGGAGCCTTCAAACAATGCCACACTGTTATCACTGATTGATCCACTTACGTCGCAGAGAGCAGCGAATGTGTCACTGACGTTCCTCACAGGGTGGTGGGTGAAGGTGATGAAGGGGAAGTCCGTGGCGAAGGGGTTCCACCTGGAGGTAAAGGAGGGCTCTCTTAGCCGGTCCCAGAAGACTCGCACCCCCTCCCCCTCTCTCCTGAACATAGAAAGACACAGAGGAACACAAGTGATTAAGTGTTTCTCTCTGTCAGGGACACGTTTGACTCAGATCGATAACACCACTGACTGCTTTCTACAGACACGTTCTTGTTTTGTTCTTCATTGAGAATTATAAAGAAAAAACACTGAATATAAGCTATATATATATATATATATATATATATATATATATAGATTCAGGTTAATCAGGTTGATTCATTTAGGTACTACAAATTAAAAAGGCTGAAAACTGAAAAACCCTTTTTTCAAATGCACTGTTTCTTGCTGCTCTCTGCCTTTAAGTATCTAATGTTAAAGTAATCGGGTGAACAACTAAGAATGTAGCTACCTCCTGATGTGAAACGGCCACACCTTCATGGACCGTTCTTTTTGCCTTACCTTGATTTCAAAAGGGGGACTACCAGACCTGTTGGTTGCATGGTAAAAATGTAAGAATAATATAAAAAAAATATATGGCACTAATCTGTCCTCAGGGCATATACTTAGTGTAAAGAAAACCTCATGTTTACCAGTCTTAGAGGTAATCTACAGTGTGTTCATCATATTAAAGTAAATACCGTGGGTTTTAATGAAAATGCCCTGGGGTCATATCTTTCCTCGGCCTAATGAAACCTCAGAAGACTGAGAGCAAACAGACCTCTGAACACTCGCAGATCCCATCTTTGAAATGATGTTGGTATCTACATTCTGTGAAGGTCCTTACAATTCTCTATTTACCGTTTGTCCATCAAATGTGATCTAGGGCTCTCATATCTGATTACAGTGTCTGTTCAAAAGGTACAGGGTCACAAAGAGTTTAAAACAATCTCCTCTCCTTCTTGTTTTAGGCCAGTGTTAATAACCTTCCTGCAGCATATTCAAATAAAGCTGAACTAAAAAGCAGCACAGGAAATAGATCTGTAAGTATGAGAAATAATGATAATTTGAACCATGCAAAACCTTGGTGTTTTGTATACACCAGTTTCCATTTACCGCACCTGACTGGACATGGAAATGCCTTTTCTTCAACAGCTCTACTGCCATTGTGATGCTCTGGATCTATCCAAATAAAACCATATGCAATCATCTAATAGGAGCCTTGCATAACCTCCATTTCAACTAGCAACTCCAGTCATATTTCTAACATGCCCGAGGTTCATGTAGCAAACATACAAATAGAACTAAACAACATGACATCATGACTTCACGTAAACATACACGCCACTTGGCTTTAGGAAAGTGCCGTTATCTGTACGTATTTTGATCTACGCTGTATACAGCGGACGACAGTCTGCAACGTCACAGCGTAAACACGCCACGTGGCTTTAGAAAGTGCCACGTGGCGTGTTATCACAAGGCTACGTCTTATCGCGAGGCTACGGTTTACAAAAAGAACAAACAGTTGGGATTAGGAAAACAAAAAAACGTGGAAAGGAAACATCACAGGCGGGACACGTAGTCACACGCGGGACTTGATCCCTGCTCTCCTGGGTGGAAGTCCTGTGTTTGACCCATCCTCCATTTGGTCAAAAGTATCGTGATGTTCGATTTTTCCCATATCGCCCAGCTCTAAGTCGATTCATTGATTGGCTTAATCATGAGTCAGCATGAGGAGCGGGTTACAGATGTCTGGTAAGCTCAAGTTTTCTAAATCCACACCTCCAGATTGTTTTCATTTTCAGACTTGTAGTCTTCAGGCCCAACCGACGCTGACTCAAGTGACATCACTTGAGACATTTATCAGACTTCAAACACAGTTCCTCTGGAGGCCCAAAAGGCTTTATACAACTTCCTTTTTTATTCTTTTTTTTTTTGGGGCGTTTTTGGCCTTAATTTGATAGGACAGCTGAAGGTAGGAAGGGGGAGGGTCTGACTTTCATTTGATATTATATAGACCAAAATAATTGATAGATTAATTGATCATTTATTAAAAATAATAGTTGCAGCACTACATATGTATATATTGTATTATGTATATGCAAAACAAGGATTTAAAAGATTGTACTGGAGATATTGTATGGGCAATATGCACTATTCAGGGGTGGCTTGTGGCTCGGAGGTAGAGTGGTTGGCGGTTCAACATGTCAAAGTGTCCCTGAGCAAGACACTGAACCCCAAATTGCTCTCCAGATAAATAGCTGTCCACTGCTCCTAATACTGGGATGGGTTAAAAATGCAGAAAAAAAATGTCAATACATTGTACTATGTGTCTGTTAGGAATAGTTTGTTTTTTTCATTTGCTGAAGAACACTTCTTCAAGTATCCTTAGAAGTCTTTGCACTATTGCTACATGAAAATGTTTTCTATTAGACTCAAAACTATATTTAGATTGCATATCATTAAAAACTCTGGCCCAACAGGTCTTTGTGAATTCATGATCGGGTAAACAAGTCCCTGACTGATTCAAAACAGTAGCAAGAAAAACCTGCAGTGACAGGTTTGACTCCTCAGTCTAATGTAATTATACTCAGAGTACAGCAGTACATCTTTACAGTAGATTAATAATCCTACAAAAGACACAAAGTCAGTGGTTCAAATGTAAACATGCTGGCAACACGAAAGTTTGTCGGAACAAAAGCAACTCTGGGTGATCACACTTCTACATGGAGGGATCATACTCCAAATTTGATGTGGTTTTTAATTCATCTTTCTTTGACAACATGATGTTTTCTGCCCACGCCCCCCCTCATACCAACACTGATTCAATATCAGAGATGCCTATCAAGATTTCAACATTTCCTTAGGCATTGTGCATTGTTGAAACATTTTTGCCGTACGTTATGCGAGTCATTTGCCTGCTGCATACTTTTTTAACACTGAGAATGTAATATTTGTGTAGGTCTGACACTAAACCCACAAATCTGCCTTTGCATCCTCTGTACTTCATGTGTGGATGTACAAACACTTGGGTTTATTTAGTGCTCAATACTGTGAGTACATGTTGTGCCAGCTTTCAAGAGGCAACTTGCAAACCAATTGAACACATTAAAATTGTGCAAACATGGCTCATAAAGTGTGGCTTGTTATGCAAATCAAACAGTTTTGGTGTTTTGGTGATTCTGTCAGGAGTTTGTGGAATAAAGAAATGTAATTGTGCAAAGTCTTATTAATATTGTACCCGCCGCTTTGCATAAAAAAGTCAGAAAGAAAATAAATAAATCAGCATGCAGGCGATTTCCCAACACTGTTCTGATTCCTTTAACAACCTGTCACACTGATGTGCACATTTTACCACATACTTTGTACAAGAGCGCTTCCTGCCAACCAGAATTAAACACCTGAGGCTAAACAATAGCGCTTTAGCTGTTCCTATGTCACGGTCACAGGGAGGGTCTGCATTACAATGCAATCACCACTGAACATTTTGTGCCTCCTCCGCAGCAAATGCTGTGCAGGGAGTAAAGGGGGAGAAAAAAAAAAAATTGGTACAAAAGCACAGCCCAGGCTGAAAAGACTGATTATATTTCAGCAAAAGCGAGTGAGGATGGTGAGGGTTACGTTTGTACACACTGCCCTTTGTAAGAGCACACAGCTATTGCTCTAGTATAAATGGGGATATAAAAAAAAGCTTTGGCAAATTCCACAGGTAAGCTATCACTGGGAGAGGGACCAGCCCAAACAGGCAGCGCAGGGCTGGGCTTTCCAGCCAGAGGCCTTGGAAGTCTTCACTGTGTTTATGTGGCAGAGCTGGGGTTTGGACTTTCACTGCGCCTCACTTAGATACAGTCACGGAAATACAGAAAAGGTGAAAGCAGGCTACACCTTCGTTATGTCAGTCATAAGTTACCAACGAGATACGGTTTGTGTCAAAAGAAATTTTCCAAAAACTGACTAGTGAACACCTCAATATTGAGGCTTAACAGAGCAAATCCACCCTCTACTGACCTTGAGTTCCACTTAATCCACTGTGTTTATACAAAACGCACACATGCATAAGAGAAACGCTGTTTTCTGAGCTTTAGGGCAAGTGACGAAAAAATTCCTCCCTGGGCTTTCAAGCGCTTGAGACTCATAAGTCAACACACAAGATAAATATCAAGCCCAGCTCCAGTTGTCATGGCAAGTGTCCCACATTGTCTCAGAGCAAACAAACAAATCTGGTCCGATTGCTCAATAGAGCCTGCAGGTTTGTCAGCCATCCATACATGTATCCATCCAACATGGGAAAGGACTACAAAGAGAGAAAAAAGGGTGGAGTGATGAGTACAAAAAAACCAAGGAAAACACAAAGAATTGAGCTTAAGCGTTATACACAATTTCCATAGAATGTTCAAACCTTGAAAAGACATTTACATTATTCACGATAAAAGCTGCTAATGCAACCTCCGAAGCCTAAAACATACAGCCATGTGTGGATACTGTGGATGTCATGATGCAAAAGCTGTGATATAATAGCTGCAGGCTGTTGGCAAAGACATTTCCAGCTTGATAGCAAGTCCACAAGCTGAAAACTGCTCCCAAGGACCATGAATTTAGAGCAGCATGCGCAAAACATTATACACCTATTGGTGCAAATTCAAGTGTGTATTACATTTTTTTCTAAATTTATGCAGTGAAAGTCCTGTTAATGAAAGTGCAGCTGAGGCCAGAATAACTGGGAATCACTGGGAGTCAGTGAAGGAAGCAGTGAGTGAGAAATGTAATCTTCAGTGGTTATGAATAGGCAACGTTAGTGTCAAAAAAGTGTTGCAACTCTTTTTGTAGCTATTAAGGAAACATTTCTTTCCTCATCTATTAGCATATATTGTGCAATGCCAGTCCCCAATGTCACAATGCCTTAACCTTATGTCCCAATACTCAGTATTTGAGGGTTTATTGTTTATAATGGATCCCCATTGGTAGTTATCATTGCATTGATGCATCGCGATGCGGACGTGGACAATTCTGCATGGATGCAGTGACAGACCATAATCAATTATTGCCTACAGATGTGACTTGTTGATTTTCCGGTCTGTCTGTCGTGTTCAGACTCCGCTACATCCAGGAAAGGGCTTTTTTAAGAGCAGATACAATAAAAAGGGGAGTTCATATATATCTTGAATTTGTTGATGAAAACCATGTGTAGCAATAAATAATAATATTTATATATATCGAATCGGATCGAACCGCTGACAGGATAATCCTAATTGACTTGAATCGTGAAGATTCACACCCCTAGTTATCATGGCAACAACTACTTGTCCAGAGGTGCACAGTAAAATTCAGTGCAATCAATGTTCACACTACATAATACATATAGCAGTTACAATATCACTACACACCCAACCCAACACATACAAACAGAGCAAATTGAAAGTGAAACCTAACAATAACAATAAATCTCAATTCTTTTGCACATCCACACAGTGAAGAAAGTCGCCTCAAAAATAACTACTTTAGTTGTTCCATTTCTCTATCATCTATTAAAGTATTTAAAGTAAAAGTACCTCACATTCTAGAAATTGGAAACGATCCAAACAGCTCTATCAATCAACTAAGTGTGTAATGGTCTAATCATCTCAGCTGGACTTGTAGGCCGTTATATTGTTGGGTGGTTTAATTTACAATAAAACATATTTTATAAACTACATGTGTTTTGTGTGCAAATATCTTAATTTGTAAAGTAACTAGTAACTAAAGCTGTAACAGATGAATGTAGTGGAGTAAAAAGTACAATATTTCTTTCTGAAAGTAGAAGAGTAGAAGTAGAAAGTGGCATGAAAAGAAGAGACTCAAGTGAAGTACAAGTACCTCAACATTTGTACTTAAGTACAGTACTTGAGTAAATGTACTTAGTTACATTCCACCACTGCCTGCAAGCTTAGAGTACATTTATTTTCATTCTTGATCTTAGAAAATGTGTGAGTTACGCTGCTTTATTCTGTACTGCTACTCTGCAACAGAAGCTTATTTAACTCTTGTTTTTGCAGCAGATTATTTGAGATGAGACAGTAGCCATGGTTTGTATAACCTGTAAAGTGAAACTTGGAGTAAGACGTCATTTTTGCAACTTGTTTATTTATGTAGCTACCCCAGCAACGTTGCCCTTCAAAGTTTCGCCTCACTGACTCCTCACCTAAATACTGTTTTACTGTTTGCATTTGATTTGGTTAAGGAGTGAAAGCAGCAGTGTCAGTGCTCATTTAAAGAGAATTGGTGGTGTGTGTGTGTGTGTGTGTGTGTGTGTGTGTGTGTGTGCGCACATCCCTCTTCCTTGCTTCAGATTTCAGCATTTAACTCTCCTGCTTCACATCACAACGGTCGTGGCTCTGGTTAAATTACATTATGCTGATGAAATCTTAACTAGCTACTACGTACTGACTGCCCTCTGCTGTCTGGATGTGTAAGCTGCGCAGGTTTGTATGGGTGTGGTCGAAAAGACTGCAGAATGAGAGGAGGATGGTTTGTAGACCAGATCTAAAAGAAACAATGCAAAGACTGACCCAAACTACAGTTTTTACACCTTATCGATCTGTATATAAAATCATAATGAGACCACTTGTGTCAACATAACAATTGACAATGTGAGGAAGAAATTAAATTAATTTATTGTAATGAATAAAAGTCTTTTAAGTAGTTGAAGATGGGGGCTAAACATTTCTCCTGAAGCCTTATTCAGAGGAAAAAAACTATATCTGATCAGATGAGAAACAAAGGAGTGCAATGCTGGAATTATTTCTAACCTTCATAAATATATATATATATATATATATATATATATATATATATATATATATATATATATATATATATATATATATATATATATTTCCTACAACTGTTACTGAAGCAAACTCTAGTGGGGCTGCTTTAAAACCTCCACACCCAACTGTTTCAGACAGGAATAAAAAAATACATGATGTGCTGGGTAATTAGTTTGTCTAGACAGTTTGGAAAGAAGGCACTTAAAGCACATCTTTCCCCACCAATGCAGAATATACTGTGCTTTTTACATCATGGGTGCACCTGGAGAAATGTGGGATGAAAACAAAATCATCTGGAATAAAAATACAGACACTCCCTGAACACTTTCTGTTGGCATCATCAATGGGGGTGGGGGGTACTGACGCCAAAATAACCGGCTCCATAGAAGGACTTTGATATTCTTTGTTCTGAAGCTGATGGTCTAGGAACACCGGGGTCAAATGTTCATGAAAGCGCTTTCAGTCCCATTCAGTTCAAGTTGAACTCTATTAATTCTATTAGAGATGCAACGATTCATAAATTAGTTGTCAACTTTTTAATTGATCGTCAGCTATTTTGATAACTGATTTGAGTAATTTTTAGAAAGAAAGAAAAGTAAAAATTCTCTGATTCCAGCTTCTTGAATATGAATATGTTCTAGTTTCTTCTCTCCTCTGGGACAGTAAACTGAATATTTTTGAGTTGTGGACAAAACAAGACATTTGAGGATGTTCATCTTGGGCTTTGGGAAACACTGATCGACATTTTCACCATTTTATAAACCAAACAACTAATCCATTAATCGAGAAATGAATCAACATGAAAATAATCGTTAGTTGCAGCCCTTCATGCTATTATAAATGATTCATTTCCTAAAGTACTAAAAAGTACAAACAAATGATCGTGGTGGCCTGTTATGTCTAAACTTTGATTTTATGACATTTTACAATCAAATGTTGTAAGAAATAGAAAACAAACATATCAAAAAAGATCTAGAAGCAATGGATTGTCAGGGTTTTTCCTGACTTAGAGTGAGCCTTTGGGGGGGGGCACACACACGGCAGTAAGCACGATCGGTCCACGGACAGTAAAGGCAACGAGTCTGTGTTACCTTATTTAACAGAAATCTATTTGCAATTACTACAATTGATAAACAAAATGTTAATCATGCTTGAGCAAATGAAACCCCAGTTAACAAAACTGGTTAAAAAAATATAATTAATATTTAAATAATACCACTAAAATCACCGGGAGAGTCTGGTACAGCCTGACACGGGATGATAAAACTAAGATTAGCGCTCGTAATCAAGTTTTTGTTCAGTTGTTCAACAGTTGTTTGGAGTCAGAGTTGCTATAGTGAAACAGAATGCAGAACAGAATGAAAATGCTTAGCAACAGTGCAATGCCTCAATGTGGCCAGAAAAAGGCTTGATTTTTCTGACGACACAGCGAAGGCAGCCCGAACTGTATGTGGACTTTCTAGCAAAACTGATTCCCACTAGCAGTTGCAGAATCATGCATGACGACATCAAACAGATGAAGGAATGTGATGTGGCGTGCTGCTGCCTTCAGCCGTCTCTACCGAGGGTGCACACTGACATCAAGTGGTCAGATGACAACTGTCAGCTGGCAAATCAGGCTGCAGATATCTTGGATTCACACACTCTTGGATGGGAACAGTAATACCTCAAGAGTAACAGCCAAGTGTCATTACCATGACAGCTGAATAAGCAGCTGGATCATATACTGGTACACTGATGTGGACAAATGAAGAAATGAAGACTAAATAGGGGGACTTAAAGTGAAGTGCAATCTGTAGTAGGGCTGTCCTCGACTAAAGAAATTCTTAGTCGACTAACACTTATATGATTTTGTCGATTAATCGATTAGTTGATGTAATCGACAGAGCTGTGCTCTTTGAGAGATGATTAAGACTACAGTGCCTGACAAAAGTCTTGTCGCTTATCTAAGTTGTAGGAACAACAAATAATAACTTGACTTGTAGTTGATCAATTGGAATCAGAAATGGTTTATATGAAAGGCAAAGGCTTCTGGATTATGCTTATTATACCAAAATAAAGTTTTGTATCATTCATTGAGTTTTATCATTGAATTAGGACAGAAAGGTCAGATTTGGCTTGGACAAAAGTCTTGTCGCATACAAAAATACCGTAATGTACGGTAGAAATTATACTTTATTGTGAATACACAAACATGCTACAATAACATCAGAGCATACGTAAAGTCATGGTGCCTTGGGAAAAAGAAAATGAGCTTGGAGGACTACATCCATACGTCTCGGCAATGACTCAAATAACGTATTGATGAAGTCATCTGGAATAGCAAAGAAAGCAGTCCTGCAGGACTCCCAGAGTTCATCAAGATTCGTTGGTTTCATCTTCCAAGCCTCCTCCTTTATCTTACCCCAGACAAGCTCAATAATGTTCATGTCTGGTGACTGGGCTGGCCAATCCTGGAGCACCTTGACCTTCTTCGCTTTCAGGAACTTTGATGTGGAGGCTGAAGTATGACAAGGAGCGCCATCCTGCTGAAGAATTTGCCCTCTCTTGTGGTTTGGAATGTAATGGGCAGCAATAATTTGTTGATACTTCAGGCTGTTGATGTTGCCATCCACTCTGCAGATCTCTCGTACACCCCAATACTGCATGTAACCCCAAACCATGATTTTTCCTCCACCAAACTTGACTGTTTTCTGGGTGAATCTTGGGTCCATGCGGGTTCCAACAGGTCTTCTGCAGTATTTGCAGCAATTGGGATGGAGTTCAATGGATGATTCATCAGAAAAATCAACCTTCTGCCACTTTTCCACTGTCCATCCTTTCACCAAGCTGTGGGCCTTTGCAAATGCAACACACTTTTTTAGTTGTCTTCTGTTTAATGCTGGTTTGTGAGCACTAATTTGGCCATGGAGACCACTGCGTGAGAGAATTCGACAAACTGTTGTTATAGATACAGGGGTTTCTGGTGGCCAGCCCAGGAAAAGGGCTGGCCCTGGACTGTCGAAGCAACAAACGGTCCTCTCGAACAGTTGTCTTACGGGGTCTGCCTGACCTGGACTTCACCAGTTTCTTCAAATCTTTTTCTTATCCTTTCCACTTGACGTTTGGATACATTGAAGATGTCTGCCACCTCAGCAGCAGACTTGGTCTTCAGGCTCTTGATGATCAGCACTTTGGTCTGTGGTTGAATCTTTGGCATGTTGTGAGAGGTCAGGTTGCACTTCACATGAAGGTCTGGTGTGCTGGAGTTCTTTTCATACACACCCAGGAATGTGTTAATTACAGTATTTGTCACAAGTGAAGCTCTAATCTGTGATTGGTTGAATCATTTAAAGACACAACAAGACTTTTGTCCAAGCCAAATCTGACCTTTCTGTCCTAATTCAATGATAAAACTCAATGAATGATACAAAACTTTATTTTGGTATAATAAGCATAATCCAGAAGCCTTTGCCTTTCATATAAACCATTTCTGATTCCAATTGATCAACTACAAGTCAAGTTATTATTTGTTGTTCCTACAACTTAGATAAGCGACAAGACTTTTGTCAGGCACTGTAGAAAAGCACAATATAAATGTAGTTAATTAACCATCTGTAAAACTGAGTTTCTCCACAATTAATCCTGCAAAAGCACCACTTTAAATCTTGTGTTTACCAGAAATGTGCTCATAAGTTTCTTGGAAATGAGTAATTAAGCATGAATAACCATAAAAATGACTCATCAACTAAAGAAATCTTAGTCGACTAAGACCAAAACGACCGATTAGTCGACTAATCGACTAAGAGGTGGCAGCCCTAATCTGTAGGAGCCTAAATGCAGTAATTCATGTTTGCTAATTGGCATACAACAATTTAAGTTCATATGTAGTGAAACTACAGTAATTTATATAATTGATTGATTTAAAAGGAACTTGGAAGGAATATTTACAATATTTACAGCATTTACAGTTTACGTAGTCTATATCCACGACGTTCCACTTCTGGGATTGCTCCAGTGCCGCCGGAAATTCTGCCGGATGTCTCTCATTTCGTCTGGATTGCCTTTACCTTCCTCTTTCTTTGTGTTGGCGTTCTAACCTCTGGTGGATTTGTGAGGACTATGGTTAACTGCTCCTCAGATCTCTGCAGGGTAAATCCAGACAGCTAGCTAGACTATCTGTCCAATCTGAGTTTTCTGTTGCACGACTAAAACTACTTTTGAACGTACACATGTTCCACCAAAACAAGTTCCTTCCTGAGACTATTTAGCAGAGGCACCGTGACTCCGTCCAGGGCTTAGCGCCACCCAAGACGATTGTGATTGGTTTACAGAAACCAAAACTTGCGCATGTTAAATTTGGAACCACCGATCGGATTCGAAACCAAATTTTCCAAACGAGTCCAATAAAGAAACAATTCCATTGGAATCATACTTTTTGAAAGGATTCCAAGTTGGAGCCGGTTCTCGATGCCCAATCCTAATATTCACAGCCAGACTTTTCCTACTTTTCTCTCGCATTGATTGTGTGGAAACAAAGTTTCATGTACTGTTACAGCAGTAGGGAGGATTCATTTTCATATATACATGAACTTTACTCTGTAGATCAATTTCTGCCAAAAAGCAGACGATGCAGGATGAACTAGACGAACAAAAGAAGAGACAGAGAGGAAGACAGGGAGAAAAAGAGAGAGGAAGTGTTGAAGATGAAGACTGAAAGAGGAAATGTCTGAGAGTCGGGAGCCGGCACTCCCGGGTGGCTTTCACGAGCGCTTTATGTATAATTTAACGTAATGTGCGGAGATAAAGCCTCCAATAAAGGCTGCGCTCTCTAAGCTCTTCACAGCACGTTACGTTTTATTCATCAAATTAGTTTTAGTTGGTTTGGTATCCCCTGAGCTGACTTTAAAAGGTTTGGATGAAAGGACTACATTAATTTTGCCACTAATCAGTTAAGCGACAGCTCCAAGTGACAGCTATGCACTCCTTAACCCCCCGAAAAACTCTCTGCACACTTGTCTCGCTGCCATGCCTGTTCTCCGGCTGCTCCACGTGTCCCCAGTTGCCCCCTGCACAAATCCTCTACATGCATCCCCTTCACAGCGCTGCCTTAAATTGCTGCATCGGCTCACTGTTTTCACTGAAAACTCCAATCCCTGTCAATAGTAAATCATGCATCATTTCAACCTTTGAAATGTATTAAAAAGGCTGCGTGCTGCATTTTTCATTAAATCTTCAAAATGTTCACCAAACTTGAGAATGTGTTGTTTGATACATGATTGTAGGATAAGTTATGAGACTATTACATACTAGCAGCAACAACAACAAAAAGACTAGGCATGTTTTTGTGTGTTTGAGCTTAATGGTTAATCGTATCCTAAAAGGGATTCGCTTTCTCACAGGGAATTTGACTTTTGTAAAACAAATTAGAGCACAGCGCAGATAATTAGGGCTAATATCTGTAATTCTCCAAGTAGGGTTTTTATTTTTTTATTAGCGACAAAACTCCAAAGACACATTGTTAAGTAGACTCACTGAAAATGACTAAAACTGAGACAGGACACCAGAGATCCAAGGCTTTCTCTCTAGCACAATGCTGTTTTGCACACTGTTAATACGTCAATGACTATATCTCTGGTAAGTTCCTGTTTATCACACCACAAATTACACAACATTAATAACCCTCTGAGGTTAGAGCTGCAGGTTTTTTGGATAAAAGGTATATGTTTACTGTTGAAGGATTAAACAAGGGCCAGTCTGGATCAACGGAAGTACATTTCCAGGATAACTGCCTGACATCCTGCGTGTGTTGTCCCTCACCCTCACCGCTCTCTGTGTGTTGCCGTTCTCAAACTCCTGCTTGGTTCTTTCGGGGAACGATTATAAAGATTTACAAAGAATATGTTCACGGCATTTACTCTCTAAATGGGACGTTTTGGGACCGTTTGCTGGGATTGCTGTGTAAATGTAAATGGACTGTATTTATTTGTATAGAGCTTTTCTAGTCTTAACTACTACTCAAAGCGGTTTAAAGCTATAGTGTGTAGTTTCTGCTGCCCCCATGAGGAATTCTAAGTAATGACAACAAAACTGTCGGCGCGTCCACATGATACATGAAGCCTTCCGTGACCACGCACCCAGACGGTGATACACTGGTAAGAGCAAATGAGGTTTAACCATGTATCCAGCTAATTTAAATAGCTCGCATTACTGTATTGTGTCAGCTCACGTAACTGTATAACAGTTAACTTCATTTAATATTGTATGTGGCGTTTTCTTTTACGGGGTGCAAATGTTCCACCAAAACAAGTTCCTTGTACAGAGCCACCGTCACTGCGTCCGGAGCGTAGCACCGCTCAAGACGATTGTGATTGATTTAAAGAAATACAAACAACCTAGAGCGTTTTTTTTCCTCCTATCCTAGAATGTATGTGTGGTGTAGCCAGACCTTCCTCCACAGCACTGTGGAGATAAGTCTGGCTATGCGAGAGTACTCAAGGGTTAATGAGCGGACTTACGCAATGAGAGCGCGCTTTGGGAAGCTGAATTTGCCACAGGAGATGCGGTCCACAAGGTTCAGTGGGATCCTCTGGATTTGCTCACAGTTGAACATGACAAAGTCGTACTTGAAGACCAGGAGTGAGTTGTCTGTGATGAGAACAAGACGCTCTTTTTCATTGTTCCAGTGATCCACCCTGAAACAACCAGAGAGAGAGAGTGTGTTAGACCCATGATGAAAAATCCTTTCTCTGTTTCTATCTGTAGTTCTATTTCAGTTTTTGGCTCACTGAAATCTTAACCAAACTTTATTCTTAGCAATGTGAAAATTTACAAACTTTTTTTATGTAGAATGCGGGAAGGTGAACAGAGGATGACTGGAAAGCCAATGACACCAAGACGGTGGCAACGGAGCAATCCCGGAAGTGGAACGTCATGGATATACTGTAGACTAGCTTGACTGTAGCTTCATATTTAGCATACATATATGAGAGTGGTGTCAATCTTCTCATCTGACTCACAGTAAGAAGTGATTTTAGCGTTTTCCCCAAAATTTTAAGTATTCCTTTCAATGAACTAGATTTATTACTGTAGGTCCAACTGATCATTAACGGTTAACCGACAAGCAGGCAACGTCCAGTTCACTCGTCTCGAATATAATATCAGCGTTCTGTGGACAGCTGCGGACTGGTACCGGGCGCACAGCCACAAAGTTCCGTGCATAGAGAGGAGTCCCTCCCCTTCCGGTGGACCACCATGGGACCTTATTTCGGAAAAAATATGAACGATAGTGATTGGGGAAAGACAAAGTATTTTTTGATCCTGTTTGAATGACGTCTCGCTGAAGCTACGGTGTCTGTGTGTATTGTACCGGGATGTAACGTTACTCACACGATCAATGGATCTAGCTCGTTCTTTTGCTTCTCGGCTGATAAATGAAGCAGGATAAAACACATTAGGTAAGATAACGTTACATGTGTTGTGGAACATAGCTAAGCTAGCTAGCTAGCGAGCAAGCCGAGCATCAAGCAAGGTGATGTATATTGTGGAGACAAGATATGTAGTTCACTGAGCGGTTTCACACAAAACTAAGTGGTATTTCGACTAGGACTGGGTACTGAATTCATTACTTTTTAGGCAACGACAAAATTGCCTCTTAAGTATCCCAAAATGCCTCGTCATTCAATACCCAATTTCAATACTTAAAGTGCTCATATTATGCTTTTTGGCTTTTTCCCTTTCCTTTATTGTGTTATATATCTTTTTTGAGCACGTTATAGGTTTACAAAGTGAAAAAGCCCAAAGTCCACCCCAAAGGGACTTACCATCTCCAACAGAAAACACTGTCAAAGAATTTCTAATAAGGGAAGAAGTTCCACTCTCTCGTTACTTCCGGCTTCTGAACTGGTTGCAGTTCCACCAGAGTTCCATATAGGGGGCGCTCACAGGCCAGTGCAGAATGAATGGGACTCTATGGAGCTATACCCCTCAAAATCCACTTTTCTCAGGATATAACTTTTTGTCTAGTTATTTGAATGTTGCATTTGAAAGGGGAGGCTAAGAAAATACACACTGCTGGGTGTTAGATTTTTTTAAAGTGGCTTTTTTGTTCTAAAAAGCCTTTTAAAATGTCAATGACATCATACACATATACGGCCAGAGATTCTGCTTTACGGTGAGCTCTGAGTCACTTCCTTTTTTCTCTCGAGGCATCGACAACACAGCTGACAGGTTAGGCTCTCCCTGTTAATACACGTGCTAGAAAGAGGTTTGCTAATGTTTTAAAGACCACGCCGAAATATTCACTCTGACATTCTGGTTCTGCTTCAGATGCCGTCAAGCGGGATCTCCGATCGTAATCAGTCCTTCACTGACCAATCAGCATTCATTAGCAGAATGCTAGCGTGTTATGGGCAACAACGACTCAATCTGTAAGAAATCGAAAGGACGTAAGTACTCGTTCATTCAACTTTCGACCTATAATCCATGTTGAACTTACAAAAACTACAATCAAATCTGAGATTCCTCACCGACAATCAGGCAAAAGAGACAAATTTAGCCGTCTAGCTCCATAGGGTCCCATTCATTTTGCACTGGACCGTGATCACCCCCAGTGGAACTCTGGTGGAACTACAACCAAAGTAGGTACAATGGGGCTGAATAGGGAGTGGAGCCATGGATGTATTGAGTGGAACGGCTTTCCGTAGACGGGCTTTGACACTGTTCACTAACTGCTCCAAACAGCTCTATTGCAAGGGCGTAAATCCCCGGGGGGTCGGGGGGTCAGGACCCCCCCCTTCTAAGGGTTGTCCCCCCCTAGAAATATCATTAAAACAATGCTGTGTATTGTAAATAACATAATGATGTATACTTAAATATCTGTGTAAGTAGTAAAACAATACAAACCCCCCAAAATGCTTTTTAAGTTTAGAAACATTTTGAGTCCCCCCTCCCTTGCCTCACAGTGGTTTGGTCCACTGCCTGCTGTACGTTAGGAATCGGATCTGTACTCGACTCACTCACAGTCACATCGGTAGTGACAGGAATGTAACTAGTAAGTAGGAGGTTCAAGGCTGTTTTATTCACATTAAACATTGGATGAAGTTGTTCTTTTCTCAAATAGAAATGATTCTGAGTAATTAATGAATTAGTTATGACAAAAAGTTTGCTATGTTAGTGTAATATAATGTAACGTTAGCTAGCTTGTTGGATAGAAATGCACCCACTACAACTAACGTTACCACGGCGATAAGCCTAACGTTGTGTGTGTGAACTGATATTAGGGTTAATATTGGAGATCTACAGTTGTGTTTGAAGTGGCTGATCAGTTAAATATATATCCTCTGTCCCAGACGAAACCTAATATTTATGCGGAGGACGCAAGATCATTTTATAATTATAATATGACCGTGTGGTGAACCTATGAACCTAATTCATATTTGATGAGCTTTACCAGTGGCTCACTAATTTACATAATGATCAGCTAATTTAACAAGTGTACAAAAATATTGTATTTCTTTTATATGTGGTCACTTTTTCAAAATAAGTCATTATGTTTTAAGGTATTTTTGTGGCTTGTGTACACGTCCTCTACGAGTATTATTGTGGCTGTATTATTTGTGTCCCCTTCAAAAATTACTCTTCAGAAATTTTATGTTTATTGTCCCCCCCTACTGTTAGATCAGATTTACGCCCATGCTCTATTGTAGTCCAGCCTTTACTTCAGAGACAAACGTGGTCACTCTGTAACACGTTATAATGCTCACCTAGCTGCTAGTGTGGCACTCCCTCATGCTCTGCAACTGACAAGCTAGCAGTACTTACTGAGCATGTGCGACTCCCAACAAAGATGGAACAGAAGTGAGATGTCTCACTCTGTAGCTAAAACAGAGAGCTCAACACACAGGGTGAAAAGAGGAGCTGCAGCAATGTGCAGTACAACAAAAATATGGTGTTTTCTGAAAATTAAACCACATAAACGTATTCTGGTACAACCTCTAAATACAATTATAAACCTGAAAATTAGCATAATATGAGCACTTTAAGGAGTAAATCTCATCAGTGTCAGTGAGCCAATCAGCACGCAGCATGCTTCTACCAAGATCTAATCATGTCTGTGATTGGCTGTCTAACGTTACACGCCTTAGAGACAGGCAGGAAAAACTCTACGTTACACAGAGACGGGGCTCACATAGTAGGAGCTGAGAAATAAATAAAGAGATTTGTCCCGTAATGTATAATGTTGTCATTTCTTTTTGTTTCATAAAATTGGTATTGAAAAAAGTATTGTTTAGGAACCGGTATCGAAGTAACGGTATTGGTATCAGTAACGGTATCGAAGATTTTTGAACGATACCCAGCCCTAACTACAACAAACCTACAAAAAACTGTGACTTTCTTGACTTACAAAATTATCTTTTAAATTGACGAACATCATTTCAGTCAGACAACTCACATTTGAAATGTTTATTATAACAGCAGAACATTGGGTTTGGCGGCCAGACTCCGACCTCATCACTCCCCGCAGTTTAGGTTTACATGAGCTATTATGGAGTAGCTTCCCCCTGACAGGAGCGTGCAGGTGGATGCTGGGGTGGTGGTGGGGCTGAAAGCAGGCAGCGATACAGCTGCAGGGCAGCAGCAGCATTGGCAAGGCGGAGATGGGGAAATTGTGCAGCTTAAATAGACCGCCAAATTGAGGGGGTGTGTTTGGTAAATGATACGGAGAGTGAGGCATTACACCATATGTGTAATTCATGGCTCAATTCAAACGGGATCACAATTATCATCTTCCAGTATCTTCAGTTACCTTTTATCTTCTCTTTTAATAATCAACTGTTACTGAAAATTATTTTCACACTTTGACACTAATTGGAAAAAACCCTATTTTAGTCTTTGTGCATAAATAAAACCACCTACTATACTCTATGTGTAAGTCTTTTATGATTAACACATCTCAGAAAATAAATTAGCAAAGGGGAAATAAATAATCAAATCAAGAACAAATAATAAAAATAAAAGAGGAACAGTCAAATGAGTAAAAGTAGATGAATTGAGATCATCTTGCTTTTTCTAAAGCGAGTGACAATCCCTGAGCAGAGCAAGATTTGAGGAATTTCTCATGCTTTTCTGACATTAGTCCCCACCGGCCTCCCTCTGGGAAATTCAGCAGCAGTGTCACAGAATTACCATATAATGCACTCTCTGTGTTGCTTTATCCTGCTTCTGTAGCAACGGTAACTGCGGGCACAATGTAGGACAAACTTTAACGTGTGTTGGACAGAGCTGCATAAATGGGATGTATTATTCATTCTCACATGGCCAGCCTTTTAAATGTTTCCTGAAAGCTTGTGCAGGAGTGATACAACCTGACAAAGTGCACTTGGTGAATGTCTGGCAGTCTCTGTGTTCCAGGCAGTTAGTTCAATACCTCTGCATTGACTTATTCTTGGAGTTGGGTTTGATAAGAACATTGATATTAGGTTCACGTAATTAATGAGGACGTTTCTATCTAATCATGCTGAGGCAATATGGGCTTGTACTGTAGTATATCATACAGAATTGGGGAACCACAACGAGTGGCCTCAGAGCCGGTTCCAACTGCCTCGAGCTGTGCTATTTTGGGCCCAGCGTTACAGAGGAGCACTCGGAGAAACCACGCCGTGCCAGTGTCGTGCAGACACCTGTCCCACTTCAAGAGGAGTCAGCTCCGGTGTCTCGTGGCAGAAACACTTTCTCTGTGTAGCGTTAGGCGTTTTTTGCATCAACTTTAATATCGGACCATTTCTTTTTAATTTGGGCCACGGTCCGACCTCTGAAGCTGTGGCATTAACAGCTTTTTTTGGCGTTAGTAATGCCCACACTGTGCTCTCCAAACAGATTTTCCTCTTTTCCACCTCTCAGACAAGAACTACAACTTCACATTGAGTGAAAGTCCTGTGCTTTTTTTTCCTCTCTGTGCATGATGTTGGTATGGATGAATATTAATTTGGGGCATTTCACTGACTATTTAAGGGCAATTATGGGCATGACATGAAGCCGCCAAAGCTGCGCCACATTTAGAGTCGATTGTGATTTATAAAGGGAATCCGGCGTAGGACATGCGTGCGCACGGTTTTATACAGTACAGTCTATGATCGCTACGCAGTAACTTCAACCGTAGGGACAACAACACTAATTAGTTATATTGCAACATCGTGTTTACAGGTGTGTCAACTGCAGCGGCTGTGAGAGAAGGAAACGAGATGAATGAGGACAGAAACGTTAACATAAATATTCCCAAAGAAGTCCCATTCACCTTGTCTCACTTCACCATCAACGAAATGTTCAGTTTAATGTGAATTAGAGCAGCCGATAGCCCGCTAGCTCACTACACAACGCCTCAGCTAATGTCGTGTCAACCCGCAGTGATTTAATACAGCAGCTGGGTGAATGAATTTGTTCACCTAGCTAGCGATAGCAGGGCAGCAGCCCATCACATCCCAACTCATTTTGACGGTAAAATATACGGCTACTACCACACCTGTAAGAGGGGATAAAAAGCGTGCCAGACCGTGGCTTTTGCCAGAAATGTATTCGCTGCAAACAGCTGGCTATCGGGTAGCTCGTCACTGGAACAAGGTCGGCACACACACCAGTCTGATGGCAAGCAAGGAGGAGGAGATACTGCGGTGTTGAGTGACAGATGGAGGGTTGCATGAAACAGATAGAGTTTACGTTGCTGTGGACGCAGGATTCCAGCCATAGAGACGAAACAGGCTATTTTCTTTAGCGAAAGCAATACTATCGTTTATAAATCAATATTTTGTGACCGCCTTGCTCTACATTATGTTGTGGTGTTGAGTCTTTTGTTTCCCTGTTTTTTGACTATTATTATGTTGTGTATATTTCTGTTTGTTTTCTGTATTTCCCTGTTGATTGTGTATGTTTCTGTGAGGATTGTTTGTGTTTGTGTTTGTGTTTCCTGTTTTATTTTGATAGTCTGTTTTCTGTCTTGTCATGTCTAGTTTTGCTTCCTGTGTTTCCCCGCCTTGTCTGATTGTCCTGCCCCGCCCTGATGTGTTTCACCTGCTGTATCACCTGTCCCTCATTTGCTCGTTACCTCATGTATTTAACCTCTGTGTTCGCTTTGTCTCTTGTCAGATCGTTTTGTGTCCTGTCAGTGGGTTTCAGTCAGTGTGCCTGTGTTTGTAATCTTCCCTGTGGTCTTTTGTTCCTATAAGCTTTTCCCTGTGAGTTTTTTCCCAGTCTCTTTGCTCCTGTTTTTGGTTTTTTTCATCATTCTGGACTTTAGTTTTTGCCTGCTTCCTTTGGTCACCTTGTGCTTGCCTACTGCTTTTTGGATCCCTTTGTTTGTTGGCACTCTGCCTTTTTTTGTTAATAAATCCTTTGGCTCAAACTTCTCCTTCCTGATCTCTGCTTTTGGGTCCTCAAATTCCCCGGCTCATGACACATTATCCCTTACTTAGAACCCATTCAGGCTGAATCAAGTCCTGCATCACCCTGTCGGGGCTCTTATTCGCAATAATGACCGGCTTGCTTTACGTTATCCCTTACATAAAGGTTCAAACTAGAGCTGAAACGATGAGTTGATTGGAATGAAAGTGTGTAAATTTGATAATCAAGTAATTGTTTTAAAAAATTTAAAACAAAAATGCCAAAAACTCACTCTGCCATCAGCCAAAGGCTGTGAACGCTGCCATCTACTTCTTGATCCACCAGAGCTTCAACGTCTTTGATGGCCTGATTCAGAGTGCCAGGCTGAGGAGACAGAAATGCACGGGTGTCACTTTCTAGTTTTTTTCATTGTGACAATCACAATGTGTGCACAGAAAGCTTAAGGAGGAATCTTTGAGGCAGATGCACAGCTGGGACTGGTACTCCAATAAAATGTCAGTGCGTCAAACAAAACGACAATAAACAAAAACATGAAGCCTCGACATATGAAAATGACTGCAAATGAAGAAAGCTGAGCATGCAACTTCTGTGTATAAATCTGAGTAACTCAGGTAGGCTATTTAAAGACACAAGAGAAAGCTTCAGTACATAATACAATCCACATCCAAATTGTCAGCTACGAGCATTTCTGTTTTCCAGTGCAATCCACACTCAAACTGTAGTCTTTACAACATGCTATTGCTATTCTATCCTTGCATATTTTATTATTTCAATGGCAAGTTAAAAAGATAAGGTGTTCATACAGAGGGCTCCTGATAGTTAACTCTAATCTGAGCCTGGCAACATGGGATGACTTCCCATCACAACCCAATCCAGACCTGCAATAAACACTGACAATATTTCGAGTTGATTATTCGCTATGGATATTTGAGGACTTGTGGTGTTCTTTTATTAATTGCCTGGTGTTTATATAGATAACATACATGTGTACATGTAATAACAATTAATTACTGAGCTATGGAAAAGGGGTAGGATTAAATAAGTGTATACTATTCCTAATCCTTTTCAGACATGTCTATGTTGGTTAATGTTTCTTATTGTTTATTGAATGTTTTGCTTATTTAAGTTATTTGTACATTTCTTTGATGTTTTGTTTATTTTTGATATGTCTGAAATAAATGTCTTCATTCATTAATACTATATATATATATATATCCAGTTTCCTCGACAACACATCTGCGCATCAGCCTTCTTCCCCAAAAAAATTGATTGTAAACATGAATTGTAAACAAGTATTTTACACAGTGGTGGAGGAAGTACTTAGATCCTTCGCAAATGATGTTGCAATAGCCTACCACAATGTTGAAATATTCAGTTACAAGTAAAATGAATGAATTTATAATTTTACTGAAGTGAGTGCAGATGTATGATCATCAAAATATATTTTAAGTATTAAAACTAAAAGCAAATAATCTGCAGCACAGAGACCTTTAACAGGGTAATCTTGTTGACTGGTATAGGCCTATATTAAAATATCATCCAAGCAATGTGTGTGTGTGTGTGTGTGTGTGTGGTGTGTGTGTGTGTGTGTGTGTGTGTGTGTGTGTGTTTTCATTGCAACCTAAGCTAACACTGGTACAGTAAGATGCTAGCATTTGTTTACTGTTGTACATGCCCCTACAAATTAAATAAATAACAGAATTGTGGTAACCAACGTTACAGCTGTCAACTAAACCACAGAAATGTTGTAGTGCAAAGCGTAGCTAGTGTAAAGAAACAAAAAAGTACTGAAGTTAACTTAAATATAGGTAACACAAAATTGTACCTAGCTTAAGTAACGTTAACGTTAGCCTAACACTTGATCGATTTTCATGAATTTCAATTAAGCCAGAAGTTGGAACGTGATGTGAAATTTCAAAAACTGTTATCAAGGGGAAATGTAAAAGTCTTTACCCTCAACACAAAGAACCTCCTGATCTTAAACTGGACCAGAGGTGACTCCACAGAGTAGTCACTATGCTGGAGGCGGGCCTCTCCGATCACCCCTGCTGCTGCCCGCTCCTCCGTACCCTCCGCGGGGGCAGGAGGCTGAGTGTGCTCTGCCCGCTTCTCCGTGCCCTCCGCGGGGGCAGCAGGCTGAGTGTGCTCTGCCCGCTCCTCCGTGCACTCTGTGGAGGCAGCAGGCTGAGTGTCCTCCGGGCCGCCGGGAGAAGAGCTGAGCTGATGCTTCTGCTCCTTACTTGGCGCACCTTCCTCCTCAGCTTCTGCCATCATGATGGGGCTTCACAAAACCTCTTTAAAAAGATTAACAACACTTAGCCTATGTGTAGCTATTTATCAAGTGAAAGACGGGCAACTTCTTCTTTAGTTAGTAGTAGTATATATTTTGACTCAACTGAAGGGAGGCTTTTATGAATTGACAATCTTCCCTCTAGTTGCAGGTAAATAAACGCTACATAACTTCTCTAGTATCGAAACTTAAGTCGCTTCAAACATATTTACTCCCTAAATCTTTTGATTTGAGTCAACATTTCAAAGTGATAGTACTATAAAGAAAAAGAGGATTTGCTTACCACTAATTATCGATGTTACAGAAGGTGGTAAAATGTACAGTAGATTAAAGAGGCAGTAGCAACAGGTGCATCACTTCCTTGTTCCGAGTTTGTTTAATGGGCGTGCACAGCAGAACTGGCTGCGTCTCAGAGAAGCTTACTCTGGTCTGATTTACAGTGTGACAAACCTTACACACTGCGCACTTACTGCACCTATATGTATACTAATCTATAAATAGGTGCCTTGCTGGTTTCTGGACATGTTTTATACTTTACTGGATTAATATCATCCTAGTTTTTATGTATTATGTTTTGTTATGAGACTGGGTAAGGGGTTTAACTTTACTGTATGTCTCTTAATGACTCCACTATCTCCAACGTGCATGACCAGATTTACCTGTTATGCCACTGGCCAAGTTTCTTTGTGCTTTGTGTATGTTTTTGTGTGTCAGTCTGTTTGAAGCAATTTGATTAAACTCCACACCGAAGGCCCCACTTAGGAAAACAACTCCTCTTAAACATTCTTTCTTAATGTTATTTCGTTATATGTATGTGCTATTTGTTTCTGTATTTATTGTTTGTTTATTTCATATTAATGTTTAAATATGTTTATATGTATGCACCAAACCAAAGCAAATTCCTAGTAAGTGCTACTTACCTGGCAATAAATCTTTTCTGATTCTGATTCTGAAGTAACAGCAAAAGTGTTTCATGTTGATGCTCTTATTTTCTTCTATTAGTCAGCACTAAATGGCATTGGAAACAGTCCATATACTGTCATTTTGATAGGATCTATCTGGGGTGTGTCCCGTCAGACCACTTATCACCAAACTGGTTCAGGGAAATCTGCATGATCAGGGCAAACTGGTTATTGTTATCATATCTACTAGGTAGGCCCAAACGCAGATGCCAGGAGAACTACGCACATAAGATATTTCGGCTTTACTTTACAGTAAGGTTTAAACTAATCTAAAATGTATTTAATTCATTAATCTAATAATCTATTTTATTACCAAATTTCTGTTAGCATAGGATCAAGACTAAGGAACAATAACTTAGGCCAGGGGTCTTTAACGTTTTTTTAAGCAAAGGAGGCGTTATTATGGATCCCACATAACGTCCAGGCAAGACCCGCCCTATGAAGCAGCTCGATTGGTTGGGGTTAGGCATTGACCTTGAGTGGTTAAGGTTAGGATAGCCAATTAGTCAGAGAATAGGATCTGAACAAATAGGGTTACGTTACCTAGCGTAAGCATGGACGCCTGGCCAATAGTAGTGTGTAAATGCTATTGAAGGGCGGGTCTTGCCTCGAAGTTGAGTGTGTTCCATAAGAAAGTTTAAAGCTACATTGTGTAAGAATGAAAGAAAGTCATGACCGAAAGAATGAGATCCAGGGTACAAGCGGCCGAAATGGGTTTCCTCAGGAGGGTGGCTGGTGTCTCCCTTAGAGATAGGGTGAGAAGCTCAGTCATCCGTGAGGAGCTCGGAGTAGAGCCGCTGCTCCTTCGCGTCGAAAGGAGCCAGTTGAGGTGGTTCGGGCATCTGGTAAGGATGCCCCCTGGGCGCCTCCCTAGGGAGGTGTTCCAGGCACGTCCAGCTGGGAGGAGGCCTCGGGGAAGACCCAGCACTAGGTGGAGGGATTATATCTCCAACCTGGCCTGGGAACGCCTCGGGATCCCCCAGTCGGAGCTGGTTAATGTGGCTCGGGAAAGGGAAGTTTGGGGTCCCCTGCTGGAGCTGCTACCCCCGCGACCCGTTACCGGATAAGCGGAAGAAGATGGATGGATGGATTGTGTAAGAATTTCTCCCATCTAGCAGTGAAATTGTATATGACAACCAACTGAATATTACTTTATAGCCCCTCCCATTCTGATCGCATTTTAACTTTGGTCTTGTTGCTTTGCCTGTCACGTTGACGTTTTAATTCTCTTTTTATCTTCCTTGGCGACTCCGTATACATGTCGTCCCCCTCCCTGGCATTCGTCACGGTGCCACTGAGTGTAAGAGGGCGAAAGGCAGAGGTATGTCCCTCTTTGGCTAATGTATTTTAAAGATGGAGGTATGTCCCTCTTTGGCTAATGTATTTTAAAGATGGCGGTATGTCCCTCTTTGGCTAATGTATTATAAAGATGGAGGTATGTCCCTCTTTGGTTAATGTATTATAAAGATGGAGGTATGTCCCTCTTTGGTTAATGTATTATAAAGATGGAGGTATGTCCCTCTTTGGTTAATGTATTATAAAGATGGAGGTATGTCCCTCTTTGGCTAATGTATTATAAAGATGGAGGTATGTCCCTCTTTGGTTAATGTATTATGAAGATGGAGGTATGTCCTTCTTTGGTTAATGTATTATAAAGATGGAGGTATGTTCCTCTTTGGCTAATGTATTATAAAGATGGAGGTATGTTCCTCTTTGGCTAATGTATTATAAAGATGGAGGTATGTCCCTCTTTGGTTAATGTTTTATAAAGATGGAGGTATGTTCCTCTTTGGTTAATGTATTATGAAGATGGAGGTATGTCCTTCTTTGGTTAATGTATTATAAAGATGGAGGTATGTTCCTCTTTGGCTAATGTATTATAAAGATGGAGGTATGTCCCTCTTTGGTTAATGTTTTATAAAGATGGAGGTATGTTCCTCTTTGGTTAATGTATTATAAAGATGGAGGTATGTCCCTCTTTGGTTAATGTATTATGAAGATGGAGGTATGTCCCTCTTTGGTTAATGTTTTATAAAGATGGAGGTATGTCCCTCTTTGGTTAATGTATTATAAAGATGGAGGTATGTCCCTCTTTGGCTAATGTATTTTAAAGATGGAGGTATGTCCCTCTTTGGCTAATGTATTTTAAAGATGGAGGCGCAACATGGCGGCCGTCATTCGAGCGACTCGCTTGTATGTATTCTGAATGATTCTAAATGTCAGATTCTACGCTTACGAGAATACTTTGATTAGTTGATGGAAGTAATTACACATGAATGAGTACATATTTGTGAAAGAACAAAGGTTTTTTGCTAAGAATCAACTCAAAAAAATCACACAATGGAGCTTTAACTAAAAGAGAGACGGATCAGGGACCCCTACAACATATATTGTATAAAATTAAGTTGCACAATAAACTGGGTCTACAATACAGTGTAGGGCCGCCTACGCCTTTACATACCTTTTTAGTGCATAGCTAAGCTATTAAAATAATAATTGTTGGCATGATTTTATAAATCATGTTTTAATGTTAAACATACAGTACATGTGGTACACTGAATGCTTAGGATTAACTGTATCTGTGGGTGGCTACCTTAGTGACTATCTGCTAAGCCTATGTGTTTGATTTATATTTGCTAATAATATGTTGGATTCATGTTAAGACATTTTAAAAAAATTTAAGAAACTTTCAAAAAATTAATAATTTGGTGGCCCCCCCTGCAGTAACTCTGAGGACCCCCTAGAGGTCCTGGACCTCCTGTTGAAGATCCCTGATTTAGGCTGCTGCCTAGATTAAATTTACAGATTTGTGCAACACACTATTTATACTGTTCATGGAGATTTAGCGCGTTTTGATTTTCTGTCTCAAGCTCTGTCAACGTTCCTGTCTTGACATCTTTTCTTAAAATACATGGCATTCATGATTCAACTGGACAATAACACAATCAAGCAATTGTGGGATAAATCAGATCATTGAAAGCGAACAAGACTTTTTCCTCCCACAAATCCTTGAATAGCATCCCCATTTAAACATCAGTCTAAAGCTAATGTTTTCTGACATAGCATACTGTGAAGCCACTCATTCCAAATCACAACTCTGTCAGCGTGCGCTTCCAAACGCCTAGTTGGAAGTTTAAAACCAATCCAGTTGTAATCCACAGCCATCAAAGACATGTAAACACATTTCTAAAGGAATTCTTTCTTCACGGTTGCTTAGCTACTCCCACAGAGATTTTCATTTTACTATTGTGTGAATGGCCAGCAGTTTTTAGTCCACATCTCTTTTAGGATTTTTTTGGGTCTGCAGTCAAGTAATTACTTCTAATCAATCCAGAGCTTCTTTGCTTCAGAACACATTTTCTACACTTTTCCTCTGCTCCAATAGAAGCACTGGTGCACTGCTCTTTCTTTATTTGTTCGTGATAACTGCAAACTAAAGACCATTGCATAATTGAATCACAGACCTGGTGGTAGTTTTATGGAAATATCTCAGCATGACACCTCCATTACATTGGATTTCTGCTGCCTGCCACACACTTTTAAGTAAACCAGTGAACCTAGAAACCTTTTTCCCCTTGATGCATCATATCACTCAGAGAAGCGTGGATAAGAATAATCTATATTGTTGTATGTAGGCCAAGTAAATGAACACTGCATAACTGGAAATGCTCACTGTTGCCAGGCTGTAAGCGTTTCAGTTGGTATCTCCTTTAGTTTATGCTTCAGTCTCTCCATGCAGCTTTTTGCTCCAAAGGCATATATGTTTATCACTGCTGGAATTCACTATGAATTAATAATAGGTTAAATAATACATGTCATATGTTTTGGATGAAACAGCGCTGCATGTATTGCGCTACGATGGCACGTTAGTAGTGCAGCATGTGTTCCCCTTTGTAACTAAGTGCAGTTAATGTTTGCCAGTAGCTTAATATTATCTTTCATGTTTTGAAGTGTATCCTAGACTAGTTTTGTGTGTGTTTGTTGTGGTAGTATGTAAGGTGGTGTGCACTGTACTGTATATATTAAAACATATGAAATGTATGAGGAGTTCATCAAAAATCAGTACAACACCTTTTCACATAAGCCCCTAAATGCCCTATTGACCACTGCTATAATGTTCTATAATAACAATAGATGAAATGACTGTATGTGTAAGGTAAAAGGAGATGCTCATAGTGAGGATTCCACAGAGAATGATTGCCCGACCCTGCAGGAGGTTGCGGCCTTTTACGCCCCTGTTTCAAGTTATGCCCTTGTTTCAAGTTACGTCCCTCTCTTGCAGTCCACAGACAGACCCGTCTCCGACCCTGCAGTTCCCCTCAGCTTTATGGAGCATTTTTGGCATCTTTCTGCTCATTGTTTGGGTTTTCTGCTTGTTTCATTCTCAACGCTCTCTTAAAGGTCCCATGGCATGAAAATTTCACTTTATGAGGTTTTTTAACATTAATATGTGTTCCCCCAGCCTGCCTATGGTCCCCCAGTGGCTAGAAATGGTGATAGGTGTAAACCGAGCCCTGGGTATCCTGCTCTGCCTTTGAGAAAATGAAAGCTCAGATGGGCCGATCTGGAATCTTCCCTTTATGATGTCATAAGGAGGAAAGGTTACCTCCCCTTTCTCTGCTTTGCCCGCCCAGAGACTTTGGCCCACCCATGAGAGAGAGAGAGAGACATCATGGCTTTCAAATGAGCAAAGTGGCAGTTGGTCAAGGCCACACCCCCACCATCCACCTTGCCCCCCTCTCTCCTCCTCAATAGCTACAGACACAGAAATGGCACATCCTAAGGAAAGCTCATTGTGGGACTGGCTCTAGTGGCTGTATTCTGCACCAAGGCTGAATTTAGGGAAAGAGACTTCAGATACAGTATTAGGGGACCACTAAGGTCTATATAAAGGAGACTTCAGATACAGTATTAGGGGACCACTAAGACCTATATAAAAGAGACTTCAGATACAGTATTAGGGGACCACTAAGGTCTATATAAAAGAGACTTCAGATACAGTATTAGGGGACCACTAAGGTCTATATAAAAGAGACTTCAGATACAGTATTAGGGGACCACTAAGGTCTATATAAAAGAGACTTCAGATACAGTATTAGGGGACCACTAAGGCCTATATAAAAGAAACTTCAGATACCGTATTAGGGGACCACTAAGACCTATATAAAAGAGACTTCAGATACAGTATTAGGGGATCACTAAGGTCTATATAAAAGCATCCAAAGAGCACCATGTCATGGGACCTTTAAGGTGGAGTACACTGGTTCAGTTGACGGATGTAAAGTCAACAGAGCCTTTTTATTTTCTATGGAAAGCAGGAGATCTGGCCGCGTTTTGCATGAAGCATACGGCTCAACGTGTTGACTAACCATTCGCCGTATCTGAATTTGCATTATTTGCAAATGAGGTCCATCAATCACAACACTCCAGGCTTCAGAAAACTCATCAAACTGTCCAACTAGGGAGTGCTGATCAAATATGAATCAAGATTATGTTACTGCATTGCCTATTTCTCGACTCAAATGTTTTCAGAAACATATTTTAGTGTACTTTTTTTGCTGTAAAATGAGAATGTTTGTGACCAGGCCGCCATGTTGAAAACAGTTGAGCCAAAACCAAGCATCACCCAACTGGCAGTTCGTCTATCCACCTACTGGACTGTTTTCGGTTCCTGCATGTCTCTAGCTACTTTGATCTACATGCTTTAGTCATGTCTTGTTTTAACAGGTATTTACAGTGTAAAGCCTGATAATTCTGCTTGGTCTATTAACACTTTAGCCTGTTGTCTTATCCTAATTAAATGGGATAAAATAATTTGAGTAACTGATAGTGTCCCATGTGCAGGAATTCAATGGAATAGTTCAACATTTGGGGAAAAAAAGAAGGGGTTACAAGGGGACTATTTGTTGGAAGTGTCGAGGCAACCTCATGGTTATAGGTTTTGGATTAAACAAACAAGATGTAACATTCATTAGTTAGCTTAAGAGGTGCTGTCAGGACTTTATGCTAAGCTAAGCATAACGGATACAAGCATATTTCCCCGAAAACGCTCCCATAGGTCATTTGTTCAGGCAACATTTATGACTCATATGAATGTTTACAGTGCCAGCGCCCTCTAGTGGCCTCCCGTAATTATTATGTGAGCAAAGTAAGGAGGCAGGTTGTTTTGTCCTTACGGAACTACGTCATGTTCTGCGTGACATGCGTAACCAGCACTAAGTAACAGATGATTTTATCCCAAACCACCATCTTTTTCTAAACATAACCAATCGTTTTTTTTTGCCTAAACCTAACCAAACTGCTGCTGTTTCACAACGTTAACGACGTGTTTAAAACTGCGAACGTTACGTTCTGTCATTTAGATATGAGGACGGAAAACGCTCCTGTGAGTCTTATTAGAGAGTAGGAATAAACAACCCATATCGTTGTATGGTTTGGAGGACTTGTTGATTATTTTGATGGGTAAGTAAGTGATTTGTTTCCTTTTTTATTTTAAATTTACATTATTTTTTGACATTTTAAATGTATTGTTGGAAGAGGGCAGAAATTTTCTGTGTACTAAAATGTTTTTTCCCCTGTTTGCTGGGGTATTCTTTTGTATATAACCTGAAAAATGAAATGAGAATTATTTTTTTTTTAAAGAAAAGGAATGAGAAATAATAAATTAACTAAAGTGATATTTCTTTATGTGGGGCATGTTGTACACTTGTGGAAACCAACGTGAGTTGATTGAATCAGGGCCAGAGAATCCTCTGCGGATGACATCAGTTGACTTTACAGCTCAAACATACACACAAACATGTCCAGGGGCATCCACCCTTCATCTTCAATGTTCTTGGTGGATGGAAGTAATTCAATTATGTCCCAGCACGTTTGTGTTTGTTTATCCATGTCACGGCGAAGCCTGATTGAACCCTCCTGAGATATCACATGGGATGAGCAGATGTTGTGTAGACCTCTGTGACCCTGTACGTTCCACAGTCATGATCTGTGTGTGTGCAGTGGCTTGCTGAGGCGTAGCAACACTGGCAGCTTCCTTTTCCCCTGCTTAGCCCGTGAGTAATGCTCAGACCAGAGCATGGGGGCTGGGCTATGAGGGTTCATTAACTCAGCTGAAGCCTGATGAGCTGGAAAACTCCTAACCTTTAAGGTTTTAGCCCAGCAAAAGATCCACAGAGGACTTTCATTTTGCAGCGCATGGCAAACGGCTTGATAAGGCCTTGCTTCATTTTTATTTTTGTACCATTGATTAACTTATAATAGAAAAACAAGCCAAAATTAAAAATGCATTGTTGTCAGAGCATCCGTATGAATTCCATGGTTTGGATATTATTGCAACGCTCCATCAGTGGTGGAATGTAACTAAGTACATTTACTCAAGTACTGTTCTTAAGTATAAATTTGAAGTACTTACTTGAGTGTTTTCTTTTCATGCCACTTTCTACTTCTACATTTCATAAATAAATATTGTACTTTTTACTCCACTACATTAATTTGACAGTTACAAATTCAGATTTGTACACACAAAACACATGTAGTTTATAAAATATGATGTTTTATAATAAACTAAACTACCCAACAATATAACAGCATACAAGTCCAGCTGAGATGATTAGACCATTAATCACTTAGTTGATTAACAAAACTGTTTGGATCGTTTCCAGTTTCTAAAATGGGAGGATTTTTCTGCATTGAGTACTTTTACTTTTAATACTTCAAGTACATTTTCCTGATGATACTTACTTTTACTTAAGTAACATTTTCAATGCAGGACTTTTACTTAACACAAACCAACCTTTGTTTTATTTGTACAGTGTGGTATTAGTACTTTTACTTATGTAAAGGATCTGAATACTTCTTCCACCACTGGAGTTAGATGACAGGAAGACAATATATCACATATACTTGTATGATGGGAAAACATTTTCTTGTTTAAATATTCAGTAGAATAAAGGTTCAAATGAATACATCTTTGGTCTTGGACCAGTTACAACCATTCTCAATGTTTAAATCTGAAGTTAACTTTTGCATTCCAATTGAACTACACTTAATTCTTTCAGACAGTAACGTGCATCTCGGGACCAGTGTTTGTTGTCTTGAGTTGACAATGATGTGGCGTGGGAGAGCTGCACATACTGACCGTGAGCTGACCACAGTGTTTCCTGCCCAGAGGCTCCACTTCCAGATGACTGCAGACAACTGTTTCCCTTGGCCCTGGCTCAAGCCTGACCTGTCAGGTTCGGTTCACTGGGACGTTTAAGGTCAATGATGGAGAATTTTAGGGAAGTCAGCTTGGTGCCTGCTGAGCCTGAAAGTGATAGTACACACATAAATCAGTGTGACATGTGGCTGTCATTTCTCAAAGGTAAAAGGTTAAAAAGCCCTGACCCTCTACGTCCAGATCTGAGAAAAGTTTCACATGAATGGCTTGTGGTTCATAAGCTTGCATTTGGGGTTAAGAGATGGCATGTCAAACTACAGCTGAGTGTAACTAGTAGTACACATGTTTTAAAAGAAGCAACTAGGAAAATAAAACTATTTTCAAAGTTCATTTGTTTAACGGAATAGTTTGACATTTTTGGAAGAGTTTGTCGAGTTTGATGAGAAGATCGATATTGCTCTCATCTCTGTTAGGTAGTGTCGCATTGCCAGACCTATCTCCACAGCGCTGTGGAGTAAGGTCTGGCTACACCATACATACATTAGCGAACAGGAGAAAAAAACCTTTGTGTTGTTTGCATTTCTTTAAACCAATCACAATCGTCTTGGATGCAGTGATGGTGGCTCTGCTAAATAGCCTCAGGAAGGAACTTGTTCTGGTGGAACATTTGCACCTGCAAAAGAAAATTAACGCCACATACAATATTAAATGAAGTTAACTGTTGACACAATACAGTAACGTGAGCTATTTAAATTAGCTGATACATGGTTAAACCTCATTGGCTCTTACCAGTGTATCTCCGTGTGTACTTCGTCCACGGTAATCCCACCAATCAGTCCCAAAACGTTACGGTTAGAGAGTAAATGCAGCAAACATACTCTTAGTAAATCTTTACAATCATTCCTCGAAAGAACCAAGCAGGCCTGCCTTGTTGCACCATCCAAATTGTCTTAAAAAACAGCAAAAAAACAGAAGACGAGAACTGCCGCACTTGCAATTATGTATTTAATGCTGTTGGTTGGCTAGTGGCAAGAAAGATAGAACGAACTTAGAACTTTCTTGGGTTGCAACAACTTAACGATAGGTCAATTTTTGAACTTTAGACATAGACGGGCTAGCTGTTTCCCCCTGCTTTCCGCCTTTATGGTAAAATATGGTGGAAATAGGGTGGAAATGGTGGAACGAGCTCCCCATTGACATCAGGACAGCTGAAAGTCTACACATCTTCCGCCGCAGGGTAAAAACACACCTCTTTTGACTGCACCTTAGCCAAGAAGATGATGGCTAAAAAATAATAATTTTGTTCTTAAATGCGGCTCTTTGTAGTTTATTTGAAGCATATGTACTTGTACTCGATTCTTGCTGTTCGGAGTTTGTACCTTCATTGTTGAATGCACTTATTGGAAGTCGCTTTGGATAAAAGCTAAAAGTAATGTAAAAAATAAGCTAGCCTTCTGGCTCCAGCTTTATACTCTTAGCCAGTAAGCAAAACTGGTTTTGTTATGTCAAACAATTCCTTCCTTAAGTGGAGCTTAATCTATCATAATCAGTTGATTGTCCCACAATCTTCTGAGACAGTCAGTGTGTGGCTTGTGGTTATTTGATTAATTGAATTTTTATTTTTGAAAAATCACCCCAAAGTCACAATATCATCTGATATGTTTTAAGTCCTTCCTTATACCTGATCTCGTGGCCCTGGTCTTTAAGAAGGTAACTGTCAAAATCTATAGTTTCAGGAGCCTCATTGTTTTTCGTATTTTGCTTACAAATTCAATATTCCTAAATTCATTTGATCAAATTACCATACAGCGAATGTAGTACCCCAGCATAGGAACATGATGCACAAAGAGCGGTCAGTTAGGGCCCCCTGGCAGATTGGCTGGCACTAGTGTGTGGCAGTGTCAACTACAAACAGTGCATGTTTATTGCACATACAAAGACAGTAAAATATCAGTGTAAATTGACATAAAGTATTGTTCAAACAGAGGTTGAATCAGAGACAGAGATACCTAAGAATATTAAAATGTCTGCATAGTTCCAGAGGCTGAAACCTAGCAACAGTTAAGTATGAAAAGTTGGAAAGAAGGCTTAGACATCACTGGTAAAAGATTGTGTAAATACCACTTGGGTAAAAAATAGATAGCATGGCAATAAATCATAACAACAGTTCAAACATGACTTTCGCTGCAAATTACTTCACCATGCACCACATTGAAGCTTGCAAAGTGTTTTCCCCCATGAGGCTAAACCTTAAGTGATCCTCATGAGTTCAGTTATGGTGCAAATATCACAGGAGGCTAAGAGCTGTATGACTGTGCTCAAGCCAACATTGCAATGTACTGCCCAGAGGGAGAGATGATCCAGCCACTAAGTGGCAGTGTTGTTCCAGTGATGATACAACACTGGCAGATCATGGAGAGTGGGACCAGAAGGAGCGAACTCATGTTCTACATGTGTGATTACACCATGTTTAACATGTCACCAGCCAACCTTTGCTTATTAGCCAGCAACCTGACAGGGAATATGATATGATTAATATAGATCCTATCATTCCAGCTTACTGTGCACTTGTAAATAAATGCGTTCATGTGATGTCAATTTGGCTTTGCTTGTCTTTCTTCCCTCTCTTGCCATCCTGATTCTGTCTCATCTTTCTTACATCACCTCTGAATGTAAAGCAGACAAGCCCTCCTGGCAGATGTCATTACCAATCCAAACTGTGTCACCCTGGACACACTGACTGCTCCCACTTGGCCTGTCCACGCAACAGGAAGCACCGATTAGATATCATATAATTCATCATAAATTGTGATGTTTCTGACTCATCTGAGTAGCACTTTAGCCTTGAGCTCAGCCATGAGACTGGCACTGAAAAGTAGCCAGAAAACGATTGCTTTGATATGTGCTACTAACAGGAGGAGGATGAAAGCCAAATCAGAGCTGATTAATTAAGGCTGGCAAGTAACACATTTATTCTTAACTGCCGCCTTTGAGCAAGGCAGTCTATTTTGGGCTTCATCAGTCTCCATGCTCATTTGATATTACATAACCTCAATAAACTCTGTAGGAAACTTGTGTTTGGACTTTCATTTCTACAAAACAAGCATCAACATGTTTTTTTTCTCATACTACTAATTTTAAATCAGAAATGTGAAACTTCTACACACCAAAATGAGGTTTACTGGATACGAGATCATGGGAGTTTCACTAGAGGTGAGAAATATTCGTGGGGTTTTCCTGGAAACATACGATCTCTGTGCCACTATGACTGGAAGGATGAAGGTATTAGACTGCGGAGGGTTTGCTCATAAAGCCACTGCTGCTCTGCTGCTAGAACAAGTCATTTTCCTTTTGGTAACCAGGGTTCAATATTAATGGTGTTTTTCAGAGAAAAAAAACGTACTTTCCTGAAAGTCCATTTTTACTGGCCCCTGTATAAATTGTTTTTATTAGTGGTTATCGAATAACGCCAAAGACTCAAGTAAATTGATATATTTCTTTCTTTCTTATCTTTGTTTACAATGTATAAACATGTCATGGACAGAGTCATAGATGAGTTAATACATGGCGTTTTACTTGCCCCAGGCCATCAAGCAACCTTTATTGTTGAACCCTGGTAACAAATAGCTTTACACGTTTCCCCTGGTGCTAAGGTGTCACCAGCATGTATGTGAAGTCCTCTGGGTGCCAACTCTTTATTTAAGCATCAGCAACATTTCACCTTCATTTGTAAAGTAAAACTTACAGTTTGAAGGCCAAAATGAGCCATCATTTGCTTATGTTTCCTTTGTCTCTGGTTTAACTGAGACAAGCAAGCAACAGCCATTTAGGAATTCCTACAAACAATGCTCCACCTCTACTTTTTAAGTTCACAGATTTGTCATGCAATGCCTGTAGGAATACAGTGCATTTTCTGCTCTGCCGCAAAATCACTTTCTGCTCCACTGACATTCTCTTGCCCGTTGATTGGGGCAGTGCACAGCCTCATGTGATTTATTGGGCTTGATTGCAGGACGAGCAGCAATTCACTGCTTCCCCGTCATCATTAACAGTGTATAATCCTGAAACGGCCTGTTTGTTCATTCTCTTCATTTCCTGCTGAATAAATGGGTTTTCTGCACAGCTTAGATTCTAGTTTCAACATATGCCACTTTATGCTCTGTTTAGTTGACAAACTTTTGTGTGCAATTGTGGAACATTAATCCAGTAAGGTGCATGTGAGGATGTTGTCTCTGGTACGCCTCCATCACATCATCGCCCACAGTGTCACTTCTAGAGGAGGAGAAGGCAGCAAACACCTTCTTTTCAAGTGCTTTCTCTGGGAATGAAAGGCAATATGAGAGAGAAACCCAGAAAATGAGGAGGAATTACAACAAGGTATAGACCACGCAAGGCATCGGGACTTGGAGATGATGAAACAAAAGCCCACTTTAGAACAGAGAGCCCTACAAATCTTACAAGTCCCCAGTTTATCAAAGCCAATCCAAGAGGCAAAGCCCCCTCCCCATCAATCATTTCATGCCCTCACACAGTTTCTCATCTCCACAGGGAGGCAAACTTTGAAACCAGATAAATAGTTCACCCCATTTACCAGCAAGTCGAACACCTTCATTTCTCCCGAATATTTGTTCAATGCAGCTGGGTGACGTTTTAAATCCTGAATTTGTGCCTTTGCTTGTTTGTAAAAAAGGGTGTGCAATGGCTACTAAAAATAGCTCCATTGACCCACTTTAGAATAGGACTCACTGGCATTGTTAAAAGGGATAGATCAGATCACACAAGACCTTTAATAGAAACATCCAGTCATCATGTTTTCATTGTAAGCTTAAGGTGACGATGACATCACCCACAACATGCTTTTCTGTTATTTAAAGGCTCAGCAAGGCCATCTTTGGTTTCAGTCAGTTTGCTATGAAGGCCGTACATCACTGTGGTCTCTCTCCACTGTCAATGATCTGTCTGAACGTGGACCTGACTGCCTTGGAAAGTACCCTTTATTAAAAGCAGCTAGCCTCGGGCTGCGGATTGCTGTGATAAGACATTTTTATTGTCAGATTTATCAGCATATTAGTGAGCTGGTCAGGTGAACTCAGGGCAGTAATTCTTAACAACGGGTACTTGTACCTCAGGGGATACTTCTGTAGTTACCAGGGGGCAGTGGCGGCCTTATGCATCAGAGGGGCCCATTTCAAAAATGAATATGGGGCCCTACCCACAAAACATAAACACACAGAAAAAAGCGAGGATTCCTGTTGGTTTGCATCTATTGTATATTTGTGTTACTATGTGCACCTTCAGCTTCATAAACAGGCACCTCAACATAGAAATAATCTAACCTACACCTAGGGCTAGGTAGCAAATTCAATACTTTTCAGGCACCGACCCAATTGCCTCTAAAGTATCAAGTATCGAAAAATGCCTCGTCATTTAATCCCCAATTTCAATACCTAAAGAGTAAATCTCATCAGCATCAGTGAGCCAATAGGCATGGAGCATGCTTCTACCAAGATCTAATAATGCTGCTGATTGGCTTTCTAATGTTACACGTCATAGAGACAGGCACAAAAAAGACGGGGCTCGGGTAGTGGGAGCTGAAAAATAAATAAAAAGATTTGTGCAATAATGTGTAATGTTGTCATTTCTTTTTGTTTAATAAAATTGGTATCGAAATTAGTATTGTTTAGGAACCGGTATCTAAGTCACGGTATTGGTAACGGTATCGAATTTTTTTGAACGATACCCAGCCCAGGGTCACGGCTGATTACAACGTGTAGCCTGTTCAGCGAGGTTGTTGTGTTTTTAGTGGTTCCTACTGTAATTCTAAGCCTAAAACATTTGTCTGTCAGTTGGGTACAGAGCTCTGTGTGAGTTTTTATGACTGTCAATATAGCCAGCATCTAACGTTAGCTACGCCGCTGTGCTGTGGAGTAATGTCTGGCTATGTGAGACAAGTATCTAGCAACATTGTTGTGGATGCTGTAGTCTCAGCCTGGCAACCTCCGTGAACTTTGAGTCTGGCGAGGAGGGGGCGGGGGAGACGACTCTCGAATTTGTACTGCAGTAACTATTTTAAACACTAGCTGTCAGTATTACATATTGCACCTTTAAATTAAACTGAAATGAACACGTATTGGGAACCACTGACCTACAGGGACCAATAGGGATAATGTGTGAGCCGTTTGGTTGACAAGCTTTGTGGCTGAGGAAAGGTCCAAAGCAGCAAAGGGCACTGAATGGCATGTATCTAGCAAAAATGCTGACTTTTCTCTTTTCTGGTTGATTTACTGAGGAAGTCTTTGAACTATTCTCAGGTGGACTAATAAATGAAAAGCAACAAAGTACAGCTTACAAAATCTTCCAAAAGAAATCAGGGAACGAGGATGACAAAACAAAGGCTAACAGATCCCACATTTGCACTTTATTATAACCACAAAAGATTTGTCTTCTCTTCATACAGCACATGCTGCACATATGCTGGTTTTAAATACCTGCTAAATCCACATTACCATGTACTCATGAATGGATCTGCAATAATAAAGACATTCTGAACTAAACATTTTCTCCAAAGTGAGCTGCAAGTCGTCTAATGGAAGCGACGATAAGTGTAAAATCCTGGACAACTCCCCTGACACCTTCTTGTAGATCTGAATCCAGACACTGCTTTCTGAAGTGCTGCACTTTCATGGGAGAAAAAAAGACACCTGCTCCTATGGCAACAGAAAATCAGTTAAATGAAGACAAACAGGAGGCCTCTGAACCTCCACCTACGCGCGCACTAAAAAACACAACCTCCTTTCACAAATCCATCAACGTGGTAACTTTGTAGACTCACTGAATGCTAATGGCTCGTAGCATGCACCGCTTAAATAGGTCACGACTGGGAATAATTGTATTAACTGCTGTAAACAGAAATAAACAGGGGAAAGTGAAGAACAGTAATGGCTTGCCATGATCTATTCCGAGGCTTTCTCGGAAAATGGCGGAGAAGTCTTAGGGGAGGCACTCAGTGTCACAATTTGGCTTTTTGTAAAAACTGCCATCTGCTTTAGAAAGCCAATTATGAACTGAGATACGGGAAAGCAAAAAAAAAAAAAAAAAAAGTGTCTTTAAGACCAGAAGCTTAAACCTGATAAAATTCTTCAGAAAATCATCCTCAATGATGTTCGCTCATATTTGAATACATCAACCAATGTGTCCCTGAGCAAGATACTTAACCCCTAGTTGCTCCAGTGGCGTGTGACCTCAGACATATATAGCAATTGTAAGTCACTTTGGATAAAAAGCGTCAGCTAAATGACATGTAATGTAATGTAATGTAATGAATAACAGATAATATGACTTTGAAGCTTTTATTCTTCTTTACCTTACATCTCTGAGCTATTATACAGAATGCATTAAACCGTGATTAAGTGCTCTGTAATTCAGAGTGGGAAATTAGGAGAATATGAACTGAAAGATTTAGTTATTTGGTGTGATCGGTCCAGTCCACTGTCTCTCTGTTTTTCTGGATTTTTCCTACAATGTTTAAATGTTCTGTCTGGTCGTGAGACACAATGCCAAGAACAAGCTGTTCCCTGAGCGGCCCACAAATATGTGCAGTGGAGGCTTTTGCAGTGAAAACAGCGGGAAGTTGATCAATTCTTCTTCAAAAGTTAACCCAGCTGGTCGGATGCAGACGATTTAAAACACATTTGCAGACACACGCTTGAGCAATATCCTCACGTCCTTCGTGTTCTTCCCTAGTATCAGATGTATTCCTAGTAGCAGTTGACTCTTATTTCCTGGTTTCATCGCAAACAAATCTATTTGCCCTTCTATCTTGGGAGCTACATTTACTCGACAGCACATTCATAATGTTTGCTGGTCAAGCTGTTCTACTCTCTCTGGCTGGCGAGAGTAAGATATTCTTTAAATGTTTAAACAGATGGCTCCCAAGAAGTCTGGAGGTAAAAATAAAAACATGTGCGTGAGGCTTGAGAGCTCAGAATGCCATCTATTCTTCATCCTTTATCTCCTCTGGGATCTCGGCCTAGGGGCTGAGGGTTTTGGAAGCGCATGCACACTCGGCCAAAAACAACAGCCAAATGGTGATATATAATTTTGAGGTTGCCTACAGTATGTAAGCATTCCACTGTGAACAGTGTTGTAGATGCAAATCATGACTTAAAAACCTAAATAGCATTCGGAATGGGTAACAATGTCTTCCATTTCCATAACGGAAACTGTAAATATTGTTCATTCTCTACTGAAAGTGAAATTGCAGTAGCATTCACTGACATCCAGTTGTGCTTAACCTTTTAATGTTTTTTTTTATTTTATTTTTTATTTCTTTGCTCCTTTGGACACTTACAACACAAAAGTGACAGACAGCCATTGGCATAGAGCCATGCCACCAGCATGGTATCAAAAAGTCAGTATGCAGTGCAATTTGTGTATTGCATCTGTGTGGTGGTGAAACAGCTTGGTTGGGCAATAGATCCTCGTCTTGTGGTAGCCTATTCGACAAATTGTTGCTGACATGTATTCAAACACAAGTATTTCCTGTATACTTTTGAATGGGCAGAGGGAAGTTTCACTGTCCACAACTGTTATTTTGCTATTGTGTATTCCAGTGGTTCCTAAACTTTTTCTGTAGGTACAAATATTGTCTATGGATGGTTATCCCAGTCTGTTTCAACTGCCAGTATACTTTGTCATCAGCACTTTCCATATGTACAACTGAGTGCAAAAGTCTGAAAATGTGCGTCTTCATCTCCATATTTAAACAATATCACGTCTGTTGTGACGGCTATGACTCTCTTTGATTTCAGATGTGGTCGGACAACACTTCTTATGAACTAGTTCAGTTCAGCACAAGCAGACCCTTAAGCCGAAACTATACTGTCCGAATCCACGACTGTGTGAGGGTTCGTGTGACATAAATGTCGTCATCAGAGGGTGTATGCATACTGCGATCAAGGGGGTAAGCTTCTCCTCACAACCCGAACCTCCTATGGCGCCATTTTGATGCTAATAAGCACTCACCCCCATTCCATTGACTGCCATTCATTTTGACGTCACTTTGACAGCGAATAACTTTACATCTGAAGCGTTTAAAGACTCTATTTGTCCGTTGTTTATTTCTAAAGAAACACAACAATGTATAAAAGGCTCCATTACCTTGTAGCTCACGTTATGGCTCCGTAGCAGACGTTTTTATAAAAATAGGCTAACGATTGGGTCATAACCACGAGACTTACTGTCGCATAGTAGAGGAATTACTGTATAGTACAGGAGAAGCTCGCAGGCAGTTTGGACTTCCATTAGCTGTTTAAGTTTAATTACTAATGTTAACTATCATTTCTGCAATGCAGACTGCAACAACTGTGATTGGTCAGCTTGGCTGGGCTTGGTAGCCTCGCATTTCCCTCTGTGAACATAAAAAATCAAGGAGAGGGTTCCCTTTTCCTGCTACAGCTTTCTGACCGTGGTCAGACAGCACAGGGGAGACACTTTGTTTCTCTATTGCCACCAGAGTCGGAACTCGCTCCAAAGCTAATCCCTGTCACCCTCTCACTCGCTCTAGCACACACTCCCCACGCATACACACACACATCGGCTCTGCTATTCTCTTAAAGAGATATACTAGAATGACGCAGACACACCAGCCTCACAACGGCATAGGCCACTTATGTAAGCTACACAACCATAAATCAGCCTTTATCCAGAAATGTCCACGCAGCCACTCCGTGTAGCAATCTGCTGCGCATGTGTGGAACTTGTCATCGAAGTGGATGGTGTAAACAAACTTCTATGTGTCCGTGGTGTCTGCAGCTGTCTGTATACCAGCAGTTTGGGAGAATAATCAAGCCTTTAGCATGTTGACATTTAGCTCAAAGAACCACTTTACCTCAGTACAACCTCACAGAGCCGCTAGCGTGGCTATCGACTCTTAACAAAAATGGTTTCAAATTAACTAAAATAAACACTAAACCAAATAATTATAATAATTAAAAACTTCACCATAAACAGGCCACATGCCAAGAGCGATTTCTACTGCTAACTTCGTAGAAAGAACCTACCTGAAAACCTAATGTTTGATAAAGGGTTAGGAGGTCTAATTCTGCAGGAAGACTCTACAGCACCGCAGCTGGACCATTACTAACTGTGCTCAAGGACCTGACGTCTCTCTCCCTCATATCCTAAATCGTCAGGCTGCCCAATCTCTGCCTTGGAGAAAAACATTTGACAGAAACAAAACACAGATCCCTCCCGTTTTTCAACGTATGCCTGGGAAACATGCTGGATGAAGACACAGTGTGAAGGGTGACATGTATAAAACATGAGCAGACTGGGAGAGCGAGGTGAGCACTGAGCACTGCTTCGGAGAACAGACTCAATTTAAAACGTAGCCTATGTCTGATTTATGACCCCCTAACCTTTTCACCTGATGATTTTGAGCTGCTACTGTATATTTCAAACAATTTAAAAGATATGTCAGTTGGCTTGCACACTGCTCATCCTGATGTTTCCTTTCTTCTTTCTCCTTAAGTACATTGACTCATACAATTACTATATGCAAGACAAAAGGGAGTACCCTCCATTTACACAGCCGAGCCACTCAATTTACAGCGAGTACTTCTTGTTATCAGATAGACAAGGTCTTGTTCTGTGGATACAATGGGAAAGTGTTTAAAAAAAAGGTAGATGCAGTGTGAAATAACACGGGAATAACGTGGAATCCATGTTGGGATGGACTTTTCCCATTATCTGTTTCCGTGAGCAGGAACAGAACATTATCGCATTGTTGGAATCCCACGTCAAGTCTTTGCCACTCAAAGCATATGAGATAAGAGAGCTGACAGCTACACAGGAAAACACATTACTATTTCAGTTGGCGTTGCTGCTTCTGTGCTGCTCTGCATCCATTTTGAGTCATCCCTTACCCCTGTTCTTAATTGTTAATGATTTCTTCAAATAGGAGCCGGCATTGCTCACACTTTCCCTCGGAAGGTGTCACATTCCAAGATGTAAATCCGAGGTTAATCCACAAATTAGGTTTCTGCTGGCAGTGTGCGTGGATACTGTGAGAATGTTGATTGCACAAGAGTGCGCTGTTGCTACTATGCAAAAGTGAACCACAAACTCAAAATGACTTTGATCATGTAGTTCAGAATCATTTACCAGCGGGATGGAGAGCATGCGAAACACGCATGGCCAGTGAAGGATGAGGAAGCTAATGCTAAAAACACGAAAAGCATGGTTATCCTCAAAAGGCCTTATTAAAATTTAAGAAGAGGTGGGGGAGGGGAGGGCATCTACACAGATCTGAAGAAATGATGCTATAGAGCCTTAAATTATCCCAAATGTTTCCGACAATGTTCAAATCCCGAGAAATCTTGAACTTCCGTCAAAACCATATGGTCAAAACACGGTAAACAGCAGATGATACGTTCGAGAGTCATTGTAAATCATACAATGTCAAAAAATTATACTCCAATAGTAACAGTAATACATAATTTTTACATCAGTTTTCATTAATTACATGCCATTTTGCAACACAGTAATACACTAGAGATGAACATATTGATATGATATTTCAATATTGATCCAGCTTACTACAATGTGTTACATTGACAAGTGCTCATGCTAATGTTTGGCTAAACTGTATGCTAACATTCTAAGGTTACCATACTTTCTAAGGTGTTCAAAATGCACATTTTTAATATGATTGTTTTGACCACATTGAACAGCACTGGGCTACCCCACGATTAAATTTGCCACATTAGTGTAGTGGTAGTTGAATAATCTAATGCTAAGTTAGCCAGCTAGCGCGCCCCAGTCTACTGGGGGACTGCCCATTTCTCCGACGCTCCCTTGTTCTGACCTCTCAATAACCCGAAAAATTACTACGAATCCCACTATAGCCACGCCAAGACCCGCCCTACGAAGCAGCTCGATTGTTTAGGGTTAGGCATTTGACCTCGAGTGGTTAAGGTTAGTATAGCCGATTGGTCAGGGGATAGGACCTGAACAAATGGGGTTACGTTACCTTGCGTAAGCATGGACGCCTGGTCCATAAATGCTATTGAAGGACGGGTCTTGGCATGGCCATAGTGGGATTTGTAATATCGCTGGTGGACGTCGGACTATGTGGGCTGCAGGACCAAAGGGAATTTTTCAGGTTATTGAGGTCGGAATAATGGAGCGTCAGAGAAATGACATGGCACCGTCTACTGTAACTAGTCGCTACCTTTGTCTGCTTGCGATTTGGTGCTGGTCAGGTATCATACAGTTTGTTTTATCAGAGCTTTTTCATTAAAACAGCAACTTGCAGCAGCGGGGAATAAGGCCAATAGAGCGGTGAGACAGAACAGAACCAGTAAAACCAAAACAAAGAGCTAAAAGATGCTAAAACGCTCTGTGGAGTTAAGGGGAACTGCAGATTTGGGTGGTAGTTCTCTCTGGGTTTTTACCTGCAATAGTTTATATGCAGTTATTTGATCCATTGCTAATATAAAAAAATAATTTGTGCAGCTTTAAAGGAATACACATGTTAGAATACATATAGGTGATTCCAAAGGGCCCACTTTCTTTTTCTTGGCACTGTAGCTTTAGTAATATGTGAGAGATGTCTTTTATTCAAACAACAGTTGGAGACCCATCAGCTGGCGACATCATCTTCACTGTAATTACCTTGAATAAGGACAGTCAAGAACGACAGGTTGCTAGGAGACTGTTGCAGAAAGAGCCTAAGGAAGGCATTAATGCTGACCTTTAGCAGAGGACAAGGTAAGAAAATGAAAATAGCATATGATGTTTTTATACCATGATTCAGCGATTTAAAGTAGCAACATCATAGACATTGGTCATTGGTCATGAAGGCTTTTAAGTTAATGCTGCTGCTGGGACTACCAACAGATGCTTGAATCACTGTTTCCATGACTCATGGTGTAAACAACACTTCACACTCTGGTTCTAATACACCAAGTGTTGACACTCGTGCATTGTCTTTCAGTTACTGATGCTAAAAGCTTGATTCAAGTTCTCTAAATTCTGGTAGGAATTCTGCAGACCACATACAGAAAACAGCATCCGATTTAAAAACAGCCGCAGAGTTTCCATCAACAACCACCAGTCTTGTGTGTGGGCCCTTTAGCTTTAACTGTGTGCACATGTGCTTCAAACATGAATTACTCATGTGATGAGATACACAGTGTGAAGATCTGGTCACATACCGTACAAGAGTGTATTCAAATCAGGGTATTTATCTGTCTCAGTGTCACATGGTGATGTGAGAGCCAGCGCCACAGGCTTGCCTGGTGGAAGCGATGTGTTCGTGCGAGAAGAAGGGAATAAACTTTTCTCCATGGATTGATGATGAATGAGATGTGAATTTTAGATATTAAAAATAAAAAAATATTTAGTACACTACAACAGCATTTACATGTTAAATCATTTGGTTTAGTTTTTGGTTAATGCCCCTGGTACTCCAGCAGAGTATCAGGAGGGAGGCCAGGCTGTAGGATTGGCCCGCATCAGGGACCCACAGCTAGCTGTCCTCCCTGGCCCACACCCCCCTGAGTCCTGGATGCCAAAGAGAGGAGGAAAGGGAGGCTCTAATGAGCTTTCACTAAATTATCACAAAAAAAAAAAAAAAAAAAAAGGTTTCTGCAATGCCAACCCAGCTGAGAAAAGTAGCCATAAAGTAGTATGTTTAAGCTGGGCCAGAGAACATTTCTAACATAGTTCCAAAGTGTTGTGAAAGGGACAGCAAGAACATTAAGATATTAATTAAGCGTTCAAATTATCTCTAAAAATGTTGTGATTGGCCAAAAAACTCAACATAAATACAATATAATAGTAGCTAGAACAGGGAATAAGTGGAGACCTTAATTGTAAGTCAACAATTATTACAATTACTATTATCACAATTACTTCATGATTACAAATAATTTACTATAAAATAATAATGAACATATTACTTTTTAAGAATCAATAATTAAGGTATTAATTAAGGTGTTCATTATGTTGCACGCAATTTTGCTAAGCACTGAACTAAGTATCAAGTCATCTTATTACCTCGTAGTCACATGAGTTTATAATGTGTCATACATGAATTCCTTTATCAATCCATGCAGTCACAGTAATGCATTTATTAAATATGGATTGCATACATTTTTGTAATAAACAATTCATGGACTACATAATCAGGCTTTCAAATGCGAGCAAGTTCATTTACAACTGACAATGCCACTTGGTTAGCGCAACCACAACATGATGTTATCAGTTTCTGAGAGAACAATGAATTTGCCTATCAAAGATCCAAGAGTCCAACTGGCCGTTCGCTGAGCTGTGATGCATTCACAGCTATTACACACGGCCTTGGAGACATAATCAATAATGTTGATTACAACATAAAACACTGAGGAACAAGAAAAGAAAGAAAAGTCCCATACCATAAAAATCTCAAAGAAACAAAGACACTATTCATATATATTTTTTTAAATAACAAGATAAAAGCCTCTTTGCTTGATTACTTTGTTTGATATGTGTTTGTTCAGAAAGATGCTGTGTCTGTCATTGATTAAGTCCGTTTCTTGGTTGTTACTGCTAATTTATTGCACATTTTTCTGCAGCTCTAGCACAGAAAAAAACAATCAACAAAAAAGGAAAATGTGTAAAATTGGAACTAGGAGCTGTTTTCCGTGGCAGTAGCATTGTGTTGACAGTTTTTCACTTAATCCACTCTGTGAAGTGAATGGACTCGGTCATGATAGTACACATAACCTGTGACATTCAGCTGTTTATACACAAGTGTTGGAGTGGTAATCCACAAAATCCCCCCCAAATCCTCTTAATCACAGCTGGTTGATTCTGAACAAAAACACTGTTAGTCTGAATGGCTCACTCAGGAGCGTTTGATAAAGAGAGGAGGAAGGAGAGACCTCAGCCTGAGAGGCGATGCAGGACGATGCCTAGAGCAGGTTAATGGGACGGCTTAACACTGTTTACTGTAACTGTCATGCAGAGCTGAATCATCAATGTACAGTAACACTACAGATGTATGTAGAAGGAGAAGCAAATGATCATGTTGCCAGACCTATCTCCACAGCGCTGTGGAGTAAGGTCTACACCACATTCTAGGATAGGAGAAAAAAAACTATATCCTATTCTAGGGTAGGAGATGGATTGTTTGCATTTCTTTAAACCAACGGTCTTGGGCAGAGCTAAGCTCTGGATGCAGTGATGGTGGCTCTGCTAAATACTCTCGGGAAGGAACTTGTTCTGGTGGAACATTTGCACCCTGCAAAAGAAAACGCCACATACAATATTAAATGATGTGAACTGTTCACAAAATACAGTAACGTGAGCTATTTAAATTAGCTGATACATGGTTAAACCTCATTAGCTCTTACCAGTGTATCGCTGTGTGTACTTCGTCGACAGCAATCCCACCAATCCGTCCCAAAATGTCCCAGTTAGAGAAAAAATGCCGTAAACATATTCTTTGTAAATCTTTACAGGCGACAAGGCCTTATTGTACGGTCAAGATTTTCTTCAAAACTTGCCATTTTCAGCGTGTATCTTGCCAGCTTGAAGTTTGTTGTTGTTTCACGAAGCGAACGGAGATTGAGAATGGCAACACACAGAGAGCGGAAGGTGAGAGACGTCAGGCAATTATCCTGAAAATGTACTTCCAGGCTATGTTAGCCTTAATTGTGTTTTTGCTATGTAAGCCATGCATATGACTGTGAATGTCGGCTTATCATCTCGCCTCCAATGTGGCCATTTGGAACAGCCATAAAACGTTTACCTTCTAATGAGGTCAGCCAACACATCGTACAAACTAGGTCTTTCTAGTATACCCATCTACTATTTGTTGAGTTATTTCAGTCTGGACCAAAGTGGTGAACCGACTGACCGACATTGCTATCCATGGAGCTACACTAGCATGGCTAAAACCTAATTATAATAACTAAAAATAAGTGGAAACTGGAACTGTGTTGGTTTCAGATGTGCATCCGGCCAAGCAAAAATGTAAAGACATATAGCTCGTCACCAGACGATGCAACACATTGCGTCAGGCTGTTAACACAAGTTCAATAAAACCATAGAAAGAAGGCATAGAGAATAGCATGGGACAGATAAGAGGTGGATACATTAAGGCATCTGAAGTATCTTCTCCAGTAATTCAATCCAAAGAGGCGGAGTTGAATTAGTTTGGAGTGTCTGGGCAAAACAGTGTTGGGGGAGGGAGGGTGACAAGTTTGATTTGAATAATTTATCACTGATGTTTCCACTGCCTTTGTTCTAGGTCCAAAGAATCCAGGCTTTAAGTTTTAATAGCATTTGTGGCTGGACTTCTTATGTGTGATCAAATGATTCTCAGTCCTGGGATTTAAAAACAAACAAGTATTCTTAACTTCTTTTTTTCTAGCAATGTAAGTTATTGAGGCCGCATGGGTATAGCTCATTTCTCTCTACCCTTCACCCAACTGATTTTAAACATACAGATGTGTCTCTGGTATTTCAATTACTGACTACGCACTCATCAAAGTTGTTCAATCATTCATTGATTTAAACATTTACTTTTGTAAAAGCTCACATTATAAAGCCGAACTGGAAACAACAGATGGATCCAGTAAAACAGTGAAATACACTTGTTAATTCTTAATCTGTCTCGCTGACTCCTTTGTTGAATGCTGTGTGGTGAAAGGAGTGTGTCCAAGCAAGATATGCTAATACACCCTAATGCCATCTTCTTGCGCAGTCTTTGTATATATTATACTTTTAAACCCATTCAAATGAAACAAACACAGTGGCTGCAGAAGTTTATACTACAAAGATTAAAAAAGAGGTTTTTCTATAGTTTAAAGAAAAGAGACCTTGGCTTGGGAGCTGGCATTTAAGATAATTTTGGAAACTGATATTATCTTGTTAAGTGTGATTATCACATGGGTGATATGTTAAGAGAGAAATTCAAAAGCAAAAATAAAGCTGAAGTGATAAAGCGATGTCACATTGCATCATCCTCTGGGGTTAACAGTTGAACCCTGTGATGTCTTGAGGTTCCAACACTATTTGAATTCTGTGCTTCTGACACACAGCCATTAAAAGCTCCGGAGCTGAAAGAAAGATTGCTAGATAGATAGATGTGGGCGTCAGTGAAAGGGTTACTTCTTTGGCATTTTACCTGAATCAAAATTAAACCTTTAACTAATTATATGACCTCCTCTGAGGGAAAAAGAAAAGGAAATTAAATAATTTTCAAAATTGGTGTAGTGTGAAGAGGCTGATAACCAAATCTGACATATAAATTCAGGTCTCATTGAGTAGAATATTGCAACATCTACTGCCTATACTAGTGATTCCTAACCAGGAGTACTTCATGGAGTTGACACGGGGGAGGTAAGTAGAAAAATTAAGAAGCTCAACTAATTTTAAAATATAGAAATTATGATTTTATTTAAAATATACATCAACAATCTGTTTAGGAGGAAAATAACCATCCAAATAGCTTGACATTGCAAATGCAAATTAGTCTGGAACCGCTCTTCATTTGCTATTTGAAAGGGGCGTTATCAATGGCCGTGGACCAAAATGCCTCTGGACATAATTGGATAGACCTACAACCAATAAGAGCAACAGAACATGTTAATAGACTACAGTAGGCACAGAGTTTTTTCAATCACAATTTGAAAACTTCAACAGAAAGGTCCACATCAGCTGCAGCCATCTGGTTTGTTTGCCTCAGCAGTGCTCCTCTTTAGGTGTATGCTCGTTGTAGTGTCCCCAGCATGAGGGTGCGCAAGCCAAAGACGTATTTTGCGTAAAGCACGAAGGCTCCACAAGATGTCAGTCAATGTTTGAAACACGCCCCCATATTAGAAAAATGGTTGTGATTGGCCAACCTGGACCAGGTCGGCTGGAAATCTGTCTGAAAAGGAGGGGGACCAGACGCATCTGCCAGAGCACATAAAACAGGAGCTCACAGATTTGTCTGGTTTCCATGCTAGTATTATGTATGCTATAGTATTATGCTGATCTTTTAGTACGTTTATAGTCATACTAACCAGTAGGCAACCAGCTAATAGCTGACTTCACAGTACACACCTCCCATCAACCTGAGCTACACACCATGTGTAGCCATTGAGAGTACATAAGAAACTAGTTAACTAGATAGAGAAGTAATGTAATAATAATAATAATAATAATTTGCTAAAAGTAATGTATAAACAGTTGAAATAGCTAGCTAAAAGCAATAGAAATGCTTAGCTAAAAACAATGGAATGTTAAAATGTAAAAAGTGGTAGTAGTAACAACAAACACTGACAGTTCAATTCTTCAAAAAGATTACTGGGACAGTATCCTTTTTTTAGTGTTACTAAACATCCACATTAAAATCAATTGTAATCAACATGTTTGCAACATGACAGGTGGTGTTGATGAAGAGAGACTGGAGTTGTAGAGGTATGGCACACAGTGCCACAATTTTCCACATTAAATTATTCGTCTGCACTATGATACAACACATTTCTGTTTGTAAGCATTTAAAAAAGCAGTCTGGTTCACATGGAAACACTTGGCTCTATACCTATTAAAATGGTATCTGTGGAGGTTCAGGTATAATTGGTAGCACTCAACAAACCACCAACTTTCAAGGAAACAAGAAAGTGGTATTCATTTTGTGCCTACTGTTCTAGCATTCAGATATCCTCAGCTGGCTTAATCAGTCGGCCTGTTTTAGTGTGAGAATGAAAGTTCACAGGGAAACACAAGGTTTTGCATTAAATCCACGGGCGACTCTCTTACCCTTAGGTCAAGGGGTGACAGCTCAAAGAATGCCTTAAATCATGAGAACTGCTTTACCTTTCAGTGGAGCTGGAGAGACGCACCTACACTAAGTCAGTAAAGTCCGTGGATTTATCCGGATCTGAACCCCACCCCTGTGCTGCATATAAATCAACCATGGGCGCAGTGTGAGCCTGACAGTCAGACTGTGGCAGGAGGGGTGAGGGTGAGTGATGGCTGTGATGTAGAGAGAGGTAAAGGCCAAAAAAGCAGCACTGCATCATTACCCTCTTATAGCCTACTGTAACGTAAAACATATTCATTGTGAATGAAACAAATAGTCCAGGTTCACACCTCTGTTATCATGTTGGAGTTTAAAGTAATGATGACAAAATGTACTTATACCCACAGTAACAATTAATGACTCAAACTAGGTATTTGTACATCTGAGATGCCCACAGGTCTCTGAGCTAGAGTCCAAGTCAAGTCTCGTAGCTAAAGCAAGAAGCTAGCTAATGTTAAATGGCCGATGCTGAGCTAAACATGTTTGCTAACCTATCAGGGTGCGTTTGCAGGTGCCTGATAAAATGAGATGTGGCTGAGCCAGATTTCTTTATCTTGATAGCACGTAAATTATTTTGTATTCAGTGCTTCTTATGTTTGGGCCTTGTTGTATGAAGTTTTTAAAGCCAAAGTTTCTGATGAATCTGCAGCTGCCGGTGCGGCCGACATGTTTGTTGTCCTCTCTCTAACGTGTGGCAGCATGCAGCACATACGTTACAGATGACGTGTTACGTAGGTCGCTATGTGTGTGCGTCTTGTGAGTCTCAAACTCGGGTCCCCATCTCTGATGCACATATATTGTGTAAATTTGTGTTTTGTCTATGGTTATATTGTAAATGTTTATTCATTTGTGATTCATGAGAGAGCTCTTTTTTTACTTGCAGTGGCTTGTTGTTGCTGTTTCAAGAGAGCAAACAGTAGGTTTATTTACATAATAGCACATCTGTATTTAATAAGGTCCTTTTGGCTCTACCAAATTCCCTGAAAATGTACATGGCCTCTCTGGACCCTTTTCTCAGTTAGTAGGGCTGGATGCCTGAGGAGAGGAAAGGGTTAGGGTTAGGCGTCAGTCAGCTGAAAGAGCTAACTGTGGGAATACTAACGGACTCTGTCCATTGTATTTTCCGGTGTTTGGGAGTGTGTGAATGAAATAACAATTTGGGAACAGATCTCTCTGTGAGCATTAGTAACTGATACTGGAGCGTCTCTAATGAATCTCAGTTATGAAAGGCCGCTCTTTGGCAAAGCACAGCAATTCAAACAAATGTTATCGGGGCAGCCTCACATGTCCAATGAGGAAAGTTGATTTTGTGTCATTTCGCGATTGATTTTTAAAAAAAGACGTTTCGTTTGCTCTTAAAACAAAAGAACTGCAGTAATTAGCAATACTACAGTACCACGCTGAACCGAAGCCTTTACTATCACTGGCCAACCCCGGCAGTTAACAAGTGTTCACACACCCCCTCCCCCGTATTAAATCAATTACCATTAATTTATTAATCTCTGCCAGACTGCAGATAGCGGAGTCTGCTTCAAGTCTTTCTGTGATAATTTACAGTGTGTCACCATGTCCAATGTGCAGCTGGTTCTTATGTAAATGATACTCACATTTGTACAAGCTGACCTCTAGTCTGTATTAGCATTTATTCACCGCCTTTACTCTCTTTGAGGAATGATCAAGTTACAGACCATAAAGGAAGCATGTTCAGGCTAATAGCCCTGTCCAAAGAAATGCCCCCAGAAAAAAACATCTTCTGCAATTCTGAAAGAAATCATTACAATCTCTGTTTTTTTCAGGTTTAAAAGATGCATGACGCCTCCAAGTTTATTATTCTACAGATAAAGCCTGGAAATTTGTCCAAAAATGTCATCCCAACTTGCTATTGGGAACATTTCTAATTTACAGTCAGCTCACAAAAAACAAAGGGGAAGAACATTTTTGTACTGGAGAGCACATCTTTCACAGATGGACTGTAACGGGCACATAATGGGCACCGCATGTACCTTCTGGTCTGACATAATTGTACAAAGACATTTCTGGGACTTTAAGGAACACATTTGTAACAGTTCAGTCTGAACTAAAGGTACAGTTACTAAAGTAATTTAAGGTAGCACACTAACTGTAATGAGGCCCCCGGGGCATGTTAGTGCACGTATGTTTTCACTATTAGCTGACAAGGCTACAGTCATGTTAGCAGCTTTGCTGTATTTAGACAGAGCAGAATGCTAATATACTCACACTGACATCTTGATGTTTAGCAGGTAATGTTCATCATTTAACATCTTGATTGTACAGCATAAACCCCAAATAGACTTTTAAAATTCAAATAAAAACTTATTTATATAAAAGATTTATTGTCTATCAGATAAAGATAGAAAATTGTCTTCAGTTAGGGGCTCACATACCACATATAAGACATAAAATGTATAAAAATAATTATAAAAACAAAGAAAAAGAAAAAAAAGATTCGGAACTAAACTGGTCACATTTGTATTTTCTGTTTTTACCAATTGGTAAAACATATTAGTTCCAAATAAATTTATCTGCATGATAAATTTGTTTAAGCAAAAAAAATAAATATTGAAATTATCCATTAAGGTATTAACTTTCACTCTAAGCATGGATATACGGTGAGCAACATGATTTCACAACTATATTAGTTTATCCAATAAATCATCTGAATTTTTGTATTGAATAAAACTAGGTTATTGAACGTTTTAATGCAAAAAATTACGTTTCTGAGTAACCCGTGACATCTACAGCACTGATATCAAGTCTGTTCAAGGTCTTTGTTTGTTTCTCTTCTCTTTATGAAGTGCTGAAATGTTCTCATTGGTTCAAATATTTTGATGGAAATAATCCACAAATGTTAAGTCATAAAGATGGCTGGCACCCTTGAACTCTCTGGGCACCTTGGCCGCTCCTTGGATGCTCACAGCTGGTTGAAGAACAAGAAAAGGCACTCATAATGGTTTCATGCAACGTGCACATTGGGATGGCTTGGATTTGTGTCTCCGAGTGATCTGCCTAAGTTCTACCGAGAGCAACACTGACTCTGTGATTACATCACTGCCTTTAGCCAACTCAAGGACGCACAAAATCAATGCTCTTAATGCAAATGCACAGTGGGAATTCACTTGAAAGCTAATAACATTAAGCTCGGAGCGCTGCCATGTCGGCCCACATTGTAATGTTATGTAAATCTGACCATATGACAGCTTCATTTAAATGGGAGTGTGCGAGATTATGCATGATAGTAGCCCATTTTGCTTCCTTGTGCTCATTTTTTGCATCCCGGTAAATAATTCAGAGTATTAGAAGAAGACATTCAAAAATGCAGAAGCAGGCCCCTGGAGACTTGACGCTGGAATATTATGCAGAGGAAGAAATTGGAGGGTACATCATGTTGGCTGGAGGGCCCATCACTCATCAATTTGTTTGTAAACACCAGATTTAACGCAAGTCTTCGGCTGAACTGCTGGAGGGCTTCTCGCTCGCTTTCTTTCTGTCTCTCTCTGTCAGACACACACACACACACACACACAGATCTCCACGTTGCTGGCACTCCAAAATCTTCAGTTTACCAGCAGAGAAATAAGGGGGTGAATAAGTGCTCTCCAGTCCACAGTTGATGTCAGCGGCAATGAGCTGATGATATAATGACTGTATTTACTGTAAGCATCGGGGTCTGCTGCGGATAAATATTTTGGTTTGATTTCAAATTCTATGTTACACCACTGGCTGCTGCAGTTTTGTTTCTGACATTTCAAATAATATCTGGTTTTGTCCATTGAGATCGCTTTGGCCTCTCTTACATTTCAGATGTTCTGTTTCAATTTAGCAATCTGCAGGAAGGAAAATGAAATGCTCAGTGACTCACTGCTGATACGCAGCACACAAGTGAAGATGACAAATGAAAAGGATTAAATCAAGCGGGTCTTGGGAAGGCAGTATGAAAAAAAAAAAGGAGGTCTTTAAATTATTCTAACAACTCCATCAAGCTGAACCCAGTAAGCATACTTCATAGCTGAGTGCATTTGCTGATCGTGGCCACAAGAAAAAAAAGAAAAGAAACTGCACACTGTATCTCTGTGTAATTAAACCGTTGTCCTAGATGTACACTCAAAAGACCATTGTGAGTGTAGGATTTCTACAGTATTAAGCAGGTGATTCCAATTTGTCTAAAGAGACTCACAGGAAGTGAATGGGAGCTGTGTAAGCACGGGGCATTTGCTGCCACTGAAGGGCTTTTAAATTACTCTTGAAGAGAGTGAAGGAGCCCTGGGTCGTATTTGTTGGGAATAAATCTCTTTCAGCTGCAGGTGCGCTGCTCTGGAAGTCAACGGGACGTTTCAGATGGGCCGAAGGAGAAGACAAGAGAGAAGGAGCTCATTATGTGGGCAATCCAATGGACCAGAATGCAAAGGGATAGTGTTAACCAGCGTCGGGGGGGACCTAACTCAGAGTAATATTTTCAATTCAATTTGATTTATGGTGTTTTTGGTTCCAGAACAGCTGATTTGAGTTGGTTCAATAAACTCAGAGTAGGTTCACTCAGAGTTAAGCGCAAAGGCAGCATGAATGGAGCCATGATACTACGATTCACCATGGTAACAACCACAAACAAACTGGTCGGTGGAAATACTCATGCCACATACAGCGAGTTTGAACATATATTTCGTTAAAAAAGCAACATAGCGGCTGCTGCAAAAGAGAGAGAATTGGTGTGGGAGGAAATTGCTGCTAGAGTAAATGCATAAATTCCAATATAGTGTAATAATAATATCATATTTAATCATCAGTATAATATTACTGGTGAAATGGTATTGAACCTATAAAAATCCTAGGCCTACTAATCCCATTCTGAGGCTGCAGCGCCATCATTAACAGGATTATAATTCATAATCTTTTATTTCAAAAGGTTTACGTCATTCACCTGTGGAACTCCTTTTTAATGGCTCTTACTGGTTTGTGTTCAGGGAACACTACAAAAACGTTTAAAACACGTTTCAGAGCGATCAAGTCACACTCTTCTGACGGCACTTTGCTATACAGCTTTACTAATATGCTCCGCATCAACAATGTTGTAGAGAAAACATAATGCGACACAAATAATCTTTTGGGATGTAGAGCATGTCCACGATGGGTGACGTTAGTGATATGAGGACGGATAAGGTTATGTAGGATACATAACTGATAGACTGGGAAGAAAAACGATACCGCTCAGATAGGTAGTTATCTGGAAATGAAAATGCATCTATAGTCAGGGCCTCAACTCACACTCCATAATTTACAGAAACCAAACAACTCCCATAAGAGCAAGCATTGGATGCGACAGCAGCGAGGAAACACTTCTTTTTAACAGGCAGAAACCTCAGACGAACCTGGCCCTTGGTGGGCGGCCATCTGACGCTGCCGGCTTAGGAGAGAGAGAGAGAGAGAGAGAGGAAAATGACTCATAATGAGCAGTGGGTATATTGGAATGACATGATGGTGGCAATTATAGTAACAAAAAAGATAATAAATCTCAGACTAGTAATAATAGTAGCAGTGCAGGGCATCGAGCAGGACTACGACAACAGCTGCAACCACCATCCTGGTGCCACCACAATCCAAGGAAACCTACGAGGCGAGGAAGCACGAGGACTCCGGGGAAGAAGCTAAGTTAGTGACATGCATTATTATTTTCTAATATAATTCAACAAAGGAGTGCAAAAGACTAAAAGTAAACAAGGACACTGAGGTGTGATGTGTGAAGAAATAAAAAGTTAACATGCTAAGTGCCTAGCTTCAACAAAATAAGGATACACCAAGGCCCTGGTTAAAGCAACACTAGAGAACTTTTCCTCTTCGGTCCCCCTACAGGTTGGAAATAGAATTGTCCCATTATGTCTCAATGGAACTACAGATCCGCTACCCGATCTGGCAAACTTGCATAGTGCGGTTATAGCTGATAGAGGGCCGCAAAGCGAATGCAGAAGTGCCGTTCACCCTATTACGAGGTGATGAACCACTGAAACGATTTTGGAAACATTATAAGTAAAAAAAAAGTTCTCTAGTGTTGCTTTAAAAGACAATCATTTTTATACCATGGTGAATGGGTGGGTGAATACTCGATTCTGATTGGCTGCAGGGTGTCCATAAAAAAGTGATGTAGGACACCTACTAAAGGAGTTTCGGTGAAACTGACTGTTTACTGTTCTAAATTAATGTGCTACATTAAAACAAGAAGGAAATGTGGATGTTATTTCCAACTCGTCCTCTGAACACCACAGGATGGCGTTAACACACACACTGTAAGAAGTTACACTCTGAACACCACAGGATGGCATTAACACACACACTGTAAGAAGTAAGTTACACTGCCCCCCTTAACTGACTTTGTTTCACAGAGAATAACGTTATCTCGCATCTGTATTGCCAACTGTACACAATGTTATTGACTTTGGATCTTGTTAGCATAGCGTTAGCTTTCTGGCTCGTAGCTGAGCGGACTATAAATATCTTGCGTCCCATTGCTAAGGGAGGCAAGTGTATCTAAGGTCCTTCCTATTTCCTGGAGGGGTGAACAACATGTGCATTGCATAAGAACCTGATGGATGGGAATGATTGTTCCAGGTATTAGTCAAACCGTCAGGCGTAACCAGGGAAACAGAGTTATGTTTGTAAAAACTTTAGATTTCAATTGTAAAACTAATTACAATATAAACTAATGATTTAAAAATATGTTATTTGGCAAGTGACCATGGTATACGCGGGTTAATGCCTTTCGAGGTGTCCATTGTCAGGTATTAATGGACTTCGGCGGCCGGTTCACACCTCATCGTCGTCCATTAATACCTGACAATGGACATCTCGTCGGGCATTAACCCTTACATAATGTCTTCCTATATCATGTATAATAATCAAATAATCAATCAGTTATAATGACTCTCTTTAAATATAATGGGATGCATCGGTTCTTGACTTCAGTTAGAGAGGCAGAAATCTGTCTGTGTAGGTTAAGAGAGAGGTCCAGGGGGTCAAACAGCCAGCTCAGGAAACAGGAATGAAGATGTTTCCTGGGGGGAAGAGTATATATATGGTTAGCCCCCAGCCCACCAATAGGAAGAGACAACACCCCTGTGGGGAATAAGAACTTTCTGTTAGACCAAAGAAAGGGGCCATTCTACGGAGCTCCAGGGTGAAGTAGGATGGCCCACATCGATGTGTGTCATGTAATCCTTTTGCTTTATTACTTATAATAAATAGAGATTAAATGAGAGAAGCTGTTGGGGCTTTTGTGACTTCCTCTCATTAACAAACACAACGACAAATGCTATTGCAAAGCTTTTATTGAAGAAAGAAGGAAAAAACCACCCCAGTTGACTACATACCCCTTTCCAAAGATCAAGCACAGATGAGACACTTTACTTTAACAAGAGAGGGTCAAGTTCTTGAGTTTCACACTCAACACCATTAAAGAGTCCGCTGCTACAGCCTTAAGCAGCGCGGCTATTACTGTATGGATAAAGGCATCCTCTTGATTTTTACTTTGGTAAACATGGCAACATCTTTGAGTGAGGCACGACAAAACATGGAATACACAGCAACAGTGTGGAGATTCAATACTGCTCAGCCAAAGGCACTTTTACAGACATGGGTAGAACAAAGACAGTAGACAACACAAATACACTGAACAAATAAAAGAATCATTAAAGGTATTTTCTTCTACTTGTAGCATCGAGCTTCATGTGAGATATGCTTCCACAAAGATGTGTGATGTGTCCACACCCTGTCCACACAAATACTGTAAACAGGAGAGTTTAGTACAGCTTTTATGGCACAATGAGGTTTAACTCTGTGACAGGGGTACGCTTTGTGGAAAACATGTGCTAATAAGCCAATAATAAAATATTTTTGATACATTTAATCTAAATCATTTAAAACCAGAAAAAGACATTAGACATACAGTATTAGTATCATCTTTTTACTCTTTACTGAGCAGTTTGCAGCCTAAAATATAATATGGCATGTGCAAACATGTTTTCTATATTAAATAATCTTATTAAAAGGGCATTAATGATTTTTTTAGCCTGTTAGGGGAAGCGTAACAAGACACATGCTCCACTTTGTTCACCAGCTTGCTGCTAACTTTGCCTGTCTGCCGAATGGCGATCATTCTCTGTGGGTTGGTCACTATGAGTGAGCCCATTTACTTTACACATTATTATAAAAAAATATTGATTTGTGCAGCTTTAAATGACCTCACATTTTTTATCAAACTCTAATAGCAGTCTTTTCCTGGTGTATAACACTTAACATGCACAAGATGTGAACATGTGCTTTAAACAACAATTCTAACTGATGGCTGTATTATACGTTACATAAAATAAATTGACATGAACCGGTACATTTACCAAACACCACACAGAAGTTCTGATTTGACAGCAGTCTGTAAAAGGCTACTGTGGAAATCTCACTTTCTGCAACTACATTTTTACATTTCAGCAAATACATTTTATTTTATTTTACATGTTGATGATGTCGGTAGCTCACCATTACTGTATGCTTCCTCACGCTGTCACCAATTAAGTTAAACACAACACTAGAATGACTCAACTGTGCAATGGTCATGCCTGAAAGCACACCAAATGCTCCTACTCCATATTGCTACAGTATTGCAATGACATGTTTTCCTGTAGAGTAAGAACCAGAGGCCGATCTGAATAATGGATACCATTTCGCCTTCAGAAAAGACATTTAAAGAAAACCAAAAATACAAATGTCCACTTTCTGACTCAGCTAGTACTGTAAGCTATTGTTTTCAGAGACACGTGGCTATGAAAAGCACCTGAACTAGAATAGTAAGAGCTTCACTGCACTGCTTTTGTTCAGATACTGGTTTTAAATGCATCAGCTGTAGGTTTTTTAATCTCTGCCTGTTTAAGTTGATTTGAAAAAATCTTCGTTTGTGTTGAGATGTACCTTTAACAATGCTGTCTAATTATCCCAGCAGGTCAGAAGGCCCTGTATCGACCTGTAGCCGAATCCCCAGCAACATCTCTGAGAGCTGAAACCTAGCAACACATGTGACATAATGATAGAGAGTGTGTATTTTTAGTCCTTTGTTGCCTAACAACCAGTAATCAGATGGCTTACTGAGTCAACTGTCAAATGACCAACGCTTTGGATCCAAGTATGGACCTAATGTAGCTGGTGTGATATACTGTATGCCATTTTTTTTTTTTTTTTTTTTTTTAAAGAAGTAGAGATAGAATTAGGAGAGTATAAATATCTTCTATAACTAGGGAGATGAACAGATTTAAATGTTTTTTTTCTCAAACAATTTGATCTATTTATAAGTATCTATTTTTTAATAACTGATAATATGACATAAAATGTGCTGGAGATGACTGTAAATTGTATTCCAAACTTAAGTAGGGGGAATGCCAAGGTGTAAATGTAGCAAAAGATATTCCTTTTTTAAACCAAAACGTAGCAATGTAAATGTAGCCTAAGACACATCACAATTCTTTTCTCAGGGAGTTCGCTTGTTTCACTTCACTGTAAGTCTGGTTGTCTTCTGGTTTTTGGATGTTACCGGTGAACTGCGCTCCAGATATTGATGGAAAGATTCCTGAGGACATGGAGTTTAGGTTGCCTAACCTTCTAGAGAACCAGCAGTGCAGAGTGTTTCCTGTGTTTAATATTAAATACTCCTTTAGGTTTTAAATAATCAACAGTTTTCTTTACTTTTAGTAGAAAATGTGTCCTGGCAAAGGGCTAATGAATTGTTCATTTATTAATGGGCTTATTAGCACAGTTATGTACAATGTGTTATCCTGGTTAAAACATCGCCACAGTCACAGACACTCTGATGTCACTAGACTTACTGATTACAGTTGACACAGTATAGTTGTTGGTATAAGCACTTTCTGGTATCCAAATGGCAATGAAAACACCACTTCTCAATGTGTGAGGAAAAGAGGAAAGAGAAGTAAAGAGAATTCTCTGAAATTATAATTAATCGCCTTGTTCATAATATATCCATCCACATGCACAAGACATCTGTAACCGGACCTTGAGAAACACTGTAAACCAATCCAACTAACAAATAGGCAGACCAGTACTTATTACCTACAGTCTCTAAAGGTACCCTGTGGAGTTTTCTTGTAAACAAAGTAAACACCAAAATGCAAACATGCTGAATTCATTTTCTTTCTCAGTAAACATTTGCAAAGCCGATTGTTTGTATATTTTAAACTGGAGTTGTAGTCTTCTTCTTCACGGCTTTTGCAGGCACACTGCTGCGCTTCTATACACACTGCTTCCACCAATTGTCGATTAGCAGAATAGCATGAAACCAGCTGCAAAAAATGTGTAGCACATCACCCACATGCGCTGTGATGCCTACAGCCATGGACAAACTATGTATGACACACTGGGCCCTTGGACACAGACATGTAAAGGCCCCCAAACCTCTGAAAGAGGCACAAAATGTAATTTCCAAAGAGTAGTCTTGGTAGTCATTTTGCGTCCGTGGTCATTTTGTTTTGCCTCTGTATGAAGTGAATGTAAGTAACACTTAAAGGGGAACACCACATTAACTCAGAATTCCAATATGTTATTTCAAAGGCCTGGGAAAGTTCAATCAATATTTATGACCGTAAGCTACTCTCTCTCAAAGCCAGAAACCAGAGAAGTCAGTCTCAGAGTTGACGTCATCAAGTATAAAGTTCGGAGCCGCTCCATAGAGAATGAAGGGGAGACTGATTTTGGAAACCCCTCAGAATGTTTGTTTTCTCTTTTTTTTTCATACCAAAATGAGCTTTATTCTATTGTACAGTGGTGTTTTTAGTTCTGAAATAGAAAACATACCTATATCCTCCCCTCACATTCCCCCCGGTGCTCTCAGTGTCATCTAAAACATGTTCCCCAGTTCATTGTCTATGGAGCTGTTCCAGACTCTACCGACCCTGACTCTGCATATGGGTCTTTGTGCAAAATTCAAACAAAATGTGGACCCAATCATAAAAGTGGACAAAAACTCCACAGGGTACCTTTAACTCACAGTCTTCGTATTGCTCTAGTGATTCTAATGAAGTAACTATCAAATCAAACAGTCAAACTACTGGTCAACTGACTGTGATTCTTGGATGGAAACAAATAATTAAAATCAGTCATTTTAGGGGTAGCTTTCATGGTCCCTTCTTCGCCCATCAACTTTAAACAAACACTAAATATAAAAGACAAGCGTTGAGTGGTACAATCAATACTGACATACAGCACAGTGACACACAAAGTCACACAGTACCAACAGCATCGTTTGGATTCAAGGATTACTATAAGGACACTTATGCTCCAATCTGTACAGGTAAAATATTTCCTTATTCATAAAAGTTCTTATAAAGTGTCAATGCAATTAACATCACAAATTGCATAGCCATCTCTAATCCGTTATCTCTAGCAGACTTCTTACAGCACAATCACTAATCTATGTCATTGTAAGTTACATATTTATCTGCTCAAAAAAACTAGGGCCATATCTAATGAATGGAGTGCCATGGTTGTACTGTTCAAGCCAACAGAAAATAATCTATTGTATACATAAAAGCACATTTGATTGGAAAGAAAATATTGTGTTAAAAAGGGAATTGCATTCAACAGCTGCCTATTGAGGATTTTGTCTTTGACACTGAGAACTACCACCTGTCATTCCTGTGGTCCCGATCAATATCATGTAAGTAACCTTTAATATAGTTGCACACAAAGTACTTGCACTGTAAATATGGCAGTTTCAATTAAATTCTTTGGTGTTCAGTTATGCAGAACTGTTTTGCAATAATAGGCTTCAGTGTGTAATATTATCTGTGTGTGTGTGTGTGTGTGTGTGTGTGTGTGTGTGTGTGTGCATGTACCGTCTATGGATGTGCACTGTACAAACACTAAAGAATAAAAATAATGTGCTCACCAACATACTGTATGTGCTTGGTTTTTCTAAATACCGATGAAGCTACAGTCACACACACATCCATCCATCTTCACCTGCAGGGCAGGTGTGTCAAACATGGGGGGGAGCCAGACTCCAAACAACCAGTCAGCGAGAACATGTTGGGCTTGCATGCATACATGCGCACCCTGGCTAGAACACGCCAGTTGCAGATCATTATGATATGAGATAAAAACACTGAGTGATGATGTATATTGTAACCTGTTAACTGATGGGTCTGGGAGTGATTTTAAGCAATAGTTTGACATTTTGGGAAATATGCTTATTTGCTTTGTCGAGAGTTAGATGAGGAGATTGATGCCACTTTTATATCTGTACGGTCAATCTTAAACTTAGCTTAGCATAAAGACTGGAAACAGGGGGAAACAGCTAGCCTGGCTCTGTCAGAGGTAACACCTCTAAAGCTCACTAACACGCTTTATCTTTTTTTTAATTTTTTTATCTGTACAAAAACAGAAGTTTCAAAGTGACAAGTTGCAGCTTTAATTTACTACTTCTTGGCCAGAAGCCGGCCGTAACCTCTGTGAAACCACAAATGAGATTCAACATGTTAATTGGTGAGCTTTTAGGATACAGTTGAGTGGATTTCTTTGAAAACTTTGGACAGAGCCAGGCCAGATGTTTCCAGCACCTACAGCTTCATATTCAGCATACTAACATGAAAGTGGCTTCGATCTTCTCATCTAATAAAGTGTACAGTGTAAGCACATTTCCCAAAAATCTTCAACTATTCCTTTAACAACACAGTTAAGAAACACACAGCCTCTTCTGCTGTGAGTGGACTGAGTCATTAGATACATGTGTGCAGGTGAACACGTGATGCTTTTTCTTGTTAATGAAAGTGAATATATATAGAGGGATATTTATATGTATATATGCTGAGGAATGCAGGCTTCTGTGATCGGTATGTTTGCGAGAGAGAGAAAGAGAGAGGGGGAGGCAGAAAGAGAGAGAGCGAGCGTTGGGTTATCACAGTGGAGGTGACCGGGCTACAGGCGGTTCAGAGGTCGGTGGTGGCCTTGGCGGTGAGGTCCTGGATGCGGCTGGTGTTACAGTTTTTGCAGAGGACATGTCCGTCCAGAGGGTAGCAGCCCTGGTTATCCCCCTCTGAGAGCAGAGAGCCACAGTCCTGCAAGACACAGACACTCCGTTAGGCCACCGACACAAACCCAGTCATTAGCCACGCTCAGCCATCACTGTGCTTGCACCCTGAATCAGACATTTGCCGCTTTTAAAAACTCAGCCAGTGTCAAGTTACAGGACGCTCTCTGCAGAAAAGAAGTGTTTTGGTTTTCTACCAGCCGGTGAGTCTGGAGGGGTACCAACTGGTCATTACTGGGTAACAGTCAGTCTCTTAACACCTAAGGGTTTGAACTGTTTTTTTCAAAGTCCAACAACTCCAACAGAGTAATCTTCTTCTCTCTAGCTGATTATTCACATCAATTTTAGGAGTCACATTCTCCCAATTACATTTTCATTCATATCATATCCATGCCATATCCTATCCATGCCAGATATATATTTAATCAATATTTAGGTAAATTTAAGTATCAGATCGGACTCAGTAGATAGACTACAATATGGTAAACATTATAACTGCTAAACATCAGCATGTTAGCATTGTCATAATAAGCATGTTAGATTAGTTGTCAACTATTAAATTAATCACCAACTATTTTGATAATCGATTAATCAGTTTGAGTAATTTTTTATGAAAAAAACAACATTATTTCTCTGATGTCAGCTTGTTAAATGTGAGTATGTTCTAGTTTCTTCTCTCCTCTATGACAGGAAACTGAATATCTTTGAGTTGTGGACAAAACAAGATATTTGAGGACGTCATCTTGGGCTTTGGGAAACACTGATCCACATTTTTTTTTACCATTTTCTGACATTTTATAGACCAACTAATCGATTAATCGAGAAAATAATCGACAGATTTATCAACAATGAAAATAATCCTTAGTTGCAGCCCTATTCCGGTACTCTGGTGATAGGCTTAGTCAACATTAATGTAAAGGACATTCATTTATATGTAAATGTTCCGCACTCTAGCTTTAAATATATGTATGTGTGTGTTTATCGACCTCGCTAACTCTACTGTAGATTGTCTATAATATTTCACATACTCTACTATTTTGTCTTCAAAAAGTAACAGTAACTAAAAAAACATGTTTAAGCTCTTCTCTGATTGGGTCAGTCTGGGAGTAGAGTGACTCTTAATGATCAATAAAAAGATCACAAATACTACCTGAGTGATGATTGTTAATGTCTGTTGCTCTGCTCTGTGGTGTTTACATCTCTTAGATCCAAGTGTTGCTCTATTAAAGTGCTGTATGTGGATCTTCAGTCTGACTCCAGCCTTCAGTTTGTTTTCTGATCTTGTGTCTCCAAAACAGTGTGTGCTCTACACTCTTCTTACAGCGTAATAACCACACACACCATGTGGACAGTTGGAAATACAGGCAAACATTGCTTTGGCATTATTTTCTCTGTGCCACTGGGTTACATGCTCAACATCTCTCACACACACACACACACACACACACACACACACACACACACACACACACACACACACACACACACACACACACACACACACACACACACACACTCACTCGGAGACTTACAACTCCATCTACTCATGTCTCCCTGGTGACAGAATTCTTCTGTTGAGCCACTTCAGCTGAACTAATCTGCTTTTCTTTTCTTTGACCTTTCTGTCTGCCAAACACTCTGTGTACACTCACACTGGCACTGCTCTTTGACAATGTGACACGTTACTTCTCCTTTAGCCGGGCACGTAATGTCTCAGCGCTGCTTATCAGCCGGCGAGCGGCGGCGGACAGATTGGTTACTATGTAAGTCCGTGAACTTTGCAGAGGAGAGATGGAAAGCTATTTCGAGGCAGGTAAGAGAGAGGGATGATTCAGTCTCGCTGAAAAGGTGACTCGGGGGACTGGCATGCACGATATGCCTCATACCATAATGACTGTCATCTGGAGCTGTGCAACACGGTACATAACCAGCAGTACTAATTATAGAGCTCCCATAGCAGAGGAGATAGACACATAGAGAGCATACCTCACAGCGGTAACACTGCACGTGGAAGTCGCGGTCCAGGGCCACGATACGGACAGTCTCCTCCTGGCCTGGCGCTGGCATTATAGGCTCGGAACACACGCAGCAGCGCGGGGCAAACTTCCTGTCAAACACAACCAGGAATAACAGGAAATAGAACAATAGCAAATATTATGAAACAATGTGACATCTAGTAACACAATTTGTAAAAAAAACGTTCGTGATCCATCGTCATTCACTATTTTTTAAGTGATGCTTTTGAGACTGTAAACACAGGCTTAAACTAACAATGACTTTCATTATTGAATTTATCTGCCTGATACTTTAATTGGTTAATCGTTTGGTTTATAAAATGTCGGAAAATTGTCAAATATTCCCATCAGAGCTCAAGCTGACGTGTTTAAGTTGCTTGACTTGTCTAACCAACAGTGTAAAACCCCAAATATGTTTAATTAATAATATAATAACAATAAAAACACAGAAAACAAAACAAAAAAATCCTTATAATTAAGAAGCTGGAATAAGAGAAGGTGCGTCATTTTAAAATCTTTATTAATGACTTGGAACAATTAATCAACTATCAAAACAGTTTCCAAATAATTTTCTGTCAATTGACTAGTCCAGCATGTCCCAAACTTTTTGGCTTATGATCCCTTAAAGTCATCTTTCTATCCATTATCATGTCTACTTGTTGTGACTAGTTCAACCATCCTTTGTTTTATTTAAAACTATTTAAAGAAATGACCCAGTAATAATAGCATCAGTTAGTTTGTTCTGCTCAGATTTATCTTGTGACCCCTGTGGGAGTCCCAACCCTAAGCTTGGGACTAATCGCTCTATCGACACAAGAGTAAAATAGCATATATTATAGAATAGAATGCCTTTATATATGTATCATTAAAAACGTACAACGAAATTCAGAGTGCTAATTCTGTAAGGTGCCGCTAGTTAAACAAAACAAGAAAATGATTATGAACAATAGTGCTAACACATTACGAAACAATTATTCAGATTTTCCTTTGTTTAATTATTGATTAACTCAACCATTGAAGTGCTGCTTAAAGCTAAATTTGCACTTCTCTGAAACAGTTAATAGAAATAGAATATCTGAGGAAGAAGCTAAACATAGCAGGACTTTGAATATCAGAACTGACTTTCCTAGTAAAATATTTAATATTTCACATTAGTAAGTCTGGAAATGCCTTCAATAGAAAGAGGTATATCTAACAATAGGGTCAATGAGGATATGAAAAGCACGCTGAGACTTCAGGTCATGTCAGGTGACTGAAGGCCGGTGGATACTGACTGAATGCCTGGGAATTAGGAAGTGAAAGGGCTTTATGGAAGCACGGCTGAGGCCCAAACGTGACTATTCCTCGACACAAAGGGCTGTGCTGTTCAGGTCACACTTGTCAGGTGGAATTAAACAACGGGCCAGTGCAGCTACTCCACCGAGCTAAAGCTGTGCACTCACACCAAGAGCCAGCTGTTTACTTCTGTTTCCCTTCTGGTTACTGAGTCAAGGAACATTTCTGGTAAGGTGGTGGTTACGCAATGGGTAGAGTGTGACACAATGACAGGAATTAACTATTAAATTCATAAGGTCATTAGGCTTGTGACATTGCCCGCAATATTTCCTGAAAGGGAAGCACTGAGGTCTCTTGGATAGATTCGGCTTACACAGACTGCAGCTGAATTTCTCAGGTCAGTCAAGGATTTTAAAGCAGCATTATTTGTTTTTTAGCCACTTGGGGGCAGTGGAACAAGCTGTAAACCCCACACTGACATACAGTATGCTAGTTTCCTGTCTTACCCCTAGATTCCACCATATGTGTGTGCACTGCGTTCCGGCGGCACAATGACCGGCTCCAGCAATCAGGTGATTCCACCAGCCGCGACGTAGCGTGATGAAGAAGTAATTCAGAAGAGGCTCTCTGCCTAAAATATGCACCAGGTCTATTTTTGACGGAGCTGCGGGGTGTTCAACAGGCCGGAAGGCAGGAAGTGGAAGGGCTAGAGCAGGGGTGTCAAACATATGGCCTGTGGGCCAGAACCGGCCCGCCAAAGGATAAATTTGTGTGAAAATTGAAGAGAAGTAATTAATTCCAATTCCAAATTTACGACTTTAATTTCATAGAATATCTGAGTTATTTTTCTGTGCATTTACAACTTTAATCTTAGAAATTTTTAGTTTTTTTTTGGAATATTTCCCCTCTCTCGGGTCCGTGACATTTTTATTCCTACAACGGCCTTAAAGCAGTTACACACCGGGCCGATAATCAGCCGTTGGACAGTCTGGCGAGGTTGGTGACTTGAGTCTGTTCGGTGTGTTCCGTGCCGTCATCCGTTGGAGGAGCTGTCGGCCTTCATTTTGGCCGACCTGACATGCTCAGTCAGAGACAGGGCAGTCTGGACTCACCTGGAAATGGTGAGCGGGATGAGCGTGACTAGAGTCTCTCAAAATCTGACTAAAATCTTTGAAACTGACCTTTGTTGATCTGAAATGAAGACAGATTCAGCAACTGCACGGCCTATTTCTCTCTTAAAATGTTTTCAGAAACACGTTTCGGTGAACTATTTTAGTACAATATGAGATCGTATTCTGAATGAGTCGCCAGTAATGGCTGTTCGAAAAATCCAAAATCCGGAAGCAGCAGCCAGATCCATGTGACACGTTCGTCCAATTGGCTGCCGGTTTTAATTTTTTGGGCGACAATACAGATTAGCGCCGCCTGCTGTTATGGAGATGTATTATGTCTCGTCACTTCGGTGTGTTCCGAGGCACTTTTTTGACCAACTCGGGGAGACTGATCAGTCCCACTGCCTTTTCTGCCAACGGTCGGCCGTCTGGTCGGTGTGTAACTGCCTTTAGATCACTGTCAGAGCAGAACTTGCGTGACAACAAAACTCTGTGGCAGATAAAGTTTCTGATCTTTCTGGAGTGGTTTACTTGTCTGGCTCACTTGAGATCAACTTAGGGGGATGTGGGCCATGAACTAAAATGAGTTTGACACCCCTGGGCTAGAGCATCCGGTCAATTTTCAAAATGAACACCCTGTGCAGACTCCTGATCGTATCTCACGTCACTACACTATTGACTATTAACTAAAACAGCCACAAATCTTTGATCCATAACTGGAATAAATGAAAGAAGCCATTTAACTATGTAGACTACTTACTTTTATGGTAGAACCAAAAATATCCAAGAAAAAAAAAGACCAAAACAACGGAATCTGCGAGGGGGGCCTGCAAAACTCACGCTCTGCTTCTAAGACGCTCCCAGGGTGGTACAACGCACGGCGTCCCAGGGCGGTACGACACACGGCGTCCCAGGGCGGTACGACGCATGGCGTCCAAGGGCGGTACGACGCACGGCGTCCCAGGGTGGTACGAAGTATGCCGCACGATGGAACAAAACCACGGCACAGTCGGAACACAGCGCATCCGTGCCTGGTGGAATTTCGGGTGTGTGTGGAGCAAAACTACAAGCCTGGACAAACAATATTAAGGCATTTTTTGGATTGGATAAAACAGCGACTAGCGTGCTAGCTAACAACATACAATATATACAGTACTGCAAATAATTAATTTTTAAAACTATTTCAAGGTTTTGAAATTGGAAAAGGAAAGTGGACGTATATCACTCCTGACTAATCCATCCATCCATTCATTCATTCAAATACCCTATGAAAAAACGAGGTAGAGATGGAGTGACCCTGCCCGGAGGAAGCCCGGGGCCCCCGTCTGGAGCCAGGCCCAGATGGAGGGCCCGTCAGCGAGCGCCTGGTGGCCGGGTTTGCCACGGAGCCCGGCCGAGCACAGCCCGAAATAGCTACGTGGCACCTATCTCTCCAACCCATGGGCCCACCACCTGTGGGAGGAACCGCTGGGGTCGGGTGCGCTGCCACATGGGTGGCAGTGAAGGTCAGGGGCCTCGACGGACCAGACCCGGGCGGCAGACGCTGGCTCTGGGGACGTGGAACGTCACCTCTCTGTGGAGGAAGGAGCCGGAACTTGTGCGGGAGGTGGAGCGCTACCAGTTGGATCTGGTGGGGCTTACCTCTACGCACAGTCTCGGTTCTGGAACCATACTCCTGGATAGGGGTTGGACTCTTTTCTTCTCCGGAGTTGCCCAGGGTGTGAGGCGCCGGGCGGGTGTGGGGATACTCACAAGCCCCCGGCTGAGCGCCGCTACGTTGGAGTTTACCCCGGTGGACGAGAGGGTCGCCTCCCTACGCCTGCGGGTTGTGGGGGGGAAAACTCTGACTGTTGTTTGTGCGTATGCACCAAACAAGAGCTCGGAGTATTCGGCCTTCTTGGAGACCTTGAATGGAGTCCTGTATGGGGCTCCAGTAGGGGACTCCATAGTTCTGCTGGGGGACTTCAACGCGCACGTGGGAAATGATGGAGACACATGGAGAGGCGTGATTGGGAGGAACGGCCTCCCTGATCTAAACCAGAGTGGTTGTTTGTTGTTGGACTTCTGTGCTAGTCATGGATTGTCTATAACGAACACCATGTTCGAACATAGGGATGCTCATAAGTGTACTTGGTACCAGAGCACCCTAGGCCAAAGGTCAATGATCGATTTTATAATCGTTTCATCTGATCTGAGGCCGTATGTTTTGAACACTCGGGTGAAGAGAGGGGCAGAGCTGTCAACTGATCACCATCTGGTGGTGAGTTGGGTCAGAGGGTGGGGGAAGACTCTGGACAGACCTGGTAAGCCCAAACGGGTAGTGCGGGTAAATTGGGAACGTCTGGAGGAGGCCCCTGTCCGACAGACTTTCAACTCATACCTCCGGCGGAGCTTTTCGTGCATCCCTGTGGAGGCTGGGGGCATTGAACCCGAGTGGACAATGTTCAAAGTTTCCATTGCTGAAGCTGCGGCGGGGAGCTGTGGTCTTAGGGTCTTAGGTGCCTCAAGGGGCGGTAACCCACGAACACCGTGGTGGACACCGGTGGTCAGGGAAGCCGTCCAACTGAAGAAGGAGTCTTTCCGGGATATGTTATCCCAGAGGACTCCGTAGGCAGTTGCAAGGTACGAGGGCCCGAAGGGCTGCAGCCTCTGCCGTGAAAGAGGCAAAGCAGCGGGTGTGGGAGAAGTTCGGAGAAGACATGGAGAAGGACTTTCGGTCGGCACCAAGGTGCTTCTGGAAAACCGTTCGCCACCTCAGGAGGGGGAAGCGGGGAACCATCCAAGCTGTGTACAGTAAGGATGGGACGCTGTTGACCTCAACTGAGGAGGTAATAGGGCGGTGGAAGGAGCACTTTGAGGAACTCCTAAATCCGACTAATACGCCCTCTATGGTAGAGGCAGAGCTGGAGGATGATGGAGGATTGTCGTCAATTTCCCTGGTGGAAGTTGCTAAGGTAGTTAAACAACTCCACAGTGGCAAAGCCCCAGGGATTGATGAGATCCGTCCAGAAATGCTTAAAGCTCTGGGTGTGGAGGGGTTGTCTTGGTTGACACGCCTCTTCAACATTGCGTGGAAGTCGGGGACGGTGCCTAAGGAGTGGCAGACCGGGGTGGTGGTTCCGCTTTTCAAAAAGGACCAGAGGGTGTGTGCCAATTACAGGGGTATCACACTTCTCAGCCTCCCCGGTAAAGTCTACTCCAAGGTGCTGGAAAGGAGGGTTCGGTCGATAGTCGAACCTCAGGTTGAAGAGGAACAATGCGGATTCCGTCCTGGTCGTGGAACAACGGACCAGATCTTTACTCTCGCAAGGATCCTGGAGGGAGCCTGGGAGTATGCCCAACCGGTCTACATGTGCTTTGTGGATCTGGAGAAGGCGTATGACCGGGTCCCCCGGGAGATACTGTGGGAGGTGCTGCGGGAGTATGGGGTGAGGGGGTCCCTTCTCAGGGTCATCCAATCTCTGTACGACCAAAGCGAGAGCTGTGTCCGGGTTCTCGGCAGTAAGTCGGACTCGTTTCAGTTGAGAGTTGGCCTCCGCCAGGGCTGCGCTTTGTCACCAATCCTGTTTGTAGTATTTATGGACAGGATATCGAGGCGTAGTCGGGGTGGAGAGGGGTTGCAGTTTGGTGAGCTGGGGATCTCATCGCTGCTTTTTGCGGATGATGTGGTCGTGATGGCATCGTCGGCCTGTGACCTTCAGCACTCACTGGATCGGTTCGCAGCCGAGTGTGAAGCGGCTGGGATGAGGATCAGCACCTCTAAATCTGAGGCCATGGTTCTCAGCAGGAAACCGATGGAGTGCCTTCTCCAGGTAGGGAATGAGTCTTTACCCCAAGTGAAGGAGTTCAAGTACCTTGGGGTATTGTTCGCGAGTGAGGGGACAATGGAGCGGGAGATTGGTCGGAGAATCGGCGCAGCGGGTGCGGTATTACACTCAATGTATCGCACCGTTGTGACGAAAAGAGAGCTGAGCCAGAAGGCAAAGCTCTCAATCTACTGGTCAGTTTTCGTTCCTACCCTCACCTATGGTCATGAAGGCTGGGTCATGACCGAAAGAACGAGATCCAGGGTACAAGCGGCCGAAATGGGGTTCCTCAGGAGGGTGGCTGGCGTCTCCCTTAGAGATAGGGTGAGAAGCTCAGTCATCCGTGAGGAGCTCGGAGTAGAGCCGCTGCTCCTTCGCGTCGAAAGGAGCCAGTTGAGGTGGTTCGGGCATCTGGTAAGGATGCCCCCTGGGCGCCTCCCTAGGGAGGTGTTTCAGGCACGTCCAGCTGGGAGGAGGCCTCGGGGAAGACTCAGGACTAGGTGGAGGGATTATATCTCCAACCTGGCCTGGGAACGCCTCGGGATCCCCCAGTCGGAGCTGGTTAATGTGGCTCGGGAAAGGGAAGTTTGGGGTCCCCTGCTGGAGCTGCTACCCCCGCGACCCGTTACCGGATAAGCGGAAGAAGATGGTCCTGACTAATGTCATCAAATATTAACACTTTATTTACCTCTGTTTCTAAGTTGCTAAATGCTCCACTGTGTTCACCAGGTAGCCTAGTTGCTAACTTTGTCTGTCTGCAATTTGATCCAGGCAGGGAGCGTACAGTACAGAGTTTTTTCGCTGCCTGAGACAGTAAAGATGCATTTCATAAAACAAATACAAAACGCTGAAAAACGTTATGAAGAGCTGAGGGGAACTGCAGAGTTTGGTGGTAGTTCTCTGTGAGTTTGTGCACACATAACATCCACTGTCAGAACCATTTATTTTAAACCTGATAAGAACAGAAACAACATACTTGTGAAAGTCCTCGATGCAGTGGATGTGGTTGGAAGCGTCCACGGTGAAAGGGATGCCGTCCAGGCTGCGGTGGCACACCACGCAGGTGAAGCAGTGAGGGTGGTAGGCTTTCCCTGTAGCCCGCAGGATGCGCTCCATGATGGGCTTACTGCAGATGGTGCAGGTCTCAAGGGTGTTCTGTCGACACAAACACACAAACCCACAGACACCCACGTGATTACACAACAAACCTGATGATTAATGTAGTGTTTCTGATGATTCATTTCCAAAAGCCCTTTTGAATGCTTGTTTTAATTAGCACGTCTGCTAACATATTGTAACGTTTTTTTTCTGCATCTTTCCAGGTTTTAGCTTGTGGTTTTTCAGCTTCCTATCGCCAGTGGTACCCTACAGGAGGCTCGGCTCCTGTTTATGCCCATGCAACAAATAAATCCACACTCAGGACCTTTAGCTCGGCTGTCCTCGAATGCCTCTGAAGCTGAAGGAATCTGATTAGCACTCCTCTCGAAACACAAACACAGTCATTTTTCAGCTGCCCTCGCCCACACTTCATCCTCACATAATGCAAGAGTGTGAGCAGTAAATATTTCCACTTTGTGATGACTGCAGGTTTTTTGCAGCCAAGCGACTGGGCAGGCGGCCCGCGGGGGGACGTGGCGGCCGCCTGCCTCTGACTTATCTGTGGCATCTCTCTTCTTAATATCTGCCGGGAGACGCCATTTGTTATTTCAATATTTCATAAATAACGACCGCCTCTCTAAACAGCGATGCAATTACTGGGGATGGATATATCATGTGAGGGTGATCAATGTGTGGCCTGATGTGGCTGTGTGAGAGCTGATGGGCCCCGCTGTCGCTGCTTCTCGCTCAGGCATTTCCTGGATCTTTGTGTCTCTCTCTCTCTGCTCTCCCCCCTTTTTTCTGCGCTTGGCTGGGCTAAAGAGTGCACGCTTCAGCTGTTCCCATTGGCTCCCACTGTAGTGGCAAGCTGCCTCAGTGTTTCCAAACACAGCTCGGGGTGTGTAGCAACACTGTGCTGCGTCATCGGCTCCCTCACAGGCGCACCGCTGGGCCCTGCCGTTTAAAATGACACTTGTGTGACCGCTCGGCTGAGGTGAACTCCCAGCATTCCCCTGTCCGGCTGCAGAGCACGTGCAGTGACATTTATAGTCTATATGCTAATGAGCAAAGCAGCTTTACAGGATGAGGGTCATTGAAACTACAATGTAAAAAATGTCCCTGACATGACACCGTGTGGTATCTGACTTTTGCTTCTCACAACGCCAATCATGTGTCATCGGAGGGTAAAAGGGCAACACATGAGAGCAGCTGATGTATGACTCAAAGCTGTGAAAAGGTGGTTTGAAAAATGTCGGTTTCTTCAAAGCACTCCTGGTGAGGCATGATTTCATGAAAAGCAATGTGTGCAGACAAGCTCCGCATTCTTATTTGTCTTTTTTCCCCCTCCAAGACGGTAATAGAAATAAACATTATTCCCAGGGCAACATTTGTGTATAAACAATGTCCATATTGCAATCCTGCTCGATCCTGGAAGTGGAATGAAGCCTTTAATGAGCTTGCTGCACTGAGCCCTTGAGGTTTGCCTCACGCACGCACACAGAGACCGAGAGAGGTAGAGAGGGAGAGAGAGAGAGAGAGAGAGAGAGAGAGAGAGAGAGAGAGAGAGAGAGAATATATTTGCAACCTGAGAATGTGAGTAAGTTGCCGGGGCCAAACAGCACTAAACCATCCTCAACTCTTACTCATCTGTCTGCATTCCCACTTACTTATTCTCATCTGCCCTTCATGTGGGAATACCTTGCCCTTGTTTAGCTTAACTAGAGCATATGATTTCACAGCACACAGTTCCTCCGGGCCATTGTAATGAGTACAGTACTCAAAAGGCAAAAAATGTCTCTCTTTCTCTCCAATGGTAAGATTCTATGACCTCAATTCATTCATTCTGCTCAGCCTCTGTTGTTTTTCATTCTCGTGACTCCTTTTATTTGGTATTAGGTAACGTTTAGCAGGCCTGTTACACAAATGTGAATCTGATGTCAAAACAGAAAACGTACATGACTTTTGGTCTGTGTTTGGAACCGCCACAGATGGTTTAGAAAATTCGACATAAGTGACATGCCCTCTCTGTCAGAAATCCAGGTCCTCTGCAGTTTGCCACTAGAGGGCTGTATATGTCTGCAGATGCCCGGGTTTTGCTTTTACACTAAATGTGATGTATTCAAGCATATGTATTCGTTTTTTTCCCTCTCCCTCATACATTTCTCTAAGTGTTTGCCCAGAAGGCTAAACAAATGTCTAGGCAGATGAGGTAAAGTGAATTTAGGTCAGACAGCCTCTTGCTGAACTGAGGGGTGAGTGGAGTGCATTACAGTCAATTGTGGCTCCTTTTCCTCATAGTTAGCCGTTAGCTTTTTGCTACAAAGTGCTATCATGGTCTCGCACCAGACACACTGATGCCCCGCGCAGTCCGGCTCAGTTTCCCACTATTTAGCAACGGGCTCCGCAAACAACGTTTGACACAGCTGTCTGTTGGAATGAAGAGTGTGATGGCAAACAAAGCATGTAACAGGGAGTTAAGAGGTCCCATGTGCTCGGCTCTGAACATGAGACGCAGGCCTGACGGAGTGAGACAGAGAGCCAGAGACACAGAGTCAAACCACTTACATCACTTACTGGAATTTAAAATCTTCCATTTAAAGAAATGTTAATGGAGTGGGATCATTTGACTCATTTCTATAGTTAATCCGTTTGTAATTTGTCACTTTATTGGATTAAATGATAATTTATTCAGATTTATTTTAAAGAGTATAGTACAACTAAATTAGAGACTAGTAAAAAATATTCCATAAAAACACAGATTCTCTACTTCCGTGTAGTTAAACACGGACCCATTACTTGAATAAATGACGTGATAAGAATTAGGGTTACAACTTTTCAATTCATTTGCAGATCTTTTTCTTAATTAAATTAAATTATATTCAGTTTCCTACAATGTACTGTAAGACAAGAAAAGCAGCAAATCCTCACACGTTAGCAGCTGGAACCATTAAAATGTTTGACATTTTTGCTTAAAAACGGACAATTAAAAAAAAAAAAATAGCCGCCAACTCATTGTATTTAAATTCTGCTGCAGTCTTAACTATTATATCAAAACTGTTCAACTACATGATATAAATCAATACTTGCATCACTGGTTCACATACTCAGGGGTCAATGATTCATTCACTCATTTAAATATTCCAAATGATTCAGTCTCTAGTTTGTACACAGCCACAGGTAAAACACACCTGGAACAAAGACATGTTTTCATGGTTGCAGATGAGACAGTAAACAGTTGGAAATCTGCTGTGGCATATTGCTAACTTTAAGCTGTTTACCATCTCCTCCGACCGTACCAACACAAATTTTACACCTATCTGTTCTTTTTTTCTTCTTCACATGGCCTAGTCGGGCTGACAGGAGGCAGGCAGGAGTTCAGTGAGACTGCACGCAATTTATGACCTGGCACGCTGAACTCTGAGTGGGCCAAATTTACAGATGATCTGATTCAGTGTGTGTGTGTCCAGACCCTCACAGAATGTGCTGGTCAGTGCCAGGCCATGCTGTGTTAATTAACTACACCCTACTGAAGGCAGCCCGGCCATATCTAACAAGAGCTTTTTGGAAAGAAAGGCCCAAGCTGCTGCTGCTGCGTTTGCTTTCCTCTGCAGTGAATACGAGACGCTGACTTGGTGGTGAACTATGAGTCAAATCACTGACCCTATGCTGACTAAATGAACCTCCACAAGCAGCCTCGCTCCTTTTATTGCTTAATATGGGTCAATCAAGCAGGACAAGGGAAATAATCCTACAAATATATAATCATGTACTCAAGTATCTTCTTTTTTTAACAGGAAGTGCTATAAAATAAGAGAGGCACGACATAGTATAGATGAAGGAACTATGACTCATAAAGAAAGTGAAAAAGTTACAAACTGCATGGGTCCAACTATGGCTCTAAGATATTGTTTTTTTGGTAAACGACTGTTAGAGAGAAAAAGTTTTGAAACGTTTTGAAATTGCAATACAGAGCGTGGGAAATACACCTGCAACCGTGACGTAACGCATTGGTTTTTGGATTACCGTCATCTTGTTTTTTTTTAAACTGGATGTGACGGTATTTGGACAAGAGGGTGGCTGAATTTGGATGCCCATTTTTAATGATACAATGACAAAAATGGCATTTTATTCTATTCTAGCTGGGGAGGATGACACAGCCAAGCCAGTGGTGTTTATGGTTGCTATGGCGCTGTACTAAGTTAAATGATAAAGGGAGAAGGTTGCTGATTTTCAACTGTTCTAAAGTGAGTCAACCAGTGGAGATTTACAGAAGGTAAACACGGACCTGCGGGTACTGGCGCCATTCATCTGCATGTACGGCAGAACAGCAAAAATCAGCAAAGTTACCAGCTAATGCTAGCGGTAGCTAGCTAGATAGCTTGGTTGGCATAACCCTGAACAAGACATTTTTAGGCCCCCAGAATGTTCCAAAAATGTTACATCTTTTTGCAACTGATGGAGTCACCACCTGCTGGACATGAGATAGAATGCAGGTTTAAGGCACTTCCGCATTGGTTTCACTTTTCAGGCCCAGAGGCTTTGTCCAGTATTTTTTTGTGTATGGCAGTACACCAAAATCACCTCACAGCACTGTACACGAAATATGAAGCTAGCTCCAGCAGCTGTTTAGCTTCTTAGCTGGGTGGAGGGACTTCCTGGACTCTCCGCTGGTTGCCTGGCAACCTCAGGGTGATGACACGACTCCAGTAAATCACTGTGCTCGGCGCCTAACCTCCAGTACTGTAAAACCATGACTTGAAGTTTTTTACACTACTGATTAAACAAATCAGAATTAACGTGTTAATGAGCGAGCTTTATCTTAATTAATTTTGCTACAAGCTAGCTGTTTCTCCCTGTTTTCAGTCTTTATGCTAAGCTAAGATAACCGGCTGTGGGCTGTGAATTATGAGAGTGGTATCAATCTTCTCATCGAACTCTCAGCGAGAAAGTGGAGAGCATATTTCCCCAAGTGTCGAAATATTCCTTTAAATATGGTGCTCTGACAGTCTCAGCAGTAACAAAAGCTCATGCATTTAACACAGGTCGTATTTATTTCGTTGCTATTTTATTGGATTGCATTGAAGGCTTTCTTGTTATTTTGTCCATGCTATAAAAACCCTACACATTCCATCTTCTAAAGTGACACCTGCTGCTCACTGACCATCAAGAAGACTACTCAACCTTCAATTAGATGGCTGAAATACACTAGGGTTGTTTTACTCATTTCCAATGTCCACAAATGTATTAACAAAGCCATCCCAGGTAATGTACCACTCACTTACAACTCCACATATTACGGCTGAATTACTCCACACCACACTGGGAATGCAAAGCGAATGACTAGGTAAATGACTAAAAAGCTCTCAACAGTCTTCAGTTTACAGTAGATCTGTGTGGCTCTTCTCCTAGCTGAAGCACTTAGTTACCTCACTCACAGCTGACTTGGCACCAGCTTCTGTTCATACATATTTAAAAAAGCAGACTTGGCAAAACAGGCCGCATGTCAGTGTTTACAGACACTGATGCTGCTGTGTAGAATCCTAATTGTCAAGTACTGTTCCCAACTAAGTATTTCTGTCACAGGGATATTTGTAAAAAATGTAAAGTAATTAAGAGGTTTTGGGAGAGATACCTTGAGTCAGTAGCAGATAAGATTATTGAGGTTGGGGTTAAAGGAAAAAAAAAAGTACTTTTCCACATTCTTAGGCCAAATCATTGAGGTCTTGGCCCACGGAAAATGCTAGGAATCTGCTTTGGTTGAGGGAGGTTGGAGCTCATTAAATCTCCACACATTTGCAAAGGGATTGTGGGAGGGTTAGGGTCACCCTTCACTGATCTGTGGTCTGCTCAGGCCGCGGAGGTGCAGAGATCTGTGTGGAACTGTGTGTGTGTTTCCTTTTAGCTGGTCGGGCTCAGTGGTCAGGATCATCTCTCCCCTCATCCTGCGAAGGTTAACAATGAGCCACCCCCTGCCATTTCCCCTCCCTGCGGCCAAACTCCCCCCGCCTGAACATGATCCTATCCCCAGCTTTCCAGTGCCCGGTGCTGCCTGGCATCCTGACTCTGTCCATCTGTCTGTGCAGTGTGTGAGCATCAGGCCCACAGTCTGAGCATATGAAAATATGTTAACGCGACTTGACTCATTTACAAAATCCTGTCGTTTCTAAGTGTGTTATGTAAATCACCTACTCGTATCTTTTTTTCGCTGCCTGGATGCAGACGACTGAGGTGTGTGTTTACGTGTGGGTGTGAGCGAGCTTGTCACGCAATGGAAAGTGATTCTCCTAATGGTTTGCTAACTCCGAGGATCAGTGGCCTTGAAACTATCAGCTGTATAATTCACAGACGGAGCGTTTGTGACAATCATCTGTGTGCCAGTCAGGGCGAGTGCGCCGAGGTTGTCTCTGACCTGGAACAGTGCAGGTCTACCCTGCTCAGCTCAGCCTGTCTGTCTGTCTGTGTGATGAATTCACACTGGGTTATGGATGACCAGCGCGTGCAGGAATGGGATGGCATCCTGTCAGAGCCTCCTATCCTGATTTGTTTTTTACATTTTGTTTATACCTCGGCCTGGACGCTTTATGGATCCTCTAAGCAGCGGCTGCTCCACCTGTGCAGGTTTCACTTCTTCCACTTCAGTTCTGATAAAGTAAAAAAAAACTGCACTAGGGCTGCAACTAAGGATTATTTTCATTGTCGATTAATCTGTCAATTATTTTCTCGATTAATTGATTAGTTGATTGGTCTATAAAATGTCAGAAAATGGTGAAAAATGTGGATCAGTGTTTCCCAAAGCCCAAGATGACGTTCTCAAATGTCTTGTTTTGTCCACAACTCAAAGATATTCACTTTACTGTCACAGAGGAGAGAAGAAACTAGAAGATATTTACATTTAATAGCTTTAATCAGAAAATGTTGACATTTTTTTCTTAAAAGATTACTGAACCCGATTATAAAAATAGTTGGCGATTAATTTAATAGTTGACAACTAATCGATTAATCTTTGCAGTTCTAAACTGCACGTGTCAAATGAGATTCAAAGATTCATCCATTCTGTTACACTCAGGTGCACATCCTTATTTGTTCACACGCAATTCTTATTGAACCTAAGTGATAATATCTGGCTGCAACCAACGTGAAGGGACAGATTATGCCTTGCTCAGGCCTTTCTTCAAAGAATAAAAGGTGGCAGTGGGGGCCCTGATCTCTGTCTCCGGCTCAGGCAAAGTGGCCGGCCTGCCTGTCTGCCTCTCTGCCTTAAATTCTGCTCCACAGCAGAATGTGACCCCTCTGGACTTTGGGCAATGTCTCCTGCTCTGGTTACAGAGAGAAACTGACAAAGACCCGGCAGTACTTCTCTCTTGCCATGAGTTAGAGTGACATTGTGGTGGGTCAGCACTGGGTCACGGATATTTTTCTCCTGCTCGCTCCTGGGGAGGGGGGGGTCAGTCGGAAATGTGCTTAGACAAAAAACATGAGGAAGGTTTAGAGGGCCCAGTTTTTGGAAGTGCTCTGTCCTTTCTTGTCCAAACAGTGTATTCTAATAACAACACTCCTGCGTTTCATTTACTTGCTTGTAATGGATAGGACAGCTGCTCTTCCTGCAGTGCGGATCAGTAATAAGAAATAATGACCTGCTTGATTTTAGTGGGCTCACACCCACCATACAGCGGAATTATACACACACGTAATTGTCTTGGCAAGTCTGGAGACGTACTAAGATGTGAAATTCTATTCATGCAAGTGCTATCTAATTGGCTCACTCCTTTGAGGAATTAGACCGAGTTATTCACGTCTGAATATGCAGAACTCAATTAGAACTGTGCAAGGTAATGCAGCCATGAATATTTGATGACGAAGTCAGCAGAAATCCGAGCCGCTGCATGTTCGCGAGCGTGCCTCACACAACAAGTGAAACCAGGCTGGGTGGGTGCGTACCTGCCGCCGCTCGGCGTGTGCGCGGCAGCAGTTCTCCCAGCGTGAGCAGCAGCTGTGCAGACATGCAGAGATGCCAACAGCGAGCTGCAGCGTCACAACGGCGAGCATATGGGGGGCTTGAACTCAGCACGCTGACTGCAAGCTTCTGGATCTGACTACCTGCATATCCATCACAGTAAAGTGACAGGTATGTGGGTGGTGTGTGCAGTCATTTCTAATTAGAGCAACATTACTGTCAGGGAAGCAACAATATAAACTTTCTTTCTCTGTGTTGAACTGTTTACATCTCTGTGACTGGATGTGAGAGGAGAGATCCACCTGTGATTGGATGTATTGTATGGTGAATCCCCTCTCTCAATGACAGCAGGGGCTTTAGGGGAGTTCTGGGGGGTATCCCATTTGTTAGGTGGGAGAGTAGTTTGGTTTGATGTGCTGTGGAGGACATCCACTACCAGGAGCCCCAATACAGCTGGCACTATGCCTGTCATCTCTGGGTGCTGTGCCACCCCCAGGAAACGTCCCTTTGCTATCTTGATTTTATGAGGACAGTGCGTTTGAACTCACTTGTAAAATTCAGTAAACAACTAGAGCAGTGGTTCCCAACCGTTATGTCTATCGCTATCAGACAGACTAGGTAAATACAAGCTGGACAATTGCCCTATTAACTTACTCCAGGTTGAAAAAAACGGTAGTTACCCTTTAAGGTGTTAACTGACTCCGCATGGTGGAGGTGTGTACTGTGCTGCAGCTTACTGTAGCTGGAGTCTCATTGGTTATTGTTACAATTAATTTACTAAACATCAGAATCACACCAATTTAGTCAATTCTATCTAAATGGTTACTTTCCACCTAAACATAAATATGTTGATATATTTTTTAAATCAAATCAGAATTTCAAATTTTTCAAACTAGTTTAATTACTTACTGGTCACAATTTTCCCATACCTCCACCCAACTGCAGAAGCACCCTCTGCATGGAATATATTTTACATTTCTAAAGCATAGTGCCCTTTGTTAAGAGTGATAAAAAACAGGTTTTCTGTTCAATGGTATTGAGTACAAGCAGGTATTTATATGCCAAACGTCAACCCATTTCCATCTTGTCTCAACATAGTATAGGAGCAGAGGTGCCCAGGATTCTTCCTGCACGTTCAAGTTTACCCAAATGCATGCCCAAAATCAATTATTGTAAGTGTCTTTGGAAACAAGGTGGAATTGTTGTCTAGTTTTTTTTTTTTAGTCTTTTTTTTTTTTTTTTTTTTGGCTAGGACTGTTCCCATCATCAAAGCGGATTGTAAATGAGAGGGAAGTGCCAAGTCTCGGTCTTTTTCTTATCTCCAAATAAAAGTCACATAGTTCCTTCTTTGATTTTGCATTTACTGTATCACAAAATTGAGACACTGAGGAATACACTTAGTGTAACATTACTTTTTATTAAACCTATGTTACTAATAATAAACTGTATTATGTGAACCAATAGTGTGTTATGGGCTAATGCAGACATCTATGTCTTCCTGGCAAACAACACCATGCATTACTTTGTTTGTGTTCAGGATAAGAAAGCCACTCAATGCAAAATGCTTTTTACAAAATCCTGTAAATATGGAATATTTTCTCTACAAAGTGTCTAATTTACATGTTTCAAAAAACGTGGTAAATAATAATTTAAACATATAACCCTGATTTATAGTTACTTATAGTGGATTTTGGTAAATTGAGCCCCACAGAGAAGATGATTTCTTCAAGAGAGAGTCCTTGCTGATGATAGAAATGTGTGGTAGAGTTTGTGGTTAATAAGTGCTTCTGCGTGTGAAAATTAATTACACAAAAAAAGAAGCAGCCCGATAGTTAAGTCATAAAAAAAAGACCACATGAATGGGCGAGCAGTGAGGCTCACATCACCCCTTTCCAAGACAGAGAAACAGACACAGAGGGTGAAAGCTCATCAGTCAATCACGAACGTTTCCTGGTGACTGGCAGGTCAGGGCTGCTGTGTGCCGCTCTTCCTTTACAATGGCAGAATGGAAAGTCTTTCGCAGAGTGTACCCAATGAGACCAAAGCCCATTCATTTGAAATAACACAGCCATAGTACAACACCAGATAATGAACGTAATTACATTCAAGCAACTTGGCGTCCGTGACCTTGGTGCACTCTGAAATTCTGTCAAAAGAGGCAGAAATAGATTAAGGTTTTTGTGTGGGCAAATCCCTATCTTTTTTATTACTTCTCTTTCAATATGAAGCTGGGCTCCTGGCGTGACCTTGTGTTACTTACATCTGTCTCATTGCAGTACACTTAAACCGGCTGCACTTTGGATGATCTATATTCATGGGAAGTGGTAGTATAAACAGGAAAGTGGGTATGTGATTCTGCCTCAAAACAGGGAACTGAGCATTGTCTACCACCCTTTTACCATTCAATGGTGTAAGTTAAGCAGATTGAATGGATCTGTTTACCAGCAAGGAACCTAAAGCAAAGGGCAGCCGTTTAGTGAAGTGAATTAACTGGGCAAAAACCTTAATGTATGAATGCTGCAGAAACTGGAAGAACTGGACTGGTAACAACGCAGATATGGACGACATAGAATGGACTTAAGAACAGTAGGCACGGTACCCTGTGTAAGCAATTAACCTCAGTGACACTGAATCCCACTGCTGAATGTCTTCAAAGACCAGCGGAGCTACCAGACACAAGAAGAGCTCTCAGCTCTCGTAACTAATAGGCTCTCCTGGTTAAGAGCAGACTTCCTAAAGTGAAAGGAGACCGCAAATTACTCTTTATTTCTAGGAGTATAATTTCAAATAGATGTGGTGTCATTTTGGCTTGACCTCTCTAAAAGGTTTAATGACTGATAGAACATAATGACTTCATTTGCTTTTTTCATGTAAAGTTGTGAAAATTGAGTATATAAATGCTGCCATATTTGCGTTTGGGTTATAAATAAGCTTCCATGAGTCGACACGTTAAATTTAATGGGCCTCACTCACCAATAACTTTCTAAGTTTTTTTTTTTTTTTTTTTTTTTAATTGTTCTTAAGAAAGTTCTTAAGAAAAGTCTACATCCGATTCATGACGTGTTCTTTAAAGTGATGGTTGGGAGTAATTTCACCCTAGGCTGCTTTGCACCTTGACCTCGAGCCAAACAACCCCCCATAAGCTTTTTTCCCTTGTTATAACGTTGGTGGAGTTAGCGTTATCAGCTGGTTAGCTTAGTGCAGGCGCTAATAGATCCACGTTTGTATCTCGTAAATTACCCCATTAATAATGCCCGGAATGATACCAAACTTCTACAGTAGTACAAATAGTTTCTGTACTTATAAAACGAGGCATTAGAAAGTTTGTAACTACACCAGAAGTATATTTAAATAACACTTGCCTGATGGAAACTCCTCTAGGCTGCTATTGCGCGAGATCCTGCAAGATCACGCACAGAGCACAACATCTATTGCTTTTAAACCGCAGCCGGGATATATACAACTGTGTGGCATCTTGTCCTATCGCCTCACGCTGTAGTAGCTGCTTCTGCTGTTCACTCGCTTCTTGATTCTTCTTTACCAGTAGTCTCTTTCGGCAATAGATGTTATGCTCTGTGTGTGATCTTGCGCGATAGCGTCAAGGTGCAAAGCAGACTAGGGTGAAATTACTCTGAACCATCACTTTAACAACAGAGTTGTTTGCAGGTGTGTTCTTAGAACGATGAATCTCAGTGTCTTCATAAATGTAAAGCTCGTGCCCGTGGCTCCTGTTTAGCATAGGTAAACGCCCCGTTAATTCCCATAAAAGGGCATGAGATGGCAGGGCCGTGTGCACACTTAGAGAAACAAACAAGTTAGCTCTCAGTAGTGTGTAAGAGTGCTCTTGAGTGTGTGTAGATTCTGTTCTTACCTAAGAACAAATCCCAAATAAGAAAACATTGGTGAATCTTCATGAAAACTGTGTAAGTGGGGTTTAAGAACAAATTTGTTCTTAAGAACGTTTGGTGAATGAGGCCCAGTATCCTTAAGACCTTAGTCTTGGTTGATTTAGCGACACCACTGGTTATTGGTTCAGTTTAATCAGGGGTGTAGTGCTGCTGGAGCGCAGCGGAACACTGGTCCGCAACTTTTTTTGTCTAAGTGAACGAGTGCACGACCTCAAACCAAGCTAGTTAGAGCGGAGGCCCGAAGAGTTCAGATAGTTGTATCACCATGTCCAGGAGACAGTGCAGAAGGAAAACGTTACGTAAAACGTTACGTATGAAAGATTCATTTGTTAACATTTAAATAACTGACCACTCTGAAACATCTTGCTCCGGTCTAGGTTGCGAAGCTTGTCGGGTTGTTCTGCCTGTGTTTCAGGATCAGACTCGGGTTCAAACATGTACGGCTGAGCCGTAGCCATGGTTACCGGCTGAAGCGGGTTTGATTTGGATCACACTAGTATGCTTGTCAGGGCCCGCCCTACTCTGCTTCTGACTGGCTAGTAGTCCTTACCTAGGTACTGTCAGGGCACGCCCTCATACTCTGCTTCTGACTGGCTAGTAGTCCTTACCTAGGTACTGCGCATGTGCGACTCCCAACAAAGATGGAACAGAAGTGAGATGTCTCACTCTGTAGTTAAAACAGAGACCTGAACACAGGGTGACAAGAGGAGCTGCAGCAATGTGCAGTACAACTAAAATATGGTGTTTTCTGAAAATTAAACCATGTAAACCTATTCTGATATAACCTGAAAATTAGCATAATATGAGCTCTTTAAGCGCTTGAAGTTACTATAGTCTTATACTGATACTGATAATCTTGCATGATACTTAAGTGTATCATGCAAGAGAGACAATAAAAACAAATGGAATGGTCAAAGTTGTCATATTGACATTTAAGGTGTGTTGATTGATTTACGTCATCAACTCACGCATTGAGTAACATGCAAGAAAACATTCCAGCTTAAAAGTTGCCGGTAGCTGCCGTCGGTGGCCTTTTAACCGCTTTGAGTGACTACAATTATTTTTTCTTGGTCCATAGCTAACTGTTAACTAGTAAGATGACAGGGCGGCTAAACATTTCAACCTTTCATTTTATAGTTATGGTTGACTAATCAGTTCCTCCAGAAAAACGTGATTATGCGATCGCATAATTCAATGCATAATCAGCCAAAGTCTGCATATTTATGTGGGGGCCGCATTTTTTCAAATACGCCGCACTTTCGCCGCATAAATTGCAGATTTCCATGCAAAATATGCGGGGCTTGCATGATTTCATAATCCCCGCATTTTCGTTGCAAAAAAGTCACATATATCTTAGCAGAAAGTTGAAAAATGTTGCGTTTACTTCACACAAGAGCAGCCATTTTCCCCTGTTGCCATGGGAATTATTGTACATTTATATTATTAATTAATTATATTAATTAATTAATTATACATGTTGCCGTTATGAATTGACGTAATTGCACGACGTGAACATCATCGAAAAGCTGCAAACCCCGCGATGAAGCCATGATGAAACCACAGTTTTTGCAAGTTCCCGCAATTTCATTGCATAAAATTGCATAAATATCCCGCATATTCCATCGCATTTTTTAAGAAAACGTGCCGCATAATCACGTATTTTTGCCCGCAACAATCACAAAAAAACTCTGCATTTTTCTGGAAGGACTGGCTAATGTATGTTAACTTTCCAGTGTGTGAACAGTGGTTAAAGTAATGTTCGAAACGAACCGCAATTAGGTGCGCTTCAATACTAAAACAAATAGCACTACACCCCTGAGTGCAATACTACAGGAAAAACTCGTTGAGAAGCTACCATGTCAGAAATACAACAAAAGAGCAACTGATGTATCGGTTTACATAGCAGCCAAACCAAGAAGTAAGACAATAAAAATTAAAATCACTATCTAATTTCATGTTGCACACTGCGAGTAGCTGAAGGTGTGCAGCCAGTCGCCTGCAGCAATTTCTAAAACTCATCCAGTGCCAAAAAAATGCAGTAAAATGATTGTTCTGCAGATGCATTTTTGATGAATAATAGCTGTCAACACTAACCTCTGATATAAACACATTTCCTGTGACTGCTTCACAATAAAAGCAACCCCGTGTTTCGCCACTACAATGCTCTTAATTTAACTAGCAGCGGTGTGAAACGCTGGCTTAGCATTACCAGTAACAGTGAGCCTGACATCCATGAGAAAGAAATTGGATTACATGAAGCATTGTTTTCTGTGAATCCCTGTACCAATCCAGCACAAGAATGGCAGCCTCCGCCACTAACAATGAACAGGACTATATAGAGAAGTAAAAATGTTGACTCAATAGTGCTAAAACAAATACAGACCATGAATACCATATTGACCTGAATATGAGAAAACGAATATACCTGAAAAAGTGAGGTCGTCCTATATTCGGGGTCTAGACTTTTAAACCACAATGACCGGAGCCGTCGATCAAACTCCCAACAGTCCCAAACAAAGCGGTTCAAAAGTAGGGCAAGTTAGCAAACAAATGAGAAGCTCTGATGCTAACTTAAAGATGATGGTGATTAACAAAGCAGAGTCGCCAAACAACTGCCAAGCAGCGAAGAAATATAGTGTCACAGAATGTAATGTACAGAGATGGCAAGCCCAAAAAAGGCAGACTTCAAAACGCCAACAGTCAAGGAAAAGCAAACCGGTGTCCCCAAACCGGCTGCTTCCTTAAGATTGAGCGGAGGGTGTGTGAATATGTGAACAAAACACGGGTCTTATATTTGGGTCAGTACGGTAGTATGAAAAATGGGGTTTCATTTCATGTAGTCTACATCGACGACGTTTCATTTACGGGATAGTTCTGGTGCCGCTGGAAATTCCGCTGGATGTCCCTCATTTTGGCTGGATGTCTGTCACCTTTCTTTGGCGTTCTAACCTCCGGTGGATTTGTGAGGACTACGGTTAACTGCTCCTCAGATCTCTGCAGGGTAAATCCAGACAGCTAGCTAGACTATCTGTCCAATCTGAGTTTTCTGTTGTACGACTAAAACTACTTTTGAACGTCCACATGTTCCACCAAAACAAGTTCCTTCCTGAGACTATTTGGCAGAGGCACCGTGGCTCTGTCTGGCGCATAGTACCGCCCAAGACGATTGTGGTTGGTTTAAAGAAATGACAATAAACCAGAGCAGGTTTTTCTCCCATCCAGAAAGGCTGTGTGGACTAGTCAGACCCTCCTCCGCAGTGTTGTGGGGAAGGTCTTGCAATGCGAGACTACACTTCATGTAAATCCCAAGAAAATGATTCATAACTAACATTTCTATCATTACAACCACAGATAATGACTGCTCAGAGAAACTGGTCCAAGTGAAAACACAGCAAATACAAACTACAGAGCAGGACACTTAGCACATACCTGGACGTAATCGGAACACATCACGCTGTCTGTAGCTGGTGTATTCACACAAAAGCTGGCGCACTGAATGTGCTCCTGGCCTGTCAAATTACAGCACTTTTCCTTTAAAGTGGAGCACTCTTTCTTAAATGCATTACATACACCTCATATCTCTGCTCTCAGCAAGCTTTAAATGAGACTGTGTTCTTCACGCACTTAAGAAAAACCTCAAACCTTTGATTCATTTGTTACAGTGTGCAGAAAACATCCAGTCAGCAATATGAATGAATGAATCGGCTGGAAAATATTTCACGAGAGCTTTCTTGGAAAACACTTAGTAGCACCAAAACTCCAAACTGCTGTCTCTCAGCAACAATGATGGACGGCTTGCTCAGCGGCGTTTGCACACGCACTCATACTTTAGGTCTCATCATGTGTGCAAACATGGAATGGGGTGTCGTGTGGGACACCTCAGGCTGGGGCCCGATGTTGTCACATTAACACGATTAGACGAAGCACTCCATGCAAAACGGGACGTAATTGAACGTCTGTAGAGTTAATCAACGTGGTTGTGTATTCAAATAAGCAGCGACATTTGCTCTGTGGAGGCAAGCCACGGAAGTGCAGAAGGACAAAGGCTGATACTGCAGTGCAATTTGTGGGCCAGTGGTGTGACTGAGGTTGGTGAGACAGAGAGATAGCAGGTTGTAAAATCAGGAAGTAGACAGGTGTGGGTGTATTCCTGCACATTACTAAAAGGAATTAACGGTATCGAGACAAGCCGTTTGAATGAGGCAAATCACCCAGCGGAAGAGACGGATCTCGCTATTACAAATGCCGGTATTGTTCCACAGAATATGTAAAGTCTGAGTCTAGATAAAAGGGGGCTGCTGATTGCTTACTTTGATACATGGCAGAAAACTTTACTGAATGGCAATCAGCGTGGTGTGCAAAATGTATTCCTGCAATTCCTGGTAAAGGGATTAATAGATTTTTGCATAATATAATAGATTCTACACAGAGTGAGTTTCCTCAGGCATCTGTTGTACCTGTAAGATATATCACATCAAATGTGATACTCTGCCAGAGGGCCTTAGTGAAATCTATTTCACACTTACAGTTTATAACATACGGAATGTACATAATATACAATGTAAATATAATTTCGATTCCGGCAGGTGCACTAAAAATCTATTTTCAGACAGGTTAGGAAATTAACATTAATCTATTATGCATTTCAAATAAATTAGTTGGTAACACTTAATAATAATGTTACATTAATGATCATGAATTCATGCATGAAAAAGCATGAATTCATTCATGTAGTACTTGATGAACTATCAGTAATGTACAAGGATTAATAGTATCTCATTCATGACTTAAAGCAGGAACAATACGTTAATTAATGCATCAATTAAGGTATTTGAATTATCATGATTTCTGATTTATTAATGATGTTCATGTCTTCTTCATATGTAAATCTGTAGTTAAAGTGACAGGCTAAACAAACTGAATTGTAGTGTTGTAATCATGATTAACTAAACATGACTTCATTACTTCATCATGTTTGTGGCCCCTCAAATGAAGTGGTGATCTGCTCCATCTTTAACAATGATAAATAATATATGATGAATAGTGGTATATGCAGCAATCATCTTTGTGACCCCTCAAATAAAAAAAAATGTGGTGTTCAGATACTTAGAAGTTAGTATAAAGTAAAATTAATAAATATCCTACTTGGGTGAGCATTGTTTTTACTGTTTAAGTGCCTCATGTTGTTGTGAATAAAGCAACTATAAAAATGCATCTGCAGTATACTGTATTTTGTGTCAATGTAGTGACCTCAGTATCATTTTGCCAACCCACTCCTTTAATTCTTAATACATTTAGTGTTATGCCACCATTAATCATAGCTTATTTATCAATGTTAAGATGGAGCAGGTCAGCACTTCATTTGAGGGGCCACAAACATGATGCAATAATGAAGAAGTAATGTTTAGTTAATCATGATTACAACACTACAATTCTTTAGAATACATGTACACTGCTGTAACTGGACAGTTTTTTAAAGAAGACATGAACATCATTAATAAATCAGATATCATGATGATTCAAACACCTTAATTGATGCATTAATTAACGTATTGTTCCTGCATTAAGTCATGAATGAGACACTATTAATCCTTGTACATTACTGATAGTTCATCAAGTACTACATGAATGAATTCATGCTTTTTCATGCATGAAGTCATGCATGAATTCATGATAATTTATGTAACATTATTATAAAGTGTTACCAATTAGTCTTTACTTTTTCTTTATCAGCAAATACATTTTTTTTTTTTTAAATCTGTGTTTACACATTTAACACCGAATTAGTCGAAAAGCATCAATCAAGAATACACATTTTAATTTTACTAGATTGATTTCTGTAATTTAATACATGCAATCTGAATAAAAGGCAACTCCACTAATTTTAAAAATCAAGTTCAGTTGGAAGATGGAAAACAGGGGGTTGATAATACGGGTGCTGCTAATGCTCCTTTGCTCTGAGAGATTCCTAGACTGACTGACTTCAAGTTTTCCCCTCTCTCTGGGATACGACATTTCTCTTCAGAGACTCAATTCTCACATTCATTCTCTAATCATACAGAGGCATATGACCCTGAGGATGGGAATAAAAGAAGAAGAAATTACTTTCATTAAGAAATTCAGATTCCCCCCATCCTTTTGATCTTGTGCCAGAAGAACATTTATGCTGATGAAATGCATAAATAAAGTTCTTAAATTATCCCGTTCCTCTTTAGCGCATGTATCAGAGTTGGAGAACTTCCAGACAAGAAAAACTATAATCACAGTGAGTGCCTCTGAACAGGACGGATTTAAGAGATGGCCTGCCACTGGTTTAAACGTCATGTAGCTCAAATTCCAGACTTTACCGGTAAAGTGCATATCAATCCATTTCCTGCAAGTAATGTGAAGGAACATTGTATGTATGTGTTCATGTCATATGTCGGAAGAATCAACAATATCAGTGTGTGTTTGAATTTATTTCTTTAGGACCAATAATCATCATTTCAAGATGTTTTCTGAAAAGCAAATACCTTATATATCAGGAGTTATTTTTAAGCTGCCCTGGTCATCAAGATGCTTCATTCCTCATCTGCCAAAAACAAAGCCCTGACCTTCTCATTAACTAGCAAACTGCAAGCTGGTACAACCCAATCATCTCTCTTTAAAGTTTCTTATCTACAATCTGCAAAGTGGAACGCTTGTATTATAGAGGCAAATAACTACCTGACAACATTTGTTTTAGTGTGGCTCCTATCTGTCGCAGGGGGGCTGTAGAAAACCCCCAGACTTTTTCCAAACATAAGCTGTAAATTATCAACATTTTCAAATCCTGTCTTTTAAAAGAGTACTCCACATATTTAGCATCACAGTAATAACATTGTTATAGGAATGCATTGTTAAAAAAAGGATCCACGTCTATTGCATTTCTCTTTAATGTTTTAATTTGTTTTTTTAATCATTTTCTAACTGCTCTTTAATGTTTTATGTAAAGCACTTTGAATTGCCCTGTTGCTGAAATGACAGATAGATAGATAGATCTTTATTGTCACTGTATGCGATACAACGGAATTCTGTTGGAGCAATCCTCTCCAAATAGCAGCATAGAGTAAAAAAAATAAAGATAACACATTCTCATACTGTGCTATACAAATAAAGCTGCCTTGCCTTGCCTTCTACTTTGCAAAAGTCTGTAAAAGGGTTGCCAGGACAACCCGAAATGCAAACAAGGTCAATTTGGACTCTTTCTATTCTGAATTTTTAATCCATAGACTTTTTATATTTGAAAAACTTCCCTCGAGCCGAGAAAAGTGATTTAAAAAACCTGTGACGTCAGCACAATGTAAAGTCTCTGGGCTGTGCGGGAACTCGTGGGCGGGGCCAGCGGGAGAAACACTACTGAGTTTATTCAGTTGGCCACAAGAGTCTGCTAAGCTCACTTCTCTCTTTCTCCACAGCTCCAGAATTGTTTTGTACATTTTTAAACTAGTAGTTTTTTTAGCCCCAGCCGACGCTGACTCATGTGACATCACTTGAGGACATTTATCAGAATTCACACAGCTCCCCCTGGAGCCACTAGAGGCTTTATACAACTTTGCTCACATATGCACCATTGTACTCATAAATCCACCGGAGTTTAAAATTCCAACACAAAGAAAGCGAAAAGTAACGGACATACATGCATCCGGCGGAATTGCACCGTTGCAACTCCGGTGGATTTGTGAGGACTATGGTTAACTTTTCTCCAGGGCTTAGTACCGCCCAAGACGATTGTGATTGGTTTAAAGAAATGTCAATAAACCAGAGGACGCTTTCCTCCCATCCTCGAATGCTATGGGGAGTAGCCAGACTCTCCTCCAGCGCGTTTTGGAGGAGGGTCTGGCAAAGCGAGGCTACACTACCGGAGACCTGTAAACAGACTTTGGTGTGTATAATTGGAGGAGTTCCCCTTTAATGAATATATTTTCTGTACTAGCTTCATTTGTACCTGGAGACGCTGACCCTCTTACTAATTTTAAAACTGTTTTTACAACACAATGCAAATTAAATCCAAAAATCTAAATCACATATTTCTTATTTAAAACATGAGTGAAAGTTAAAAACTGTTACCCCAAACTTCCCTTGAAACGGCTCACTGCATCACACAGCTACTTCCCGTCTCAGCTTCCAGGAATGTCCGGGAGCTTACCCAGGATATTGCTGACAGTAAGAAACCTTGACTGGACCGATGACAAAACTGAACCATATTCGAATAAAACTGAATGACAGAAACACTTCTGCAAAACTGTTTTCTTGTGGTTTTGCAAGATGATGCGTCTTTCCTGACAATACTGTGCCAGGAAATACTTTCATGTGTGTTGCTCAACGTAGCGACAGGAAAATAGGTCACAGTTTTGGAAGAAGGAGTAAAAAAAACACCCACAATTAAAAATAACTGCAGAAACCTTCTGGGATATCTCACCGCCAGTCATTTCTTCAGTCTGGTCAACATTTGATCAGAAGAATGATTTAGAGTGAAAATGAGGAAACAGAAGAGACAGAATCTTCTGTGTTATGTAATCCACAAAGAGAATGAAGACCATGTTACATTCTAACATGATTTTAACACTCATTTAATAACTCTAGTGCAAATAAAACCATATCTGACTGCTTATCAGCTGCAACTCCAGATAGTTATGCATTAGCTCACTGAATGATGTGCGAGAGAAAACAATATAATCATCTAATTCACCAAGGAAGAGATATCCAAAACAAAAAGCCTCTATTATAAAAAGACAATGAATACATTTCTGATAACATTATTCCGTGGGAGCAAATGAATGATCTATCAGGTTGGCCTAGGCCAAAAAGAGTGACGTAGTAGGTAGCCAGGACAAGTTGCTGCACTAGCCTTGTGTATTTGCTGCTCATGACTATCACTAAAGTTGAATCTGAAGCCAAGCTAATTCATTTCATAGCTGCTATTAACATTTGGCTCTGATGTCACTGTCAACACTAGAGACCACACCAGCCACGACGCCCAATCGTGCCTGTGTGTGTGGGTGGGTGGGTGGGGGGGTCCTGCCCCCTTCCCTACTTCCATATTCCTACTAGAGATGTTCAGATACCTATACCAGTATCGGAAAAGCCTCCGACACTGCCTAAAATGCTGGTATGGGTAAGTACTGGGCCGATACCACGTAATTAAGCCCAGAAGAAAATCAACTTTTAAGAAGTTTATTTATGTTCTTTTTCCATTATGACTCACTGTCAAACTAGATTAAAAAACGTTCTATGGCATTCATTGTTTGTGTTTGTTCATGTTTCACAAAAGGTTTAACCTGAGCCAGACCATATGATAGCAATCATATCACATCCATACAGGGTTAGTACTGCTATTAAAACCTAATAAAATATATTTATTTTTTAACACACTGGTAAGGGATTGGTACTCTGTATCGGCCGATACGCAAGTTTGGGTATCTCTACTTCAACAAAAGTTGAATATATATACATCCAGCAGACACAGAGCAACTTAATGTTCATTTAGAGTCACGTTTAAGTCCAATATTCACTCCACTACCTTCAGAGAAAAATATCTGGCTCTCAAGCTGACCGGAACTGCACAGTCAGGTGATAATTCTCTGGTGCTTTGTCATTATGAGCGTTCAGTCATTTGAATCCACTGTTAGTATACTATACTAACTGTTAGTATGCTAACAATGGAGACTACCTAATATAGATTAGTGCAGCTGTCTCCCCCCACACTGGCAGTGAGAGTAATTACACAAACACTGTTGACACTTGCTTATGACGTATGCCTTCAGGGGAGATCACCGCGTCGATTGCTTTCTTTTTTTGACTTTAATCCATCCGCTTCTTAGGATTTTCCTCCATAGCTTCCGCAATACTCCTAATGCATTCTCCAATTAAAATCAATCTTTGTGGGCGCCTGTAGCTCACCTGGTAGAGCAGGCGCCCATATATAGAGATTTACTCCTCGACGCAGCGGCCACAGGTTTGACTCCGCCCTGCGGTCCTTTGATGCATGTCATTCCCCCCCTCTCTCCCCTTTCATGTCTTCAGCTGTCCTGTATAAATAAAAAAAAAATGTGGCCTAAAATGGCCTAAATGTCAAAAAAAATAAGAAAAAAAGATCTTTGTTTGAGTGATCTGATATTGATTAATAAAATCTTTTAACATATGCCTTTCCACCATGGATGTATAACTAAAAAGTACTTTAAACTAACTTTTAGGGGTCAATTCTTAATGTAAACATTAAGCTAGTGCATTTAAAAAAAACTGAGGGTTGCTTCTTGCCTGTACAATTTACGGCAGTTGTTGTCTGAGAATCTCTTTTATATCCAAGCAAAATTGGTATTGTAACTGTTTGAAATTTCCCTAACCTAATTGATATCGACTCGCAAATGTAATCAAATTGGTTGGGGAGGTCACTGGTGATACCCAGCCCTACTCCTAGCTGCTGCTCCGTCGCAGTGGTCTCTCCCCCCTTTAGCTCTGGCTGGTTGATGTCAAATGCATCATTTTCTGTGTGCCACAGACACCACAACTCTGGTATACTGAAAACACAGAGAGCTTTCCCTGGCAGCAATAGGGTTAATCATCATTGTGTGAACTTTTTTGGCAAGGGCTTCAATATAACGGACGTTCATTTACATGTAAAAGTCCCCCACTGTGACTAGCACCTACCGTTACTGAGCTGATGGTAACTGCTAGTCTGCTAACACATTCAAAGAGCTTACATTTTAATATCAAACACAAGACACTGCACACTTAACAAGACAAATCTTGTTAGTGACATTGTTCACAGCATCTTCTCATGTCTATGTTCTTCAACAGTATCTGTCATTAAAAGTTGTGTAACTGCAAGTAATCACTTTCAGGGGAAGACAACATTAAAAGACAGTTTCACTGAGTGACCAAAAACAGAACCGAGCCAAAACAAAAAGAGGAAATGAAGATGTGTGTGGTGAGAGGTGGCAGCTCGCCGGGTTTTTGATGAAAACATAATGTGGTTGCCTAAAATGTCAAAAATAAATAAAAATAACACTGAACCTGAAACATGGACACATAAATAACCAGAGTGAGTCAAAACGAGATGGTGAGGCAAAAACAAAAAAAGTGACTTACAATATAGCAAGGCTCACAGTATGCCTTCTTCTCCACAGCGTAGAAAGGCTTGCCACGCAGCTTGCTGCTGCAGGTCATGCAGACGAAGCAGTCGACATGGAAGACCTGGTCCATGGCGGTGCAGCCGGTGCCTTCACCCACTACGTTCTCTCCACAGCTGGCACAGCGCCCTGGGGAGAGGGAGGGGAAGAGGAGGGGAGGCTGAGGACAGATTCAGTAGAAATCCACACATATTCCATCAGGAAACCAACAGCCACATTCCACTCACAGAAAAACACAAGGATCAAAACAAATGATCCAATCATGTAAATTGTTAAGCAGGAGAGCTGTGAAGTGTGACTGTCCATGCACTGGCAGATGCTCTGATCATAATAAACAGCTAGGGCTGGACTATATCGAGAAAATCAATTATCACAATGTTTTTGACCAAATACCTCAATGTTGATATCGCCACGATATTGTAGGGTTGGCTATTGGTGCTTTCACAAAATATTTACACAATGAGATTTGTGATAAATAATCATCAGTTATGTGGATATAATGACTAAGTGGGTAAAGGCAAACCATAGAACAGCTACAACAGTCTGGTAAGTTCAGAAAATTGAGCCTTTAAAACCAGGAAAAGACAACACTTATGTCATATTACGATATCTAAAATCTAAGACGATATCTAGTCTCATATCACGATATGGATTAATACTGATATATAACCCTATAAACAGCTTGAGCTGATAGGAAGCATCTTACAGTAGGCAGAGAATCTCTCAAACTTTCAGGACAGTGATAATACATCTCAAACCCAACCAGGTCGAATATCTAGAACTACTCTGTTTATTGAATAGTTTCATGATACAAAGACATTTCTGAGGAAAGTAAAGTAGGCCTGTAACTAATGATTATTTCCATGATTATTTATAGGGGATGGCCCAATGTCGGAGCAAATCTACGGCTCGGTTTGACATAAAACCTTGCTGTTCATCAAAAGGTATAAGCCTGTGTGCACAAAAACATAAGAAGAGAAGTTAACTATGACTCTCACGGTGTAACTCGGTAAGAAACCACAGACAACTCCAATCACAGAGCTTAAAATTAGGGACAGACTGATTATTGCCCCTGGCCGATTATCGGGCCGTTTCTTGGCAGTTGGCAGATGATCTGTATCAGCGTTTTATTTGCCTGATAACCGATAAAGTTAATGGATTAAAAAGTGTTGTACTTTGGCTTGGCTCCAGCTCTGTGTCTGTCCCTCTGTTTCAGTTTATCTCACCACTGAGTCTGACTCCCCCCCCCCCAACACTACCTGACTATCTTTTACTGGGTATTATGTAGAAAGTTTCTAATTCTTTAAATGATTGCTTAAAGGTGCACTATGAGTTCCTGCATGGTTTCAGCGCGATTTCATTTTTGTCTCAAATGGTAGTCATCTCTCCTTGATCCACTAGCTGCCTGCTCCCTGAACACACCGTGAAAAAGCCCGGTCTCGGGAGACAACACAGGGGTCGTAAACGTCAAACAAACACTAGAGGCACAGGCTGGGCACCAAAATACAACAAACCACGTTCCAGCCAATCACCGACAAGATGGTTGGGGGAGGGGGTGGGGCTTAGTGACAGTTAGTCATGACAGTTACAGAAACATGGGGGGAGGGGCGAGCTTGCTCCGTTTTGTTTGGTATTTACTTGGACGTCAACAGAAGTGACGTCATGCAGGAACTCATAGTGCACCTTTAAAGCATTTAAACTACGTTTTGTGTCGGAGTTTGTAACATTCCAAAATCTTAATTTTGACTTAAAGATTTTCATTTTCAAACCAATGGGGTTGTTTAATTAGCCGGCACAAGTTTCCAAGTCTATTCCGGGTCTTATTTTACTACTCAAATGGATAACCTTTTAATCTACGACATGCTGATCACAACTTCTGGATGCCCAAGGAGACATCTTCGAGCTTCAGCTTGTTTTGTCTGATCAACCATCCAAAACCCAAATGTATTCAACTTACAATTAAATAAAGAGAGGAGAAAAGCAGCAAATCTTAAGTTGATTGAAACTGAGTTATTTATCATTCTTGCTTGATAAATGGGTAAAGGCCTAACTGACTATTGCTGATGAACTTTCTGCTGATAAATCAATTGTTTTAGACTTAGAATCAGTTTAAGGTGTTTTTGCTACTTGTCTCCATTTATTGCTGTTCATCTCTGTCTGACTAGGAATTGTTCAACCACAGGATCCATAGGCTGAGCTGTTGCCCATGCATCCACTCATACTACCTTGTTCCAAAAATCTGGAGCTATCCCTTTAAATGCTTCATTTTCTGATGTCAGAAGTGTCTAATCTTCATTTCTGTTTCAAACAGTGGATAAGGAAGGATTAAATACTATAATTATGGCACATTAAAGAAACTATACACATCACCAAAGTGTGACATGGGCGACATCTATTTAAAAAAGAAAATCAGGCTTTAAATGATAAAAAAGAAAACTTTAGAAGTACAACTAAGTCTTTGTAAAAGGGGCACAAGTGAACTGATATTATTGCGCCAGAAAGCGCCTGGTTGCATATTGCGGGACATGGCATTTGGATATCTTTAATTGAGTTGGAGATATCTTTAATTGAGTTTAAGATGTCCTCGACTCAATGCAAGTTATCTTCAACCCAATTAATAACACTGTCAATTTAATTACTGGTATCTTACAATAATAGGGTTTAAAAAGATATCTGAGAATGTTTTATTTTTTAAACATCTGAGGACAGATGCAATCTCTCAGAGGAAGTATGATACAGTATATTTAATTAATTCAAGTTCAGTTGTGTGGATCATTTTTTGTTCCTTTTCATTTTTTGCTTCATCTGAAGGCTGATTTGGGGCGATGATTGACACTCTGTATGTTCTGAACAGAGCAGTTCAAGCGTGTTACAGACAGAGGCGAGACACTAACCGGGGGAGATAGAGTATCTGATGCTTGCATTTTCACAGTTCCACTCGCTGTTTTTCGTATCAAAAAATTCAAACGGAGTGTAAAGGGGAATCTGTCTCAGGTATCAGCACAAAGTTTGGAAGTCATATGTTGCTGAGATCAAATATCTGCTTGACTGTGAGGCCCGCTAATGGTATTTTAATCTGAGATAACTCATTATCTTATTGTCAGCCTCTGTGGAAACTGAGAAAAGTTGCTTAACGAATGACTGGATCCGCAACTTTTCCAGTAAGATTTCATAATCCTTATTGAAACACGGATGTTTGTGGCTTCTTTTACAAAGAGATTCATCGTTTACTGACTGGGGAACACATTAAGAAAAAAAAAGGCCTGGCAGATTCCTGTTGAAGATATTTAGCTGCTAACAATTTGAGTTCCTATCACAGCAGCATTTTGTACGTTAATTTAGCAACCGCTGTCATCCACGACATATAGCGCAGACAAGTTTTCATAAAAACCTGCTATTGGTTTTCATCTGTTCCCACAGCTCTATACACACCTCAATTACTGCTGCTACTTACGGCTGCGTTACCTACTGTACAGGGAGGCAGATTAAACAAACTAGTGAAGGCACGTCTCGGGGGGACATGTGGGTGTCAGCGGAATCACAAGCAGGGTAATCACTTCAGAGAGCCAGAGGGAAAGAGAAAGGGAGAGAGAGCGAGCGGGAGACAGAGACGGCGCATGCCAAGCCTGTTAGTAGCTTCAGATCACAGGCCATCTTCAGTGAGTGGATGAGAATGCCAAACATGTCCCACAGGGCTCCCACTTTATATAGCGAGAAGGAAACCTCTCGGAAATCCTTCTCCTTTTGGCAGTCTGTGATTGCGACGGCCCTCAGGAGCTATTTGTGCACGACTGAGTGTACAGTGTACAGTTTTACCCAAACACACACACACACACACACACACACACACACACACACACACACACACACACTCATGTGCACGCACGCACACACACACACACACACACACACACACACACACACACACACACACACACTCATGTGCACGCACGCACACACACACAGAGAAAGGAAAAAAAATCTCTTTGCACCAGACATGCCACACATGTAGACGAGTACATACAAACCCTGACACATGTATCATATAGTGCATGCATAGCCACAGACATGTCATGCCATGCTGCGTGCACACATCAGCAGCCCACACATGAACTGATCATGACATGACATGATCATGTAACTAAGAGCAGCAGATCTGAGGCTGTTTACAGTTGGCCCTTGAAACTACTGTATGCTTTTTTACTTCTAAATATGACCCAAAATATAAAAGGACTGCTTCATATTAAGATAGGGACGCTCAATTATGGAAATAATCACAATTATTTTGGTCGATATTGAAGTCACAATTACTCATTGACTTTTGGAAAGATGTTGCATTTATTGAATTAAAAATAACAGTGACAACAGAATTTGCTCGCCCCTTCTTGCTCACCAAACGCTTCGGGAGGGGCGAAAGTGCGCGTGTCATTCAGAACGCAAGACAAAAAGAGAGTTTACTAGAAAAACATAATGTGCAAAATAATAATTTTTCTCGATTACATTTTATTTTGTGATCGTTGGGAGCCAAAGTCGAAATCGCGTCAAAATTTGATGAAGTGCACAGCCTTTTAATAAGACTCTAAAAGCACACAGACTGCATGATCAAACTGGCACGTCATTGGCGCCTGGTTAGCTCACCTGGTAGAGCGCGCGCCCATATATAGAGGTTTACTCCTCGACGCAGCGGCCGCGGATTCAACTCCGACCTGCGGCCCTTTGCTGCATGTCATTCCCCCCTCTCTCTCCCCTTTCAAGTCTAACCTGTCCTACACAAATAAAGGCCTAAAATGCCAAAAACATAATCTTAAAAAAAACCAAAAAAAAACCCACGTCATAGTATGTGATGTCACATCATGACACTGCGAGTAATTAATCTGCAGTATTTTCTTACTAGGTTTGTTCTGACCTACATTCCAAAATATGAATATAATATATTCAGTTTACTATCACAGAAGACAAAGGAAACACAATGAAGAAGCTGGAACCAAAACATTTTTTGGGCCTTTTTCCTTAAAAACACAAGACTTAATCTTGAACTGTTGCAGATTAATTATCTATCAATCAACGGTGATTAATCAACTAATCTAAGCTTCAGCTCTAAACTCAAAGTTAATACATAACTTTATTTCATCCCAGGTCCCAGCGCTGTCTCCCATCATGCCAAGCGTTTTTCTGAGTACACTAGATGAGTGGGGGATAAGGATAAAAAGTAAATCACAGTAATTATTACTGTAATGTGTCAGTGTGTGATTGGCCAAAGTTCAATCTGTTGAACATTAAGCAGAAGGTTTTAGGATTCATGATTAAATAATGTGATGGTGAGGTATGTATGTAATGATGCTGATGAGGATTAGAAAAGGGTAATATAAACTACTAGCTGAAACTAATTGTTCATTTCATGTATCAGTTAATGTGCTCATTATTGTCTTGATTGATTAATAGATTAATCTGTAGAATGTGAGAAAAGAGTGAAGTCCTCATGTTGCTTGGTTTGGTCTGACCAGTGCTCAAAACATAAACACAAAGCACTCTGACTGTGCAACAACCCCCCCCCCACTCCCCAAGCAAATATTCACATCTGAGAATCTGATACCAGAGAACCTTTGCTTTAAAACTGACTCGCACAATTAATCGATTATCACAGTTACTAGAGCAGATAATAAATAAATAACACTCAAAATGTTCCCCACTGGGAACCAACTACAATCATCAGATCTGAGAAAAGCCTTTTTAGTTACATTCATTCGGCTCGGGTGCTGCACCTAAACCTTATAATGGTAGGGAAAACCCTGTAATTAGTCTGTCCATTTTTTCAATTAATTGTCCATTGCTTAGTCCAAAAATGTCAAAAAGTAGTAAAATATAATGTATATTATAATATCCATTAGCCCAAGGTAACATCTGCCAAATGCTTGCTCTGACTGACCGCCAGTCCTAAACACAAATATATTCAATTTACGGTGATCTCTCATTTATGAAGGTGAAAACTGGTGAATGTTTGGCATCTTTGCTTTATGAAGGACTTAAATGGTTAATCGATTATCCAAATTGTTATCAATTAATTGAGTTGTGAATTAAGTCAATATTTGAACCAACATAGCATTTGAAGACTAAAGTTATCCCACTTGAACTGAAAGAATTGAACATGTTCTTTGTGTCACACATTCTAACCCATCAAGCCTTCTTCTATAAATATATATAACTATATCTTTCATTGTGGGGTGAGAAAATAATTCCACAAAGTGTAAAAATGTAAAGCTTCTCAGTGCGTCTGGAACTTTTTTTCCTCAAACAGTCTTACTTATGATAATAGGCAGAAGTGCAGAGTGTTTTACAATGCTTCACATCAATAATTTCACACGTCTGCGTCGGAAGCAAGCATTTTCAATTTTGAGACACTACTTCAATTGACGTCTTGAATAATACAGGACAGCAATTGAAGCAACATCGTATTTACCCCTGTGGAGATGATCGCAAATACTTTCGAACTATTTCAGCTGGGCATAAAGGAATCATGAAAGGCCTCACCGCTCCCCAGCGTCCCTTTGCACAGGGAATGGAACCAGAGTCTTAATATCAAAACTTCAAATAGTTCCTGTAGAACCAATGCAATGATGACGGGGCGGGAGGGGGGGAGTTCATTTACACTTTACTCGCTTTCTTTCCTTTTATTCCTTAACCCTCAGAAGTGTTCTTCTCTGTTACATCGAAAGTCAAAAGAAGGACTGAAGAGAAAATCTTTTCTTCTTTTCTCTTTTTTAAAGAAGCACATTCCCTGTGAGCTATAGAGGCTTAGAATGGTTAGACAATTTAATTGGATAAAAGGAAAAGATTAAAGAGGCCCTGACTCTGTTCCATAAATAATTGATTTCTAATGTATTTGTAGTGGCAGTGAGACGCTGTTGTTTGGGAATGGGGGATGTTGAGTGGCAGAACGCTTCAGATTTCCCTCAGTCTTTGCCTTCTTTGTGTTTTCACGCCGTGATATTGAAGCAGCATGAAAGGCAGAGAGGGAGCACACTTGCAGCTCAATTTGATCTTACATCGTCACAAATCAAAGATCGTGCATGTAAAGAAGGATCGCAAGGAACTTTTTTTGTGGGAGACCAAAACTTTTCACACTATGTTACTAAAAAATACAATTCTGCTGGTGCAACCCTTGCAAACCCCAAAGGCAAAGCCAGCAACTGTAGCTCGTATGCAAAACTAATAAAAGAACCACCAAATCCATTTTGGGACCGCAACTAAAGTTTTGTGCTTGGATTTAAATATCCGATAGATATGGTGGTAAAAACACAAAACACATGCAAGTACTGCGTGTGTTGTGTTTTTAATAGCAACAACACAACAATGCTAAAAGGATTGCATTAACACTAGGGCTGTCAAAATGAACGTGATAATAACAAGTTAACGCAAATTCCTTTTAACGCCACAAATGTTTTGACACGTGATTGATTGTTTTGTGATTTGGGCCTCGGGCCACATCATAGTTAGGGAGGTCAGGAAGCGACTCAGCAGTAATGTTAACAGAAACCGTAAAGTGGTCCGTGATAACATCCAGGGGATCACCAAACCTGCCATCCGCCATCTGGCTCGCTGCGGTTGGCCATCGTTTGGATTTTAACAGTTCTGATTCCAATTCCGGTTCTTATTGATTCTGTCAGGGGTGGAGCTAAAACGAGTCACATGCTTAATTTCACAGATAAGAGGAACATTTTATTTTGATTCAATGGTGATTTACAGTTTTACCTGGCTTCTTCAATGTTAAATAAAGCCACACTTTAGAGCGCCGCTTACTGTGCTTCATGGCTGCTACACAAGCACCTGGAAGTACGGTGGCTACTACAGAAACCCAAACTTGCGCATGTTAAATTTGGAACTGATGATTGGATTCAAAACCAAATTTTTTAAACGATTCCAAGTTGGAAACTGTTCTCAATGCCCAATCCTACCTAACATCGAGCACGCCTAGAGGATGGTGAGCGCCATGGATATGGTGTACGCTCTGAAGAGGCAGGGCCGCACACTGTAAAACTTCAGAGGTTAAACCTGATCCTGAATCACAAATAAAAGCCTCTTTTAGGAGCCACACACTTAATTTAAACAGAGACGTCCCATTCTGAGTAACAGGCTTTATTGTTTACATTTTCAAAGTGACTATATGTAACTTTTTAATGTTTCTGAAGCTCTGTCATTTTTCATACAATGGTCTTAAATGACCTGTAACAGCAAACGAACAGTGAAAAGAACACAATTTTTATATAGTTCTTAGGCCTCTGCCCGGGTTTGATTTTCCCCGCAAAGTCACAGAATGATTTACGGCAGGTAGACGGCGCTACAGTAACACATTCTGAAGGGTCACAGATTTCTTTGTAACACCGGAAAAGCCTGTGTTAGTGTATCCAGCCAGGTAAAAGGTAGCAGGAGATTTCTTTAAATAGGCCTAATTGTATTTTAATGTTATGTTAGAAGTAATCTGTTGTAGTTATGACTGATACTGGGGCAGGACCATCACAGGAAAGAAGGGAATTAAAAGAACAACTGAAAGCTCAAAGGGAAAGTGAAAGATGACGGGTGATAACGCGAGTCACGCTCGGTCGGGCTTTTAACAGATGGAGACAATTACAGGATTGTAAATGATTCAAAAACGTCCCTGAATTGGCCCTCAGGTATGTAATAAATCTATTTCATTCATAAAATAACTTTAGATTGCGTGATGTGGTTGTACGTTAGTAGCCAACATTAAATTACGCCCCCATTCCATTTAGCGCGGACGTTTTATTCCTTTTAGTCCGTGTTTGTGCTGGCCTACTATGTTCTTTTCCCTTGCAACCCTGTAACGTTACTTGTGTAAAGCGTCCGTGGGTTTCAGGAAATGCGCTGTATAAATCTAAGTTATTACTACGTTGGTTGCTACAACAAACTCTTAATGCTTAGAAAGGGTCTTTTGAATGGCAAGTTCAGTTTCAAAATCCTTCCAGATGGTTCTCTCGATAAGACTAAAGTTATTTGCATGTACTGTCGATGTGAATTGAGTTACTACTTTATTACGCAGAGTCTCAAATACCACGTGAGCATTTGAAACTTAAAAAATATTGACTTTAAAGTATATTTAGAACACATAAAAAATGCTTAACTATGGACATCATGTGATTTATCACGATCAAATATTTTAAGCCCTAATTAACACACAGATATGTGGCTACAGCTAATTATCTTGCTCTATTTCATATTTTTATCGGGCTTCAATTATGAATAAGTGTTTCCACTGATGCAGCATCCATTTATTGTGACACTTTTAAAAAGGTGTGCCAAACAAAGGTACAAAGTTGTGATAACTTCCTCACACTTAATTAAAGAGATAAACAATAGGTCAGTGAGTGGTTAACAGCAGAAAATAAGTCTGTCGAACACATTAGGAGTGGAACTGCCAGCTAGTGAACCGCCAGAGGCCACGATTTGTGCACTGTTTCATCTCTTTCCCCTCTAGGTTAATCTACTTTGTTGCTTTAGATTGCCCTCTGTGTAGCCTGACAATGCTGTGGCCTTCAGTTGCCTTAGTATGACAAGAGAAATAGCTGTCATCGCTGCATTTCAATCTCTGAATGCCTCTTTCCTAACCCCTGCCTTTAATCTCATTCCCAATGTCAGCAAATAGCAATCCGCAGAACTGCTGCGGCGATGGTGGAGGATGGAAGATAGGCGAGCCTGTGCCACTAAGCATTACTGCTCGGCCTGTCAGGGCCCGCTGTGGCAGAGCGAGGGGGACTGAGTGTAGGTTACATGTTTTGGAAGCAGGTTGGCAGGAGCGACATGGAGGGGTGCCAGGGAGCGAGCGGAGCTGGCGAATGGGGTGAAAGAGAGCGAGCAAAAGAGAGAGAGAGAGAGAGAGAGAGAGAGAGAGAGAGAGGAAAGGCAGGGAACAGGTGAGTGTGTGTGCAGCACAATATGTGGGCAAGCTGCAAGTTCAAAGCCTGTGTCTGTGTGTTTATATGCTGTTTATCCGTGCGCACCCGTGTGCTTGTAACTATTTCTGCGTTTGCGTGCATGGGCATGCCGATGTCTACTCATTCCTGAGGTCAAACGCTCACTCACAAATGAAATCTAGCAACGTGAGTGCCCCGAAGCCTCAGCTGGGCTCGCACGGCAGCTGATCTTGCAAGCCTCAGTGGAGCTGTCTCAACGAGGCAGGATAGCAAGCGCCGAGCCTGGCGGGGGAGAGAGGGGAGGGAGGGAGAGCAGGGGGGAAGGGGGCGGTGGTGGTCACCTCGCGTGAACTGCTGCCAAAAAGCGAACCTCTGTCGCTGGGAAGAGAAGCCCCATGCTGGCACACTGCATCAGCTGAGAAACTAGAAAGCAGCATTGCGAGGTCAGCTGCAGTGCTGGGACAAGATAATGAGAGAACAGAAATGGCAAAGAGAACCTATAAACTATGCTGAAAAGAAAACAACTTTATGTTTTATGAAACTGCCCCCACTGCTCAAAAAAAGAAGAAACCAATATAATGAAGTGTTGAAAACACCATGGGACCAATAACAATCAAGATAAGCAGAAAAACTGCTAAAATCTAATTCATAAAAGAATAAAGAAGAAAAGAGAAAGAGAATTAAAAGCAGTTTAAACAGAAAAGCTGGAGGTTATTGTATCATTTCTTCAATCTGACATATTTGTAGATTTACAATCAAAGCAACATTATTTACATGAGAATAAAGGGTCTTGGAAGTCAAATCGGCAGCCTCACACTGACATACAAACAGCATCTCTCTTCTAAAGGCAGCTCTGGTGGATCATCCGTGGCTATTGTGTTGTATAATCTTGTCTTTTGCAGTCGTACATTATAATCCACTGTAGGTGTTATAGTGATGCATGGGATTTAGACTAGTTGCCATGTCACCAGACTGACACATATGATGTTTCCCCCCCCCCACCCGCCCAGGGGTGGTCGCTGACCTCCTTCTAGCAGCATTATGCTCTTCTGTCTCATGGTGATTGCTGCAACATACATACAGTATTCACACAAAGTACAGCGCAGTACGACAAGGCCGCAACACTTTGCCACTGTGATTGGAGGACATTCTCTGATAGTGGAAGAGGAAATAGGCTTTTCAAGCTAAAGGGCCTACGATGAGATTACTGTTGGAAAATAATTGCAGGCAGGTTCAAACAAAAATATACTGTGATCATAAAGGAAAAACAAACTATTCTATTCTCTAAGCAGGGTTTAATAAGCCTGACATCGCTGGACCAAATGGCAAACGCGAGTTAGTCTGGAACCTCCATGAGGTGTTATCAACGGCCGTAGGCCAAAATGCCTCCGGACATACTTAGATAGACCTACTATACAGCCCCTGACAAAAGTCTTGTCGCTTATCGAAGTTGTAGGAACAACAAATAATAACTTGACTTGCAGTTGATCAATTGGAATCAGAAATGGTTTATATGAAAGGCAAAGGCTTCTGGATTATGCTTATTATACCAAAATAAAGTTTTGTATCATTCATTGAGTTTTATCATTGAATTAGGACAGAAAGGTCAGATTTGGCTTGGACAAAAGTCTTGTTGTGTCTTTAAATGATTCAACCAATCACAGATTAGAGCTTCACTTGTGACAAATACTGTAATTAACACATTCCTGGGTGTGTATAAAAAGAACTCCAGCACACCAGACCTTCATGTGAAGTGCAACCTGACCTCTCACAACATGCCAAAGATTCAACCACAGACCAAAGTGCTGATCATCAAGAGCCTGAAGACCAAGTCTGCTGCTGAGGTGGCAGACATCTTCAATGTATCCAAACGTCAAGTGGAAAGGATAAGAAAAAGATTTGAAGAAACTGGTGAAGTTCATGACAAGTCCAGGTCAGGCAGGTCCCTTTTTCACCTGCAGCAGAGCTACATGAGAACTGGTCACCAGAAACCCCTGTATCTATAAGAACAGTTTGTCAAATTCTCTCACGCAGTGGTCTCCATGGCCCAATTAGTGCTCACAAACCAGCATTAAACAGAAGACAACTAAAAATCGTGTTGCATTTGAAAAGGCCCAGAGCTTGGTGAAAGGATGGACAGTGGAAAAGTGGCAGAAGGTTGATTTTTCTTATGAATCATCCATTGAACTGCAGAATACCAGTTGGAACCTGCATGGACCCAAGATTCACCCAGAAAACAGTCAAGTTTGGTGGAGGAAAAATCATGGTTTGGGGTTACATGCAGTATGGGGGTGTACGAGAGATCTGCAGAGTGGATGGCAACATCAACAGCCTGAAGTATCAACAAATCATTGCTGCCCATTACATTCCAAACCACAAGAGAGGGCAAATTCTTCAGCAGGATGGCGCTCCTTGTCATACTTCAGCCTCCACATCAAAGTTCCTGAAAGCGAAGAAGGTCAAGGTGCTCCAGGATTGGCCAGCCCAGTCACCAGACATGAACATTATTGAGCTTGTCTGGGGTAAGATAAAGGAGGAGGCTTGGAAGATGAAACCAACGAATCTTGATGAACTCTGGGAGTCCTGCAAGACTGCTTTCTTTGCTATTCCAGATGACTTCATCAATACGTTATTTGAGTCATTGCCGAGACGTATGGATGTAGTCCTTCAAGGTCATGGGAGTCATACACGGTATTAATTCTTTTTCCTAATGCACCCTGACTTTACGTATGCTCTGATGTTATTCATGTTTGTGTATTCAAAATAAAGTATAATTTCTACTGTACATTACTGTATTTTTGTATGCGACAAGACTTTTGTCCAAGTCAAATCTGACCTTTGCCTTTCATATAAGCCATTTCTGATTCCAATTGATCAACTACAAGTCAAGTTATTATTTGTTGTTCCTACAACTTAGATAAGCGAAAAGACTTTTGTCAGGGACAGTACAATCAATCAGAGCAACTGAATATGTGACTAGTGAACGACTTGTCTACATCCACGACGTTTCATTTCCAGGATTGCTCCGGAGCTGCCAGAAATTCCGCAGGATCACGCTCTTTTCGTCCGGATGTCCATCCCCTTCCTCTTCCTTTGCGTTGGCGTTCTAAACTCCGGTGGATTTCTGCAGGGTAAATCCAGACAGCTAGCTAGACTATCTGTCCAATCTGAGTTTTCTGTTGCACGACTACTTTTGAACGTACATATGTTCCACCAAAACAAGTTCTTTCCAGAGGCTATTTTGCAGCGGCACTGTGGCTCTGTCCGGAGTTAGCACCGCCCAAGACAATTTTGATTGGTTTAAAGAAATGCCAATAAACCAGAGCACGTTTTCCTCCCATCATGGAATGCTGTGTGGATTAGTCAGACCCTCCTCCGCAGCGCTGTGGAGGAAGGTCTGGCAAAGCGAGACTACTGAACGACAGACAGCGTGCCGAGATCAGCTGGGACGGTGGAGCATCAATATGTCTGTGAACGAGTGTTGCCGTTTTTGCCATCGCAATTTTAAATTGTACTTCAACAGAAGGTTCCACAGCAGCTGCATTCATCTTCAAAAATGCCTCAACAGCGCTCCGCTTTACTAAGCTAGGTTGATGTTGCTGTAGCGTGCATGGCACAAGTCAAAAAATGGCGTCATCAACTTCAACTTTATTGATATTGTCCCCGAGGGGCAATTTGTGGTGCAGCAAGGCATACATGCAAGACAATTAGGCACACAGCACAACAAAAGACAACAAAAGAAGGAGATCCACATGAAGTGGGGGCATTGAATAATAAGCACATGGAATATAACCATAAATTCACATAATTTAAAATAGTTAAAAGCCCTACATTCCATAATTAAGGTGCCAGTTTTTTCCATCATAAAGTGCTAGTGCAATAAAATCCAGATAAATGAATACAGACATCTATAAAAAAAAAAACACACACATAATCAATCGCTAATAAAATCTGACCAGCAAGTACCATCACAAATAAAACTACAACCAATCACTACAACTCTAAACCAGTCATGTATTTTCAATATGTGTATGTAGCACGAAGGCTCCGCAAGTCATCAGTCATCGTTTGAAACCCGCCACATACATGTATGAGATAAACGGTTGTGATTGGCCCCAACCAGTTTTTTCAAAAGACTTTTTATGGGCATTTTTGCCTTTAATGATAGGACAGCTCAGACATGAAAGGGGAGTGGGAAGAGGAAGACATGCAGGAAACCGTCACAGGTTGGACTCGAACCCTGGACCTTCTGCGTCAATAATAAACCTCTATATATATGTGTGCCTGCTCTACCAACTGAGCAAACCTGCCACACCAGTTAACTTCATTTAATACTTAATAATACTTTTCTTTAGCAGGGTGCAAATGTTCCACCAAAACAAGTTCTTTCCCGAGACTATTTAGCAGAGCCACCATTGTTGCGTCCGGAGCTTAGCGATTGCTTTACGATTGTGACTGGTTTAAAGAAATGCGAAACAACCCAGATAGTTTTTTTCTCCTATCCCAGAATGTATGTGTGGTGTAGCCAGACCTTACTCCACAGCGCTGTGGAGGAAGGTCTGGCAATGCAAGACTAAAACAGATAAACACATGCATGCATAATTTCTTATGAATCTTTTGTGTTAGGGTGTGAATGGCGGACCCTGCCACTAACAATGAAAACTACTACTGTTTATAGAGAGGTAATTAAAGGATGTAAATGTATTGAACAGCGATTGCTAATAAAAAATACCAACCATACAGTAAATATTACCAAAAACACGGTTTGATTTAATGACAATCTTAAGGATTAGAACTTTAAAGACCTTTTTTCACAATTTTAAGTACTTTGAGCAGCATCTTTTTCTATGAAAATTTATATAAAAGTATTTTCACATTGTACCTGCATGTTTCCAAGAGCTTTTGCTTTTTTCCCAATATACACACGAAACAAACATTAAAAATGAACCATAAAGATGCACCTTCATGCACTAAATAGAAACAGTTAGCTGTTTTGGGGGAGATGGTTGGCCAAAGGCATTTGGAGAGTGTGGAGGTGGAGCGTGGTGGGGAAGCGGGGTTATGGGGTGGGGTGGGGGGGCAGCAGAAAGGTTTTACTTGACACACATTCCACTTGTTATGACATGTAGAGGCACATCTAAAAGCAAACTCCTAAGAGGTTGCTGAGGGCGACCTCAGTAATATGTAAATGAATTCCACCAGAGTATCTTAGAACATGCACAAAGCTGTCTAAACTGGAAGCCTATTAATACATTAAGTTATGATGCTCAGTTGTGTTATAAAGAAACAAGAGGCAGCTCCACAAGAGCGCACTGTGTGAACCTAAACTTCTTTCTGACCCACTTACCTTAGCTGATCTGTTCTGACTCCTCTGGCCTGTACTGTTACTGGAGCAACACCGCCATTTGTATCTCTTCCAAAATCATTTATGAACATTTCATGTGAGGTGTCTTATAAATTATGAGGGCTCCTCCAGCTGACATTATGAGGGAAAATGGCAAAGCCTGCCTTTTCTTCTCGGCTCTTATCATAAAACAAAGGCTAGCTCAAACCAGGAGGAAAAGGCTTTCCCGACAGCTCAGAGTCCTGTGCCGAGTACACTATACCCAAATGAATCTCCCTGCTTATTTCCAGTGACTATCTCTTTACTATCTGATAATAACATTACAAAAACATTTATGCCACTGCTCAAAAATCTCACTGAAAAAAAGGGATAAATATTGATTGGATATTAAAATTTCACATCTTTCTTAATTCTATACGGTGGAATAAAGTCTGGGATCGCATGGAAGACTTCTCAATTCTGATTTTGGTATTAAAGGAGAAATAAAAACAGATTCTCTGTGGTAGAATGAACTACACTGCATAAGTATCATCATCATCATTAATTGTAAATAATGCAAAGCATCAAATTCCTTTCAATTATTTAGCTTTATGTCCTGGTTTCTGGTTGACAGAAATGTAGTGATGACAAAATATTGTAAGTTCCTCTGATGCACAAATGCCGAGGCATCTGTACTGCGAGCTGAGTAGCTGTGTCTTATTAGATTTCCACAAACACAGTACACCTACGCACAACCTAAGTGGATTAAATATGACGGATGATGACATTTGGAGAAAAGGCTCTTTCAGATTACTCAAATCTAATCTGGAACTCTAAATCAGGACTAATCAGTTGCTTTTCAAAGAAGCTTCAATCATAGGAGAAATTTCTGGCTTGCTAACTGGGTTTCTCGCAAGAAAAGCTGTTCTTTTATAGTGCATCATTTTCAGGTTTTTTACAGTTTGAGAACGGCTGTTTTTTGTTGGCCTGTTTTGCCAAGAAAAAGTCTTCAGTGCTGTGACTGGTTTAATTTGCTGGTTTGAAGTTGCTATAAAAAAAAGAAGCATGATAATGTTGTGTAACTACAGATGGAGCTCCACAGAGTCCACTGAAACGTTTCCATGTGACATCACAGAGCCAAAGTGTAACGTTAATTCAATTCAATTAACCCCCTCTGGACCAATGAAAACCCACTACAGCGCTTTTAGATTAGAAGCTCATCAAAGACATTAGTGACACCAATAAAACTTTGTTATAGGAAGACAATGATCCAGTCCGGTAGCGCGCTACAGATCGCAGCCCCACTTTGATTAATCTTGTTAATTACTAGCCTTAGGGTTTCAACAACTGCTAGCCCTCTTCACCCTGTAACCCACCAAAAAAAGAAAGAATAGGCTTGTGTGTCATTAGATTCTTTGTAATTACAAAAAGGCTCATGCTCTGGGACTGATTATCCCCCAGCCCTGGATATACAGTAAAGAACATGGCAGACTAAAAAGTCCATTTTAACATTACTGTGGTGGCTACACTGTGTGTACATTATTCAGCGGGGGAGGACGGGGGCTCTGTGGATTTGCAGAGCAGCGTGTGCCTGTGCTTGAACTCTCTCCTAATGAGTCCCTGCAGTCACCTCGGTCTTAGGCTCCTGCCCTCATCCTCGTTCTATCTCTCAGTCAATTCAGCTGTTGCCTTCTTTAACCACAAGATGACCCTCCTCCCTCCCTCCCTCCATCCATCCACGCTCCCTAACTGGCTCCCTCCCTCCCTCCCCCCTGCCCTCCACTCCGGTAACAGCTAGCCGTTGTCAGCTGGGGATGCACACGCTATCCCTAACTTGTTCTGGCTACCTTAGCTCACATATGACCCATTTCTCAACTCCCACGTCCTTGTTTCGCAAGCAGTCAGCCTTAAAGTTGGCAAATAGTGGCATCTGCATGCATGGTATGGCAGTATTCAAAGAGTTCAAGCCATGGCTGCGTCTCATACACATTCACCCAAAAATGAGGCCAACAAGGCTTTGACGGCCACTCCTCTGTGAAATGACTACACTTTGCTTAAGCCAGCAGATCCATTTGACCTATGTCTAATGTGGACCAATTAAGGTCTTTACGTCAGTGTGCACCAATGTGAAGACGAACAACCCTTAATACCGGTTAAATACATGTCCCTGTAGCTATAATACACCTACACATGCTATCATAGTGTGCTGTGTGATTATGTGCTGCTATAAAGCCTGCTCCAGAGTCCTATTGAATGTATTGAGTTAGGTATCTAATGGGCATGGGAATTAATTCCAGGGCAAAGGGGATTAAAGGCTAGAGAAGAGCGCAGCAGAGGGGATGGCACTCGCTGGCAGCAGAGGGTACAGAGGGTGGAAAAATAGAAATGAAATGCACAGAATCCTTCTGTTTTGAATCCTATTTTGCAAAATAGTATTGAAATTGGTATTTTGTTTATTTATATATATATATTCATTCAAATGAGAACAAAATTAAATATTACGTGCTACAGAGAAAAAACAATTGGAAAGAAATACTGTAAAAAATACAGCTGGACAATCAAACAAGATAGAGAATTTTATCAAAATCAGAATGTTTCATCTGTCCAAAGCCTTCATTTCTCATTCTCATTATACCCCAAGCCTTATCCTTTGATCACACTGTTATAGTTCTGACACTCTACCTTGAGGACTGCTTCCCAGACTGGGAGATATGCTGCTGTGTCTACACTTGGAAATCAACAGATAAGAAATACCAAGAATACTAGGTTAACCTGGTCTGTATCATACACACCTGCAGCATGTTTCTAAAAACATTTGATACAAAACTAACTTTGTGGGTCACTGGGTGGGCTAATCTAGGAAACCTTATGCCAGTTTTTATTCTATTAACCCACTATCCCACATTGTTTTATTTCTAAATGTAGCATGGTTTTGTAGTACAAGCAGTAGTTTTGGACACATTTCTCCACAGTTTGTTCTTCCTTTCAGTCACACAAAATGTCACAGTGAAAGTTGACACAGTGAGAGCTCCTAATGAGATCATACTACCTGTGCTAATGTTTTCACAACTGCTGACTCATGGGATCATTTTAGCCAATTTGCTGCTCTCACCTATGGATGTGCCACATTGTGAAGTGACTGTTGTTGTGTCAGAGACGCACAGTAGAGGATAGGTGACCGCTAATACGCAGCAGAAATGATCATATACTTTTGTTTGGTAGACTATGAACCTGCTCTAAAGCCAAACATCAGCGTATGACTCAGGGAGCACCCCCAGTATAGTCTCGCATTGCCAGACCTTCCTCCACAGCGCTGCGGGGGAGGGTCTGGCTAGTCAACACAACACTTTGGGATGGGAGAGAAACGTGCTCTGGTTTATTGGCATTTCTTTAAACCAATCACAATCGCTAAGCGCCGCAAGGAGCCCAGTTGACGCTGCAAAATAGTCTCAGGAAGGAACTTGTTTTGGTGGAACATGTGTACGTTCAAAAGTAGTTTTAGTCGTGCAACAGAAAACTCAGATTGGACAGATAGTCTAGCTAGCTGTCTGGATTTACCCTGCAGAGATCTGAGGAGCAGTTAACCATAGTCCTCACAAATCCACCGGAGGTTAGAACGCCAACACAAAGACAGAGGAAGCAACGAAGCAATCCCGGAAGTGGAAGGTCATGGCTATAGACTACCCCCAGTACAACACAGAGCAGGCCCATATCGCTACAACATGTGATACATAACAGGCACAGGGAAAGTGATCCTATTACAATGTGGCAATAAGAAGCAAGAGCAGGAGGAGGCTGAGATGGAGGGAGAAATCAATTAGTAACATCTAACAAGCAGCAGGTCATTATGAGTGACTGAGAGTGTGTTAGATTATAAAGTCCCCCACACTCTCTCTGTGATAGTCCCGCATTGCCAGACCTATCTCCACAGCAGTGTGGAGTAAGGTCTGGCTACACCACACATACATTCTGGGATAGGTTGTTTGTATTTTTTAAAACCAATCAGAAGCGTCTTGGGCGGCGAACAAACATTTGCACCCCGCAAAAGAAAACGGCACATACAATATTAAATGAATTTAACTGTTGACACAATAAAGTAACGTGAGCTATTTAAATTAGCTGATACATGGTTAAACCTCATTTGCTCTTACCAGTGTATCTCCATGTTTAGTTTGTCCATAACTATCCTCTCCAATCAGTCCCAAAACGTCCCAGTTAGAGAGGAAATGTCATACAACATAATTCAACATATTCTTAGTAAATCTTTACAATCATTCCCTGAAAGAACCAAGCAGGTCTGCCTTGTTGCACCATCCAAATTGTCTTCTCAGTCCTTCCAGAAAAATGCAGAGTTTTTTTTGTGATTGTTCCGGGCAAAAATCATTGATTATGCGGCATGTTTTCTTGCGATGGAATATGCGGGATATTTATGCAATTTTATGCTATGAAATTGCGGGAACTTGCAAAAATTGCGGGAACTTGCAAAAACTGCGGTTTCATCATGGCTTCATCGGCAGGGTTTGCAGCTTTTCGATGATGTTCACGTCGCGTAATTACATCACTTCATAACGTTCCCATGGCAACAGGGGAAAATGGCTGCTCTTGTGTGAAGTAAACGCAACATTTTTCAACTTTCTGCTAAGATATATGTGACTTTTTTGCAACGAAAATGCAGGGATTATGAAATCATGCAGGCCCCGCATATTTTGCGCGGAAAGCAGCAATTTATGCGCCGAAAGTGCAGCGTATTTGAAAAAATGTGGCCCCCGCATAAATATGCGGACTTTGGCTGATTATGTATTGAATTATGCGATCGCATAATCGCGTTTTTCTGGAGGGACTGTCTTCTAAACTTGCCATTTTCAGCATGTAGCTTGCTAGCTCGAAGTTTGTTGTTGTTTCCTGAAGCGAACAGAGTTTGAGAACGGCAACACACAGAGAGCGGGAGGTGAGGGACGGATGTCATGCAATTATCCTGAAAATGTACTTCAGTTGATCCAGACTATGTTATATGTAAGTCAGCGCTGTGCAGGGACTATTATATTAGACTTATATTAGACTACAAGCTTTAGATGAAGATTATAACCTGTAGGATTCATGTCATTACTTCCTCTTGAGCCTTTACACAATCCAATATGTCTTTGCTTAATCGTTTTTTCTTTAACCAAACTAGGATATACAGCGGCACTCATAAGTTTATGAACCCATGCTAAAGTTGACTAAAAAGAGGAATAAAAAAAAAAATCACCTTTTGGAAATTGATCTTAATGCCTTAATTAAAAAAAAAAAATCCAACCTTTAAGGACACCAATTTTCTTTGTGAATGAATAATGTATCGTAAATACATAAATGTTCTTCCTTAAAATACAGGGGGCATAAGTAAGTACACCCCTATGTTAAATTCCCATAGAGGCAGGCAGATTATTATTTTTAAAGGCCAGTTATTTCATGGATCCAGGATACTATGCATCCTGATAAAGTTCCCTTGGCCATTGGAATTAAAATAGCCCCACATCAACACATACCCTTCACCATACCTAGAGATTGGCATGGTTTTATTTCATTTAGCCTAATAGCTGGTTTGATTTGCATTGAGAGATGATCTTATGGAAAGTACCCCATGCCAATTTGACTTATGCCCCCTGTATTTTAAGGAAGAACATTTATTTATTTACGATACATTATTCATTCACAAAGAAAATTGGTGTCCTTAAAGGTTGGATTTTTCCTCATTTCTTTAATTAAGATCAATTTCCAAAAGAAATTTTTTTTTTTATTCTTCTTTTTAGTCAACTTTAGCATGGGTTAATAAACCTATGAGTGCTGCTGTAAATATTGTGAGCATTTTTCTTTTTCATGCGACTGTGTTAACTAGTCTAAGCAGCCATTTCTGACCGGTCTCTCTTGTAAAAGATGCCATGTATCTCAAGAGACTTCCTGGTTAAATAACATAAAATAAAATAGATATTTTGAAAATACTGTAGGCTGAGGCTCAGCTAATATGAAAAAGATAATGCTATCTCTTATTGATTTGTTCTATTATCTAACATGCATTTGCTGCTGTTGATCTGTGACTAGTTAGCTAAACAAACGCAAAAGTAATGCTAAAAAGCTAGTGTCTAAACTTGTAGGCTCAGACAGGAAATAAAAAACCCATTTTGTTTTAATTTATTTCATTTTATGTACTTTTGTATCACCAATTGCCAAAGCTCTTAGTGGCTGTATGTGTTAGGTGAGCAGTTCTATTTATTTAAAGCTATAGTGCGTAGTTTCTGTCTCCCCCATGAGGTATTCTAAGTAATGACAACTACACTGTCGGTGCGTCCACGTGATACAAGCCTTCCTCTACTACTTCTTGCTTTTTCACAGATTATTTTGTCTGTACGCCCTCTGGTGTTTCGGAGAATACTGCAACGAACAATGCGTTGAACATAAACGTCTCCGTGCATGCTTGTAGCGTGCGCGCCGTCTCTGGCGTCCTGCTTACTGTATCGTGCTCGAGTATCCCCGACTCTTAAGTCATTACAGTGTGACATAATACCAGGACCCTTAAACCACAGCAGCTAAATGGAATTCAGTGATCATTCATTTCAATGTTTACACCTACTGTGGCTTCACAGCTAATGCTAACACAGTGTGTATGAGATGAGCTATCTTTCTTACCAAAATATTCCTCAGATGGTGGGTTGTCCATGTCAAACAGCATCTTTTTGGTCAGGCGCTCCAACTCATCCTCAGGGTGGGCCATGTGAGCACTGCCCTAAGAACCGGGAACACAGGAACATAGTTGTGATTCGCAAAGCCGACCGAGGTAACAAATAACATTTCAGCAGCTTCTTGCATTTATTTCCATCTCACTGATGAATTTCCCCTGTGGTCTATGCCATACAAAGGCTGCTTAAAAGGCAAAGAAAAAGTGCAAGGATGTATTGCTTAACAGAATACGTCCACATTCAAGTTAAAGATTCACAAAAACCTAACTTCAATAAATCAGGATGAAGCCCTCTCAAGGTCTAACAACACACATTCCCAGTAATTAAAATGCAGTGGATGGTCTGAGATATCTGACCCTGACTCAGGCCCCAGTGGTGTGCAGCCCAGAAGGTTGTGCAGATCCTTCTGTGCAATACAAGCATGGGGAATGGTGACCCTGACTAATCCTTGTATTTTGGAAAATAACAACAGAAGATACTTTTTAAGTCTTGTATATTTGGGTGATAGGTCAGGAGATAGGTATTTAGTCGTACTTGGAGCAACAACAAAAAAATTCAGGCGTGAATGGTGTTGAGGCCTAATCTGTAGGAGATTTCACAAGGATGACATAACTCTCTGAAGATGCCACTTCCTTCCTTTCCTTGTGAGCGTGCCCTCCCTCTTATCATGCAGTCTCTGACATCTGCCTGCTGTGTGTGTATGTGTATGGGGCTAACGTGTTGTGCCTGACATTTTCTGCCAATCATCAACAGAGCTGCAGAATACAACCACCCCCCAATCCCGTCACAGGTGTGTGTCCTTTGCAGATACCTGGAGGCCTGAACTTGACTTTTTTGTGCTGCGAGGCTAAGCGTCTGAGCATTTATTTTTATTTTTATTTTTTTTTAAGAAATCAGCAACACTCGGATGCCCATCCCTAGATCTGTGGCCGGCTGGATCTTTACAATAGATTTGATTTTCAATATGGTAACATGGGCAGAGATCTGAGCTGACCTTTGAGGTGTTCCTAATTGTGACATCTGGGAGCTGGGTGGGTGTTTCACGACCGGTCTGGTTTTGTACTAATTTATCCAAGGTTTACTGTGTCACATAAAGGAATCAGATTTGCCAATAGGAGATTGAGTGAAATAATGTTTTTGTATTCAGAATGAAAGAGTAATGCCAGATCTTCTGGCATTATTGATGGCTATATTTGTATGCACAGTAATTCTTCATGAATTTGACACATTGTAAGTATCAGTCAAGGTTTCAAGAATATAAATAAGGTTGGTTTAATTTCAACAGTAAATTAAAAGTGGTAATGCAATTGTACAGTAGGTTTGGTGTGAGAAACATGCAATGGTCTACTGAGTTTATTTCTATAGACAGTGAGAAATGCTGAGCTCTGATTACTGTCCACTATGTATCAAGGAGCGTCTAGGACTTTATGATGCATGACTTTTGCTGGGCCCGGCTCAGGATGCAGCGGGCTGATAATAGAAGCCCAAACAGAAGGCCTCATTAACTCTGAGGGATCGACACGTTGGACGTGCAAATCTTTGTGCCGCACCGGAGTGCTCTCTAGAGAGCAGCTGGGCCTGAGCTCTTGGATTCCTTGGCACCTTTGCTCCTCCTCAGTCATTCAACCATAAACTGCCAGCATCACATAATGGAGGATTAGGTAGAGATGAAAGGAACATTCCTCAGTTATTGGATATTCAACTCAAATTACATCTTTACATCTGACCTTTTTTTAATAATACACAATGGTCAGCGGAGGTGTACATGGAGGGGGTTGAATTCTAAGACAACTACCTGCAGAAAAAGAATAGTCTGTACAATATTCTAGAGCTGCAAAGATGAATCCATTAGTTGTCAACTAGTCTCTCATTACCAGACCCTCCTCCACAGCGCTGTGAAGGAGGGTCTGGCTTGTTCACACAGCCTTCCAGGAAGGAAGAAAATATGCTCTGGTTTATTATCATTTCTTTAAACCAATCACAATCGTCTTGGGTGGTGCTAAGCGCCAGACGGAGCCACGGTGCTTCTGCTAAATAGTCTCAGGAAGGAACTTGTTTTGGTGGAACATGTGTACGTTCAAAAGTAGTTTTAGTCGTGCAACAGAAAACTCCGATTGGACAGATAGTCTAGCTAGCTGTCTGGATTTACCCTGCAGAGATCTGAGGAGCAGTTAACCATAGTCCTCACAAATCCACCAGAGGTTAGAACGCCAACACAAAGAAAGAGGAAGGAAACGAGCATCGCCGAAAATGAGGGACATCGAGCGGAATTTCCAGAAGAACAAGAGCAATCCCAGAAGTGGAATGGATATAGACTAATTTTCAACTATTAAATCAATTGGCAAAATTCTCTGATTCCAGCTTCTTGAACATGAATATTTTCTAGTTTCTTCACTCCTCTGGGACAGTAAGCTGAAGATCTTTGAGATGTGGACAAAACAAGACATTTGAGGACGTCATCTTGGGCTTTGGGATCCACATTTTTCACCATTTTCTGACATTTGATAGACCAGACAACTAATTGATTAATCGAGAAAATAATTGACAGATTAATCAATAATGAAAATAATTGTTAGTTGCAGCCCTACAATATTCATACACCATAAAGAAATGCTTATGTTGTCAACAATCTGCTCATTATGCCTGTGTTGTTTCTTTGAGACAGTGAAGAGGACGATTTAACACTGTTAATCTTAGCTCCACATCAAAAGCACATTGGAGAGGGAATGAAATGCTGCTATTACCAGAAACAGACTTTTGACTTTAAGCTTCATTTATAGCTTATCCACTCTTTGACACCCTGCAGCAATGCACTGCCAGAGAGTTTAAAGCACCTTGTTAGGGAGTCTTTTGTGACAGCACGGAATAATTTTTCACTTGAATAAGAGAAAGAAATTGCTTCCCTGCATGCTTTGTGATTGCTTTGCAGTTCCTGTTCAGCTTTTCAGAGGCAACAATAGAAATCATACACCAGCTATACGTACTGCAGACATGATTTTTCAGTTACATCTGGCTCAGTTCAGTAAATTGTTTGCCTAAGCCCTCAGGACACCCAGCCGCACTTTCATTGAAGTTAGGGCTTAAATCTAGTGGCGACTGGGTTAACAGCTGCACCTATTTTCCACTGTTTTACCAGTATGTTGAGACTTATAGTTTCAGGTCATCTGCTTTCAGTTGTAATACGCCTGAAAGACCATCAAATGCCATCCACTTGACCAACCGTTATTAAACGTGAGACCACTTCAAATCAAAAGCAACAATAACATCTGTAAGTGACCACTGCTGCGTGCTACCTGATGCAGCATGGCGGTGAAAGGTGAGCAGACAAAGCAGAGTGTGGGAGCGAATCACTGCCCCACTGCCACATCTATAAATACAGCTGTGTGCGCCACCCACTGTGGAATTGGCATTGTGTCAGAACTGATTAAGTGAGGAGTGGAGTGGGGAGGGGTGGGGGGGCGCTCACCTGATGCCCTGACAGCATCGCGTCCCACTGAGGAACCAAACCTCAGGCTCTGTCTTTCCTGCTTCCACTGCAGTGATAGAGAGTGAATGGGAGAGCCAACTGTTCTCAGAGCATCTGACTTACACCTTTGTTAGTGCAGGTGGAACAAAGTGCAAGTGAACAGGAAGCTGGAACTATTTACATTCCATCGCCTACTATGGTATGGGGGTGGGGGAAAAATCAATACAGCATAGTATCGCGATATTTTCCGTGGCAATACGGTTACACAGTATACTGATACACAGACGCCAAGTATCGATCTATTATTATTTATGTGTTGGTCAGTTTGTCTGCTTGACAATCCCATTTTGCAGTAAAAATTGAAGTGAAATGAACAAACAGAGAAATGTATCTTTTTAGATAAAACAGATGTTGACCAAGTTTTCTTTTGGGGACATCATTTGAAATAGGGAAAAATTTGAAGTTGGAAAAAATGTAATAAATTCCAATATATCGCAGAATATGTATTTTTGAAATCAGAAACCAAAAACGGAAATACGGCTCTGCATTTTTATTTATTCGTTTTTTAACCCTTGTGTTGTCTTCCCTTCAACCTTGAAAAAAACACTTTTTTTCTGACATTTGTGACGCCTTTTTTTCACAATCTGTTTTTGCTTTTTCCAACGTTTTAAATTTTTAAATTTTTCTTCTACACATTTTCAGCGCTTATTTCTACGTCCAATATTTTCTGATATGAAACAAAAATTTAAAACGGGCCAATGTGACCCGAAGTCAACACAAACAAAAATCAAACATGCTATTTCTGTTTGATTCTTGGTTCAAATGAAAAAACAAACTATCAAAACGTACACGGACCCATTTGTAAATTACAGGCAGTGCAACCAATCAGGACGAGGATCAGTGTCCAATATGTACCTACCCTTTCCTGTAGTGAAATGCTGTCGTGTTGTAGGGAAATGCTGTCATGTTGTGAAATTAGCTGTCGCGTTGTGAAATTTGCTGTCGCGTTGTGGCATTTGGTGTCGCGTTGTGGCATTTGCTGTCACGTTGTGAAATTTGCTGTCATGTTGTGAAATTAGCTGTCGCGTTGTGAAATTTGCTGTCATGTTGTGACATTTGCTGTCGCGTTGTGGCATTTGCTGTCACGTTGTGAAATTTGCTCTCGCATTGTGGCATTTGCTGCCGTGGTTTGCACTTCAGGGCCACCGTACATTATACTACAGCCAACAACAACACACCATCCTCTCTGCATCCTTCACAAACAAACCTTTTTCACTTTTGTATAGTTTATTATTACTGCTTTAATATAGTTCAATTGTTTGTCTGTGTTCCTTTAATTGTAAAGTGCACTGAGACCATGTTTAATGGTGATTTAAATAAAATTTGAATGATTGATTGATTATTTCTCTCCCATGCTTCCTCGGTGGGACGGACTAAGACGCGAGGGAGGGAAGCAAGTGAAGGAAACCGGGATGCAATTTAACCCTGCCAGATCATGGTCCAGCCAAAAAAGGGAGAATTCAAATTTCAGTTGACCTTTTGAGGAATCATAAGCTGTTTCCTCATATTTAGGCCAGTGCTGTTTTTTTGCACAGTTCAAAAGCAACGTGTGACGACAATGAGATTGAGAGCCACTGCATAAACAGCACTACCCACTGAGCGGGAAGTGATAACCAGAAGGGGAAAAGTACAAGCGCTGTAGAGAGAGCCCAATGAAAGACAGCTGCTAAACAACACTAATCTGCGTCTCTAAACCTGCAGTCATCCATCAGCTGTGTGTTGCTTTTGTTTTACTTACTGTAAACCAAATACTGCACCTTAAAACAAAAAGGCAATTGTCTTACCTTTTACAATAGCTTAACATTTCCTGCACGATCAGCACAAACTAAAGAAAGACAATCACTCAAAGACATATTTATCCACAGATTAAAATGATGATGGACTTTACAAAACAAAATGCTCCTTAGTGTCATTGGAGCTGCAGCTTTAACTCAGGCTTTTAAAAGAGCTCTCAATCTGACATCCTGGCTTTTTGTCTCTCCCTAAATCGCAATGCTATCATTTGAAATGGACACAGAGCATTTGAAAGGGAAATGACTTATTAAAATAATAATCATAATAATAATAATAATAATAACAGCAAATGGACCATTGCATTAGTTAGGGTTCATGAGGGATTGGAATTTTATATTGGATTGGAATATCTAAAAAAAGCATTTGTTGCCGCAACACTAAACGAGTGATTATAGCAGCTTAGGCGACTCTGTTTTACCAAAACAATGAAAGGATTGCTGGATCAGTCCCACTATCCGTGCAGTGAGCTAGTGTGTGTTTGTGTGTGTTTGTGTTTGTGTGTGTGTGTGTGTGTGTGTGTGTCTGTGTGTGTGTTGGTGGGTGTTTTGAGGAGAGGGGGGGTACAGCATGTTGTGTGTCTGGAATCAATGGGTTAAACACCAAACAGATGTGTGCGTGTTTTTTTGTTTTTTTTAAAGAAAATGTGTTTATTAAGAGCCATCAATTTCATAGTGGATAGCTTTATCTGTTATCATACTGCAGAGACCCATTTTCTCAACTGGCTTTGAAAGCCAGAGGAGCACATTTTAATAGAAACCTCAGAGAGCACGTCATTACTGACATTCAGTCTTTTAAGAATGACCGGACAGAAATTAGAGTTGTATTCATTAAAGTACAAAAGGACAGCTCAGTTTGGATTAGAGTGAGGATGTGGCAGGTATTCCACTTCAAATAAAAGCGGTTTGCTAGACAAAAATAATATTTGAGGGAAAGTTGCTTTGTCATTTTTCTGGCAGCTGCATGTTTAATTGAAGCATTTGTTAAGTCTGCCAAAGCAATCACATGTCAGTGGCCTTATGTAATCCAGTTGATGAATGTGCTGCGTGTGATGTTAAAGAGGTTATGAGTAATCGGTAATGCATTACACTTTGAGAAAGAACGATCACAGCGCTGCAAATTAAGCTCAAGGCCACCTTCTGAGGAGGCACAGATATACACAAGTATACATTCTCTCCAAACAAAATAGGTCATGCTGTTTCAGCTCCAATTAAACGCAGACTAAAAAAAATAACAGTCAACTGTAGAGCAGCTGTGTACAACGCAGCCAACGATAATTAAAAATTAACCAATTCCATAATTGACATTTTCCGCAGCCATTCAAATCTTTGCTGTAAACTGAATTCATATGAAAGTGATGCATTTCAGAGTGTTCGCAGGAATGTAATGTATGTAGAGGGGCCTTTCAATGTTTGTAAGACTGTGCGTGTGTAAAAACTAGGTCATCTGTTCGGAACTGACACATCCCCCTGCAAACAGATATTTGAAAATCGGAGTGTAGAGAGGGAAGCCACAAGCAATGTGAAAGAAAGAAAAAAAAATCCCAACAGCAACAACAAATTATTGCACAAATTGGTGGATGGAGATAAAACGTATTTGGCGTCTCTTTGTATACCATTACAATCCCATGAATGTAGCAAAACACCAGATTACACAGGATGCAGGTTTCCCTGGTTTGGGTTAGAGCTCAAAGTACTTCCCTGCCGTTTCCTAATGTGGTAGCAGGGATCTATATTTAAACACATGTGGTGGACATAATGACGACTCATACAGGTTATGCCTTTAAATCGATGTATTGGCAACCTGCACTTCCCTTTTGTAATACACGGTGTCGTCCATCTCCTGTGTAATTTTTCCTCCTGACAAACCATGATATATCCTTCTCCTTTTCCACCTTAACAACTACATGGGTTATCTGAATGACACCCTGAAGGATATCATTTGACCAAACGCTACCACTAAAATGCTGGGGCCAACAATACACAAAGCCTGATCCGCTGAGGGAGGCTTCCTTGATGAGAAAGAAAAAAAAATGTTTAGAAAGTGCACACGTTTCATGGACTCTGAGCCAGTGGGCGGATAAAAGAGTCCTTTTGTGGAAGAGGAGGATGTTAAGAGGGCAGAGAGGAATCTAGTTTCAGCAACAGTCAAAAACAAAAACGGAGAAAACTTGTGTTTGTGCAAGACAAGTGGGACACAGAGAGGTGTTGAACAGACAGGGGGACCATGTCCACAAGGAGACAGCAGGGGCCACTGTTTATGCAGCTGTTTCTGGCTGCCTGGTGTCTGACTGAACCAAGAAAACCATATACAGTATACCTTCATGTAGACTGACTGTACATTAGCACAGTCACACAGTGTCACTCAGGTGACCAGGGCTATTTACATGAATCAAAATTAAATGAATTATTTAACTCCAGTGTTTTCCCTGGCTTTGTAGAAGACTTAGGTGCACGTATTTGGCAGGGGTGGAGTGGGGGGGTGGGGTGTTAGGCATCCTTCCTCAAGAAAATGTGATGTTTTTTTAATAAAAAAAAAAGCAATTTCTACATACATTTTGTTTCTCTTTGTGGGATTGTGTCTCTTTGTTATCGTGTTGTGTCTCTTTTTGGTCATTTTTGTTTTCTTTGGGGTTGTTTTGGGTCTCTGTGGTCATTTGGCGTCTCTTTGTAGTCGGTTTGTGTCTCTTAGTTGTAGTTCTAGATTTCTTTATCACATAATTGTGGGCCGTTACTATCACCATATCTTTGTCTAAAACGCTGGAAAAGCTAGAGCAGATAATAAATAAATAACACTCAGAAAGCTTAGAGACTAAACTTGCTAAAAGAAGTCCAACTACAAACAGAGCTGAGAAAAGTCTTTTAGTTACATTTATTCGGCTAAGGTGCTGCCCAAAACGGCTCCGGTGCTGCACCTAAACCTCATAAATGGTAGGGAAAACCCTGAACTCAGAGATCTTCAACAGGGGGTCTGGGACCCCTAGGGGGTCATCAGAGTTACTGCAGGGGGGGGGAGGGGCACCACATTATTGTTCATTATTTTTCAGTTTTTTCAAATATTTTAATGTCTTAACATGAATCCAACATATCTTTATTAGCAAATATAAATCAGTGTATTTGTGAAAAAACACATTGATGATAGATGGGCTTACTGGCCTATAAGTAAGGTATCATCCACAGATGCAGTTAATCCTAAAGATCACCTTTAACATTAAAACATGATTTATAAAATCAGTTTACATTTTTTATTTTAATAGCTATTCTATGCACTAAAAAGGTATATATTAAGTCTTTAGGCTGCCCACATGTTATTGTAGGCCCAGTTTAATATGCAACTTAATTTTATACAATATATGTGTTAGAGGGTCTCTGATTTGTCTCTCTCTCTCTCAGTTCAGGGGTCCTTGTCTTAAAAAACATTGAAGACCTCTGATTTAACTTATATAGCTTTATTCACACTATCACAAAAAGAACTTCATATAATTAAACATTTTACACATTTAAATGTGTTAGCAACATTGTCAAAATACAGCTACTACATAGATTAATTTGTTGTTGTCATGTGACACGCTGGGTGACGGATTTAATGACCTCCCTGCATTCACTCCGTCACCCAGCGTGCCACAGTTTCATTTTATTAAACACATTTAAAGCTGTAGAATAATCTCAGTACTGCAGGATACATCTGCATCTCTTCACTACAGGCCGGTAAGGAGAGGTTGAAAACGAGAAAATAAACAAACTGCTCAGACATTTTTAGATTGCCGGGGCTCACTGAACTGCAATGACAGGTATCGATCCGGCCAGTTATTTACCAGCCATGCTGTTCATCTCAGAGGGGGCCAGAGGAGAGGAGGGTGGCAGTGCCTATTATTTATGAGCGGTTATGTGACAAACACGTCTGATCTACTGGCGGTTACCACTGGCTGTAGGAACCGGCCAATCAACAAACGCACAAAAAAACAACAACATGAGAAGACAACACAGCCTTTTATTTCTGAGTAAAACCAACATTACTTGATGCAAGTGGCAGCCTAGTGTTTATTTAATTTCAAATCATATTACTTTGTAAGTTTTTGTAATAATTATAATAAGAATTTGGGGGGTAGATATTATTGTTGTTTAGAATCACTGTGAATGAAGTGAAGTGCAAAATCCAAAATCCATAAATTAGTCAATTTCTTTCAAATGTATCTCTTTATATCTCTGCCTCTCCAGAGATGTATGACCTCACATTAGCACTAAGATGGTCATACACTCCTCAATAACCACTTATTAAAACTGGTGCCTTTAGGAGAACATGTGAGTTTTTCCACCGCGACGATAGTGTACTTTTAAGAGGAATTATTGCTTACTACCTACCACATAAACTAATGCTAATAATAAAAGAAGAGCATTAGAGAATTAAAACAATTATCATTTTTTTTAGCTGAGTCAATCAATGACTGGTATCAAAAAAACACCAAAAATGTGTCAGTGACTTAACATTGTAAAGAAAGCACAGGTTACTAATAACAGTAACAATGGCTCTGTTCCAATTAGTTGTGCCAGTAAGCCATAGCAGTACACTAGCATATACAATGCAGGGTCAAAGGTCAGACCTTCCTTAACATTCGCTGCACCCGTGTTTGCAAACTCAAAATGTCCTCTGTAAGAAAGGCCAGCAATTATCCAGCACATATGGTCCCAGCCTCTAAATGGGACTTCTCTAAACTGCCAAATGGATGGAATTTAAGGAACAAGGTGTGTTTATTACATGATACGACATGCTATTTTAAGGTGCCTTGCAGAGTTTTCTCGAGACCCCCACATCAAAACTTCTATAGCCCTACTAATGATCAAAAACTCCACAGTGTACCTTTCATTTGCACAGCTGTCGGGTTTCATATAACACGCAATGTGGTTCATTCTGTAATCTACTCTGAGTTTGTCATTAACTAGTGAACCAGTGAATAATTTTTAAAAAACTCAATTAATATGTAATCCTTTTATTAATTCAGCAGTCCTCAAAAATGGCTTTACAATGAAAAGCATTCTATTAATCAACTTCGATAAGATCATAACTCCCATAACCTGCTGACATTTTGGAAATTTCTGATGACCAATACACACTATCACCTATCTATTATCTATTATCTATTACCGACATAATGACAACAAAATACCTACAAAAATAACTAACATAACTTTAAACCAATTATTTCCATAATTGCAAGGCACATATTTCACAAAATGACCATTGTTTTGACCATTGATCATTTAAACATAATAGTTACATAATGGGCCTAATTTGTTTTTCTTGTCGCTGGTGGCTATATTTGCATTTGAGATTTGTCGCAGCTCTGTTTTAAGCCTGAAGCATCTACTGGGAGGAAGCTTTCTGATGTGTTGGCAAGAGACAGTGAAATATAAGGAGATCCACTTTCCATCACTGACCTCAAGGATCAGGTCAAGTGGACTGACATTTAAACATTCAGTAACCAGAGCCTGCATGGACCCCCACCGAACACCATGTCTTCGAACAACATGGTTGTAGGCACAGCAGTAACTATAAACAGTATCCTGGTCACACAGTCTGACCTGTGTTTGGAGTTGTAATGACTTCTGATGAGAATACAGTGCGCACACCAGACAGGAATGTGTGCTGCATGGTTACAAGGTATAAGTCAATCAACTCATATGAGCCAATAGATTTATTATTCCAAACTGACAGGTGCAAAGCAAGCTGTTATCATGAACCATTCGTACATATAATTGTATTCCATGTATTTATTGTTGTGTGCACCACTTTAACTGCTAATGTAAAAGAACACTCTGGCCCGCATAGGGAGGAGGTCGGGGTGGATGGATGGATCCTAAAACACAGGGCTTTCAAGCCGGGGAGCGGAGTTCCTGTCCTGGGGAAAACACAAGGCTTTCATCCAGGAAACGTGTGTTCATGTCCTGGGAGTGTTTTAATCCAAACCACAATTTTTCTCAAATCTTAACTAGTCGTTTTGGTGTCGTTGCTGCATGACGCTCACTTTTTGTCGGCTAAACTGAACTGCCACAGACACTGAAAGGACCGTCACCTTGCGGTGCACTGTATCCGGCTCACAGCCACTTTTTTTCAGCTAAACTCAACTAGCAACAGCCTCTGAAACGGCCGCCATACTCTGTAGTCTGCTCCCAGTAACCTTTTCTCGGCTAAAGTTAACTGTAAAGACCGCTCAACTTAACAGTCATGTGACCGGTTGTCACGTGACCAGCCGGCGGTCGCCTAATTTCGTAGGTTATCATATGAATTGGTGTGCATAAGTTTTCGTACGATATCATGCGAACCCGTTTATGAGAATGCATTGTGCAAGGAGGGTGAAAGGATGTAGTACATGACAAGGTATCTGAACTATATGTGCACTACCCACAGCATGTTTTTTATTTCTAATTCTAGTAATTAGAATGGGGTAGGCTTTAGACTATTAGTGTGAATGTACAATGACACAGTGTATACACTGAGTTATAAACAGCCTCCTGTCTTAGCCTGAAGTCTTACAGATTCTCAGCCAAGCCCCAAAAACCTCACAAAGTTCAAAGCCTAGTTCAAAAACATCAACAACAAATTGTCATGCACATGCCTGCTGCACAGCCCGATGTCAGCTGCAGCATGTTTGTGTGCATAGAAAATGGTGCCTTCAAGAGGGGTCGTATTTACTGTGGTTACAAGAGGAGTCTGCTTGAATGAACCACTGCTGTGGTGTTCACCACTCCGAATCACCACTCAACATATACGCTAATGTTTAAAAAGAAGTTGGAGCCAATGGAGATTACCTTTCCATTTTTTGGATTAAAGGTCCAATATGTAATATATTTACTGTAATTAATTCAAAAATGACCCCAAGCCATCACCGGATATTAAGGAAACATGCTAAGTTGAAATACTATCTTTTCTGACAACAATGCTAATGCCAGTATTTTCTCCTTTTGAAATTTCCATTCCGTGACGTAATGTCTGTTTGTGTTTTGGCCTGTGTGTTGTTATCAACTGCCCCGTTTGTCAGCCAGGCTGGGTTGCCAGATATACCTGTGAACACGTAAACCCAGCGCGCTACAGCTGGAACGTTAGTACAGCCATGAAAGCAGCAAACAAACCAACAGGATCAACGGAGATAGATTCTACCCGACGTGAAAAAAACAGCATGTTTCTAACAGTTGCGTGACCAGAGACGTAACAAACCCCGGGTAAATATTGGAGATGTATTTGAAAGATGGAGACAGCTTAGAGCCCAAAAGGACACAGAGTTGGCTAATTTCCTCCAGAACAGGTAAGCATTAGCTTCAGGCTAATTTATCATGGCTACAAGGGACGGGCATTTTATGTTATTTCAACATTTGTGTAGCTACTCACATTGAATTATATAGCTATAGTACCCGAGTTGGTTACTTGCAAAAGCAATTGAGACACAGCCAGTAAAGTGATCCTAACTGGTCCTGGCTAACGCCGCCATGCTAACCATGCTAACTGCAAGCTAACGTTACCGGAGGACCAGACAAGCGGCCACGGCTGTTTACAACGTGTAGCCTGTTGGGTACAGAGCTCCGCGTGAGCACAGGCTTTTATGATTGTCAATATAGCCAGCATCTAATGTTAGCTACTCCGCTGTGCTGTGTGTTGTGTGTGTGTGTATGTGTGTGTGTATATATATATATATATATATATATATATATATATATATATATATATACAGTGAGGAACACCCTGCTATTTGCAAGTTCTCCCACTTAGAAATCATGGAGGGGTCTGAAATTGTCATCGTAGGTGCATGTCCACTGTGAGAGACATAATCTAAAAAAAAATATCCAGAAATCACAATGTATGATTTTTTAACTATTTATTTGTATGATACAGCTGCAAATAAGTATTTGAACACCTGAGAAAATCAATGTTAATATTTGGTACAGTAGCCTTTGTTTGCAATTACAGAGGTCAAACGTTTCCTGTAGTTTTTCACACACTGCAGGAGGGATTTTGGCCTACTCCTCCACACAGATCTTCTCTAGATCAGTCAGGTTTCTGGGCTGTCGCTGAGAAACACGGAGTTTGAGCTCCCTCCAAAGATTCTCTATTGGGTTTAGGTCTGGAGAATGGCTAGGCCACGCCAGAACCTTGATATGCTTCTTACAGAGCCACTCCTTGGTTATCCTGGCTGTGTGCTTCGGGTCATTGTCATGTTGGAAGACCCAGCCTCGACCCATCTTCAATGCTCTAACTGAGGGAAGGAGGTTGTTCCCCAAAATCTCGCAATACATGGCCCCGGTCATCCTCTCCTTAATACAGTGCAGTCGCCTTGTCCCATGTGCAGAAAAACACCCCCAAAGCATGATGCTACCACCCCCGTAGCCCTTTCCAGCCTTGTGGAGGTGTACAATTTTGTCTCTAGTGTCTTTGGACAGCTCTTTGGTCTTGGCCATGTTAGTAGTTGGATTCTTACTGATTGTATGGGGTGGACAGGTGTCTTTATGCAGCTAATGACCTCAAACAGGTACATCGAATTTAGGATAATAAATGGAGTGGAGGTGGACATTTTAAAGGCAGACTAACAGGTCTTTGAGGGTCAGAATTCTAGCTGATAGACAGGTGTTCAAATACTTATTTGCAGCTGTATCATACAAATAAATAGTTAAAAAATCATATATTGTGATTTCTGGATTTTTTTTTTTTAGATTATGTCTCTCAAAGTGGACATGCACCTACAATGACAATTTCAGACCCCTCCATGATTTCTAAGTGGGAGAACTTGCAAAATAGCAGGGTGTTCAAATACTTATTTTCCTCACTGTATATATATATATATATATATATATATATATATGTATGTGTATATATATGTGTATATATATATATGTATATATATATATATTAGGGGTGGAACGGTACATGTATTCGTATTGAACCGAAACGGTATTGGCGTCTCGGTTCGGTACATGAATTTACACAGAGAATACACGGTATAAAAATAAATAAAACTTGCGTGCAAATGAATTAATGTAATGTGGAACTACTGTTACATACGCGTTTCTTAGGGACACATAATCTGTAGCCCCGCCTTAGCTCTGAAGCTCCCAAGCCAAAGCCTGTCTACGGAAAGCCGTTCCACTCCCTATTCAGCCCCATTGTACCTACTTTGGTTGCAGTTCCACCAGAGTTCCACTGGGGGTGATCACGGTCCAGTGCAAAATGAATGGGACCCTATGGAGCTAGACGGCTAAATTTGTCTCTTTCGCCTGATTGTCGTTGAGAAATCTCAGATTTGATTGTAGTTTTTGCAAGTTCAACATGGATTATAGGTCAAAAGTTGAATGAACGAGTACTTATGCCCTTTCGATTTGTTACAGGTTGAGTCGTTGTTGCCCATAACACGCTAGCATTCTGCTAATGAATGCTGATTGGTCAGTGAAGGACTGATTACGATCGGAGATCCCGCTTGACGGCATCCGAAGCAGAACCAGAATGTCAGAGTGAATATTTCGGCGTGGTCTTTAAAACATTAGCAAACCTCTTTCTAGCCTGTGTATTGACAGGGAGAGTCTAATCTGTCAGCTGTGTTGTCGATGCCTCGAGAGAAAAAAGGAAGTGACTCAGAGCTTGCCGTAAAGCAGAATCTCTGGCCGTATATGTGTATGACGTCATTGACATATTAAAAGGCTTTTTAGAACAAAAAAGCCACTTTAAAAAATCTAACACCCAGCAGTGTGTATTTTCTTAGCCTCCCCTTTCGAATGCAACATTCAAATTACTAGACAAAAAGTTATATCCTGAGAAAAGTGGATTTTGAGGGGTTAGCTCCATAGAGTCCCATTCATTCTGCACTGGCCTGTGAGCACCCCCTATATGGAACTCTGGTGGAACTGCAACCAGTTCAGAAGCCGGAAGTAACGAGAGAGTGGAACTTCTTCCCATATTAGAAATTCTTTGCCCAAGCTCAGCCTACATCATGTCGAGTCAGTCCCTTCCTATATAGCCTAGGCTAGGCTACTGTCTATGGTCGGTCCAGTGAGTCCACCGAAGCAAACTAGTCCCTTCCATATACAACCAAACACGGATGTAGCTACTGTAGCTGTATCCCTTCTTGCCTCGACCACAAATGGCTTCCAGGCCCATTTGCTTCGCTGTTTGCTCCGCTGTTAGCTCCGCTGTTAGCTCCGCCGTTAGCTGTTAGCTCCGCCGTTAGCTTCGCTGTTTGCTTCTAGCTCCTCTGTTAGCGTGTGATTAACACCACAATTCGCCAACTGCTCTGTGTAACCGAAGCTGCTCTTTAAACCCCCCTGCTCTGTGCATTCACATCTGAGAGCAGTGCTTGTCTCCCATATCACACTACTAGCTGATTGTCTTATTTAGTTTACAAGTTCCAGATGGACTCTGGAGATGATGTGGGGTAGTCTAGCCTACTTATTGTTTACTGTTTACATCTTACTTTATATGCTTCAGGCTGTTGCAGCTAGCTCAGGGGAGAGACTGGATGACACTAAGTGGTGCAGCCTGAGACATGCACAATAAAAAAAAATTGCCTTCTGCATTTTTGTTATGCTTTTCCCTCCATTGTACCGTGACAATTTAAGGCTGCTTTTTCTGATGTTGTGTTAACACTTTATAGTTTAGTAAAAATAGAAAGCAGCTGTAAAGAATTCTAAAGAAGTATTTATTTCTTTTTCCGTGTAGCCAGAGGAAAATTCTGTTGATAAGACACAAACGTATGTGGATGAGCTTTCACTGTAATGGCTCGATGATGCTGTGAAAGAAATGAAAATGTATCAGCATCAGAAAAGGATAGAGAACGTGTATTATATAAATCACTGATCAGATTTTTCAAAAAGGCTACTTAAAAACATGAGACTATATGTCTATCAATTTGTCTATCAATACATAGTTTAGAATACACATTTTGTCTGTTTGGTGTAGAACAAAGAGCAATTTGTTCCAAGGTGCATCTAAACAGAGAAAAGATCACAAGGCTGCAGATAACATGTCTTCATCTTGTCTAAGCCCTGGGCTCTCACTTTGTAGTTACACGTGGTAACCCTGCACCAAGCAAAGAATCCTCTCTGGTAATCTAGAGCAGAGCTGGTAACCCTGCACTCAGTCAGCTTGCTTATTTAAAGAGCTGTTCATAGTTCATAAGGGTAGGGCAACTGGGGTCAATCACCTAAGGAGAAGGCACCACGAATGATGTAAGCACAGCAAGTGTTCACACCTGATTGTCTTTCCAGGCATAATTATAAGTACTTCTGATGCAAATGAAAGGACAGCTCATTTCAGTCCTTCCAAAAAAAGTATTTTTGTGATTGTTGCGGGCAAAAATCCTTGATTATGCGGCACGTTTTCTTAAAAAATGCGATGGAATATGCGGGATATTTATGCAATTTTATGCGATGAAATTGCGGGAACTTGCAAAAATTGCGGGAACTTGTAAAAACTGCGGTTTCATCGCGGGGTTTGCAGCTTTTCGCTGATGTTCACGTCGCGCAATTACGTCACTTCATAACGTCACTTCATAACGTCACTTCATAACGTTCCCATGGCAACAGGGGGAAAATGGCTGCTCTTGTGTGAAGTAAACGCAACATTTTTCAACTTTCTGCTAAGATATATGTGACTTTTTTGCAACGAAAATGCGGGGATTATGAAATCATGCAAGCCCAGCATATTTTGCGCGGAAATCGGCAATTTATGCGGCAATTTATGCGGCAAAAGTGCGGCGTATTTGAAAGAATTTCGGTACCTGAGAGCATGTAAGCTCAAGCTTATCTGTCCTCTCTGAAAATTGACAGAGAGCGGAGCTCTGACACAAACACACACACTCGCACACACACGCATAGCTGCGGACGGTGCAAACTACGTCGGCTCTGCAGTTTTGTTGAAGTCACAGTGAGTCACGGAAATGCCGATAAAGTATATAAAAAATATATATATATATTTTTCTTTTTTTTTTTCATGACAGTGATGGTGCTGTCTGTTAACCTTCTATGTTGCATCTTCAAAAGTGACACTGAATTTGAAACAGCACATTGTAATTTCTGCATCTATTATCAAAGTATTTATTAGTACAGTGGAAATTAGTAGAAATGTGAATATTTGGTTAGCATGTTGATTTACGGTGTGTGCCCCTAAATTTTCTGGTTGCACCCCTAAAATTTTCAGTTGGGGGCCACTGTGCTCCTAGTGAAAAATGTTAGTCTGGAGCCCTGGAGTATTATGAGTGGTTAAGTTTCCACATAGAAAAAACAAAACCATAGGTTACTGTCAATGCCAAATCTTTTGTTTTTGTGGAGTCCCCCAAAGGTCTGTCCTGGGTCCCCTTTTATTCCGGATTTAAATAACCTCTGGGGCATGTCTTCCACAGACATACAGTAATATTGACTTCCCTTAATATGCAGATAATACACAACTGTATGACCCATTATAGCCTAGTCCTATATTATGTCTTGCCTTGCTGATATTAAGAACTAGATGTCTAAAAATGTCCTGCACTTGAATGACTCCAAATGAGGGATCCTTATAATTACCTCTTCTGGTCCCAGTACTTGTATTATTAACAGTCTTGTCTAGGCTGGGTGCCTTTTCTAATAATATCAAACTAAAAGGCAGTAATCTGGGCGTCATTTTTGACTCATAGCTGTTTTTTGGTGCTCAGGTGACTAAAGTGGGGCTTGTTCCATTCAAATAAATATTTTCTTTAAAAACAATTGTCACAGCTATTGTTTTATCATTTTAACTCATTTATATTCTTATTTTTGGATTGTATTTACTTTTTATTCCTTGTTTAACTGTAACACCCTTAGTAATTTTGTTTTTGGAAAGTGCTATATAAATAACAGGTCAGAACATGGTCAATAATTGTATTTATTTAGCCACAGACAATATGCTATTGTTGATTTTGGTTGATCTGCACACAAATTAATGTTGCAGTTTCCATTATGATACATATTAAATTAGCCTGAGCAAGAAAGAACTGGTGTTTATGATGCATTCCACCGTGTTGGTAAAAATAGATTGCAAAAAAATCATGAATTATCATTTAAATACAGAATTAATGAGTTAGTGCACTGTCTAAGATCATTTCTCTAGTAATGTTTACACACAGTGAATTGCATTTGGATGTTCACAGGTGTTGCTAACTGCATTCTTTTGGAGGTGGGATTTTTGTTTTACTTTTCAAAACACAATTTTGAGAGATTAAAAAAGAGACCATGCCATGCCATATCACATGAATTAAAATGGCCGTTTGGACACATTCTGATGGCACCATATGCAAATGTTCCTGTGCAGGTCAAAAGGCAAAGTGGCCAGGACTGGAAGGCAGAGAAATGTCAGATATTTAAACATGTTTGACAGTTGAAACCATCATTGACCTTCGAGGGGGCTTTAACTGACTGCAGGGATTGAGCAGTTCAAAAATAATCCTCCCCTGTCAAACATCACTCAAGCTCAGCAATAACACAAGGCATCATCCAGCTTAGCTTTCCTCCAATTTCAGGATAGATGGAGAGACTCGTAGAAATTGGTATGTTAACCGGCAGCCATGAAATCTGTTAATTTTTTTGGATTACAATAGAGATCAAACACTGGTGGATTTAAGTAATTAAGCATCCTAGGAGCCTGTTGATGTGAGAAGTTGTTCTTACACCTTCACTTTACGTGCGAGTGAGGACACGTTGGGTGCTGGGTGGCAGGGTGGCAGGGGGTGACATGGTGAGGTGGGGGGCAGAGCAGGCGAGCTAATCAGAACTCTAGATCATAGAATTTCATCTGAGGACTTCATCTTGGACTTCTAATGGCACTGACCTTCTATGAATACCCTCAATTATGTGAAATGATCTCTTGAATAAAGTCCTCAATCACAGTCGCAGACCCCCTACTGAGAAAGTCTCGGGTATTACATAAAATCAACATTAACTCTAAGTGACTGGAGATGGAAAAATATGTAAATAGTTCATTTAATTGACTATGTTTTGGTTTATTTACACAACAGATTAAAAGAGGAACAACCCACTTCTTTTAAGTAGATTTACCACCATTTGTAAGAGGTTATGATCATGTCATGACATCGGGTCAGGCAGAGTGATGATCACAAAGGCAAAGTTGACAGATTTTGCTTTCAGTCCAATCTTGCTTTTATAGTGTCTGGTTTATTTGGGCATTAAAGAGCTGCCATACTGGACACAAATGAACAAAAAGTCAGATTAGAGCTAAGGTTTGGATACAGTATACAAGTTTCTGGAAGAGGGTAGGGTCAAACATGATGTGACACCACAGAATAATTTACAGCACATCATCTGGCTGAATGTGTGCATATGGAGCATTAAGTTTCCCGATGTGTTTTTAAAGCAAGCAAATAAAGCACGGGGGGGCGGTGCAGAGCCCATTATCCTGCTACAGTATATCCTTGGGAAAGCAAGACAAATATATATAGCTTCCACGCTATATCTGTAAAATTAGTGATTTGCTTTTATCTGAAATCAAAGAGATGCTCACAAATCTATTAAACGCCACCTTTTGTTTTTTAATAATGCATCATACTGGGACAAAAGCGAGCTTTTCAAGCAAAATGTAGACTTTTGTTCTGAACAAATATAATTAGACTTATTTTTAAGACATTCTCTGCAATGTTGAAGCTAATTTGTATTTAGTAAAGTACAGTCCTTGATGAGCTATTCCCAGAGGCTGGGAGGCCCAGTTTGTATTTTGAACCAGCATAAAATCCTTGAATTAAAGAAAACTCAAGGGCCTTGCACTTTCCAGAGATTGTCGACGGCTGGATGTATTGAGATTAGAATAGCTGTCTCTGTGGCATAGCATTACTCTGTTCTAAGGAATGACAGTATTTTGTAATTCTTCTCAGTAATGTACAGTTCTATAAAAAGGTCCAACGTCTTGCAATGCTTTTGAAAGCTTTTAGAACAAATGTAATGCTTCTAAAACGTAAAAATATTGTACAAAAAATACAAAATATGTTTTTTGAGTTAGTGGGTAATTCATTCCATGTGCATTAAATGGTACACCTACTACGACACTTTTTTAAGAATGGACTCTAAAATTGTAAAAAAAAAAAAATGTCAAAATTATAAACATTTATCAGGTCCTTGATACCAGACAGAGGTAGACAAAAGCATGCTTCTCATTTCAAGCCAGCGACTTGGTCAGCTGTCACAAGCAGACTTTATCAGCTGTAGCTGGCTTACTAATAACTAAGCTAATGTTAACGCTGTTGTTTTCAGGTTCAGCTTTTAGGATGAGGACTAACAGATGAGTTTAGCAACTTAACGTTATCTCGGGTATGTTAGTTAGTGTTAGGTATTGCTGAAGTATAAACTTCCCCAAGTCTGCATGACAGAGTCGCTAAACTTAAACTAAACCCTAAACTCAGAGCTTCCAGGACTTCCACACAATTGGGAAATAATACACAGCGGATATGCTAGTCGCGAACAGGAATTTAGTTTTTAATGTAACCTGTAGCCAGACACAATCATAACAGTGCATACACATGCTTATAACTAGCATAAAAACATAGACGTGTTTTTACCTTTAGATTTTTAACTTTGTACATATTCAATCTTTACACAATTAAATGAAAAAGAAATTAACCTAAAGTAATGCACAGTGGGTAGATCTATACAGTACATGAATACGAGCTGCTGTTTATAAGACAAAAGAAATCAGATGGCGTAAACCCCCAACAGAGAAGATCTTTAAAAATTCATAAAGGTTAAAACAACTGTTTACTCTGTTTAAATGGAAGATGGCAAGCAGCTCCCCATTGCATTACCATCTGATGTTGCATAATGCAAATGTATGCATAGTGTACACACACACACACACACACACACACACACACACACACACACACACACATCCAAATGTGCATATGAGAAAACACCACACTTGCACTCAGAGATTTCTACTTTATAAAATAGTATATAACATGAAAAGATGCCACGAAGAAAGAACTGACAAGGAATGATTTGGCCAAACACCTGCTTGACAATACCACAGGGCTGCTCGATGATGGGAAAAAAGCATAATCACGATTATTTTGGTCAATATTGAAATCACGATTATTTAACACGAATACTCATTGACTTTTGGAAAGATGTTGCAATTATTGAACTTAAAAAACAGTGAAGAAGTTAGACAAATCAACAGTGAAAACACCTAGAACTGTGAATTTCCCCTTGATACTTTTCCCATTTGAAAAAAAATTTTCATTCAGAAAACATGACAAAATAAGAGTTTACTTGCAAAACGTAATGTGGAAAATAATCATTTTTCTCAATCATTCGTTTTTTTGTGATCATTAGGAGCTGAAATCATTAGGAGCTGAAATCATTAGGAGCTGAAATCATAGTCGCGATTACATTTTTTATCAATTGCACAGCCCTACAATACCAGGCTGTTTTTCAGGCCTGCTCATACTGTGACCTCCTGGTCATCAAGAGATGAGGGTCAAGTGATTCCAGGCATGCAGATGATTTATTAGAGTAAACCAAAGCTCTTTATTTACCTTTTGATTCTACATGTTCGAACCTTCAACTATTTTCAAAGAATTTGAGTAGTGACTAAAAGGGCTGAATTTTTCATCCCATGGTGTCTGGACTCAGTCTTTGAGATAGAGGAGCTCAAATATCCCAGAGAGGCTTGAAGAAGCACTGCTATGCTTTCGTTTTGACAAGAGCAGGTTGAGGTGGTTCAAGCACCCAATCAGGACACCTTACAGACTGCTCCCTGTGGAGGTATTCCAGGGATATCTAATTGGGAGGAAGCTCCAGGGCAATCCTACAACACGCTGGAGGGATTAATATCCCCACTGCCCTGTGAACGCCTCGGGGTTCTCCAGTAGGAGCTGGGAGACATGGCTGGGGAAACGGATGCCTTGGCTAGTCTGCTTAGCCCAAAGCCACCGTTCCGGAGTATGAAAATTTGCAGAAAATTATAAAAAGGGTAGATGGATGGAAGGATGGATGGATGGATAAATGGGTGGACTATTGTTGCCTCAACCACAACTATGGTGATATTTTTCTAAATATAACAAATATGTTGTTTTCTTCCACCTATCTTTACAATAACTAAAAATGATAGCAACTGATCGAGCATGTGGAAATGTGAAGAACAACGTCCTTACCTTTGGTGGAACAGCTGGTCCAGCAGTGTAGGGAGCCAAGCTTGGTGGTACATCTGTGATGTAGGTCTTTCTGGGGCCTGGAGGTTGGTATGCTTGGGCAGGGGCTGGCTCAGGTCTTCTGGTGCTTATGCCACCTACTTGAGGTACTCCTGGATGGTGCTGTTCTTGATATGCACCCTGAGCCATCTGGGAGAAGCCAGGCTGTGGTGGTCCATAGGCAAAGTCGGGACCTTTGGGCTGGGCAGGCATATACTGCACCTGTGCAGGGCTGCGAATGGGCTGCTGGCCGAAATGGTGCCCAATGGGCGCTTGATGCTGGGGGCCAGGCTGGGCCGACCTCACCTGGACATTGAAGGTGGGCTGACTTGGGGTCGAGGCTGTAGCGTAAGAGGCTGGGACAGGCTGAGGTGCAGTGTGGCTTTGAGGCTTGGCAACCGGGCTGGCAGAAGAAGGGGGGATAGACGAGACTCCCGCAGGAGCCTGAGGTTTGGGCGTAGACTTCTTGGTGGCAGTCAGAGGTGGCTGGGTTGGAATGACCATACGCTTGTAACCAGTCACTGGAGCGTTGGGGGAGGTGGCTGTCAAGGATCCAGAGTTCTAAAAAACAGCAGGAAAGTTTGTCTCCAGTTAAAACAAACAACCAAATAACTACATATCATTACTGCTCAATGTAAGACACATTGCACTATAAGGGCTGGACATATAAGGACAACTAATATAAAAACTATACATTTAAAACGCTAATAACAATGGATAACAATCTAAACATGCTGATGGTAGGCAGGTATGATTTTACCATGTTCACCATCTTAGTTTGGCATGTTAGCATGCTAACATTTGCTAATCAGCAATAAACACAAGTTACAGCTGAGGCTGTGGGGAATTTCATTAGTTATACAGGTATTTGGTGATACACCAAGTATTGGAAGACTTGAAATGTTGCCACAATGATGGCCCTAGATTAAAGGCTCTGGTGATCCCCAAAGTTATTACAGTTTATCCTGAGGAGGGCTTGAATGTGTGTAGCAAATTTCATGACAACCAAAAGTTGCTGAGACATTTCACTCAAAAGCATGTATGTCAACCTCATGGTGGTGCTAAAGTAAAAGTAAGGGGAACCCCAAAGGCATGCAATTCATCCTCTGGGGATATAAATATGGAACTCCATTGAATGGTTGTTGAGATATTTTGGTCTTGACCAAAGTTGTGGACTGACTGACAGACTGACATTGTCATCCTGGAGCCATGCTGCTAGCATTGCAAAAAAACCCACTGGAACTGGAAAGTAACAGTAACAGGACAAACTGAAAACAGTTGTGTTCAACAGCTTTTCACTGATACTGGGGTACGCTCAAATGATTATCCACCCTGTCTCCCCAGAGTCAATTACAAGGCTACCTCGAGAGCAGAGGCTCTATACCATCTACGACCATGCATAATCTATGGCTAATAAAGCAGGAGGGGAAGGGATAAATTGTTTGGTAGAGGACGCCATGACAGCAGATTGGCAATGGCACATGACACTTGTGCTGACTCCAGCTGCTTGGACGGGAAAGACGTTAAATCACAGAGATTTGTGGCACTGGTGTTCCTGGGAAGAGACGGCTATAAAGGCGCAACACAAGCCACTGCTGGGATTTTCACCATCTGAACAACTGTGGCATTTTGATCTAATGTCCAATGGTTACATTTGCTACACAGGCTGAACTATAACAAAACATAGTAGCAAATAACGTTTCACTCAGATGTCAGAGGCTTTTGCCCTGAGTGTCTCTCATGTAAGTAATAATTGTTCTTCACTACCACTACATATCGGTGTCAGACGTTCAGCCAGTCTAAAAAGGGTCTATCATTAACCTTGGATGGCCTTATTAGGTTATTGCCTGAAGCCAAAAATCTGAGTCAATTACTAAATTTGCAGCACTAGGGGAACAAAAATGAACACTTGTAGTCTTTAGACCCTTTGTAACTCAGTTTGATGAGATGTCTTCTAAATTGGGGCAGAGCAACAATTCCAATCGATTTCCCCTTAAAAGTTGATCAAAGCTTGCTGCGCAGCAATGCCCCATATAGCTATGTTTTGCTGCACTGCTACACTACGTTGTCATTCCGTGCTTAAATTAAATAAGACACACTTGTGTTGTAATTCGATCAGGGAAAAAGTACAGTAAAATTCAAGTGTGTGATCCTAATAATTTGTTGGGATAAAAAAAAAAAAAAGAATTCCAAGTTTTGGTAAAAGAGGTGCATGCATCAACTTTGTCTAAATCCCATCTAATCTAAGTCACAGGGCAGCCCCTAAGGAACCATTAAAAGCTCCAGAAAATAGTTTCTGCTCTCACTCGGATTTCTGTCTCAATGATTAGTGCTGATATTTATTTAAAAAGTGTGTCTGTCTGCATATGTATGGAAAAATCTCCACTATGCCCTTTAGGAAGTGAAATTACTCAATTTAAATGTTTCATGGGTTTTAAATACTCTAGATTATTAATTTATCTTTAAGGCCTTAGAACCTACAGTAACATTTAGTTAGCAGAGCACTGGAAATGCAAATTGGCCCCCTCAAAATAATTACACTGTCATGGTACATTTTCCACAAATTACATTAAGAGAATGGATTCACGCCTTTCTGAGGGTGATGAAACTAATCGTATGCATACAACCTGAACAAAAATGTCTGAGTAGTGGGAATGATTTTCATATTAACTAAGCTATCGTTGCAGTTGGTGTATGCCTTTGACCTGTCAGTGTTAATGAGTGGTCGGAGATAATATCATGACTACTAAGTGAAGAGGTTGATAGGTAGGACACGGACAATATGTAATGTAATGATAATGTCACATTGTCATATTTATTTAACTATAAAGTGTCAAGTTGTTGCTTCCTGTGCCGTCACTGTGTCTTCCACCAATGTTCAACAACAGTATTTATTTTGAGCAAATTGGGTAAATGTGCAGTATATTGCCTCAATAAGGAGAGATGAGATGCTCTTCTCTTGTTTTATTGATGCATTATTTTGTTTGACTGTGTATGCACTTTGTGTGGTAATATTTAAGCAAGAGGCATGGGTGATATGGTGGGAATAAATATTGTATTATTAATAAGAAATCATTATATATATATATATATATATAATGGCATATATATAATATATATAATGGCATATATATATATATTATGGCATGACAAAAATAATAGCTCAGTTTCTCTTCTTCCATGATTTTTTTTTTATTGTTTTAAAGATATATGTAATAGAGTTACATTATCCCAAATGTTTCCAACAATGTTCAAACCCAGATGAATCTGTAATTTTAATCAATGACACGAGCACGTTTAATCGCCTGTCAATGGTGGCATGTAACCTTTGACCCCTCTTGCGGCTCAGGAAACTCCCAGAAAAACCCGATGCTACGTTGAAAAGTAATTGCAAATCATACAATGTCCCAGAATTATACTTAGTAAGAGTAATACATCTTTTTTTCATTAATTACATGCCACTTTGCAACACAGTCACAGAGGAGACCTAATTTATTGATTTGATATTTTAACATCGATCCAGCTCACTATGATGTGCTACATAGACAAGTGGCTCATTCTAATGCTTGGTGGCTAAACCGTACCGTAACGGTATAAGGTTACAACAACGTTCAACACGCTCATAAAGTTATTTTTAGTATGATTGTTTTGACCAGGGTTAACAGCACTGGGCTAACCCACAATTTAATTTGCCACGTAACGTTAGCTGTATGGGTAGTCGATTAATCTAATGCTTAGTTAGCCAGCTAGCACACCCTGGTCCATCTGATTTACTCCCCGCCGCTAAGAGACTTTAGTTGGGATGAGAGCTGACAACAGCCCGGGGGACATATCAACAGTTACTGTAGGCCCCAGCTAGTCTATATCGACGATCGACTTTTTTTGTGTTGGCATTCTAAACTCTGGTCGATTCGGGAAACATCCTCCGAGCTAGAACCGACAATCAAATTATATTTATCTTTTGTTGAGTAAAATTCTCATCCAAACTAGACAGCCATTTTAATATCTAGAGCTCACCTCCTTACGTGTCCTGAGGCTATTTTGCAGAGGCACCGTGGCTCCGTCTGGAGCTTAGCGCCGCCCAAGATGATTGTGTTTGGTTTAAAGAAATGCCAATTAACCAGAGCATGTTTGTCTCCCATCCCAGAATGCTGTGTGGACTAGCCAGACCCTCCTCCGCAGCGCTGTGGAGGAAGGTCTGGCAATGCGAGACTAGGCCCCAGCCAGCTACTACAGCAACCAGAACCCAGCCAACACAAACCCCAGTGGCGGGTGCTTACGACACTAATGGCAACAACAGAAGGTTTAATGATCTGTTGGGTAACCATAGCCATATCACACCCCAGGCGCTGGAACCCGCATCTGGCCGAAAATGGCCTGCACAGAACGAAACATATATGGATACAAAATCATCAAATTGAAATTCAATGCAATAACCTGTTTGCACTGACAAAACTCTTCACAAATTAAAACATACGTTAGTAACTGTTTTTGTTAGTTTTACAATTTGGAATTTGAGACCAATTTGGACAACACAATTTTGTAAAATGATAACATCATATCATCACAATAAAATTCCACTGAAATTGTATTGCCCAGTACTAATTAGAAATGATTTAATGATGCTAAGGCTTGTTTACATGCACACCTAAAATCAGATTACATAATTAATAATTCATTAAAGCCTTTTTGTATGATCCAACCTGCCCGTGTCAGACACAGTTTGAAATCTAGAAGTCCGACCTAAGATATAGCATCATACTGTGTTGTTGTCTCTAACACGCTCTCCATACACAAACACAACACGCACAGTTTTGAAAAAGTTTTCCCCAACGCCTTCAGAAAAGTTAACCCTCACTCTACACTGTAATTCAGACTGACTTTGCAAACAACTTAAGTGTGAAATTTCACAGAGACTCTCAAGAAAGCCTTTTGACACATTAAAAAAGATTAGGAGAGACTATACAAGCCTTAGGGGGCTGAGTAAAACTGTTAACTTTGCATTTCAAACCACAAGGGTGGGGGATTTTTTTTTTTTTAAGCAAGCTTGGGGAAAACCCCTAAAGAGGGAGAAGTTCTGCATCTTTTCAGACTCATCTAAGACCTTGGATATTTTTCTCTCAACTTTATCCTGCTCCTTATTCATACAAAGCGGAGGCTCTCGACTGTTGGCTCGACTGTCCATTTGCATCTGTCTATTTCAGCACTTGCACTATGACCATGGAAGAATTCCCAGTCAACACTAAAGCATTCACTAATCTTCCCTCCACTTTGAGTCATCTCGTCTATGCACAATAGTCACATTTAACAATCCGTCAGCCTCAATACAGTCATGCAATTGAGGGTATCAATTTCCTTCCTAAAATAGTTCAAGATAAGGCACATTAAATATGATTAAACAATGTCTCTGTGGAACATGGCGAGACCTCTAGCTGTTTTCAACTATCTTTTCCGTTTGCAGATAAAGTGTGTTATACACATATTGGGAACTTTTCGCTCTGCCTATCTTATATCTGCATATCTGATTCTTATTTTTCGCTCCTTCAAGTGATAGTTGCATGACAACCCTCGCCTTTCACAAGGGAATATTCCAACACTGTTTTCACCCACGCCATATAAATTAGAATACATTTTTACTGGGTGCCCTGTATGACATTTGTCCTGAAATACTGCCACTGTGACTGGTGTTATCACTACTCATTATATCATGGTATGTAACTGCAGTCACGTTCTGTCTTTTGGTGCTTTTATTTTTTATTTAATTAATATGCATTCTTTATAACAATGAAGCAACTACTCACAATAATTATTCCTTATGGTGCATTGGCCAGGTGCATTTTACAGAAACAGCTCGCACAACTACAGCTATCTTTGAGTGCGTTTTCATCCACCTATATTTATGTGCATTTTCAATTTGTGCATACAAAAATGGAGTGGAAATGCTGGGAATTTGAAAAACCATTAACAACTACCACTTACAAAATATGGCAATACAGTTTTTACACTTGGCTAAGGTGGAAAAGTTGATAAATCGATAAAAACCAAATGCAACAAAGTGCTATATTTCTCTGTATGGCCTAACCTGGATGTGATCCGAGTGTTTCTTTGGATCTATTACATTTAAATCTGCAAATCATGAAAATATTCACAAAGTACATCCTAAACTTTACACATGAGAGTCAGACTGTAAAAGAAAGGAAAATCAAACATTATCTGTGGATGTGGGAACAGTTTAAACTCTGGATTACTGGCACTGCTGTGGAAGAGAACCCATGTGGGTTTTGAAGCTGAAATAAAAAAAAGTCAGCTACTTTTTTCTCCAAGTAGCTTCTTTTGATAATATCACAGCTATGGCATTTGTTCTGTGGCTTCTAATGTTTGCATGAAGTAGTTTATACATTTTTACATGCATAGACTGATAAGGAAGCATTGATGCACAAAAATTATTTTTCAATAGATACATATTTCAAACTACAGTATAGCCCGACCAATACTGACATTTTGACTCTGATACTGATATTGGGTAGTTAAAAAAAATCCATTTATTGTGACCAAGATACATACTGAACAGGACAATTTACCGAGCAAAAATCTATTTGTCAGTGCTCTTTGGTTAACAAGCTAACAGTTAACAGTGCTTCCAACTTTCTTCAGTCCTAGTTTGGCATTCCTGTTACTCATCAGCCAACAGATCAATGATGGTTCAAACAAAACCATCATCATCATCATCATGATGGTTCATCATGACTGAATTAGTACATGTGCAACAGTCCTACTGTCTCATTTGGAATATGGAAAGAAACTCGCTTTGTATCAAAAATGTTACAGATTAAACAAAAACAGAGAACTCCTTCCATGTTGTCTCTTCACAATAGCTAAGTCGCTTTTTCAGTCTGTGATGTACCATACAGAAATTATAGCCACACTTAAAATACACGGAGAGATTTGAATACGCAGAATGAGTCAGGTAGCAGTCATATGTACAGACATGCACACTCTTTGTTTTACCACCAAAACAACCTGAAAACAATGTAGTTGAACATTAAAACCATGTTTCAAAATCCACAGTTATGTAATCCCTTAAAAAAAAAAACTGGGTTCAGAAAAAAAGAAGCAGCAACATTTCTAGTATGATGTAACAACACCATATAAAGTAGGGCGTATTACTCACTAATGCAACTAAAACAATCTTTTTCTGGGCAACTGTGTGAAGAAGAAAAAAAAAAGTCCCAGAGAGTCACCGATCGTGGCACTTCTGCAGGCTATCTTTACAAAAGAGGGAAATGTGTGTTTTGTAGCTCTCGCGCAGCAGAAACTAATTGTTTCATTCACCTCCTGCAGTACTACAAGCCAGTCTCTTGCCACACTCACCCCTGACTCATTCCTGTAATGAGGTTTTTTCCTGTACTTGTGGCCCGTCCTGCGTTAGGAGGTGAAATACTGCTCAGTTGAAAATGTCCATCGCTTACAGTATGTCGATATCATCAATCACAGAGACGGGAAACTGCAACTGTTCTTTCGCAGGCTGTGTGTGTGTGTGTGTGTGTGTGTGTGTGTGTGTGTGTGTGTGTGTGTGTGTGTGTGTGTGTGTGTGTGTGTGTGTGTTTGTGTGTGTATGTGTGTGTGTGTGTGTGTGTATGTACTGTAAGCTTGCATGTTATTGGGAAGATGGATAATATGCGAAGACAGCAGTTGATGGAGAGCCTTTTAGCATCGTTACTGGGACTTTATGATGTAAAGAGGCAGGTTATATCGACTGTCACAGCTTCCTGGCTCAAACTAAATTTGTCATTGGTTCACCCTGTTAATAAAAGACAAAAGGGATGATACTATGCAGTTTATTTGACTAACAAACATTGACGGAACACATTGAGCGCCCAAAGGCATGCTCCTCTCTCCACAGTTGGCTGCCCCTGTCAAAACTCAGAACCTGCTGCCAGATTGACCTTAAGGTCAATGGGTGCCACTGGCGCTGTGGCAACATCCCTGCTCCGTGCAGCAACAAAGCAATCAAAGAGAATAGCAGCTTATAAAACAAACTGAGAGGGGAAAAAAAAAAAAGTTAAACGCCACCAAGCCCATATCATTACAGAGCTGGAGTGTCATCTTGATGCAGTTCTGGCAGCTCACGGAGATAAACGGCACTGCACACACGTCAGAGCCCTGAAGAGTTCAAATATCCATCGCAAAGAATAGCTGCCTTCGGCTTTGACCTTTTCTAAGGAATAAAAGAGGCTGGTTAGAATACCAGTGTCATGCCTCTGACAGCAGCAGAAGCTGGGAACAGTTGAACATTCCTCAGCTGACTGTCACTGTCAAAAAGAAATGGGGTTTTAGGGCTACAAACTAAAGAGTTTGGTCTATAAAATGTAAAAAAAATAATAATCAGGTTTTTTTTTCCAATGCCCAAGATGTCCTCGAATGACAAGGCTGGAACCAGAGAATTTTTACTTTTTGTTATAAAAAACGGACTCAAACCGATTAATTGATTATCAAAATAGTTGCCGGTTAATTTAATAGTTGACAACTAATCGATTAATCTTTCTATCTGGATTTTATAAAGCGTACATTTGTTTTGTTTAACTTTGTCCTTAACAACATGGCAGCGGCTGACCATTTCTTTTCCTCATGCCTTTGTGTTCACTGGAAACCATATGACAAACTAAAATGTAATGTGTCACCACATGTACCTTATTACATGTGTTCCAGACTGATGAAATGTATTCTGCCTTAAGAGAAACTTAAAAGTGTCTCAGTGTTGTGACCGCCAAAACGCATTAAGGGCATTCCTGTCATTATAGTAGGACAGCAACCTACGTATACATGGAAACAGTAAGAGGATCTCCCAAACAAGGTCTCACTATGACATAGTGTAAACAGTGCAAAGCTTTAAACTGGACACGTGACAAAAAGGCTAGGTGAGGCAAAGAATGAGTTTGACTGGTTGTAGGGTTGCAACTAATGATTATTTTCATAGTTGATTTAGCTGTCGTTATTTATCGATGAATCGATTAGTTGTTATAGTAGTCGTTGTTTATTGTCCATTGTCTATAAAATGTGAAAATATAGTAGAAAGTGTCGGTATATTAGTAATATCAGTATTTGCCCAAGATGACGTCCTCAAATGTCTCATTTTGTCCACAACTCAAAGATATTCACTTTACTAGAAGAAACTAGAATATATTCACATTTAAGTAGCTGGAATCAAAAATGTTTTTACTTTTCTTTCATAAAAAAATGACTCAAACCAATTAATCGATTATCAAAATAGTTGGTGATTAATTTAATAGTTGAAAACTAAATTCATTCATCTTTGCAGCCCTAACTGGTTGCTTTTTATTCGTATAGTATATATCTTAAAACAAGTAAAATAAAATTATATTTCCCTTAAAACTAATTAAATAAGATCCTCTGACACCTGCAATGTCAAACACAATAAAGGACCATAATCATACAGTATTACAGTATACAATACTTAAAATAGAGTGCTAACTCTAGAGAGCCGAAGTGAAACCTTCAAAAAAGCGTGCGTTTCAAAAATTAGAAACCCTCATTCAAAATCACACTGACATTGATAAGAATGCAAATCACAAATCAGCCATGGAACATAACTTTGCTCAACAGTATGCTGTGCAGCTCACTCCAAACTGTATGATGTGAGACTGTTCTTCTAAATCCCAACAAGAAATCAAGTGTATTTCCAAAAATGTCAGACTTTTCCTTTAATCTGATTCATTGTTAATTTTATCACTTCTTTTGGATATATTGCGCCAAGTATTGTCAGCCATCTACAATGCAAAATATACCAAATAACACTGAACAGTCTTATGCCTTTGATGCATTTGGCTCCGAGTGTAGGGAGGGTCGGCCCTTAACCACAAGACCGGCGGCTCGATCCCGGCCTCCTCCGGTCACATGTCAAAGTGTTCTTAAGCAAGACACTGAACCCCAAGTTGTTCCCAGGGTGCTGTATTTGTATGTGTTTAAAACATCCTAATGCTTGCAATGAGTTAAATGCAGAGATCGAATTTCACTGCATTGTACTGTGTCATTTGTATATGACAATTAAGAATAAAGTTTGTGTTTATTTACTGTATTTACACCAGGGTGTATGTTTTTGCCCTTGGCGATGGAATGAAATGACTCTTATTCCTTGCATCTCACATTTCGACACAAAATGGCACAATTATACCTAGGGGTGGGAATCACAGGGTACCTCACGATACGATACAGAACACGGTACATCGATACAACGATACTGCAATTCTGCTACAATAAATATATTGCTAGACAATCCTATAATGATGTATCATGCTGTCATTCTAAGTTAAATGTGGCTGGGGCATCTTCTAATGACGTCTTTGGCTAGTTAATTTATGTTCAAGATTCCCTCATTCAACGTGTTGAGCGCCACCTCGAGAAGGCAGTAAGAAGCAACGCTGGGAGCAGGGAAATCTTTTGAGTGCCTTATTTTATTAATTAAAATATAGATATTTGGCGCCAGCATATTGATTCTCGTATTGCACAAAGAAGGACAATGATACATTGCCGTATTGCTATTTTGTCCCACCCCTAATTATACCTGACATTAAATATGTACATTCAGTGCTAATCCATGTGTTTATCCAAGTTCTCTTTTAAGCCCCTCATAGGGAGATAGACGGAGGTAAGGTGTAAGAGATGATGAGTGTTCCTGAAGGCATGAAGAATTGAAATGGGGAGGCCGTCCCTTGAGATGCCTCCAGAGTTTGAGCCTCATAAGGGGAGCAGAGGAAAGGTCACCAACCCTATCATACTCTCAGGGAGCTGAGACACCGCCAGGGTGGTCTAGAGTTTGCATCCTCTGCGACTGTTCAGCAGACGCCATTATCAGTGGGAGACTAGGGAGTGAGCAGTGAGGGCCTATCATTCTGCCATGTTGTGACAGCGAGTGCCATCCGCAATGCTCTGCCTATTGAGAGATTGGGAGCGTCACGGCATGGCTTGACTGGCACAGTGTGAACTGAGGCCTCCTTAGGGCACTCGTGTGGAAGGATCCATCTTAGCAGCATTTCAAGCAATTGGCTTCACCTAAACTGTCAGCAGACTTCAATAATGCCTATTTGTTTTGTATGGACATGACAACTTATTACGCAGACATCAAGCTATTTGACAGAGTAAAAAAACAAACAGACCAATGTGTGCAATTCTGCAGCTCGTCTGCTGACAAAGGGGAAGATGCTTCAAGATTATCAACTCTTACACCGATTTTTACCAGAGCGAATCAACTAAAGGTTTGAAAACACCCTTAGTTCCTGAGTTTAGGTCCTTTGGTGCCAGAGTTTCTAAAACTATTTGGTCAAAAAGGGCAAAAACACACAGTTATGAGACCTGCTGCGATAGAACGAGGCCCAACCCAATCGAACCCAAGTCAAGTCCCAAGTCAGGTTTTAAATACTAGGAACCTCTTACTCGTTACGTCCCAATCTAAACGATATGTATAAAGCTCAACAGTTTGGTTCCGGAAGTGAAAATCCCATTTTGATTATTAGCCATAATGTCTAAACCATCCAAGGTAGACTAAGCATGAGCTACGACGTACAACAATGCTTAGACTATATCCACGACGTTTCACTTCCGGGATTGCTGTGGTGCCGCAGGAAATTCCGCCGGATGTATGTCTTTTTGCCGATGTCCGTTTCCTTCCTCTGTCTTTGTGCTGGCGTTCTAACCTCCGGTGGATTTGTGAGGACTATGGTTAACTGCTCCTCAGATCTCTGCAGGGTAAATCCAGACAGCTAGCTAGACTATCTGTCCAATCTGAGTTTTCTGTTGCACGACTAAAACTACTTTTGAACGTACACCTGTTCCACCAAAACAAGTTCCTTCCTGAGGCTATTTTTAGGTTAAATTTTAAAGTTATTTTGAAGTGCAAAAATAAGCGGAGCTTAGCGCCGCCCATGACGATTGTGATTAGTTTAAAGACATGCCAATAAACCAGAGCATGTTTTTCTCCCAATCCAGAATGCTGTGTGGATTAGCAAGACCCTCCTCCGCAGCGCTGTGGAGGATGGTCTGGCAAAGCGAGACTAAACGACGGTTAATGCTTCTGTAAAAGTCTGTCTATCAACCTTGTTGAGAAAACATGTTTTATTTGCGATGTCATGTAGAAGTACTACACTACCCACAATCCTAAACTTAACAGCAACGTCTTTGATTGGTGGAGCTTGCTGTTATAATGGAAATGTTTACCGCACCTGTGAACGGCTACTGTATAGTTAGCTGCTACCATTAAAGTCTATAATAGTTTATGGTTACAGTCTTGTACCTTTGCCTAATTTGCCGTTTCCAAAATACTTTTTTGTGCCAAATCAAATGTTTTATGGCCATGATTCATCTCATAACTGGTTGGCTTGGTTCCAGGCTTAAAAGTCTGTAGTAAACATGTTCTGAAACGTCAATTGAATGGCGGGAATCCCTTCCGAGCTCTGTGACTCCAGTGTTTAATCTTGGACATGTGAACTCTGACGTCCATGTCACAGGGTCACAAGTTCACAACCTCTTTCTTTAGAAGCACCAAGGAGCTCAACAGCAAGGTTCATGTCATTTTTCTAGACAGCATTAACAAATGCACACTTCGGTCTCCAACAAGGACACAAACAAATAGACGGCTTCAGTGCACTTCACTGACTGACTGTTAATTGAGGTGGAACCATGACTGTAAGTGAGTCACACATTCTTTGGTCCCAGAAGTTGTGGCATTGCCAGAAGGCAGCCTAGTGACAGTTGAGTAGCTCTCCCTCCTCAGTAAAAGCACCCCCCCATAAAACACACACGCAGACACATTCCCTCTTGACACAGGGAAGTTCATCCTGGTCGTAGGTCTATGGAGCTGAGGCTTTCAATATTTTATTTACAATGCTGCACATTATCGTTACACAGCGTGTGGATGTATCAGACAGGAAGAGCTTTTTAATTTCAACTTAGATCTTATCACAGCGGATTGAATCAGGAATCAGGAAAGGGTGCAGCCTAAATGGATGTAGTGCATTAGAGTTTAATTCGGACAAAAACATCACTGCTTAATGCGGAACAAAATTCTTACATGGTTACTTCATGGGTTATACAATGGATAACTACTGATGTGCATCAGCACTGGTGTATACTTTTCTCCTCAACAAATCTACTGCATGATCATAAGAGACCATTGTAATAAAATACAACATCCGGTGTCTAACTCCGTTCTCTTCAGGAACAAACTTCAAGATAGCGAGCTACATGCTGAAAATGGCAAGTTTTGCAGAAAATTTGGATCTGCAACAAGACAGGCCAGCTTGGTTCTTTCAGGGAATGATTGTAAAGATTCACAAAGAATATGTTAATGCATTTACTCTCTAACTGGGACGTTTTGGGACTGATTGGCGAGGATTGGCAGGGATTTGCTAAGGAAGTACACACGGCGACACACTGGTTGAACCATGTATCAGCTAATTTAAATAGCTCACGTTACTGTACTGTGTCAACAGTTAACTTCATTTAATATTGTATGTGGCATTTTCTTTTACGGGGTGCAAATGTTCCACCAGAACAAGTTCCTTCCCAAGACTATTGTACAGAGCCACCGTCGCTGCGTCTGGAGCTTAGTGCCGCTCAAGACCATTGTGATTGGTTTAAAGAAATGCAAACAACCCAGAGCGTTTTTTTCCTCCTATGCTGGAATGTATATGTGGAGGAGCCAGACCTTACTACACAGCACTGTGGAGATAGGTCTGGCAATGTGAGAATATACTGCATGTAAAAGGGGAAAAAATGAATGAAAAGCTGTCACTGTTTACTTTTTTGCTTGCATTCTTTTTACATTTTTGGGCACATTAGCAGAATATGATTGCTAATGTTCAGCCACATGCTACAAGCACTTTAAAACTATCAATCTAGGTCTATGAAGGAGTTGGCAAAACATGTTATTCAGAAAGATACAGTAAACAAATCACATGTGAAAGAATTTGTGTGGATTTAAATATTGTGAAACATTCATATGTCAAGGTCTAACTATATTTCCTCTATTATTATCCAGTAATGGACTTAAAGTGACTATTTGTAACTTTTTAATGTTGTTGAAGCTCTGTCATTTTTCATACAATGGTCTTAAATGACCTGTAACAGCAAACAAGACTAACAGTGAAAAGAACGCTATTTTTATATAGTTTTTAGTAATGCGTCTGCCCAGGTTTGATTTTTCCCGTAAAGTCACAAAATGATTTACGGCAGGTAGACGGCGCTACAGTAACACGTTCTAAAAGGGTCACAGATTTCTTTGTAACACCGGAAAAGCCTGTGTTAGTGTATCCAGCCTTTTTGAGCCAGGTAAGATTCCAAGATGTCTTTATATAGGCCTAATTAGGGGTCCAAGCCCGAATCTGTAAGAACGGGCAATAGCAAAGCTATGGCGTTCATACAGCAGGGCTGTAGAACCCTATTGTTTTTCTACTGATTAATCATCATCATACATTATTTTTATTTTTCTTCCCCGCCTAAAACTCCGACTACAGCCTAAACCGTACATGGTGGGGGGTTGGCATTTTCAGTAATGGTCCCAAACTCCGCAAGGACCTCAGGCGCAAAAATAGACCCACTTCCACCACTAGGTGGCGCTATAGCAGAAAAAACCGCGTTTGGCCCTATAACTCCCACACCGTACATCTTAGATTCAAAAACCATACATCCCCGCATTCCCTGGATCCAACTGAGTCACGTGATATGGGCCACGGCCATTTCCGCCTAGACTTTTATGCGTGAAAAATCGCGATTTATCAAAAACCTACTTTTTCGAACTCCTTCTAGACTGTGCGACCGATCGGCACGAAATTTGGCAGGTAGCATCTCCAGATGAGCCTGACAAAAAGTTAATAGAAATTATTTTGATAGGATAAAAATTGCGCATATTACGTACAAATGCTATCAACACCAAACTTTAGACTCATGTTTGTTGTGACCCTCTGGAGGTCGCTCACATGTTTTACGAGAATTGGTCACTAGGGGGCGCTACAAGTACAAAAAGTTTATATCTCATGAACGGCTCATCCGATTTTTACAAAATTTGTTGGGTACCATCTAGGGCCAATCGTGAGGCCAACCCTTGAGTGGGGTACTGACGGGTCAAAGTGGGCGTGGCCTACGGGACCCAAGTCTAAATTTACTACTTACGCTAACGTGAACAACTTTAAATTGATAGGGTAGATAGACAATGGGTCATGGACCACACCTACCAAAAATTACACATGTGGACCACTAGGTGGCGCTATAACGTTTTTTTGCTTTTAACTCCCACATTACACATCGCACATTAGAAATTCTTATATCCACATCTTCCTTGAATCAAGCTAAATCACATGATATAGGCCACGCCCATTTCCGCCCAAATGTTTTTTCGCAATATCGCGCAATACCAACTTTTTCGAACTCGTCCTAGGCCGTGCGACGGATCAGCACGAAAACCGGTATGTAGCATCTCCAGATGGACCTGAACAAAAGTTACCCAAGGAATTTTGCTACGTTGAAGTATGCGCATTTGACGACCAAACAAATTTTCCTAGCTAGCTACCACACACATATCATATCATATCTCGGCCAAATTAAATGTTATCAGCAAATAACTTGAGATCTTTGTTCACCATCACACTACGATGCTCTGTACCAAATTTGGCAAAGATCGGCCTTCAAGGGGCGCTATAAGCAACCTTTATTTGTGTTGGCCAATAACTCAATGCATTTGAATGGGGAATTTGCAATTGCAATATCTCTGCCACAGTACATGCAATCAACACGAACCTTGTGGGGCTCGTTCGGCATGCCGCTCTGAGGCTCTTTACCAAATTTGGCGAAGATCGGCCATTAGGGGGCGCTATAATCAACGTAGACCAGTTTTGGTTTGGCTTTTATTCAATGTTAATGGGATATTTGCAATGGAAATGTACCACAGACCTTGCAGCTCACACTTCTCAATATTTACTGATATTTGCCTCTTACCGTTAGGTTTTGGTTTTTACTTTTGCGTGCTCCTTTGGTTTTTTACATTAAACAAACTTCTTAACCCACCTGACAAAGTTTCTACAACCTTCACAGTGGACAAATGCAACTCTTTTCTCTCACTTTTTCAATCCAACATCTACACCATTCATAGGCGGCGATACCGTGCAATTAAACATTGCAGTTGGTGCTAAGTGGAGCGTCTGTCATAGTGTGATTGGTTATGTCGATGGCATTGATGCTTAATTTCCCACGAAGCACCCACGGAGGAAAACCTAAATCGGTGCCTATGACGCCATTTGCAACAACTTGACCACCTCCCCTGCTCCTTCAACCACCACACCTGCCTCCCCCCTCCACCCTCTCGGTCACTCTCTCATTTCTCTCTGCTGTACCCTGCGGTCAGGGGGGTTAAGAAGTTTGTTTATTGTAGAGAATACTTAAAGGTAGTTCGTATAAGCGTGGAAGTGAACTGTTGACCGTTACGTTTCCAACAGCGACGTACCGTAGGCGTCGCGGCTCGCGCCTCTCGATATTTCGCGACGTTTGCCTCCCCGCCGCCCGGCTTCGGGTTCCGCTTTCGCGCGCTCCCCTGGGCGTCGGGGGCTACTGCCGTGGGTGGCTTGGGCCCCGTCATAACTGCTTGCAGTTCTAGTTGTATTTTAATTTTAATCTGTTGTAGTTATGACTGATACTGGGGCAGGACCATCACAGGAAAGAAGGGAATTACTATTACTACTACTATTACGCTGACACCAACAGACTGAACAAACTGATCAGGAGGGCTGGTGATGTCGTGGGGGAGGAGCTGGACACATTGACGACCGTGGCTGAGAGGAGGATGCTGTCCAGGCTTCAGTCCATCTTGGATAATGTCTCACAGCCTCTCTACGACACACTGGCCCAGCAGAGGAGCACCTTCAGCAGAAGACTCCTCTCACCCAGATGCACCACAGAGTGCCACAGGAAGTCGTTCCTGCCTGTGGTCATTAAACTCTACAACACCTCCCTCAGAGAGTCACACACCCCCTCTCTGTAATCATCTCAAACATAGACAATTCACTTCTCTTTTTTATTGCACTATAATCATCTCAACATAGACAATAATTTTCTCTTTTTATTGCACTATTTGCACATTAACACTGTACATTTCATATTTTATTTATTATTACTGTATATTTGTTTTATTACATACCTCAGGTATGTAATAAATCTATTTCATTCATAAAATAACTTTAGATTGCGTGATGTGGTTGCACGTTAGTAGCCAACATTAAATTACGCCCCCCTTCCATTTAGCGCGGACGTTTTATTCCTTTTAGTCCGTGTTTGTGCTGGCCTACTATGTTCTTTTCCCTTGTCCCCCTGTAACATTACTTGTATATAGCGTTTGTGTGTTTCATGAAATGCGCTATATGAATTATTATGAGTTATATCATATGAGTTATTATTACATTGGTTGCTACAACAATCTCTCAATGCTTTGGCTCGTGACACAGTGACAGTGACAGTGATACCTGGTTTAGCTCACGAGACATCCAAATTAGGCTAAGTTACCGTATGCAACACTTGAAATGCAACGATGCATCTGCAAATTATTCTTTTATTGAATATGAATGATTTTCTGTCTGAGCAAAACATTCATCGCAACTATATGACCTCCCCGTAACGCTAACTCAGTAATCTACAGTGGGCAATACAGCACCGTAAAGAAAAGAGCTTTACCACAGCAGGTGTGGTAAAAACACTACCGCTTTAGTCCAAAGGGGCCTCTAGAATCAACACTAACTGAAAGTTACATATAGCCACTTTAAGTTCTATATTACGGTACTTAGTTTTTATGTTGTTACTTTGTTTATAATGACCTAAAGGCACATATTAAATATAAAAAATGTAAAAAATCTTCTTCTTTTTACAATGTACAAAATAAAGCACACACTGGATGTTGTAGAACCTCAGCACAAGGGTTGGTGATGTGTTTGATTACTAGAAATTCCCCAGAGCTCAGTGTGAATCAGAGGTCACAGTGGGCATAGCTTCTGTAGCCTCCACCAAAGCAGCGCTGCTTGATGAGCGCACTATTTTGACACTCATCTGGGCCTCCTTGTTAGCTCCCCCACAACAGATCTGATGTGCTTAGACAGGCCTACGCTGCATATTAGCGGGCTGGTTGGGCGCAGATGGCAGTGCAGCAGGATTTAGCATGAACACGCTCTCTTGTGTTTCCTCCAATCACCATGCCAGAGCTTAGAATTGAGGACAGAAACTGTTATTAAAATCTTAGAATGGGATCGTAAACAATGTGATGTATGGACGAAAGTATGTAGGGATCTACGCCAACCAGACAGTTCACCAGGAGACCGATTAACTGCTCCTTTATAGCTAAAAGTGTGGTAATCAGTAAATTTGGCTGCTGTAGAGTTTTATGGATTAACACATAATTCCATATCTTTTTGGTGGGGGGGTTAGGGTGGGGGATGGATTATCATGGCAGCAATCATTTTATCTTTCCACGAAAGGATTGTGAGGTAAACAGTACAACTATTAACTACTAAAATCTACAAGTAGGGTGAGCTAAAGTCAGTCTAGACACAGTCTTAACCCTCAAACAGCCCTTAGAAGAAAATGTCCTCACTTTTGAAAAATGTTCTCACTCTCCTGATCTGAAACGTGAATCCTCACAAGATAGATATACAGGACAAGAGCACGCACACAAACCATTTTTTTTTGGCAACTGAACTTAAAAAAAAAAAAAAAAACCTGATTCAACCATGTCATTTCCACAACATTTCAGTTCCAATAGTCCATTTGATACTTCTTTACTATCATTCATACACTTCCTTATTTACTTGACTGGCTGTTGGTTTTCTGCTGTGTTCATGTTACTAACTCAAACAGCTCTTGAGCAGACTGCGAGTGTATATTGCATGCTCGGTATGTATAGCCTACTGTGTGACATGAAGTGCCGAGAATGTTTTAAATACAGGCTACAACTTGTTTGCTGACAGATTCAGAGTTTTTAAATAAATGTTTTTTTTAGATTGAAACAAATTGTCTAAACCAGAGATATTCAACAGGGGGTCCGTGACCACTAGGGGGTCCTCAGAGTTAGTGCAGGGGGTCTGCCAAATTATGTTAAAAAATATTTTTTTTTTCAAAAATTAAAATGTTTGAAAATATACAATAATATCAATCCAGAATATTATAGCAAATATAAATTGGCAATTTGTGATTTTTTTTTTAAAATGAATTTACACATTGAATATAAGCTTACTATAGGTACGGTAGCCACTATGGTAGCCATCAGTGTTGGGGGTACTGTAATCAGGTTACATTTGTCTGTAACGCAGTAATGTAACGCATTACTGTTGATAACTCAGTAATCACATTACAGTTACTTATCAAATAATTACTGCATTACACTTGTGTTACTGGTTCTTCAACTATCTGCATAAGGGGAGGAGAGAATAACAAATCAAATGTCCGTTTTGTGCATGTTTGCGCCACCATAACACCCGTCTGAGTAGATGAAACAAATATGGCAGAGCCACCGCTTAAGACATCTTTTAAGGGGTGGAGGTATGCCCATTACTTCAAATTAGTTGCGCGAAAGGACAAAAACTTGATTGTCAGTGTAAATTGTCCCCCGGTCACAAAGACCTCTCCACTGCCACGAACACAACATCTAAGCTAGTTGCCTAAGTCCCCCAGACCCTTATCCTTACTTTCAGCAGTGAGTAATATAGTAAAGTAAGTTTACATTACTTTTTTACAAGTAACTACTTTTTTTTAGTAGTAACTACCCCAACACTGGTAGCCATACAATTAAGTTTAAGGAGTCACTGTGCCTTCCACATACAGTATATGTTTAACATTAAAACATGATGTAAAAAAAATATAGTAATATCCATTTATTTTCATCCATCTGACCCGGTTTAACATGCAACTTAGTTTTATACAATATATGTACAGCAGTAAGGGGGCACTACTCCGTCTATCTTTCAGCTAAGGGGTCCTCGGCCTAAAAAACGTTTGCAGACACCTAGCCTAGAAGCAGAACCTATGGGAAGTATTAGATGAGAATGTCTAACGAAATTCATGACATTCTGCTCAATTATATTCAAACATTACGGATTTAAATCTGGTACGATAAGAAATAACAGAAACCTCTCACAGAATGAAGAGCATCATCACTATAATCGGGACTGGCTTCCTTTTTGCTGTCGCAGGATAAAGCAAACACAAACTTAGTTAACTGTGTCAAATAACAAATGGCATCTAAGACGGAAGTGGAAAGAGAACAAATGGGAATTATATAATGATCACATTTCATTACCCACTGTTATGCCACAGAGAATACCAACTAAAGCAAACAAAATTGTTTTGATGTCTGTGAAGCATCAGTGCCGGCTGAGTGTTTTGCAGGAATGCTACTTAGATTTTTATGAATGAGCAGCAACGTCCATTGCAATTTCATCGGGGAGGCGAGCACACATAAGGTCCCCTTAGCTGACTCCAAAATGTAACGTCAGGATGAAAGATTCCTCTCCCAGGTGCTTGAAAGGGAGAGCGCGGGGCGGCCTATTGATTTTAGAGAGCTGGCTCTGTGATTGCTTGCGCGCAGAAAAGCTGCAAATCAAGACTGCTGTTACTGCTGTTACTCTTTGCCTATACAAGCGGAAGATTACTGTGCAGCATGTTGTGCCAATGCTGGAGTATGAAACCTGGCCCGTGACACAGACTGGCGTTGTGTTGTAGAATAATGCATTGAAAGTCCCCGAGCACGGACTGACAGGAGCAGCTGGGCAGGGGAAAAGGTCAACCTGAGTTAATCAGTTAGAATCAGGATCAGCTGAGGAGAGAGTAACAGCGTGCAAGTGTGTGTAATTGTGTGCATATGCATGTAATACTGAAAAATAAACAATCACATGGAAAGCAACTCTGTTCCATGTGCAAACAGCTCTCAGAGAGAAGACACAGCGGTAGTAAAATGGGCATCATGACAGCACAGGGATGCTGCCTTACAGCGGCTATACGCGACGCTTACGCGCCCGGTGTGTTTTGGCTGTTAGACTGCAAAAACAGGGTTAAGTCAACAAAATGTCTGATACACAACATTGTATGGTTAATACATGCCATAGCATGTATGTGTTCTCTGCCGAGACACAGGTGGTGTGGCTTCTCACCCGTAACTCAAAAAGCTTGCAGCAGGTTGCGATAAAAATAAACATGCAGCGACTTTGACCCTGACAGGTAAAAGCACCACGACAGCCATACATTAGTCAGTATGACTGTTCAGGCGCTCAGTCGCAAGCTGGGCTCTCACAGAGCTATACAGGTGGACATCAATTTTTCAAGTCGTGTTGACAAAAGCTTTCAGACTCCTGCTCCGATATATACTGTACTGCATGTTTTTTTACCCAACAAAAGGTGTGCACTTATACTATATTTTATTTAGGAAAATATGCCATGTGTTTCAGCAGCTGGTAGCTCCACATCCTAAAAAAGTGTTTATACTTCTATGCAATGTGTATATGCGGGCTCTGTGTGTGTGTGTGTGTGTGTGTGTGTGTGTGTGTGTGTGTGTGTGTGTTTACATGAAACAGAGGATTAATGAAAGGAAACAGCTGCTTTCGCATTGTGCTGTAGATTCCCTTTGTTCTGAATGCAAACCTTGTAACACTGACAGCTAGCAGCATGTAGAAGATTTATAATGTATACTGTACAGCTAAACACACGAATGACAAAAAAATCTGCATTTTTTGTTTGTTTTCTCTACTGTTAAAGGAATAGTTTGACATTTTGGGAAATACACTTCTTCACATTCTTGTCACAATCTAGATGAGTAGACTGCTACGACTCTCAGGGCTGTACGCTAAATATGAAGCAACACCCAGGAGCCGGCTATCTTAGCTTAGCATAGGACTTGTCATTTGTTTAATCTGTAGAAAAACAAAGTATAAAAACAACAAGCTGTGGTTTTATTGGGAGGAGTCCAATTTGGGGGACTATTTCTTGGCACATAAGCCCCCGTAAAACTGTTTTTGAATGGATGAAACAACCGAGATTGGACGTGTTAATAAGTGAGCTTCAGAGGTTAGTGGATTTTGTTACCTTTGGACAGAACCAGACTAGCCGTTTCACCGTTTCCAGTCATTATGCTAAGCTAAGATAAGCTAAAGAGCTGCAGGCTCTAGAAGAAAAAAATACCGTAAGCACATTTCTCAATATTATATATATTAAAAAGTGTCTACAAAACAAAACCAATGAGCCAAAAAGTTTCAGACAAATAAGTGAGTGTATTGAACTGTGAGTCACAACAGAGCAGCAGAAGCCAAAGCAGTGAAAGTGTAGTATAAGTAAGTAGGGATAGACCGATTATCGGGCCGTTTCTTGGCAGTTGGCAGATGATCTGTATCAGCGTCTTATTTGCCTGATAACCGATAAGTTAATGAATTAAAAGTGTTGTACTTTGGCTCGGCTCCAGCTCTGTGTCTGTCCCTCTGCTTCAGTTTATCTCACCACTGAGTCTGACTTCATGTCCCCCCCCCTCTTTTACTGGGTATTATGTAGAAAGTTTCTCATTTATTAAATAATTGCTTAAAGCATTTATACAAAGTTTTGTGTTAGAGTTTGTAACATTCCAAAATCTAGTTTTGACTTCAAGATTTTCATTTTCAGTGTGAATGCACATCGGTTCCAAATATGGGTTATCAGTTTCATTAACTACTAATAATCTGTATCGGCCTTGAAAAACCAGTATCGGTCGATCCCTAATGCGTGACCTCAAGTGTATCCAGCTCGAGGCCCTGAACATGATCAAGTTCTCTAGACAGACACCTGTGGGCAGCTGCTCTATGCAGACTATAATAACCCTATAATACAACGTCTGTATTCTACTACAAACATGTCTATCTGAGTGGTCCAAAAGGCATTTCACCATATTTTATGAGCACATGTTGTTATGTTTTTTACAGTATCACATTCAACACCAGCACCCGTGAACACACTGACAACACCAAGCATACTAGAAATCACCAAGTCATATTTGACTTACTTGCCTTTAATGTGTATCATTTTAGAACCACATGGATCATTTCTTTCCCCTCTGTATCCGCTATGTTTCCCCTGTGTGGTGCAATAATTTTCACTTTGTGTGTGGTACACCCATTTCACTCCCTCTAATAGGGAGCCAGGAGTACTCAACCAAAGGACCCAAGCACTCGTAACCAGCAGTCTTTTGTCTGTCTTTGTCACACTGCACACTTTCCCCAAAAATACCATGTTTCAAAAAACATGCTATGAATAGTTAGAACATGTTTCCTGCACAATAAAGTCACAATCTGACATGCACTAACACAATAAGGTTATTAGGTGAATGTAAATATGTATGTGCTCACTGTATGAGGTCACAGAGGTCTGTAGCTAAATGAATTCCTGTCAATAATGTATCATCTTAACCCTATATTTTGTTGTACACATGCATCCTTTAATAAATATATAAAACAAACAACATGTAGGCATGGTAACTACACTGTAAATTACCCACAGAATAAAAACTGTACTACCTTTAAGTATATTCATGAATATTTTGACTAAAATATTACTGATCCCAGTGTCCGCGTCCGTAGCCCTCACAGAGAACAACCTTTCAGGTATTACATTATTGCTCGAATATCTCACTAGAGATATGATCTGCATGGTGTTAAAAACCCCTTTGAGCCTTCCTACTCCAAACACAATTGGTTAGGTTTTTTTATCCGCCTGTCCTACATTTATTGTGTGTCAAACAATTTAGTGAACTGCCCAAGGCTTTGACTTTTCGAAGTTGCTCTTAATATCGTTTGATATCAACTAGTGATTTAGGTCAAGACTCATTTTGTCATTAGTGTAAAACGGTTTTGAGAGATGTAACATATGGCTCTGTTTCCTGCAGGAAACCTTATCTGCTAAAATATATCATTTGGTTTTAACTGTCTAAAATATAATGAATATTATTTAATATAATTCAACCAGTCTGTAGTTTGTTGGTTGGCTTTACACAATAGCATCCTTCATACAGCAGAACTTGTTGAAAAGCTGTGTGTATCACCTCTTCCGAACTTATGTTTTCCAGCAGTGGTAGAAGAAGTACTCGGGTTCCTTACTTTACTGTACTTACTTAAAAGTACCAGTACGTCCATGTACAAATACTTAAAGGCCTACAAAATCCTACTTAAGTAAGTAAAAACAGAAGTATTATCATGAAAATATATACGTAAGGCATCAAATGTAAAAGTACTTGTTTTGCAGAAAAATCCAGTCTGTAATCTTTGCTTTTTTTGTGAAATGTTAGAGAATTTTACTCAAAAATTCAAAGAGGGACACACTCTGGTAAAACTGCTAACAAAATCTGAAATACCTGATGACAGCACTATGGCCATGTTCACACAGTCCTGAGCGCTTTTTTAAACGCCACCACTGACTTCTTTTCTTGCAGCTCGGAGCGTCTTTTTGAAGTTGAAAAAAGTTGAACTTTTCTGAAAAAAAAACCCTACGTCAAGCGCTTTTTTGACAGCCAACCAATTACAAGCGGAGTAGGCAGACCTGTCGTTTTCATAACAAGTGTCCACTTTGCTAAATTGGGGGGGTCAAAGAACACAACAGGAGCGAGAAAAATATAGATACGTTTATAGTAGATTTAAACTTTGGAGCTTCTGGCATTAACAAGGTCTCATTTTCTGACAGATTTGTTGTTGAGATGTATATGAAAAAACATCCTGAAACACGTGTGATGTTTTGAATATGCAGAAAGTTTTGAACAATACAGGAGAATATAATAACTTCCTTTGCATCAATAAACACCGTAAATTGATGCAGAAAAAGCACAAATTGTTGCATAAACATTCACCAAAATGCAGGAACCGAAGTGTCCCCCCCCCCCCCCCAATGTTGAAACAAAACCTACGCCCTTGAATTAATATACTTAGTTACAGTGTATATTTGTATGTGCAGGTGTAAAGTTGTGTCAGTATCATACTTGTGTGATCCGTGGCTTGTAGGGCGAGCTGCTCTCCAGGTCTTCCAGGATGCTGGTGAGGGAGTCGATCTCGGCGTCCAGACTGGAGCGTCTCTGCTCCAGGGTCTTCTCTGGTGCTTTCATCTGGGAGCAAACATCACACATATGTGTAATACAGCAGAGGAAATTACCAAAACAGCCTCTAATGACACTCATACCCCTTTCACACCAATGGCTCAACTAGGATTATACCCAGGTCGACTGTGTGTTTGAATGGGGTAACCCTCCTCCATCTACTCGGCTTCGCGACCCAGGTCGCCAGGTGGGTTTGATCAGGGTAGGACTAAATTTGCCAGACCTTCCTCCACAGCGCTGTGGCGAAGGGTCTGGCTAGTCCACACAGCAATCTGGGATGGGAGAAAAACCTGCTCTGGTTTATTGGCATTTCTTTAAACCAATCACAATTGCCATGGGCGGTGCTAAGGACAGAGCCACGGTGCCTCTGCTAAATAGCCTCAGGAAGGAACTTGTTTTGGTGGAACGTGTACGTTCAAAAGTAGTTTTAGTCGTGCAACAGAAAACTCAGATTGGACAGATAGTCTAGCTAGCTGTCTGGATTTACCCTGCAGAGTTCTGAGGAGCAGTTAACCATAGTCCTCACAAATCCACCGGAGGTTAGAACGCCAACACAGAGAAAGAGGAAGTGGAACATTGTGGATATAGACTCGATCAGGGTAGGACTAGGGTCGATTTCAATGTGAATTGTGCAAGACCTGGGTCGCTAACAGCTGGGGCGGGACAAATTATGTGATTGGTTGGAAATGACAGTGGGGCAGTCGCCACAGGTCGCCGCACACTTTGAAAAAATAACATACATTTTGTCTCACTGTGCTTTAAGCTGGGTTTTCCCCATAGACTGTATAAAACTAGGATTATTACAGGCAGCTTCAACAACAACAACAACAACAAGGTGGAGCCTTTTAGTTCATTTCCGAACAGTCCGCTGGCAGTGGGGGCCCGGATGGTCACTAGTCTGCCTTTTTGCAGAGCGGTAGCAGAGTTTTACAGGCAAAACTGCGAAAGGTGATCTCCGAATTGTCATGACCAGGGATATACCCATGTAGACTGGCTTGGTTTGAAATTCCAAAAGGAGTGTTAAACCCTGATCAGACAACCCTAGCCCAACCCTGGTATGTGGTGTGGAAGCAGTATTAGTTAGGTACTTTTGTCTAGTTGTACTCAAAAGTTAAGGACAGATAATCATCAATGACGAGTAATTCTCTCCTGCTTTGTTCGCCCGTTTTACACTTTGGATTACAGTTTTGGAGTTCATGCTTTACCTTGACCTTAGACAATCTTTTTGAACGCCACACATCAATAGCAGACACTTCTCTCGGGAGAGAAATGCGGCGAGAAATAAGAAGCAATGTATTGTCTGAAAGACAAGTGTCATAAAGCAGTGCACTATTCACCTCCTGCTTTTCAGCACACTTGGATTTACAGTATTTCATTCCTCATGCATTATTCATCACAATCTCATCCAGCAGTTTTTCAAACAAAAAAGTCAGGTTTTTTTTTAGAATTAAAGTTTGATTTACTTTATTCCATATTTTAAATAGTTGCCCTATAAAAGATGATAAGAATTGTTCAGATTTTTAATTAACTAGTTTATTATCAGAGGAAGCTTGAAAGCGTCAGCAACAGGATCACTGCCGCAGTCTCAGACCCCACTGATTTATTCATCTACATTTTTTTCAGTTTCACCTCAGAGAAAACATAACCTAAACATATATTTTTTTTTAAAAAAGACCCAAAATGTAACAAAACAGTTGCACAAAAATCTGGAAAGTAGCTAAAATGATTTGACCGTTTGTGACACTCTTTTCTACCAAATTCTCGGGAATTTCTCCATGGAATGACAGATGTATTTTTAGTCTTCTGAACTATGCTGCAACTGCAAGAAGACTTCTTGCAATTGCCTGCGGGGGCTTTTTGAGTTGGCTGGATCAGTGACTGCTTCTTATTCTAATGTTATGTGTTTGGATTACCTGTCACAATCTATTACAGGCAGCGCTTGCCTCCATTTGGAGCAGAGCTGCTGCTTAAAAACATCTAAGGCAATCACGAGCGGGGGTAAACAAAGCAAAACACTAATGGCTTGTCTCAAATCAACAAAAGAAAAAAACAGGCAAACTTATTTAACGGGGATAACGAGGAGGATGAAAGGAAACCTTGCAGTCTTTGTGACGTGTAGGGCTTCATAATGTGGGCAAAATCCACGATGAGAACTAGCTGCTTTTGTCTTCCTCTCTTCTGCTAAAGGTTTTGGCATTAACATGTCATAACCAAGACATCTCTCTCAGCCAGGGTGATAAAGGCGAGAATATTTCTGCATTCTTCTGAGGAAATACCATTTCATCACTGTTTTATGCATTCAGTGTGTATAATTTCTCTACTAAGGCAGAGAGAACAAGATGCAAAGACATTTTGATTGATATCCATCCCTTTTTTTTTTTTATACGAACGGCGCCTGCAGTTAAAAGAGTTCTGCCCTGGCTACAGGACACATAATTAAGATACCGGTGGTGTATTAGGGAATTAAGTTGCATGGCCGGGGGGGGGGGGGGGGTTCTACAGCCAATATGATAGGAGAAGAAAAGCTAAGATGAAAACAAGAAAAGCACTTTTCAAACTAATTAAGCACTTAATTTCTTTCTGTGATTTCAGGCCTCAAATACATTTGACTTCTACTGTCTATAATGTTCCTAAGAAGAGCAGAGATGGCAGAGATGGCAGTGGTGAATAGGAAAAGAAGCTAAACAATAATAAGTTTATCTTTGTTATGTCCACTTACTGTAATAAAATGTATATGATAGCTTCTTATGAGCTAAGAAAAACATTTGCATAGTCCAATTGGGTTTTTAAATTGTTTATTTACCTTAAGGGATATGTTCACCTTTTTTTTCTTTCAAATCTGTCTTAGTCAGGTGCCCATATGTCCATTATGTCCTCCTGGACATACTGGCCGTTAAAAGATCCCTTCGTAATTTGCCTTTAATGTAAGTGATGAGAGACAAAATCCTCAGTCCTTGTTTTGTGCAAAAATACATTCCACAGTTCAGCTGAAGCTCATATGAGGCCTCAGCAGTCTGATGGACAACTTCCAAAGTTCTTTTTGTCAAAATTCACTCTTTGTGTTTCCCTGGATTATTTTGGTGCTGAGCAACAGTAAAGGGATGGTAAGACGAAAAGGGAATTCCGTGCTAAAAAAGACTTGATTTGACTAACTCAGAAAGCTGGAGCCTCATATTAGCTTCAGATAAAGTTTTCAATATATGTTTGCACGGAACGAGGACTGCAGATTCCTCCATCACTTCTATGGCAGTGCGTTAGAAAGGGATATTTTAATGTAAAGTAAAGTAAAAACCTGTTTCTGTGAACATGACATTTTGTTTAAGACAGACATGAAAATCTAGAAGCACTGACATAACGGCAGGGTTGGTAATGGGGCTCCCATTACCAAGCGTTCCACACTCAACATTTTGACTGCAGCATGCGGGTACTTGTAGTACGTGTGTTTGGCCATACCTTGTCAGTGTGAATGCACTATGTACTCAAAATAGCAAGTGCAAGTACAGAAGTGTGCGATTTGAGACACAGCAAAGGATTCTGATTACTGTAAAACACAAAGGTACTATTTGTTTTCCTTTAAGAATTTCTGTTAGCGTTGAGTAGCCAGGTTGAATATGAAATACCCATAGTATTTCATTAAACTTTTTGAACATTTTATTTAAACTTTGCACAAGCCCTAAAATAATGTTGGTGTGTCTCAGATTACAGTTAAAAATGGATGTGTAGTTATAGCTTCATGCTAGCTTACACACCCACACAGTTAGATATGAGTTTAGGCAACAGATGTGGTTTTAGAACAGAGAGAGTGGCAGGTCGCTAGCAGAAACACAGCCATTGTAATTTGACTAAAAATGATCTGTTACTGTATTAAATGAACAATGGCAGAAAGGATTTGTAACTGTTTAGGGATTTAATGATTTGATGCTGAACCCGTGTCAAATTCTTGTCAATTTCAAATTACATAAAATATTTTGTTGATTACATTTTAACTGCTCATGCTCTCCATTCTCCATGCTCAGCCAATTGTAAATGTGTTAAGGGAAAAGCAGCTATGTTGATTGGCTGAGCCTAACATTCCCTTGGTTAAAGAAAAACCATGAAATTCAGAACTGTCGTTGCACTGCACCTTTTAAAAAAAAATATATATATATATATACATACATACATATATATATATATACATATATATATTTTTTTTTTTTGTACTATGTATGTATGCCTGTAGTTCGGTCACCACATGAAGACATATACTGCTATTCTCCAGGATGCAGAATTGTACTGTCTGTGTGTACAGTTTGTGTGGGAGGAGTGGTGATTTTACACTCATTGCATAATTAAATGATGTAACATTCTGTCTGCAAACTTGCAAAGGAATTCATTTAGGGCAAGAAACTGGTCAAATTGAATGAGGGGCTTAAAAAGGAACATTAACCAAAATAATGTGAATCACTTAGAGGATTTTGCAGCACAGGTCAAGTGCTGAGAGTGTCAGTGAGATAACAGAGGCCAGATATCCCGGGAGGGACAAACGCCTGTGGGTATCATGACCAGCAGAGCAGAGAAAAGTGACCGGGCTCCACCAATAGGTGTCAGCCTTCCATCCTTCCTGCATGAGAGCTCTGAGGGATTGAAGAAAGTATGTGTTGTTTGTGGTTCCTTGAGTTAGGGTGGCTGGCTCCAGGCAGCATCTGGAGCTGGATGTTTTCTGCGTTGGCTGCAACTCAAATGGACAGACAGCGTCGCTGGACTTGGTGCATGAACTCAGTGTAGAGCTCAGGGTGTTTTTTTGCTTTCTGTGCCGACTCTTAGAGAGTTACAGACAAACGAGAAGATTGAATACAGCAACACTTTCTCTCACCTGATAGTCGCATGAGTTCATCAGTGGGGGAGGAGGGAAGGAACCGGGGGAGGGCGGGAAACCGGTTGACTCTTCCGCAGGTGGTGGAGGGGGAAGGTAGTCCGCTGGGATGGGCGCGCGCGCACACACACACACACACACACACACACACACACACACACACACACACACACACACACACACACACACACACACACACACAAAAACAGCTTATTAAATACTTCCTCTTTTTTCCTACATTCAAACTGTCACAATTGTAAAAGAACAGACGCTACACTACTGAATTAACACACAATATAACTTAATTCTCGTTTTATTTATATTCTCAATAACTAGTGTGACAGGTGCAGAAAATGACAAGAAATGCTACTTAAAACTATTCTTAAAAGTAAAAAAAAAAAAAAAAAAAAAAAACTGGGTAAAAACTATGGATAAGGTGAATCATATAAACTCCTTCTGTTAATTTAAGGAAATAACTACAACAGTTCTCATGATGCTCTGCATGGCCAAGGTCAAAAGCAGTTTACACAGTAAGATTAACTGAGGTTACTGTGTATAAAAATATGAATGGATCTGCTCGGGCTCCTGCATGCTGATCTGTGGAGAATGTGCACACACGTCCATCCATTCAAAAAACATAGCCATGAAAGTGATATGTCATATGTGTAGAACTGTGTAATGTGCTGAGCAGTTTATTGGAACCCTTGCCCTTTCGTATTTGTGGAAGCTACAACAAATAAAGAACACATTGTAATGGGTAAAGTTAAAACGTGTCCTTTACAGTTATAGGTAGTTGTTGGCTAACATAACTTAACACATAATATTAAAGCTTGTATAATCAATATTTGTTATATTACCATTGGATCAAATGGCTGCCTAATCTGAAAGGTAGGGCTGGGTTAAAATAATCGTTTCTCCAATGAAAATCGATCTTTCTTTGAGTGATCGGATATCGATTAATAAAATCTCAAAATCTATCTTTTAATATGTTAATATAATGTTAGTCCTGTTAAGTAAAAAATACTTTAAACAAACTTTTAGGGAGGTGCTTGTACAATTTACAGCACAAGTTCTCTGAGAATCTCTTTTATATCCAAGCAAAATTGGTAATGTAACTAAAATTTTCCTAGCCTAATTCATACCGAATCCTTGTGAATCGGAATCGAATAGATTGGGGAAATCATTGGCGATACCCAGCCCTGCTGAAAGGGTTCACTCATAGTAAAGAACCTGCAGGGAATTATCACCCAACTCTGCAGTTCCTCTCAGCTCGAAGGAGCATCTTAGCCTCTTTCAGCTCATTGTTTTGGTTGTTACGGTCCACAACTTTGCTCTTCTGGTTCACCCACCATCGCTCTCATCACAGCCCATTCTAAAAATCCACTGTACACAATCTGCTCAGCACCAAACGGCAGACAGACAAAGTTAGCAGCTAGCTAGCTAACATAGTGGAATATTTAGCAACTAAAGTGCTAGATATTTCTCTCAGGAGTTGGTAGAGAACAAAAGAGAGCTAAAAGCAGTGTGAATATTGGACTTGCATTCATCAGGTGAGCTGAAACACAACTCCAAATGAATGCTAATGTTGCTCTGTGTCTGCTGGATGTGTAAATAAGCAACTGTTTTGCCAACATGTCATTTGCCCCAAGTGGCCAAATGTTTATTGCAGGTTTAACTTTAAGACCGTACTGTATAATACTGTATGTGTACACATTTGACATTGTGTCATTTACCATTAACATTAAGTGATGTTTGAATTGTATGGCTATTTTGAATTGAGTTTATTGTGTTTTATAGTTTGTTCAGTGCAAAAGAGCTGCCTTACTCGCTTTCAGGTCCTGCAAACACTCATCAGGAGCCGATTGATTATTATGACATGACACAGCATTTAAGTACCTCTAAAGTTACTCAAGCTAAATATTCAAAACACAGTGAATCTAGATATTCATATTTCTCATTAAGTTGTCTGAAAGATATAATGCACCATTTCTTGAAGGCAGCATCTGTACAAAATGCTGAGAAATGATGATTATTCATCAAAATTTGTCTTGAACTGTAAAGTCAAATCAGACATTGGAAAGAGGTTATACAGTTATTACAAAAGAGAAGCGGAGAGAAGAAATGGAGCCTCGCCATCCCACGTCAATGGAGTGACACACATAATTGTAGCAATTTGATTAACTAAGTAGTACTAATCTGGAGTAAGCATGTGTTTCTTTTCCCCCAGAGATTGGAAATGTAAATGTTGTGTTACAAATGAGTTAGACTAGGTGTTTGTTCTGCCAGAGGAGGAGAAACAAGCCAAATTTGTAGTTCTAAAGTCCATGCTAATCCAAGGATTGCATCCAACCGCATGTTTCAGACAGGATAAGGAGTTACGTGCCAAATTAAATTCTGATTTGGCTTCTCTTGGCAAAGGACTTAACACTGAATCATTTGACCATGTACTTCTAAGTCCCCAAACCAGACATGAGCTTTGCAAATTAAAGGCTTTTATGAGACGTAATGGGAATTTGTTCCAATGCTAAGACTTTGATGAGTCCTGTTCAGAAATTCCATTTGCTTTCCATGGCTTTTATCTGTTTTCATCAGAATATAATTGATGTCATCAATGTAGTTTATCCAAGGCAGCTGACCAAATTAATTCAGCGCGGGTTTACAGTTGCCTCGACAAAACAGCCGAAGAAGAGAAAGAAATAAAAAAGCAAGACAGAGTGATAATGCAGCATGGTTAGAATTGGACACATTGGTGTGCATGTCTTGAACATTACAACATTTCACAAATTGTGAGCATTGCATTAAACATTCCCTCTGGGTGCTTGAGGGCCTCCATGTATTGTTTATATAATAACCTTGTGACCTCCGCTAAAACTCAAGAGTAACAGCTCTTCTAAACCTCTGGGAGAGGAAATAAAATATGCTGCTCGACAACAAGGTTCTGCCCCGGTCCTCCCTCCCCTCCCGCTCCAGCACAGATCTGTAAGTCACTTGTGGCTTACGGAGAATTAAAACATTAAGTTTCATGTACATTTCTCTCGAACATCAAAGATGTTTTTAGATTTCTCATTTCAGGAAAAGACAAAGAGTTGTAAATGTTACAGAGATGCATGTTTGATTGAAAAGGAGTTCAGTATGTGGAACAGTGGAAAGCGAGACTTGGAGCTGGAACACAGATCATTAAGCATCTTTGCTGAAAGGATCCTTCTGGTTATTTTTCTAGTATCTGTGATCATGCCATTACAGTCATTTAGGAGTTAAAATGTGTTAATGTGCTCATGTAAAACACAATCACCAGGTGGGTTTGTATTCCCTGTAATCCTTCCAAGCAAAAACATGTTCTCTTATTAACACCTGCACTCAACCTTGAAGATGTTTGGGGATGATTCAGGGTCAGCTAGGAAACGGTCGTTTACTAGAAGCCTTTTCAATTAAGTAGAATGTAATGTTATAGCTTTTTTTTTTTTTTTTTTTTAAATAACTTAACATTGTTCTATAAAAGGAATTATACGAGTTTGAAAATAGCCAGACCAGATCTTAATATTTGTACATTCAAATTATCATGATTTTACTGGCTTCATTTAGCAAAATGCTAGAGTGGAATCTGTCTCTAGTACTTTAGGAACTCAAATTGCCAAAGCCAGAGGGTCATTAAAACACACCCTTTCAACACAATAACTCACACTGGAGATATGTACACATTTAAATAGCTGTGGCTGAACAATTATCACACTGCAAAAAAGCAATTAAAGCTGCCGTGTGGAATTTTCTTGCAAACAAACAAAAGTTTACGTTCAGTGTTACTCACCAAAATGCACTTGCACGTTGCACCACTTCTTTGTACGTTACTGTCGTCCAAGTGCTTGTACATGTGCATCCTCATGCATGATACAAACAACATGGGGGGCCACTCATAAATACATTACCCCATAGCACTACTATGGGTGGGGCTGGGTACCGAATTCAATACTTTTTAGACACCGACCGAATTGCTTCTGAAGTATAGAGTATCAAAAAATGCCTTGTCATTCAATACCCAAAATCAATACTTAAGGAGTAAATCTCATCAGTGTCAATGAGCCAATCAGCATGCAGCATGCTCCTACCAAGATCTAATAATGTCTGTGATTGGCTGTCTAACGTTACACGTCGCAGAGACACACAGGAAAAACTCTACGTTACACAGAGACGGGGCTCACGTCGTAGGAGCTGAAAGATAAATAAAAAGATTTGTGCCGCGGCGACCTCTATCTCCCCCAGTAAGAGTGTGCGCCCCATGTAGGCTGAGTCCTTAGCAGCGGTCCAGGTTCGAGTCCGACCTGCTGCCCTTTGCTGCGTGTCATCCTCATCTCTCTCCCACCTTTCCTGTCTATCCACTGTCACTATCAAATAAGGGGAAAAGCCCCACACAAAAAAATTAAATTGGTATTGAAAAGAGTTTCGTTCAGGAACCGGTATCGAAGTCACAGTATTGGTATTGAATATTTTAACGATACCCAGCCCTAACTATGGGTTGGCTGTGACTCACACTGGTCAAAGGCAAGCAGCCAGACTGACAGAACAGTGTGTGTACAACATTCATTTAGACTGTATGCAAGAATTGGCTCGAGCTAGATTCCATATCAGCTGGAATGCAATTTGGTTAACGGAACAATATGCTCATTTTCAGGTTCATACTTGTGTTTTGGGTTTCTACTTGAACATGTTTACATGCTTTAATGTTCAAAAACAGATTATTTTTCTCATGCTGTCTGTCTGAATATACCATAATTATCCTCTGTCTGAAACGCTCCGTTTTAGCCCTGTCTCTTTTTCATGTGAAAAAAAGGATATATTAAAGGTTGTTTCATAAATTTGTATGATCGAATGTGTGCTCATTCAAAGATAGTGTAATGAAGGGATGAATGCCTTTAAAACAGTTGAGTTCTTTTTTTGTAATGAAGTCTCCGTCTTTCTTTACTGGTCTAAAAAAAGAGTGAGATAAAGAGAGAGTGAGGCAAGAGGAAAGAAACCTAACTTATTTCTTAACTGTTTCAACATGAATCCATATTAAAGCATAAAATAACCACAACTTTCCAAAGCATAGGGGGTTGTTTGAAATATTATGAAATGGGTGAAAATCAGAGAAAAACATCAACATACTGAAAATAAACTTGTATTTTCCACACAAAAAAATTACAATTTGCAGTGCAAAACTCAAACCCTTTTAATAAAAATGTCACTTGTGTTTGCCCACTTCTCTTTCTTTTACCAGAATAATTTCCTGTCCTCGTCAGCGCTATATAAATAAAATATATTATTATTTTCAAAAGAGGACCTTCTTTTCTCTCAACAACATAATATCTGGGGAGAAAACTTTAATATTAAAATTCTGAGATCTGTCGGGACTGAAAATAATGACCCTCATTCATATGTTAGCTGTATATGCTATTTCTATCATTTACTTTTTCTTTTCCTGTGTGTCTATTCTTCATCTGTTTCCAACCAACCAGTACAGGTCGCTGCGAGAAAAACAGAGGTACTGCCAGGACTCGAACCCTGGCTCTCTGCTGTAGCCCACGGAAAAACTATCCAATCTGCGTCACCCAATATTTCTGCTTGTTCTAATGAATCTAAAATCAACACGGGTTTTTGGGCACTTTCTGTTCTGCAGGTTTGAGCGGTGCTTATGCTGTCACATCATGTCAAAGCAGTGTGAACTAGGCAGAGTGAGAACGGCTTCTGTGCTGTGAATGAAGCTGGCTCCATTTGTGACAATGGGGAGTTGAAAGCTCCAAGTGAGCACTAATGAGAGAAAGCAGCAGGAAGACCTACTTAATACGACAACTTCCCCTGTCTTTATTGAGCAATTACTTTTAAGTAGCTTCTTTGTGAACAAGGAATCCTAATCGGTGATTAAAGTTATTTGAGAGGCCATAAGAGGTATAATTGGTTATCGGGATCCGGAGTATTGTTAAGGGGAAAGATGAAAGGGTGGAGATGGATCCAGCTGTGACACTGGGACTAATATTACATTGTGTTTTTCAAGTAAGTGACACATTTATAAACACTTCAAGTACTGTATATAACTAATGACTGCCAACTTTGTTAGAGTCAATTCTTTGAAACTATGGATTTTGTTGCAAAATGATACAGAAAAAAAAGGAATAGTTCTTTGTAGGAAGATAAAACCTTTGCAGGTTGAGGATTATGATATGCTGTGGGGGCTGAAGGTTGAGCATATGTTTATAGATTTACATATGTACAATATGATCAGCGTTACACGTGTGTAAGCGCTGGCCATCTGGTCTGTAACGACTTAGGACAAAGCCCAGCATGACTGCCTTTCTCATAATGCATCCAACGTTTCAGTGAAAGAAAGTGCAAAGGAGATCAAACTGAAGAATTCTCAAACACAGGGAGAGTTTTGTCCCATAAAGAAACACACCATGTTTGCCTGTGTGTTTGGGCTAGAGCTTAGATCGGCCCAAAAAATCAAGCCTGAACCTGCCCGAGCCCGAGCACGTTGTGTCCGAGCCCGGCCCGGCCCGAAACATTAACTGTAATTATGAGCCCGAGCCCGATTTAAACCCGACAATTTTTTAACACGTGGGCCGTTATAACTGACGTTCTCAACTACAATTCAGAGTTGTTTGAACTGCAGAAATCTGTTTAGAATAATACAACAAGGACGAAGCTGTAAACTGCGCTGTTAGTTTAGAATGGAACGGATCGCAAGTGGATCCGAGTGAAGAAACGTAAAAAAAAAAAAAAAAGACATATTGTTGTCACTGCCCACGACTTGTTTAAACTGCTTCCATACCTCCGACTTTCCTCCACACTTGCTCAAAGTTAATTCTCCTGTTTTTCTTTTTTTCTTTACATCTTCAAGCTCCCGGTGTGATGCGTGCGAGAGGAGGAGACTCCGCGCATGACACGTGCTGCATTTTGTAACTGCAGCCTAACTTTTGTACACATTTGTTACTTTTATATAGCCTATATATATATATTTATAATATTTCTGATTATGGCATAGCTATCTCCCCACCCAAATAGGATAATAAGGTAATGGATAAAAAAAAATAAAAAATTGCTTGATCAAGGGTCCGGCCCAGGCGCGGTCCGGCCCGGGCCCGGCCCCGGCCCGGCCCGAGGATGTGGCGGAAAATAACGGCCCGAGCCCGACCCGAGGTCCGGTCGGGCTCGGGTCGGGCTCGGGCTTGGGCCGAGAATCTAAACTCTAGTTTGGGCGCACAGAACATAAATTATCTCTCACAATCTGAACTCGATTTATTCCTGAGAGCTTGGTGTCAGTTAGCATTCACACATGCTGCAATGAGCCAAAATAAGTGCGGGGGAGTGAGACAGTGGACGAGACTGTCCTCCCAGAGGTTGTTTGTTCAGGCAGCAAATACGACCTATATTCACGCTTATAGTGACGCCGCCCACTAGTGGCTGTAGTCCTTATGACGGGACCAAAGCAGGAAGTAAGGTGACAAAGTACAGTATGAGAGCACCAAATTCCTGCGTGAGGAGGTCGGTTAGGGTAGTCGATGGGTCAAACAGACAGGACTTTCACCTAACAGTGAAAACACACCGGGCACGTAAGCGTTGCGTATAGCCGCGTAGCGCAGCTATTTTTATTTCGGTGTCTCCTCTATTTCTTGCGCGAGACGTCAGTGTATGTGTCAAGCCAGACAGGTAATCATATACAAGAAGACCACAGTGCAGCTGGATACTTTACCAAAATATAACACATTTCAAATTAAACACCTAGGTTCATGGTGATTTTGGCTGTCTTGACTTCTCACAGCGGGACACACGATCAGGCACACAAAGAGAGAGACCAACAAACGGACAGAGAGAGTGACACACACACACACGCTACAATTACCATAATTTTCCCCACTCATCCTGTCTCTTTCTATCGGAGAGAGAGAGAGAGAGAGAGAGAGAGAGAGAGAGAGAGAGAGAGAGAGAGAGAGACAATAGGAGAAGGATCGCTTTGTGACCAGCGCGTAGAAATACGCGTCCGGTATGAATGGCCAGGCGTGGGATCAGGCACGTACTGTATATATGCTACACGAGCTATACGAGACACTTACGAGCCCGGTGTGTTTTCACTGTAAGGGGACCAGTGTTCGAGTCCTGTTTGAAAATAAAAGTAAACAGCGAGTCTTTTTTTAACTTTACGTCACATACAGCATTACGTGCAGGGCTTGAAATTAAGTTTTTTTTTTAATCACCAGCCAACATGGCTAGCACATTTTTTAATTTACCAGCCAATCACATTTTCCACTAGCCAAATTTTTACTAAATTTCAACACATTTTTAATTTTAATTAATTACTTAATTTCATCGATACTGCGCGCTGGATACGTGGCCAAAGGCATGGTTGTATTCATGGGAAATGTAGTATTAGTAGTACGAGCAGTGTTGCCAGATAAAGATACATTTCCAAGCCAAACACACACAAAACCGCCCAAATTTCTTGGCGGAAAACAGACCAAACTGGCAACATTTCTGCAGCCGGCCGATTCAAACAGACGCAGAGTTGTTTGCTTCATCGATCCAAAGAGGCTAGTAACTTTACAATGTTACCCGCCAAAGTTCATTTTTACCAGCATTTGGCGGGTTGGCGGGTGTTAATTTAAAGCCCTGGTTACGTGAGTAAGTGGAAGTGAAGTAACATCTGACTTTAACCCAAACCATGATCTTTTTCGAAGCTTAACTAAGTAGTTTTTGTGCCTAAACATAACCAAACTGCGATAGTTTCACATTAAACGTTAAAGACATGTTTAAAATCTCAACCGTTCACATAACATTCTCTGCTTTAGATTAAAATGTTGTATTTCTTAATTTATGAAACCCTCCCGTGGGTCAGATTAGAGGAATATCATGGTAAGATTTGAAGGACTTGTTGGTGGGTCCACGTGTGTCATGGGACAATCACAGCTCTACTTGCATCGGGGAATGTTGAGTTAAAAAAATACGGTAGATTTTATATTTACACAAACCTAACCTGTATTTAAAATAAAAATCAGAGAAGTGTCTTTACTCTATAGTAGCAGTGGCAGTAGCAAAAAATCTTGAATCCCTTCCAGACAAAATGGAAAAAAAGTGTTTTAAGTCCTGGGTGTCACTCCACATGCTTTATCTCCTCATAGCCGTCCCAAATGTGCTGTGGCAGAGGTTGAGTGCACATTGTTTTGACATAATTATGGAGACATTTTATTCCATCCTTCGCTGGAGAAGAGCAGCTGAGCCATGCTCTTAATTAGCATGATATGTATAGAGGAGTGATTTATGACTTCATTTGGTTTGGAGATGGAAGGGAGGGATTTGAGGTCTTTGGAGATATACTTGTTTTAAGTGTAAAGGAGCAGATCCAAATTGGCTTCTGCTACCCTGAGGAGAATTCCCACGGGAGGAGAAATTCAAATCAGGAAACAACAGACGGATTATGTTTTTGTATAAAAGCAAAGAAACAAATACTGTGAATAGGTGAATGGTTTGAGAGCCAGAGTTGGCCTTTTTTTCATCTTAAAGCTTAAGACATCAAATGGGCTGAACAATAAGTGCCTCAAAATGTGATGTTAGGAAGGTGATGGAAGGTTTGCTGATGAGTGAAAGCGTGATTCATCAAAGGCGGAGAGGGGAGCTTTGCTGTCATTTCTTATAAACAAACGGGAGAGAGAGCAAATGAAGCCAGTCAAATGTCACAGCAGACAGTCACTGCTGTGTAAACTCTGCCAGTTTCATAACATGAAACCTTTTTCAAACAGCCTCTGCCCTGCTGAGAATCTACTGTAAACCTACATCCAGTTACTCTAAGACCAATTGCCAAAGTGTATGTGGGGTAACGGGCCTTGTATCACATGGCTTTATGACCTATTGAAATACCATACTTGTGATGGGTATTCCACTGCTAACAAGTACAATTCCACAGTGTGAATAATATGGTGACATTTAAACATAATTACCATGTAATGGATACTTAATGTAATTGATCTCTTTGAAGGACAACACTTTACATTATGCTTGTCAACTATAGCAACTATCAAATAGCTTTTTAATCCCACTTAGGGACATTTTTTAAGATCATATATATTTATGTGATTTAGTATAAAGTACTTAGTGTATACAGTATTAGAACTAGGCCAATACACAGGGCCATATCAGCTTGTGTCACATATGTTGTTATTGGTAACAAGAAATGTCAGTGCAAAAATGTTTATGGTAAATAGGTTGCTTTCACACCTGAGCAGTCCGTTTTAACTCAGCCGATGTCGATACCGATCATTTGGTCGATACCGATGCTTGTTGTTTCCTTTTGCGCCAGGTAAACAAATAAATCTCATTATAAAAAAAATATTGAACCATCTTCATCACACTAACTGTGAATGAGCAGAAATTCCCCACCATTAGCGAGTGTACCTGAAGGCACCATAGAGTCCCGTTGGAGCTCACATGCTTCGTTGTTTGTTTCCATAACTCACCCACGGGGAAGGGTAGGCTACTGTTGTATGAGTCAGACCAATTAACACAACATTAAGGCAGCGCAAAGTAGATAAACATCGGCTACAGCCATTGGCGCATGTCACCTTATTTGCCGATGGGCCGATGACGGTAAATAGGGCGGACATCGGCCGACGCATCCGCGCATCTCCTTCACTCGCTGTCTGTCAGCTGCTCACATTGTTTGCCATCTTCTAAAATATTAGAAACACTGAGGCAAAACCAGAAAAAACAAGACTTTATATATTTGGTGTTGCTCCATTATTTCTGAGACCAGAAGTGTTGGCCAGCTTCACTCAGATTTTCTGTCCAATAGACCAGCGACTGTTTCCACCGTGTGACGTTTGTTTACAAGGTTTGTTGCTTGACAGTGTCGTGTGAACGCTAAACGAACCAAATGAAAAACGCAACAATGTTGCAACTTCAAACCCTGAATCGCAGTGAGTCTGCTGAACTACAGGTATGAAAGCGCCCTTAGAATCTGACACATTATGTAGTTTGTCCAACAGAGAGCGCTGACTAGTAGGGTTGTGCCGATGGACGATATCATCGTAAATAAATAAATACAACTACCTCACAAAAAATCCTCGAAGGGCACTAACCTCATGCATGAAGTTAGTGCCCTTTGATGATTTTTAATATGCTTAAATATAAATGCTCGACATACAGTTGTGTGGATTTTTTTTTACCTACTTGTCTTTCCTACGCACCTGTCTCATGTTGTAGATGTGCAAAGTTTTTTTCTGTAATGATTTTATGAAAAAATATATGGTTTTGTTTTTTTAATTGAATTCTCAAATACTAACATGATTGGCCTCAACACACCAGTATAAGAGTATATGTATATTTCATATATATATATATAATTTATCATGAATATGACTAATGACTATGTGTTGTCTCATAATCGATTATCACTTCATGCAATCAAATAGAAGGAGACCACTTTTTCCTGTGCACAAATCAGTGTTTGAAATCTTACTCAGCATTCAAACTTCCTTTGATTACAGTACGTAGACACCACTTTGAAAGAACAGACAGGATCTTTATTTTCACAATGTTATGACCCTTTAAGATCGTGCTAAGATTTAGAGAAGTGAAACTTGTCAATGTGGCTGCATAAGAACTAGCAACACATGAAATGTTATACAGCGTAGATAAAAAGTTCTACACTGTATAAAAAAAAAATATATATATATATATATATCATGAGAACAAAGAAAACAAACTTTGAAGCAAAGATTAAAAGAAGTTCACTTGCAGAGGCTTTAACACACACTGCAGACAAAACACAAAAAGTAGTTAAGGTATGTGTTCTACTTAGATAAAAGTGGCCTTTTGTGTACGAGCCTGAGCCCGAGCCTGTGGGTTCTATGGGGACACTGACACACTCATCGGTGGATTTCCTGTAAATTCTCCTGGTGACACCCATGAGGGACTCTGACATAACAACCGGTAGTCAGTTTGCCTCTGGCCAGTCAAGCAGGGAGGAATAAAAACAGCTTATGCACATGGTCGACACTTTTGAACTGCTCTGAGCAAACAATTAGCAGGTTTCTGGTAACTTAGCGTGAGAAGTTTGAGCCAAAACAGCCCCTCTCGGATGTTTTTCAACTTTCACTATGATTATCTTGCTACAAAAACTTATTAACCTTCATAAGAGACAACAGACAAAACACCATGTTACTGTCACAAAATGGCATCTGTGTTGCTTTGTGTGGTTCTGAGGTTTTTGAAAGAAGTCTGATTTTAATATATTAAGTTATAGATTTGAATTTATTCATATATAAGATAAATATATTCTGAATGAAGCTGCTGGTGATGACTCATTCCCGTGTGAATCATTTTCTTGTGGTGCCAGACACTCTTTGGTCACACCAAATGTATATTTACATTCACTTTATACAGAACCCAAAAACAAATCCCCATTTAAACACTTGACTAAGATCATTCTAAACAGATATTTGAAGAAACTGTTCAAAATACTGCATAGCAAAAATAAAAGTCCTAAATGTTACAATAGGGCAAGGCAGCAGCTTGAGAGATTTCTCAAAATACTGATGAGAATGTCATGTACAGTACACGTAAAGGACAATATAAAAGAAAAAGGAAAAGTACTGATGGGAGTCAACAGAAACTGAATCTGCAGTCTGTTTTTAGGAATATGACCGTTGTCCTCGACATCACGTTTAACACTCGGTTCTCATGCGTAGCTCAACTGAAACAGAGAAGTCCCAGAGAGCACTGAACAGACTCTAACTAGTCACCAACATGTGTTGATCTACGCACACAGCTGCACACAAAGCCAACAGCACGTGTGCAAAACATTTTACCCAGGATACTTTTCTACCAATTTCAATTAAACCTAAAAAGGATGTCAAGGTATTGATCTTGCACTCTGATACTCCGGCAGCCCTCCACCTGTTATTGTTTTTTTTCTTTCTGTCTGTTTCTGCTCTTTTTTATTGCTGTTTTGTCTAGTTAATTGTGTGACTGAGGAAAACTGAAAATAAAGTATTCTATATAAATAATAGATATCAAAGTAGAAAGTAATCTATTAGCATTGGATAGGGATGTGAGGTCTCTTTGTTAAAAGAGATTTCAAGGAAGGCCAGTTTATACCACAATGCATTGGTGCACCTGTCACCTCCTCCATCTGCCAATAACATGAATGCTTTTTTTTTAATTTTATTTTTTTTACCATTTTCAAATTTTGACAGGAAACAATAAATGACACACTTCTGTCAATACTGTTGCAAACTGAAGCTAATATGCCGTAGCAAGGGAGCTTTTATTGCAGGGCTATTGCACTGGATTGCATTACATTGTACAGTTATTCATGATATCTTGTCCACCTCTCCTTCAGTGTGTTGCAGAGCCGCCTCGGATCTAATCACACAAGCATTACATTCATATCAGGGTACTTTTAAAACTCCCTAAAACTCAAAATGTTGCAGCCAAGAACGTGCATACTGTAAAAAAAAAAACTGGAGCACTGACTTCTCAATGCAAAAAGCAATCCCGACTGGCCTTCCTACAGTACATGTACCGTATGAGATCAAGTTAAACCCTAACATCTGATGTGTTGTAAGGAATTTGGAGTGAAGGGTCACTGTCTGAGACCTATATGTCATTCACTTCCTCCTGCTGGAGCTTTAATCAGAACAAGTTCTCCCTGAAAAAGAAAATCGGAGGGCAGACCTAGCTAACTGTGAACCGCCCCGTCATCCCCGGCTTCTTTGTCTGCACAATAAAACCCGGCCCCAGACAGCTCATTCCAGCCCTGATACCGGCCCCTGCTAGACAAAGGCACAGCGAGGCGCTGTGCCAAATTGACTTGTCCCTAATTTTTATGCTAATCCTCCATTTTACACCAGAGTCCCCACATTTGATATAAAAGATATTAAATAAATAAAGAGAGAGAGACCCAGATAATCTGTCCATAAAGACGTCTTATCCTTTGACAAGTGGAGATGTCTGCAGATGGCTTTACACATGTGCGTGTTCAAAACTCTGACAACAACCACTGTCATTATTAAATGTTAATGTTTTAATGAAAAATGATGTTGTGGCCCAAAAGGCAGAACATATGACCACTTGAATTTATCACTACAACATGCTGTAACCTTTAGATATCAGCAATAACAGCTGCAAGGACTTTAAAACAGTTATTATTAATTAGTGTTTCCTTCATAGTTCTCATTTCAATCAACAGTATATTTGACCTCAAGTGAATCGTTGGAATGAAGAATTAATTCTAAGCATTGCCCAGTTTATGTAATTACCGTCACAGTCAACGTGAACAGTGTGAAAGATGGAGTGGGATTAACAGTTTCTTCTCAAGTCACTGAGGTGATGAGATATTAACAATGCAACTCCGGCATCACTGAATTCATAAAAGTAAAACATTTACATTGCAACAATTATATCATCTACACATGTATCCCCACCCTCTTAATATTGTTTAATTAATCCTCTTAATTCCCAGACAATGATTAATTGTGGAAAAGACAGTAGCCAACGGTTCTAGATTAAATGTTTTTGTAGTAAAATGACATTCTGGAATTACGAGGCTTTAATGATGCTACAAATCATCTACTGGGAATCAAATACATTTTTTGGGGGGATTATTTTTATGGTCTTTTTTGGCCTTTATTTAATAGGACAGCTGAAGACAGGAAATGGGGCGGGCTGGCAAGATCACTGAAATATTGTACAATCAAATACAACTGACACAAAACTGTTTGTGGCTCCAAATAAACCCTTTCATTGTAGGCCGAACTATCTACACCAGGGGCCTTCAATGCCTTTTAAGCCAAGGACCCCTTAACTGAAAGAGAAACAGAGCAGGGACCCCCTACTACATCACAAACATTTTATTAAATTGTATAAAAATGAAGCTGCGTATTAAACTGGGCCTATAATAACATATAGGGCTGCCTAAAGCCTTTATACATACATTTTTTGCATAGAATACTACACTATTAAAATAATACTTGTTCTTGTTCTTGTCTTATAAATCATGTTTAAATGTTAAACATACATGTGGCACAGTGAATCCTTAGGATGAACTGGATCTGTGGATGGTTACCGTGGTGACTACCTTACCTATAGGCCAGTAAGCCTTTCAGCAATGGGTTTTTTCACAAATAGGCTATGATTTATATTTACTAATAATATGTTGGATTCATGTTAACACATTTTAATTTTCTTGGAAACTTTCACAAAATTAACAATAATTTGATGGCCCTCCTGCAGTAACTCTGAGGACCCCCTAGGGGTCCCGGACTCCCTGTTGAAGATCTCTGATCTACACCACAGGCCGAATTAAGAAAATGAACAAGATGGGATGACTGGTGACGTTTTTTTTTCTTTCTCCTTCCTCAGTGGTAGGCAGAGCTCTAACAGGAGCCGTCTAAGAACAAACTAACATCTGGAGTAGCAGACAGGTCCGCAGCTCAAACCACAAACCCCCACAGACAGCAGTGTTTTCAACCTGACAGTGGGCTCACTGCATGCTGAATTTCATAACCGTTTCCCCTGTTTTGGAAATCTAGTGCTCTCAGGGGGGTTTGAGGGTAGAAGTTTATATAATGTTTGCATTACAACACATATACCAGATGGGGAGGTGGGACAAATATGGCCAATGACATGATAAGTGTTGTACTTTTACAACAACTTGCTCACTGATAACTTCGGTCAAATTAACTGTGGACTCAATAGTAATAGTTTTTGTGAAAAATGATAACAACTATAGAGGAAATGTGTATCCATCTCTTTACACAAAGTTGTGTATTGTTTTCCTATAAGTTGCTACAGTCACTTGGAGCATATGCAAAAATGAAGCATCAATGCCTGTGAAAGGCCTGTAGGTAACACACTGAGTAGGCTTCTTCATTTTTCAGTTTTATTTATCACCAATGACTCAAAAAGATTTCAAAAGACATTAATCTCATATTATTCTTCACAGCAAAAGAGAAATATTTCTCTTTATTTGCACTGATCATCCTATTATTGTGTTTCTTTGGTTCAAAAAGGCTTGTGCTTATTATTATGAACACTAAAACATGACCATATAAGCCTAAAACTCAAACACATTTTACATCTTTATTTGACTAAACGCCAGAAGTCTTCATTAAGAAAGGTATTTTTTTTAAAGAAAACTAATTATTATATGTTATAATATGAGCTTCTCTCTCGACAGATATTACTCATCAAAGGCAGTTGCTGCAGTGAGGAGTCATATCTGTCTCATGTAAAACAGACACAGAGTTATGCTCTGTGGAGCACAGCCTCTGTGTTTGCTCAACATCATTCTGCATTATCTTAAATAATCTGTGCCTCAGATGTGAATCTTAATAATTCCAGACTATAACCCTGTTGCAGTGGAACAAAGGGTAATTAAAGGAGTTTCACTAAAACTCTATTAGTAAATGTGTTTATTGCACATTAACTTGTAGCACTAGATCCTTTTTTTATACAAACAAACCATCAGCCCCCAAGGGGCCTAAAAGAGCAGACAACGCAAGGCTTCCTGGACACGCACATGACTGCAAACCACAGTTCTTACACTGTATGCTTATTAGAAATTAGGCATGCAACAAGGCCTCTGTCACAATGCAAAGATGTGAGCGCATGCATGAAGCAAAACTCCATCAAAAAATGTGCAATTATTGCAAGGCCATACAGCTCCACTTGATACATGCACAGAGGGATAAAAGGAGAGAGGTTCCAGACCTGAGTCTGAGCTGCCACATTAACACACAGCCACATGCGGTCCAGCTGTACTTTAGATAGCCACAGCTTAAAGAAACTTCACTTTGCTTTCTGTCGGAGCACAGCTTAGCAATCCAATGTTCTGATACTGATGGAAACAAGAGGCCAAACTACAAACATAAGATCCCTGTAGCATTAAACTAGAACTATACTTAAATGTAAGAGTAGATGATCAGTGTTACCATGACAATAAAAGTCTCATTATTGAGTACGATGTGTTTCAGTGCCTTATGCTCCCATTCTCCAGCCCTTTATTTATTTTCATTTTACATTATTTACTGCTCCTCTGTTCACGGTCCAGATGCAGCACACTGCAGGCTGGAGTCACATCTTTTATCAATGAGCTTTTTAGGACTGTAAAATATATATCAAACTATAACCATGGCAACCAATACTAAAAAGCTCTGCTATCTGGCAAATACAGGGTGAATAGGAATGTGTATTACTTAAACAAATAACTTTAATCGCGCCTTTATTGATTGTGTTTTGCAAGAAAATTAACAGTAGCTCCGAAGAAAAACTGTTAAAAAGTGAAAAAGTTAGGTGTTTAAAGTTGTTGAAGTTCTGCTGTGTAGACTGTACGACTACCCACAGTCAATACAATGACTTTGCTACTTAAAGGACAATTCCGGCGCAAAACGAACCTAGGGGTTATTAACAGATGTGTACCCACTCTGTCGCTCTCTGGGACATGTTTTCATGCTAATCCAATGAGTTTGGAGCTTGAAAGACGCTAGCGCGGACCGCTGATTGGCTTACAACGCTAGTATTCGGGGCACAGGGAACGTAAACACAAATCACTATTTATACCACTAAAAAGGCTCAAAATATCACCAAACTTCAACGGTAGCATAATGAGGGTCCCTAAATGTTAACTGAAGCATTGAGAACTTTGTAAGTGTACAGACAGTTTATTGAAAAGATAGATTATGAAGACACTCGCATTCATGTTTACATGCCGCCGCCATCTTGGAAACCAGTCATGATTTACAGCTGGCGATGCAAACTAAAATCAAAAGCAATTAGCTCAATATATCTGAAATAATCGCACTCTGCATAACTTGTCTAGTGAACTTACTCAGTGGATAACTGTCCATCTGGTCCCTCCGGTCTGGGTCGCCGAAAAAGTTTCAAGTCCAGCCCTGTTCATCAGAGAGGGGAAATCTTCAGACTGTACAAAACACTGCGTCTCTTGGGCATCACGACGCCACAGGTCCCACTCCGTGCAACACAGACACTCCTGTTCGGTGGCCATAGCTTCACAATGTCCGCAGGTACACCACCAGTTTCCCCAAGTACGAGGCTGTGTTGCGGCATTGACTACCGGTAGCTCTCTCTCTCTCTCTCTCGTAGCGCTTTCACGGAGCTCCCGCAGCTCTTCGTTCAATAAACTGTCTGTACACTTACAAAGTTCTCAATGCTTCAGTTAACATTTAGGCACCCTCATTATGCTACCGTTGAAGTTTGGTGATATTTTGAGCCTTTTTAGTGGTATAAACAGTGATTTGTGTTTACGTTCCCTGTGCCCCGAATACTAGCGTTGTAAGCCAATCAGCGGTCCGCGCTAGCATCTTTCAAGCTCCAAACTCATTGGATTAGCATGAAAACATGTCCCAGAGAGCGACAGAGTGGGTACACATCTGTTAATAACCCCTAGGTTTGTTTTGCGCCGGAATTTGTCCTTTAAGTTTACTTTACCAGGTCTTTCTTTCTTCTCTAATTCATCACACCATCGTTGAGAAAAATAAATAATTTAAACAGAAGTGGAACATGAACATTTAGTCATACTAAAAATAAAATGTGTTTGACATCAGCAAAGTCTGATGTTTGTAATGTAGGAGATTCAGGACAGTTTGGGCCCGGTTTGATCCGGCTGTAAAAACAGTGAGGATGCTGACTTTGAGCAGACATGGCATGCTAAAGATAAACTCCAGCTAGTGGGGAAAAATAATAATGTTCTTTGATTTATTTTTCTGGTTTCAGAGAGTGTCCATAGTGACAGTATAAAGGTTTCATTTTAAATTGTTTTAGTGGTTTCTTCTGTGTTGTTACCTGAAGTGTCAGAGGCCTCTCCCCCGGGTTTGTAAGGGTTGAACTTGGGCTTGGGTGCGACCACAGGGGCAAATTTCTTGGGTGCCTGCTGCTGGGAGATGGAGATGCTCGCACTACCCAAAGTAGTCTCCATCCTGGCAGCCACTTGTCCTGCCTGGTCGTTACTGTTCACTGGGTTCCACATGGTTCTGATGAGGAAAGACAAATTTAAATTCAAGCTATTTAAACTGCAGCTTGGACCTATGAACTCAAGGAATCAGAATCAGAAAAGGGTTTATTGCCACAATAAGTTACACTTGTGTGGAATTTGCCTTGGTGAATGGTGCATACGTATACAAACAAACAAATAAACATTAACAGAAATAAACAAATACAGAAAGAAATATATACAAACAAAGTAACTGAGAGGCTGAATGGGTTGAGTGCAGAATGTGCAAATAATATATAATATGTGCAATGTGCAGATGTACAGTGGCGCTCATGAGTATTGGAACCCCATGCTAAAGTTGACTAAAAAGAGGAATACAAAAAAATCATCTTTTGGAAATTGATCTTAATGCCTTAATTGAAAAAAAATCCAACCTTTGAGAACACCTATTTTCTTTGTGAATGAATAATTTATCGTAAATAAATAAATGTTCTTCCTTAAAATCCTGATAAAGTTCGGAAAGTTGGAATTAAAATAGCTCCCACATCATCACATACCCTTCACCATACCTAGAGATTGGCATGGGGTACTTTCCATAAGATCATCTCTCAATGCAAATCAAACCAGCTATTAGGCTAACTGAAATAAAACCATGCCAGTCTCTTTATCAGGATGCATAGTATTCTGGATCCATGAAATAACTGGCCTTTAAAAATAAAACTCTGCCTGCCTCTATGGGAATTTAACATAGGGGTGTACTTTAATTACTATATTACTTATGCCCCCTGTATTTTAAGGAAGAACCTTTATTTATTATTCCAAATGTTTTCAATTAAGGCATTATGATCAATTTCCAAAAGATGATTTTTTTATTCCTCTTTTTAGTCAACTGTAGCAGGGGTTCCAATACTCATGAGCAGCACTGTGTAGTCCTGGATGAAGGTTAGTGCAAGTGTAGTGACTAGGGATGGGGAGGGGGGTATTAAGAGTTAAGTGTCAGTGGGGGTCCGGGGCCTTGTTGGTGAGGCTGAGTGCTGAGGGGAAGAAGAAGAAACTGGACGACATACAGTAACGTCAGTCAACATAGATGATGGAGACACTCTGAAAACCACAAAAGATCTTTAGAGCTACAGTCAGAACTGAAAAAACGTAACTATGAATCACAAAAGGAAGAAGCTATGACATATAAATAAATAATCCAGCTCCAAATCATAGACCGCATATAAAAATGGACTACGTGTCTCCACTTCCTCCCACTGTACAAAAGTGAGACCCAAATATCCCGGATACAGGCGCTGCCGTCTTGCAATTTTGCAACTAGAGTCTGCGCAGAACTGATCGGGTGTTATTGAACTCCCACCTACACACCTGCCCGACCAATTGCAAGTCAATCACAGCTGTCAATCATGACATTTAACCCGGTTTTTATAACATCAAATAACTAATTCAAACCAAACTTTTCAGTTAAAACAAGCAACAGCATGAATACAACTACCTAAAATGGCAGAAACCGTCTTTGGTAAGAGTTTATTAGAAAAAGAAGAAGACATCATTTAATATTCCCCAAGGGGAAATTACATTTTTAGACGTGTACTTAGATTTTTTAGTTTGGCCCATGTTCTATCCGCTAACATGAAGGGGGCGGGTTTATGACCTGTACTGCAGCCAGCAGCCAAGGAGCCAATGAGATGTTTTGGCTTCACTGTTGGGGAGCTGTCAAGCCGTCTATCTTTATATGCATTCTATGCTCCAAAAAGTTAAACTTTAATAACACAACAACATTTATCTTATAGCATTTTCAATCTAGGAAGTCCTGCCAGCTGGAATCATCAGTAGAAATGCTACATAATCTGTTTCTTCAAGGACAGGAGCACCAGTGATCTGGCCAGGGAAGTAAGAGGCCTGGACAAAAGTCAGGGTCTTCTAAGCCAAACTGCAGGAACGGTTTTAGATTCGAGTTTAACTTCAATTCCCTGAAAATGATAACATTCATTAAAATACTACACATAATTCATGTTTTTATATTAAAAAAACAATGGTATACAATGGACAACTGACCAGCAGTACTGCTAGAGGGAGTTACCACACGACCATGTGATGATATTAATGGGTAGTGGGGGTTGAGGTTGTGTGTTGTGTAGGAAACTATGTAATTTAGTATCTAGGGATGCACCGATCCGATATGGATATCAGGCCGATACTAGTCTATATCCTTTGCGTTCCACTAAGGGGATTCCTCCGGTGCTGCAGGAAATTCCGCCGGATGCATGTATTTTCCGTCCCCTTCCTCTTTGTTTGTGTTGGCGTTCTAACCTCCGGTTGATTTCTGAGGACTATGGTTAACTGCTCCTCAGATCTCTGCAGGGTAAATCCAGACAGCTAGCTAGACTATCTGTCCAATCTGAGTTTTCTCTCGCACGACTATTTTGCAGCGGCTCTGTGCGGAGTTTAGCACCTCCCATGACGATTCTGATTGGTTTAAAGCAACACTAGAGAACTTTTCCCGCTTCGGTCCCCCTACAGGTTGGAAGCGGAATTCTCCATTACATTACATTATGCAAGTTTGCCAGATCGGGTAGCGGATCTGTAGTTCGAATGAAATGAACAATGTAATGTAATGGAGAATTCCGCTTCCAACCTGTAGGGGGACCGAAGCGGGAAAAGTTCTCTAGTGTTGCTTTAAAGAAATGCCATTAAACAAGAGAACGTTTTCCTCCCATCCCCGAATGCTGTGTGGAGTAGCCAGACCCTCCTTCAGCCTTTGGAGGAGGGTCTGGCAAAGCAAGACTAGGCCGATACTTACTCAAACAGCGGATTCTATTAAATTCTATGTTTATATACATTATATACTGGAATTTTGAATTCCTGTAAGTTTGACCAAGTTGTTGCTGCATTTAAAAGGTTAACACTTGAATTGTAATTGCTGTTAATTTTAAAGTGTTTTACCAAGTTGCTGGTGCACAATGTATTATGTTAATAATACATTATAATTCAGTGAATCAATATCTATATATTTATTACATTTTGTTACCCCTTTCCTATGGTGAAATTGGAGGAGAGGGGCCATGTGTGACAATTTCTGTAACTGGCCAAAACAGACAATCAGACAATCACCTAAAGAATGCAGGTGTGAGGGGGCATGGTTTCAACTTTTATCTCAATGTCTCCATTCTTGTTCTTCACACAACTAATTCTGTTACTGTGCAGGTGTGAGTGCAATCCTTTGAACAGGAAAGCGTAACGTCACGCAAAACACAGCATTCAGGGAGGCAGAAAGAAGCATCCAGGAGGAGGCTTTTCACCCTGCTTTCTACTGTTGCCACTCCAAAAAAGTAGAAGACGTTTGCCTTTAGTGGTAGAAAGATACTTTACAAAACACTGTTTGTTTGAATGTCTGAGGCCTCAAGGAGGTGTAGAGAAAAAAGATCTGCAGCCATGCTAGAAGCTCTGTTGGGCTGTATATACGTATGCAGCAGTGCTTTGAGCTAAATGCTAAGTTTAGAATGATAACATAATGATGTTTAGCAGGTATAATGTTAGTCTATATTGACAATGTTCCACTTTCGGGATTGCTCCGGTGCCGCCGGAAATTGCGCCGGATGTCGCTCATTTCGTCCGGATGTCCGTCCCCTTCCTCTGTCTTTGTGTTGGCGTTCTAACCTCCGGTGGATTTGTGAGGACTATGGTTAACTGCTCCTCAGATCTCTGCAGAGTAAATCCAGACAGCTAGCTAGACTATCTGTCCAATCTGAGTTTTCTGTTGCACGACTAAAACTACTTTTGAACGTACACATGTTCCACCAAAACAAGTTCCTTCCTGAGACTATTTAGCAGAGGCACTGTGGCTCTATCCGGGGCTTAGCAGTAAAACGTCTCACATTGTATGATGTTTCCCACTGTTTCTAAGGGTTTGTGCATAATAAATGGAGGAGGCTGGCCACTGTCTCCATGTGTGTATAAGATTCAAGTCAACTTTTTGCATTTTAGCTACTGAGTCAGACTATTAAAGCAGCTGGTAATATTATTTTGTAAAACAACAAAAACAAGGTAATACACACCGTGCATTCATATGTCCAATCGAAAACAATAAAGTATTTTCAAACGAAAAAGACTTCATAACAGAAAAAGCATTAAAAAAATCAATGATTTTCAGTGTTGATACAGCTGTCAAAAAAACAGATCAGATCAGTGTCTATAAGTCATATACAGAGATAAATATGTATTAATGTATTTATCATTGTTGTTTTTTATGGTGGGGGACACTTGGATTGAAAATGTTACATCAGGAAGCAGCCGACATTGATATCTAATTAATATAATAACTTTTATTAGTATATTATATTGTTTTGTGGACTTGTATGGCCTTAATGCAGTTACAGTGAAAACAACAGAGTAAAAGACTTTGCTGTGGCTGAGGACACAAACATCCAGTATTTCACCATCGCATTCTGAAATCACTTGAAATATTTGAACTATTTATACGCCGCGCTTTTCCCATCCTTCTTTTTGTTTGTGTTTGTTGTGCTGTGTTCTGATGTTTTTGGCTGTTTATTATCCTCCGTCTGACTGATACAGGGTTTACATTCTTTCTTTGGAGCACAGGAGAAAAAGCCCACGCACAATCATCTTTTAATATCTGCTCAAATCCCTGCTCCTCCTGCTGCTTGAATGCTTCTGACTTTTGATATTTTCCCCTGCTCTTAATGCTACGATTCAGACACGCGCGCCAACCTGTCCTTTCAATGCAAATGCTTTCATTTCTCAACGTTCAAATGGCTAACAAAATAAAAGATGAATTAAAACAAGGGGAAAAAGGGAGAAATGATCTTAGAATGTGTGCATAAGATTTAATACACGACGTGTTGAATGGAAAATGTCTTTTCAGTATGTGGTTCCATTTTTTGATGATGGCAAATAATTCACAGTGGGATGTCACTTTATATGTACTGGGCCCCAAAGTGCACATTAAACCCACTAACATCTGTTTGTCTATTATTTCAAATAAACTTTCTTCTAAACAAATGATTTATGTGCCATTTTGGCAACACAAACCTGAACCCCACACACTGATGACTTCAGTACATAATCACTAGTGATTCATAGACTCCTTGTCGTAATAAAGACATCTAATTGCTTTGCCTCCATTTCATTCCTAAACTCTTAAAAGGGACAGTTCAACCCAAAATCAAAAATACATATTTCTCCTCTTACCTGTAACGCTATTTATCAATCTAGATAGTTTTGGCGCGAGTTGCCCAGTGTCGGAGATATCGGCCGTAGAGATGTCTGCCTTCTCTCCAATATAATGCAACTAGATGGCACGAAGCTTGTGGTGCTCAAAGCGGCAAACAAATACATTTTAAAAACTCAACAGCAGGCTTGCAGCGGTAGTCAGTGTTACTGATGTTACACGTGGTCGGGCATACACCACATTACTTTTTTTTGCCCACCGACCCCATTGTTGTTTTGCTTTTTGGTGGTCAAACTGTGAGTGAGCATAGTTTAGGAGAAAGTTCATCTCCCATAGCTCCTGTAAGTGATAAAGTGGTAGCTGATGTGAGTCATGTCAGGGATTATGTGGTTCTAACAATATCGCCCACCGCTGCTCAAAGAGTTGCAGTACACAGTACATAGTCATGTGACTGATTTCCTGTTTGATTTTGATCACCTCATGCTTTATCTGACATCTTTCATGTCTTCCTTCCTTCGTTCTTTAACTCACTTTTCTGGTATAAGGGCCAGCTCCATCTGTACATCATGAATAGCTGCTTACAACACAAGGCCTTGTTTTGATATCAACATAATGTCCTGTGTCTTGTATTCCTCATTTAAGTTTTCAGTTTCTCAGTTGCTTTCACATATCTAACCATATCTGAACCAGATCAGCTATAAAGACACTGTGGAGCACTTTGCACTTCCCCTGAGCAAGCAAAGTATACCGCATGTTACTTTATTGTATTAATTGTCTTCTATGCATCTGTTTTCTATAAAGCAGGGTTGGAGACGACCCCAGCATGCAGCAGTGACGGCAGGTACACCTATTACAAGCAGATGAACACGGGCACAACTTCAGAGTTTCCATTTCACCCTGCATGTCTTAGGACTGTGGGAGGAAACCCACACACACAATATCTGCAGCACATAGCATATGTGTAGAATTTGAACTTTGTTGTAGACGTATTCAGACTCAGAACAGATGCAGCCTCATTGCAATGCGTATCTCAGACCATTCTCCTGCGCCGGGACAGTGTGATAGCGTGTGGAGAGAGGGGTCTGATGATGTTAGACTAAACATGACAGGCTTTTTTGCTTATTTAACTGTGACTTAGTGTTCTGTGATCTCCCGCTACTTAATAAGCTAAATAATGCATTTGCTTACTGCTCCTCTGTATCAGCTTTGATGTGTTCAGTGATAAAAAAAAACTAAAAGTCCCTCCCTTGTGCAAATGACTGAACACGGCACAAGAAGACGTGTACAAAATACATACATACACACAATGGAGTGATAAGTGAGGCACAGGTCGAAAGTGCACATGCAGTCGCAAAAAAAAAATATGGATGCATCTCTATTGAATCCTCATGAAAGGAAAGTCAATTCTGATTGCCGGGGCAGTTACAAGATGACTCACAAAGCTGTGACACCGTGTTTAAGAGTGTTGCTTTATGGGGGGCACGGCAGTCGGGCTGTCTTCTCACAGCTGTTCCGCTGCACTTTTACAGCTGTCATTGAGGAACTGCTGCAGGTGTTTCTGCTGCATTAATCTTTCATATCCACCAAGGAAACTATCAAACAAAAACCATCCAAAAGAGGACCACAGAGAGTACAGAATGTGAACATGAAATGGCAGGGTTCAGAGATTTTTTTTTTTTTTTTGAGGGAAAGCATGACATGCTTTCTAGTAAATCGTCTTTGTGGCTAGGAGACTGAATCGCACGTTGAAAACGTACACAAAACTGCAGAAGATGATCTGGCAGTGTTAGTAGTAACTTCAGTAGCTTCTTTCTTTTGCCTTTCTTAACATGAACAAACAGAGATCTCTATGGTTAACTGACTGTTACAGCAGTAGAAGTGTTTTTACCTTGATAAGTGTTTTGTCAAAAATGTCCACCCTCTGAAAATGTCAAGTGAGAAACAGATGAAGTAGTAGAGTTCACGGTTTTTAAAAAGTGTTTGCTTTGTATTTTACATTTGGAGCCATTAAATCCAAGTTTACACAACAGTAAAAAAGAGGAGATTGCAAATGAAAATGAGTGAATGCACTCCATAAAACTATTATACACAGCCTGTATAGGGTTGTCCAGTGCTGTCCGTTATACTGTATGTGTCCCTTTATATCTTAACGTTTAAAGGAAAAATCGAACTAAGATTTAAAGGGCAATTATGCTGCTCTTCTCCCACATTGTGCTTCATCCCAAGAGTAGAGTTCAGTTAAAACTACACAGGTCTTGGTTCACTAGGCACCGATCAAAACATCACTTCAAAAAGACATTGCAGAGATGAATATGGAGATACACTTTGGCTGGCAGTTTTTTTTCATACCAAATAGAGGGGTGGGAGGCAACTGGGATTAGCACTCACGGTTCGTGACGCAACGTGCGGAGGATCGGCCATGCGGATGAAAACCCTTTAAAAATTAAAAGGTTCCCATCTGCAAGAGTCTTCCCAGCATTGGACTCGCTCTGCTTTAGAGGGCTGGTTGAATGGCTGAACAGGTTAATGCGACATTACACAAACAAGAGCTCGCTCCCCACGTCCCACTGTTTGGAAACAGGGACGAGTTCACATGGTCATTATGGATCTTGAAATGTTTTGTGCAGTAGGGTAAATATTTGAAAGTGCCGGAAGTCTGACACCGTGCGATGTGTTGACATATTAATAAAAGCAAAAGGCTGTTTTGGACCTCTTTCAAGTGTTAAAAAATGTATGCTGGAAGCGTAACCCCAGTGTCGGGGCATCAGAGTACTGGGCAAGTCAAACATCGTGTTCTGAAACGTAGCCACTGCAAACAGCACAGCGGCATGACACGATCACCACAACACCAACTCAAGAACAAATACTGTGGGGATTTTCTCACTGATGCTGCTAATTCAGAAGCATTTCTATTCTATTAATAATCTATTCTATTCTAATCCCAGAGGTCCTTCATTTGTTTGAGGCCAATTTCACTTGAAAAGTCATTAAAAAATACAATTAATGAAACACATTATTATTATATTTTCAGAATACTGAAATATGTAACACTGTTGCAATCTCAATGTTACATGGCTAACAAGCGAAATTATCTTCACATTGGCTGCAGTTCTTTATTCCACAATGAGCTAGACATAATCCAGTTGACAAATTTAGGTTTTTAGTGCATGCAAATGTGAGAAAGTAAGTAAGAATTTACTTATTTAGCCCTATTAGACAGGATTTTGTTTATTTTTTACTTATCCTTATAACATGTAGGGTATGGATTAAGTAAAGTGAAACATCACTGTTAAGTCCCAACACAGTGAGAGGTCTTGGTAAGACCCCTGAGGGATAAAAGAAAGAGGACATTACTCTTAAAAAAAAGTGGTACAATTTTGCATATGTGACCCCCCCTCCTACGAGGCATCAGATATATGAAGATTAATCAATGCCTCACAGGCTACAGTCAAAGCCAGCTCCTCTCAATAAAACATGATGGTGGTGACAAAAACAAGACATTTTAAGAAGCCAATGCCAGACGGCTGTCTCTTCTTTGTAACAAAACCTTTAAAACTAAAATAGAATGTAATTTGTAATTTGTGTTTTTAAATATATATATCTCTTTTGGGTAAATAATGCTTTAGAATAAAAACTTTTTAGTTAGTTTTGTGTAGGGCTGCAATTGATAAAAACATATTCTCATATTTTTAAACCAACCACCATTTTCTAATCACACTTTTGTGTGTAACTAACTTTTGTGTAACATTTGTCTTGAAAAAACAACATCGGGCGCCCGGGAAGCTCAATTGGTAGAGCGCGCGCCCATTTATAGAGGTTTACTCCTCGACACAGCGGCCGCGGGTTTGACTCCCAAAAAAATAATCTTTAAAGAAGAAAAGAAAATAGAAAAAACAACATCAACCAACTAATACACATTTTTCCCATAAAAAGTATTATTTGATGTCCAATTTTGGCATTTTTTAACTGATCGGGGATCGGCATTCACCCCGTTTACCTTACTCCGATCATTTACGTCAGCTTGTAGTGCTCACAGCCTTTAATCACACATGCCGTGCACCACAGACGCACCGCCAGACTGCCTTGATGCCGCCACTTTCAAAACAACATGTCTGTTCAGAGTATCTCGTAGCTTGCCAGCCCTGGGCAACAAGTAAAAAAGTCCGTCTTTCTTAAGGCTCTGACACACCAACCCGACGACCGACCCTCAGGCAGTCAGACTGATCAGTCTCCCCGAGTTGGTCCAAAAAGTGCCTCAGAACACACCGAAGAGACGCCGACTTGACGTATGTTCTGCGCATGCGTGAGACGTAATACGTCTCCATAACAGCAGGCGGCGCTAATCTGTATTGTCGTCCCAAAAAATTAAAACCGGCAGCTGATTGGACGAACGCGTCACGTGGGTCTGGCTGCTCCCAGATTTCAAAGCCAGACCATAATGGCGGCTCGTTCTGAATATGATCTCATATTTTACTAAAATCGTAAAAAAAAAAAAAAAAAATTAAGCGAGAAATAGGCTGTGCAGTTTCTGAATTTCATTTCAGATAGACAAAGGTCAGTTTAAAAGATTTTCGTCAGATTTTGAGAGACTCTAGTCACGCTCATCCTGCCTGTCATTTCCGGGTTAGCTCTCCACCAATCAGATTGGTCATTCAGTCCGAATGCCCACTGGCCGATTCAACAAGTCAAATCAGCCAAAATGAAGGCTGACGGCTCCTCCAACTGACGACGGCACGGAACACACCGAACAGACTCGAGTCACCGACCTTGCCAGACTGTCAGACGGCCGATTATCGGATTGGTGTGTCAGCGCCTTAAGTCACCTGTTTTTTACAGAAGCGGATTACTCTAATTCTCCACCCTTCTTCTGTGATTCCTCTTTCGGGCCGTTATTCCCTGCAGCCGACACCGGTAAACACGAAGAGAAAATCAAAGATTGACTAATGAGCACAAGAGGCGTCACTAAGTTTAGCAGTTTGCAGCTCTATTATCTGAGCAAATACAAATATCAGATTGGGTCTCGGTATCAGCAGATAATAATAATAATGATTAAAAAATCAGAACGGATCGCAGGGTCAAAAAAGCTGATCGGAACATCCCTATATTTAATATTTATTCACTTATGGTTATCCATTTTTCAATGGCGCGCGCACACACACACACACACACACACACACACACACACACACACACACACACACACAGAGAGCCGCTTTTGAAGTGTGCTGTGGTGGAATCACAAGCATTGTCTAGACAACACGGCGATCATCTCCGGCGGCCTGGTAGAATCCACTTTTAAGGTCGGGCGCCTGATGATTTCCACAGTATTATTCAATCGTGTGTTAAATGCCCCCTGCTATTGGCTGGTAGGTTGATCAAATTCACCCTGCATTTGGCTGCGGGCGGATAACCTTTGACGTATTTGACCACCAGTAGTGCCATGGAGCAATGTTTTTCGCATTTTTTAATGTATCGTGCACGTGCACAAGGATGCTGCCTGTATCATGTTATTCCACTAATTGAAAAATCACGTCAGTTTCTGTATGCACAAAGAAGCTATAGCATTGCACCAGCAAAGGCAATGAAGAAGAGAGCTAACAAGCAAACACTAATATGAACAATGCCTGATTTCAAATATTTTTAAAAAACGGCTTTGCAAATGTTTTATGAGGAAGAAAATAAATTCAACATGTTTGCCAGACCTCAAGGATACACAGTATACAATGCATTGTGTATAGTTACACTGAATGACTCCACAAAGCACCAAAAATATAAGAAAATAATTATAACTTCCCAGAGTCCAAGGTGATGTCTTTAAATGTCTTGTTTAGTCCAACAAATAATCTAAAACACACAGAAAAAAAGGTAGAGAAAGTAGAGAATTATTGCCCTTTAATTATGGACAATTCATTATAAAATGAATCAGCAAAATAGCTGCCATTCATTTTCTCTCAATCAACTAATCAATTAACTTCATTACTGTTCTGTCATCTCGAGTTTTGTGTAATTAAATTAATACATTGTTGTTTATTAAAGTGAAAATAGTAAGTATCGGGATTTTGACACAGATTTTAAAACCGATTCTTTTCCCTAGAACCGTTATTTATTTATTTTACCAATGATTCACCTAAATATGTTCTGTCTATACGGTACCGCTGACGGCGACTACATCATATCTGTTTCCAGCAAAACAGAGCGAAAGCAGAAAATGCAGAAAATCCATGTTATGTTCTTCTTTACAAATGAAATAAATGTTTTCTGACGGACTGACTGACTTGTGATGTGCATTCTTTTTAGAAAACTAGTAGTTTTTAGAAATTTCTCATGATTTATTGTCTTTAGAAGTGTATTATTCAACTTTTGTTTTTGTTTAAGAAGGAAAAGAAAATCACAACACTCAATACTATCGAATCGCAATACTTCTAGAATCGCTATACAAATCGAATCTGCACCCACATATCGTCAAAGAATCCAATCGTCCCAGCCCTACTATTCATATTTGTAGATTTCTGAGAAATCCTGGTTTGTACTGTAGCCCAATGAAGGAAATTTTCAAAGGACATTTTTAGGCTATATCATTTCTGTCATGGTCCAGTTATGGTCCACAGTCCTTTATTTGCTGATTACTGGTCTACAACCTTTCACCAAGGGAAGAACAGGAGCGCACACAAAGAAGTGAAACCAGGGACTTAACTGTGTGTGTGTGTGTGTGTGTGTGTGTGTGTGTGTGTGTGTGTGTGTGTGTGTGTGTGGGTGTGTGTGTGTGTGTGTGTGAGAGAGAGCTCCTCTGGGATCTTGATACATTACAGTGAAGCAACTTCACCTCTGCCAACCACAATGTTGTTGTCCTGTTTCAACACTGCTGTCTCACAGTCACTTGCTGCAAGTCAATCCGTGCAACAGCACGCGCCACTTTAACACAAACCAGCTATGACAACAAGAGAAAGGAAAGCTAGCAGGCAAAATCCCCTTTGTGTTGTGTCAAAGCGAGTGTGTTCAGAGCTCTGTGAAGAAGAGGGTCTCATTCACAACTCATCGTGTCTCCACTCAGACAGTAACCCGGCGAGAGGCGGCTGATGCCAGTTTGACAGAAGCGGACGGGGCAGCGAGTGTTCCCCAGAGAAACAGAGAACAAACTTGTCGGGCAGGTTGCAGCAACAGACATCAACGGTTACTCGTGTACTTCTACATCAGCGGTGCAACAGTGTGCTCTTTGTTTCCTATCTACCAACGAAAGCTATCTATGCCAGGCTATTTGATGAATACATTATCAGGTGCTTCAACTATTTCCGACATGAGGTCAGCGCTGTAAACGGTCACTGTGTGTGAGTTTTAAATTGCAAATTGTTCTTTCATCATTGACTGAAACAGTAGTACGTGTTTTACAGCAACAGTCTACCTGTCTAATTTGCCTCTCCACCCCAAAGTATTTATCCTGGAGTTGTACCCAACCGATCTTAATTAAATAAAAAAAGAGGTAAAAACACTTATAGATATCTGCTTTTTGGAAGCAAAACGGTTGATTTTTCAGGCTTGGAAAAGTGTGAATAGGCCTAGTATTGGTCGTTGGCTTGGGAAAATGTCTTCTTGCCTATCAATGGAAAGAATAACATATGATAGACAAGATACTTTCAAACAGGTTTGGGGACCATCCATGGACTTATAATATATATAACATAATATACTGGCAAATGAGGAGAATTCTGACTAATTTTGTATTTTTCATGTGGGAGAGAGATGTTTATATCGGCTTGTTATATCCTATAAGAAGGGATCAGACCACGGTCAAAGGTGTATTGGTATTTTTATGTTTTAGGGTGCTGCTGTGAGTGCTGTCAGTTGTTTGGTTTTTGCTACTATTGTTTTTCAGGCTATGTCTACATTTCTGCATGTCTTGGTTAAAATGAAACTCAATAAACATATTGTTTATAAAAAACAGTCTACCTGTCTCAGAGTCCGTTTTTAAAGGCCAGATCATTTCAGATCTATGCGTACAAGGAGCTATCAGACAGCCAGTGTAAAGCCCCTCGTAATTAGGCTAATTACACAGAGGGATAATATGAAGGTTAATCAAATGATAAACATTTGCAAATACCGATTTGTTTTCCCCATTAGCTATTGTGAAGACCCCAACCAGCTGATAAGCATTACAAATGAGATTTGGAGCTGTGACTACTACAAAGAGTAAAACCCCCACCCCCACCCACCACCTCCCTGAGCAAAGCAGAAGTAAAAAAAAAAACAGGATACGGGTTAGAAATGAAAAGGTAGCTGCACTGCCAACTGTTTAGACATCAATTTAAATGTATTCTCAAGTTGAAAATAGCTTCAATGTGTGAAATGACTGCTAATGTTGGTTTGGAAGTTCTTTAATCAGGAATAACCCCTAGAGATGTAGCATCTCGTTTAGTGACATACATATACAGTACAATCACAATTAGACAAGACAGTTAAAAAAAAACAAAAAAAACAGCAACAAACAAATGTACATCTCAGCATACTAAAGCTGCAGACACACCGACCAGACAGCCGACCCTCAGCAGAAAAGCCAGTTGGACTGATCAGTCTCCCCGAGTTGGTCAAAAAAGTGCCTCAGAACACACCAAAGCGACGAGACGTAATGCGTCTCCATAACAGCAGGCGGCGCTAATCTGTATTGTCGTCCAAAAATAAAAACCGGATTCATTACAGAAGCCTCATTACATCGGCATTAGAAGCTGGAGGTGTTCATGGTGCTATTTTCAGGTTTGGTGACACTATCATAGACCTTTGAGTCTCTAATCTGATCCAGCGTTTCACTCTTTTTTTATGTGTTGGTCTATGAGTAAGCAGGTGTATGTAATGTATGCATGTACAGGTTGATGGATTACTCAACGAGCCTACCGGGCACAGACCCAAGGGCCCAAGGGTTTAGGGGGCCATAGGGGACTACAAAGACACAAAACTCAGCACGCACTAAGAGACACAAGATGACCACAAAGAGACGCAAAAGGAAAACAAGAGACACAAAATGACAACAAAAATGACCACATAATGACCACAAATTGACTACAGAGATGCTACACAGCCATGAAGAGACGCAAAATGACTACAAACATCGCGGCTTCGTAGCGGTTTTGTGTCTTTTTTTAGTCTGGGTTTTATTGCAGTAGGAAGTGAAGGGGGAGGGCTTTCATGTGTCTGTGCCCGGGGGCCCATTGTTTCATAATCCATACATGCATGGATGCGTTTTTAAGCCCCAAAAACGCTGTCGCCGTCTAAACGAAAGGCACATCTGATAAAATATTTTTACGTTTTCACACGCAAGCGTATTCGTGTAAACAGGGCCTCAGTTCTGTGTGTCAATTTGTCTATAGTCTATATCCACGACGTTCCTGGATTGTGCCACTGCCGACGGAAATTCCACCGGATTTCACTCATTTCGTCCGGATGGCCTTTACCTTCCTCTTTCTTTGTGTTGGCGTTCTAAACTCTGGTGGATTTGTGAGGACTATGGTTAACTGCTCCTCAGTTCTCTGCAGGGTAAATCCAGACAGCTAGCTAGACTATCTGTCCAATCTGAGTTTTCTGTTGCACGACTAAAACTACTTTTGAACGTACACATGTTCCACCAAAACAAGTTCCTTCCTGAGACTATTTAGCAGAGGCACTGTTGAGAGACTAATTTGTCTATAACCCGAGTGAATCGACATGCGGACTCCGAATCAGTTTTGAACACGCGGTACGTCATTATCACTGCAGGAGAAAATATCTTAAGCAGTCAGTAGCCTATGTTAGCCCTGGGCCACATATCAAACTAATTATTAATTTTTTTGTTTTTGCAAGATGTAAAAAATGTAGACATTGTAAAAATGACTAAAAGCTTATTTCCAGTCTAAAAGTAACGTAGGTGATAGCTGGCTGCATCCGCTCTCTTGAGTCCCAACAGTCCTGTAAACTGTGATGTGATTCACGGATATTAAACTGGTATTTTCTGTCTTTGGCTACAGAATGTTTTATTGCTAGTACACAAAGTGAAAGCAGAACTTTCAGTCCTTGTTATAATTCTGACCTCAAGTAATTGTGCTCAAATTCCTAACGTAATTTCTAATGGTGATTCTCTCCATGGGAAGCACATCTTGGCTTTTTCAACCTTTACTGCACCTTTTTTCAGCTGTCATTGTGTCTTTGAAGTTTTCAGCTGTGCTAATTAACTGAACATGTTGCAACATTCATACACAAAAAGAGGCTCAGAGAAAGTTTGAAGGCTCAAAAATACTTACTGAGAAAATCTACTGTTTGAATATGCTCTCTACACTTCTTTTGTGCTCAAACTATCAGAATTACAGCAAAAACAAGAATTGCATTCCTGCGTCACCCGGGCATATGAATACCACCTATTCCACTGGATAATAGCTATGTTTGTTAAAGTAACAGCACAAAACTTCCTAACAAGATTTGCATGACTTTTCTGAACAGCTGTTGAGTAGTTTACTTGAGTTGTTGGCCTTTGCTCCCTAATGACAGAAGCACAACTTTTTCTGTAAATATGTGAATCTGACTTTAATGCTGACTGACAGCTTGTATTGGCTTGGGATATATCAAATAGAATCGGGTGGCTTGCATGACTGGAGTATGTGCTCCTTGATACTGCAAGTGGTAAGATGCGACGTCTCAGGAGTTTATCTTATCTGAGTCTCAGGAGGTTTACTGACTGACAGCTGTAAATATATCACAACACAACCTTAACCATCTCCCGCATACCTCTGTGGTAGATAGCACACTTGAAAAAATATATTTGCATCAACAGTAAACAAAGGGAATCTGTATATTTCACTTTTTTTAGCAAATCAATATCAAATGACAGAAGACGATCTACCTTCACTTGACTGTAATGGGTAATGTTCTGCTACAGAGACATATAGGGATGGATGCATGACGGCCACACCTCTAGAAGGGAATTTAACAATGATGATGCAATTTCACAATGCTGTGGCTGCATTATTCAAGAAAAACATTAAGCATTATTGAGAATAGCACTAAAGTAAGGTGTTCAACTGAATAACAATGCTCAGAAAAAAAGATGTAATTGTGTAAAACAGCAAGGAATTTCATTCGGTATATAGTAAAGAAGAGAAAAGGGCAGACCGTTATAGCGTTTACATTTCAAATGAGGGTTTTCTTATTTCAGTTCAAAATTGTTTGATAAATTGTGACACACTCTTTTTCAAAATACTGTTCCCCTTCTACCTAACTTGTACCTAACTTATTTATCAACCAGTTTTTTGGACAATATCTCTCAAAAGTGGTTGAAATTATAACAATATAAATGGGCAAAAACAAATCCTATTTAAAGATAGGAAGAGGTGCGATGATGCTAAATGCTCACATAAGCAAGATAACACGCTCACCAAGATAATGCTAGCATGTTGATGTTAGGCAGGTATAATGGTTTCTATGTTCAACATGTTGGTTTGCCGTGTTAGCATGTTAACATTTGCTAATGAGGGTGACACAAAGCAGAGGCTGACTGGAATGTCATTAGTTTAACAGGTATTTGGTCATAAATACAAGTACTGAACGAAATATTGTTTGTAGCTCAGAAACAGAGTCCCATAGTTAGTCCACCTGAGAGCACTGACAAGTTTTTAGTTTTTAACTGTAAAGTATCCCACTCATTAGGAATCTTGGTAACTATTCTTAAATAACCAAATTAAATGAATCCTTCTCATCAAAATGTTTGCTTATGTTATTAAAGGCAGATTTTCTCAATCAGCTTCTTACCATGAGTGATGAGGTCCTAAATAAACACACAGGTCTAGCCAAAGTTTATAACGGTTTTTAAAGCACCTTTAAAGCGTTGCTTATTAGTCGTGAATATATAGAAATACTTAAGATTTGAAAACACGTTTGCAGGGGCTAACAGTGAAACGATACCTTTTCATACTAAAAGATGAATAAATAACCGTCCACTTGTGGATTTATCGTTCTGGAATGATTGGGCAAAGTCTCTGAAAAGACACTGCAGTTCCATGTTGGAACTTGTGAAAGGCCTACCATCACACTGAAACCTGTTAGCTTTCATGCTAAACAAGCCGACCAATGCTAGCTCTAAAGGATGCGGATAAAAATTAACATTACGTAACATGATTTACAGGTTCAAAATTATGGGTTTATTGTACAAAGAAACTGTTTATTGTTTATTAGTCATCACCCTGGTGAAGACTATTCTCCCTGGAGTCCAACACAAGACAGACATGCACTGTAGTTCCAGGCTGCAGTAAAAAGTGTAAAGAAACAACATCTTGGGCCCCAGAGGGTTAAACTTGAGTTTATGTATTAGATTGTATTGAGCCTGGCTGAATTTTCCTTATTTGCACATTACATTATAGATACAAATGTAAACAATACAATTAAAAGTCTTCATTTTTCTTTTGAGTTCTACCCTATGGAAGTGTTGTGGTCAACAGACTTTAAAAACAATTTAAAAAGACAACATTGGCTTAGATCTTGATTTACAACCCTCTAATGAGCATCTCATACTTCCTGTTCTAGCATAGAGCCCTTCTCTGTACAGCAAAATAACTAATGTGTGTGATAAATGATTTAACATCCAAACTGCCTCGCTGAGCAGCTGAAGGGGAAACATTGGTCCTTGCCTCCAAAAATGCCAAACAGCTTTGTTGAGGCTATGATGGCTGATAATTAAATCAAAGTGTTAATCCACAAAACTACGGTGGTGACAATGAAGGACCGTTATCCAACGCTGGCCAATAGCTACACATGTCACTCTCGGAGAGGTAGCTAATGAGTGCCTTTGCTTTTTGGAATGCACTGGGGCAAAGTCAACAAAGTAAAGCTTATCTGGGAGGGAACAGTGAGTGAGACGAGCCGCAGACTTGCCTTAAAACAGATAAAACATCACATCAAGCCATCAATTAATTGGCCTCATCTGACAGGCATTGTATAGGGCCTTCCTATCACAGCAGAGGGAATGCTTATCATTCAACAGGAAGACTTGTTTTTCTTCTTTTCTTTTGCTGTTGCTACCTGCATGAACTGGAGAGAGATAAAGGAACGAGTATAGTACCATCTTCAACCTTGATGTGTTAATTGCTGCCTTTCATTTCTAAAAAATGAGCACTTGATGTTGAGAAGTGACTCTCAGTGGGGTCTGCTGGTAGACTGATACTAGAGGACTACAGGAGCTGCTCCCTCTATTTTAAATACAGTGTGTTCACTGTGGTGGAAGCAGTTGTTCTACATCTGTACAGATGTAGAACAACGCAAACTGGTGAGAAGTGAGAAGGCTTGGATTGTTGCACACAAGACACTAGAGCGGGGCGTTTTAAGGCCAGTCTACGATGCGAGTCTAGGTGATAATTAAGTTGACTGGGGTTTCTCTGTGTAAAAAAACACAAAGACTCCTGGAAAAAACTTTCTGAGATGTAATTTATGAAGACACGGACAGACAGGAATCCGCATCTTATGAGAAAAGTATGAACTGCAAGGGGACACATTTACCAGTGGACAGAGTTAATTATGATCCTGAACTCACAAAGTGTCAAGTGACTGGCTGTCCGACTGGAACTGCTTGTGCTGGTGAAGACTGGAGTGATGAAATATGATAAAAAGGGAAGGCAAGCGTGTAATTTGGGGGATCAAACTGTCAGCAGTGTGTATCTTTATAATGGTATGTGTGTGGTGCAGGAGTTGTAAATCAGTTTTAAATACATGTTTATTTAAAACCTATGGTGATTGGGATGGATACGGCTATATTACTGCATTTTTAATCAGGTTTAAACTGCATCTGGTCCCGTCTTTGTGACACCACTATGATCTGATGATGAGCTATATCTGCTCCTCTGAAAATGGTCTAAATCAATAAACAAAGGAAAGATTAATACCAGGGCGTGTTAAAATAAATAGATCTTTGTTTGAGTGATCTGATATTGATTAATAAAATCCCCAAATCAATCTTTTAGTACATGCCTTTTCACCATGGATATGGTGAATTGACCCCCTTTTTGGGGGTGCATATTACAAATATTTAATTGTTGCTTCTGCTTGTACAATTTACAGCACGAGTTCTCTGAAAATCTTTTTTTATATCCAAGCAAAATTATTGTATTGTAACTGAAAATTCCTTAACCTAATCGATATCAAATCGAAAATGTAAACAAATGGGGAAATCATTGTCGATACCCAGCCCTAATTAATATCATCATTATTTTCAACTTATAGCAACATTTTGTTATTTGCATCATTAGTATTTAAGTCAGATGGCAATTAGAAGAACCTATCTTGTATCCCCATTTTATTTGGAGCATCAACCAGTCAGTGATGTTTTCTTTTTTCTTTTGTCGATTCTGCCTTTGTTAACTTGCCAGGAGCTGACAGAGATGTTTCAACACCCCCGTTTATGGATTAGCAGAATACATTTGTGAGGGTGCTTTTCATAAACCAACCAGTTCAAACTAACTCTGGTGTGTGTGCCCAGTGTGATTGGTTAAGGCTAATGTGAAAGCTGTTAATCGAACTTTAGTGTAAACTAAACCAGTGGTTTTCAAAGTGGGGTCCTTGAGGGGGTTCCAGGAGTCCCCAGCAGGGGGGGGGGGGGGGGTCTTATCAAACGGGGGCTGTGGTCTAATTTGTGTCAGTTTAGGCGTCAAAAAAGTTTGGGAGTAAGTGAACTAAACAACCACATCCAAGCTAAACTCTGGTGCGTTTTTTTGAATATGTGATTTTAGCATGAATTAAAAAAGCCAAGCTGCTATTAAATCCATCTGCTGATAATGAACTGTTAATAAAGCAATGTGTGTAATCCATGTATACACACTCAGTGTACAGGTGTACCTAATAAAGTTTCCACTGACTGTATTTATACATGACTATTTTGTAACCGTGGTAACATGTGCAGGGATTTCCCCTGATCAATCAGAGTGAAAAGGAGTAATAATAGGTGTGTTATTCTTGTGTTTTTTGCCAGTTCCTCATTAAAGAGGAAAATAAATTGTGAAATGTTGCGACCTCACAGCAACTATCCCACCATAATATTACCATAAGACTCCTCTTTTTTGTCCTATTTCTACCCGTGTGTTACTATTTATGATATGGGAGGTCTCGACTATTAATGATGATGCAGAATGATATCACCAAAATGGTCCAATCAATGAGTTACCTGTCAGTTTGTTTAACATGTTTATAGCTCTTCTGGACCAAATGAACCACAGGTGTGAAAGCCCCCTTAAGACCAGACTGCTTGACACATGGACATGTCACATGGGCTAAAGTGCAAGAAGTGATGAGTGTCCAGGGTTTTTTTGTGGCCCAGAATGGTCCTTTGGGGGGGACACATATGAAGTGGGGGGTCTGGGGGTCCTCCCCCATCACATTTTGAGTGTCTAAGAGTTAATTTCCTGCATTCTGATACATTTTCAGGCACAAATGTATGATGTAAACTAGGGCTGTGTATTGGCAAGAATCTGGCAATATGATATGTATCACGATACATGGGTCACGATTCAATATATGCGTAAGGCGATGTATTGGGATTTTTTTTAAGTATAATTTTACAAAAACTAATATTTAAAAAAAAAAGACATGATGTTCATAAAAGTCAAAGAAGTTTACTTTAGATCAACAATTCAGTACACTGAAAATCAAACTGCCAGTTTGGGATTGTGGTTCCCAGGTTCTTAGTGAACTAATGTTTATATGCTAAAGTAGGCCAAAGTTCAGCCATAGCTACGTTGTTAGCTTCTAGCAAGAAGTCAGGCACTGTTAGGCACTGCTAGGTACTGTTAGGCACTGCTAGGTACAGTTAGGCACTGCTAGGTACTGTTAGGCACTGCTAGGTACTGCTAGGCACTGTTAGGCACTGCTAGGCACTGCTAGGTACAGTTAGGCACTGCTAGGTACAGTTAGGCACTGCTAGGTACAGTTAGGCACTGCTAGGCACTGTTAGGCACTGCTAGGTACTGTTAGGCACTGCTAGGTACAGTTAGGCACTGCTAGGCACTGTTAGGCACTGCTAGGTACTGTTAGGCACTGCTAGGTACTGATAGGCACTGCTAGGCACCGTTAAGCACTGTTAAGCACTGCTAGGCACTGCTAGGCACTGTTAGGCACTGCTAGGTACTGCTAGGCACTGCTAGGCACCGTTAAGCACTGTTAAGCACTGCTAGGTACAGTTAGGCACTGCTAGGTACTGTTAGGCACTGCTAGGTACAGTTAGGCACTGCTAGGTACTGCTAGGTACAGTTAGGCACTGTTAGGCACTGCTAGGCACTGCTAGGCACTGCTAGGCACCGTTAAGCACCGTTAAGCACTGCTAGGCACTGCTAAGCACTGTTAGGTACTGTTAGACACTGCTAGGCACTGTTAGATACTGCTAGGCACTGCTAGGTACTGTTAGGTACTGTTAGACACTGCTAGGCACTGTTAGGTACTGTTAGACACTGCTAGGCACTGTTAGGTACTGTTAGACACTGCTAGGCACTATTAGGTACTGTTAGGTACTGTTAGACACTGCTAGGCACTGTTAGGTACTGTTAGACACTGCTAGGCACTGTTAGACACTGCTAGGCACTGTTAGGCACTGCTAGGCACTGCTAGGCACTGCTAGGCACTGTTAGGTACTGCTAGGTACTGCTAGGCACTGCTAGGTACAGTTAGGCACTGCTAGGTACTGTTAGGCACTGCTAGGTACAGTTAGGCACTGCTAGGTACTGTTAGGCACTGCTAGGTACTGCTAGGCACTGCTAGGCACCGTTAAGCACTGTTAAGCACTGCTAGGCACTGCTAGGCACTGTTAGGTACTGTTAGACACTGCTAGGCACTGTTAGGTACTGCTAGGCACTGTTAGACACTGCTAGGCACTGTTAGGTACTGATAGGCACTGCTAGGCACCGTTAAGCACTGTTAAGCACTGCTAGGCACTGCTAGGTACAGTTAGGCACTGCTAGGTACTGTTAGGCACTGCTAGGTACAGTTAGGCACTGCTAGGTACAGTTAGGCACTGCTAGGTACTGCTAGGTACAGTTAGGCACTGTTAGGTACTGTTAGGCACTGCTAGGTACTGATAGGCACTGCTAGGCACTGCTAGGCACCGTTAAGCACCGTTAAGCACTGCTAGGCACTGCTAAGCACTGTTAGGTACTGTTAGACACTGCTAGGCACTGTTAGATACTGCTAGGCACTGCTAGGTACTGTTAGGTACTGTTAGACACTGCTAGGCACTGTTAGGTACTGTTAGACACTGCTAGGCACTGTTAGGTACTGTTAGATACTGCTAGGCACTGTTAGATACTGCTAGGCACTGCTAGGTACTGTTAGGTACTGTTAGACACTGCTAGGCACTGTTAGGTACTGTTAGACACTGCTAGGCACTGTTAGGTACTGTTAGGTACTGTTAGACACTGCTAGGCACTGTTAGACACTGCTAGGCACTGTTAGGCACTGCTAGGCACTGCTAGGCACTGCTAGGCACTGTTAGGTACTGCTAGGTACTGCTAGGCACTGCTAGGTACAGTTAGGCACTGCTAGGTACAGTTAGGCACTGCTAGGTACAGTTAGGCACTGCTAGGTACTGCTAGGCACTGCTAGGCACCGTTAAGCACTGTTAAGCACTGCTAGGCACTGCTAGGCACTGTTAGGTACTGTTAGACACTGCTAGGCACTGTTAGGTACTGCTAGGCACTGTTAGACACTGCTAGGCACTGTTAGACACTGCTAGGCACTGTTAGGTACTGTTAGGTACTGTTAGGCACTGCTAGGCACTGTTAGGTACTGTTAGACACTGCTAGGCACTGTTAGGTACTGTTAGGTACTGTTAGACACTGCTAGGTACTGATAGGCACTGCTAGGCACTGCTAGGCACCGTTAAGCACTGTTAAGCACTGCTAGGCACTGCTAGGTACAGTTAGGCACTGCTAGGTACTGTTAGGCACTGCTAGGTACAGTTAGGCACTGCTAGGTACTGCTAGGTACAGTTAGGCACTGTTAGGTACTGTTAGGCACTGCTAGGTACTGATAGGCACTGCTAGGCACTGCTAGGCACTGCTAGGCACCGTTAAGCACCGTTAAGCACTGCTAGGCACTGCTAAGCACTGTTAGGTACTGTTAGACACTGCTAGGCACTGTTAGGTACTGTTAGGTACTGTTAGACACTGCTAGGCACTGTTAGATACTGCTAGGCACTGCTAGGCACTGCTAGGTACTGTTAGGTACTGTTAGACACTGCTAGGCACTGTTAGGTACTGTTAGACACTGCTAGGCACTGTTAGGTACTGTTAGACACTGCTAGGCACTGTTAGGTACTGTTAGGTACTGTTAGACACTGCTAGGCACTGTTAGGTACTGCTAGGCACTGTTAGACACTGCTAGGCACTGCTAGGCACTGTTAGGTACTGCTAGGTACTGCTAGGCACCATTAAGCACTGTTAAGCACTGCTAGGCACTGCTAGGCACTGCTAGGTACTGCTAGGCACTGTTAGGTACTGTTAGGTACTGTTAGGTACTGTTAGGCACTGCTAGGTACTGCTAGGTACTGCTAGGTACTGCTAGGTACTGCTAGGCACTGTTAGGCAAGGACACTAGTGGTGTGTCTCAGCATAGCCATCTAGTGGTAGGGGGTTTAAACACAACATAAACGTGAACCACTGTCTTACATGAATATATTTGAACGTAAAAATAATAATATATTAATTCATAAATTAATAAATTAATATTTGTTTTCGATATTATCGAAAATCGATATTGCCTTTTTGAAAATCGATACAGTATTGCAAAATAAAATATTGCGATACTCAAGTGTAATGATTTTTTCTTACACCCCTAGTGTAAATGTCTTTATTTATGTCAAGGAAAACACAAAATTCTGGTGGCAGGTAACAATTCAAAATATAATGGAATATAATGCAGTAAGGGGGCTTTTGCATCCGACTACACTTGACCACAAAGTCAAGTTAATTTGATTAGTATGAACGGTAACTTTTTTTCCTAAATTGAAAAATTTTGGTCAGTGCTATTACTGTTGTAGCTAATTTGTACAATAAAACAACGTTATGAAGTAATGTTTTTTCTATTTTGAAATATTGATCAATAAATTGTCAGTGATAATGAATATACAGTAGTAGTGTAAGGGACCGCCCCTGCGGTTCGGGATGCATGTTAACCACGAATTAATTGCAAATTTAACCAGCTTGTTCAGGGAGTCTGGGCAATGCCAATAAAAGTGCTCGCATGTGTACGATACTACCGTATGGCTAGCATCAGGTGTTTAAACCAACTGTACCAAAACACGGAATATGACCACTATTTAACGCGACTACGAGATGTTTTCACAGGTTATGAAACTGTCTCAATTTAATACTGATAGACGGCAGCGCAGCCCTCCGCCGACAGACAGCAGTCGGAGCTCGGGCGGAAGGCTGAGAACGGCAGCCTGGTCACCGGGAGAGTCCGGTACAGCCTGACTCTGCAAACGGAGATCCCATTAACGCTAGCTTCACAGCGGAGCGTTCAAATCCAGTAAAGTTAGCGCCAGCCACATGTGTATATCGCAGATGTGAATGAGAGGGAGGCTGGCTGCTGAAAATAAAGACGCTTTGGCGCTGGTGATTTTCCTTTGGCGCTGGCTAAAACCTCTTTAGGGGGCGCCAAAACTTTCTCTATGCAGGAAAAACCCTGGTGTCAGATCCTTTTCCTTGATCTAAAATGATACCAGGCTAATCATTGGTTACCTGATTCACCTCTGCAGTAGTATAGGTTTAGTGACATGTAACAGAAAATCCATCACTGTAAAGCAATAAAGCCTCAAGTTGTCAAGTTGATGTCAGCGTATCATCTCTCTGATGTGAAACGTGAACACTGAGATCTTTAGAAGTCAGACTGAATTAACACCAGCCTCCCAAGGAATATGTGTGGGAAACCCCTATGAAATTGCGAGATTTGTTTTCTCAGTTCTGCCCTTGTGGTATTTCTAAGAGCCGACAGAGATGAGTCGGCTCCCATTTACGTTTCTCAAGTCTATGCATTTAAAAACGACAACAAAAGAAGCGTCTCTGAATTATGAACGTAATTACAACGAGATAGCTGTTCACCATAAAATGCATCCGTTAAAGCAACATGTTCTAAGAATAGTTCAGTCCAATATTGGTTGCTCCAGCAACAGTTTTTTCAGTTGAGATGATGAAAATGATTGAGGTCAATGGAAGAAAATGTCTGCGCACCAATCAGGATTTAGCAATATTTAAATGGAAATCTGATTACAGTTGGCGGGTTGTTTGCTTATGATGCCAGCACTGTCAATCAAGTGTGATCAAACCACACCCACACATTCTCCATGAAGCAGATTAGATTAGTTTTGACTCTTCATTCTCTGCTCTCTATTCATAATAGCTAAACATGTTTTTAACCTAAATTTCAACTTCGATTTTTACACATTGTGTACTGAATATTTAATGTTACAGTGGAATCAGGTGCTTACGTATGCTGAAATGCTGTTATTCCTAGCAGCCATACAACAGTATAACACTGAGACAAAAACACTCCATGCAGCGTATCTAAGGAGAGGTTTACTATTTATTTGCTGCACAACAAATAAAACATTTCATAAATCATAGAGCTAAGTGAAAGTGATATCCTACAGGGGTTGTAAACAAGATGTTTCTGTAGGAAAATGCCTCCTGACCATATGCAAGATTGAACACAAAGTAACACCCCTCATACTGTAGCTGAAAACAACAGTGATTAAAACTGAACTGTGGACAGACGAATGGAAAGCAAGATGTAACAAACAGAAAAAAAGTCACAGAAGGTATAATCCCTATGCTGTAGGAATGGTGGATTAGCGGATTTCTCGATTCCTCACAGTCTCTGCCATATGCTGCTGTGGCTACACCTTTCCAGTCTCACTCAGTGGAGATGCTTAAATCCTTCAGTAAACTAAACCTCATCGAAAGGTCTTCTAAAAAAGCTCCTTACGGACCCTCGGCATGCAGTTATCAACACAAACATCAGATGAGACGTGTTCCAAAACACAGGGAATTACGACACTTCTGTTGCCTTTAGTGCTCTTTAAAAACTTGGGTCAATATATCATTCTGTGACAGCAAACGGAGATATTTCCCACTTAAGAGATTTCCGAACCTTTTCATATCACAGGTATTGAGCTTATGAACACAGCTTATCCTCTACTGCTACAATGAGCACTGCACATCTATCCTCTCAGTCAAACTTCTATTGGGTTTTGGCTTGCGGACATAATCCCTTCTCCGGCTCGCTCACTGCCAAAGCCACATAGAATCAACTCATCAATAACACTTTGTTTACTGAATACAGATGACTTTTCTCAAGAATCCCCTTAACACAGCACAGGATGTAAAGGCATGAATGAGTGTAAGCTCATGACAATTTCATCGGGGCTTTTTTTTTTTTTTTTTTTAAATACTTGAGCTACCATTTAAGCAATTGCAGCAGACAGAGATTTCGCATTGCAATTGTATCCAAATCATTTGGGCTTGGCCCGATGAAAGAGGCTGACAAAAAGCCAGGGTGCTTATGCCCTTTGTCTTGACTTACAGGCTTCCTTCGATTGTACACGCTTTTCTCAGGAGCAGAAAAAAGGCCCAGTGGGTTGGCAGCCACAGCGCCGTTTCCTTCACCCTCTCTCTGTATTCTGCAGCGCTGGGCTGCAGGACCACAGATACATAACAATGAGGAGCTTTAGGTCCATAACTTCATCATCATGTCACACTGAGCCAGGGTTTCCTCATACTCTCTTTCACACTCACAATACCAGTGGCTAAGCTCACTATAAGGTTCTCAGCCACTGAGGGAGAGGGTTATTACATTAACAACAACTGGCGACAAAGAGCTTGAGATTGATTACAAGTTGATAATCTACATTTTAGGGTTATATAAAACAGTGCCATTCTTGGTTTGTTTCATTTCCTATTTTGTTTCTTTTCTTAACTTCAGTTGCTACTGTTGGCTATACACACTTAAAATCACAGGGTTAAATTGATGCAGTACTGGGTTACCTTTGCCTGGTACCAATGGGATGTTTAGACCCAGTGTTTGTTTTCATATATAACTGTTGGGTTACTGGATCACACCAACCCCTTGTCATGGATGCTTTTCCCATGGGTACTGGGTAAAGTTAACCCATAAATAAATATGTAAATACAAGTACGGTTGGTTTTTTAAGGGTATTGACCAAATTACATCGGTAATACCCAGGTAGATCAATCAGTGCCAAATGTTGATACCTGAGAGCACATAAGCCCGAGCTTTTCTGTCCTCTTCTCTGCATGTTTGACAGACAGCAGAGGTGGATACGGAGCGTGAGCTGTGTCGCCTCTGCAGCTTGTTCAAGTCACAGTGAGTCAGGGCAATGCCCATAAAGCGGTAGCAAGTATGGTTAAACTTTTCAAAACTCCAGGCTGACAACATTAATGGCGAGCTGCGGTGTGGTTACACTTCCTCTGAGACACGGCCACCAACGTTCTCTATGCCCTTGTGACAAATAGGTTTGGACTTATTTTTACAACTGAAGGTAAATCTTTCTTCCGGTACCGAATTCCAGGTAGCAGTTCGGTTCAAATTAGAACGGAACTCAACCATCAGTACAAGTCAAAAGTTAGTAATAGATCCACAAAATGCTTAAAGGAGTTCATAGTATTTTACACCAGCACAGATATCACATCTTGATCTTGATCATGATCTTTGGTTCAAAGTTAGGTATGGCGTTAAATAGCTTACAACTAGCTTACTTTGTGTTGAAGCAGCAGCTTGATGTTTTCTATGGCAAAAAGAGAGTTGGGTGTAATTTCCACTGGGGATTCTTGTCCCCCTAACTTCTATTGTTTCAGGGTGATTATCTTCCTTAAATCTCATGCTCTCTGACAGTTTAGCTGCCAAAACCCAGATGAGAGAAGAGAGGAGTTGAATAAAACGTTTGATATGCTCATCTCAGTCGCCCTAACTTTACTACCGTGGAGTGGCGAGTGCTGCGTTTACTTTTTTTGCCTCTTTAACGCTGTACATTGTGTTATAAAAATGGTCAGATATTTGCTCAAATGGAGGTGCGCGAGATCACAAGCAGCAGATGTCCACCTAAACAATGCAACACATTCCCACATCCAGTGTTGGCAGGAAGAAACTAAACAGACAAAATAACAGTTGCAGCACTTCCTAGTTGCTGAAACTCATGAGGTCAATAAGATTTGTTTCATTTCTACAGTAAACAACATGATTTCATTATTTAGATCCACAGCAGAGTACATCACAGTGAGATTTTCTTCCACAGCAGATGAGGACTTTAGCTCAGGGATTTCTTACAGATCGCTTTGGCAAACACATTACAGCACAGATGTGTTGTTTTTAACCTTAAAATATTTTTTGAAAGGCCTTGGTAGAAGAACAGAAACATTTTGAGGATTGTGTAAATCTAAAAAATTGGACACATTTGGACTTCCATGATTCATCCATGGATCACTTCTTAAAATAAATCAGATCCATGTCTAGCTCCTGAAAATAACAAAGTGCTGAAATCCTGCTTGGCCAGAAGCATCTGTGCAGCATCAGCGGGGCTGGGTTAAATGTTTTGAAGCCTTAGTCCCCGTTGCCCAGTTGTTTGGACTCTTATTTAATCTTTTACGTCTCCACTGCTCACACTGCAGCGCTGTGACCCTTGGCGACACCCAAAGAAGATTAATTGAAAAGCAAAGTTAAACTAGTTGTTTTTGGAAAGGCTTTATCCTTAATTGACTGATAGCTATATGTTCCTGCTGCTTAAAACCAAATCCAAACCCGTTCACTGGTCTATTTAAACATCCAGCCAGGGTATCTATGTCAGCCCTCTTAATCACTCCGGGGTTGTCTTAATCTTTCCATCTTAAGCGTGTCTTATTTACTTGTTTTCTGTTCCTCACTTTCCTTGTAGAAAGTGACCGCAGCTCAGCGTAATATCATCTTGTGCTCCAGTTTCTCATGGAAAGCTACAGTAATTGTTTTAGAATAGTCCTTTATCCTCAGTGTGTAAACATGCGGCTTGATAGCAACCATCAAACATATCTGCCGAGCTGTGAACAAAGGGTGCAATTCAACCACTCAATCAATGTTATGTCACATGAAATCATACGAGGTACAATTCCAGTGAAATGTTATCCCATCAGCTCCTTCCACCTGTGCGTGATCATCATGAAGCAGAATGTGGCCGTCAGATCGGCACACAGAAGAAGAGTCACCCGGTTGAATGGCATCAGCACTCTAGGATCCAGCCAAGTCTCACCGAAAGGACATCACAGCTCCGGACATCCCACTGGAAACCAGCGGAGGCATGGACGCAGGGTACAAAATTAGCACGATCCACCAGGCAAATACTGGTAAAATGTGCATGTGGCTAGTAGCTTTGCTTCACTCACTAGCCAAAAAAAAAAATGGTTGGCTCTATTGAGTGGCCTGTAAAGTTTAAAGTTTAAACATTCACTAGCCATTTGGCCGGTGGGAAAAAAAAGTTAGCTTTGCACCCAAGCCAACCAGCTCACCATCCGTAGCCTGCACACTGGCTAGCAGGATGCCCAGCAGAGAGGTGGCAGTCGGTGGTCCAACACGCTTGCCTCGCTGCCCCCTCTGATGTAGAGATGGAGATGGACGCTTGTCCAGGTAATCGGGATCGTAGCCATACGTCGTAGCTAATAGCCATCTTCACCTTTTCCTCTGTGTTTACATTTGAAAACCTTGAACGGCCAGGCTAGCAGAGGCGGCAGGACGCTGCCAAGTTGATTTCCGTATTCTGATAACCGACTGGTAGTCATGAGATGGTCCTGCTATGCAGGAGACTAGCAATTTGATTCTGATGAGTCCTGAGCGACTCATAGCCACATGCCATCACTGTCTAATGTCAATCACGTAAAGCACAGATAATGCTTGTAAAATAGACAATTCAGCATACATTTTGCGGAGCTGACGGAGAGGGGACTGGAGAGTTCTGCGTCTTCTAGAACAGCCTTGCTATATCATACGCCAGTCCAATACACAATCATTTTTCATTGCATTGTTAAGGCGTGTGGCCTGGCTCAATTCAATGAAATAGATTCATGCTCGCAGTGTTTGCATTCTGAATATGCACTCTGCTATAGTAAGAGTGTCCCTGTGCCAGACATAAAGTTAACCAGATGATTGATCTCTATTTAAATTAAACTGAGGTCTGAAAATTAAGACTGCACAACTATCATGTGAAAGCCAGTTTGAACAATATGTAGCTAAACACACAATAACAATTTGACTGCATTGGTTTTATTTAGTTTTTCATCTATTTCCAAGACTGCATGGAGTCAAAATCAGGTACAGAATTAATAAAAAAAAAACAAAAACAAAAAAACAGTTGGATGCTATTTTGAAAATACAATGTTTCTGTTCTGGCTGACTTTTTGTATACAATACAATACCAAGTACAAAGGTTAATATTGAAGCGATACTCGACCTCAAATCTTCATCTTTTTACAAAAACAAAATGCAAGCTACCAGCAGAAGCAGTATATTTAGCAATATTTTGGAGAACATATGGGTGTTTGGAACATACTGAGCATACAGATGGGAAGGTAAAGGAGTGAGTTATGTTACAGGAGATGTTTGAGGAGTTTCTGTGGACTTTGGTTTAAATAGTTTATATCCACTGTGGAAATTTGCTATAATAATAACTGAGAAGAATGCTGCTGACCACAGCCCAGGGCCTTCGCTTAACTACTGAGCAAACCAAAAGATATTTTATTTATTATTTATTTAACTGTTCAGTTATACTAAATAGAATATTTATTTTGTTGGCCAAATATAAATATATGGAGTGTAAAAATACTGGAATCAGATTATAATTTACCAACTATGTGTAAGTGTTTTAATTGTAAAATGTAAAATTCCTTGCCTGGCATCGCCAGACTAACTCGCAAATGCGTATTAGTCTAGAACCTCTTTTGACCGTTGACCCAGACGTATGAAACATTGTCTTTCTTCCAGGTTATAAAGTTCCCTCAGGGTGCTCAAATTCCAAAAAAATAAATAAATAAATAAATAAATAAAGTAGCAAAAGCCGTTCCCAATACACAATAAAACATATTTTTTAACAGTCAGATTTCAGGCCTCTTTCTAACACAAGTCTAACATGTTCAAGTACAAATAAGTAGGTTTTTTTCAATTGAAGTGCATCAAATAAGGCGAGTCTGGTACACACAGCAATTCACTTTTTGATGGTGTATACCAACACAGTCTGTGACAGAGTACCTCCCGTTCTGTTTGTGATAGTATCTTTAGGATAGAAATCACGAGAAAATTATTTATTTTGGGATGCTATGTAATCTAGCTCGGACCATTTGGTCATTTCCGCCTGGACCGTCATAACTCACTGATTCTTATCTACTGGAGTCGGACGGGGCAGAAACTGTATAGTTCGGTGTAAGTTTGGTGGAAAAAGAAAGTATAAAGAAATTATGAAAAAGTAGAAGAAAAAGATGACTGCACTGTCAGCCTCATTCATTCAGATCTGCCAAATTCGATGTTAATGAGTTGCACAATCCCATGATAAAAGATATAACAGAGCTATAGTGGGTCTTTGTTAAGCAGTGCTTGTGAATATAAAACTCTCCAGTTCATTCAACTATTATTATTGTTTGGTATAATATTTATTCTTGACCATCTAATCAGGCCACACTTGGGCCACCACTGTGACTGTATACACCAATATTCTTGGTGTGTATGTTCTGGTCTATATGGATCCGTGTGTGTCACTGAATGTTAACTGTTGTTTAATTAGTATATGTATACTGATATATTGTGTGTATATGGAGAGGCTGTGCGCAATTTTTTTCCTTAGGGAGACAACAAAGGCTAATCTTATCTTATTGTATTATGTTCATAAGAAACTCTAATCACTGAGAATTAGAGCTGTCAGTTATGTAAATATGGTAAGGAATAAGGAATTGTATCTAGATAAAGATTGTATCTGAAGCTGATTCACACCTTTTTTTTTGGTTAGACGCCAGTGGGGCTGCACGATATGAGGATAATATCTAATTGTGATTATTTGGACTGATATCGCAATTACGATATGATTCACAATATATAGAGGGAATGGTCATTTTTTGTATCATTATTCTCATTTTTATTGAAAAATATTACAATTTAAAAAATTAACCTGATTATAGTGTGATTTTTGCAAGGATCTGTACCAAACAAAGAAGTTTTTCTCTAGTCTGTAGGATACGATTTGTAGGCCGGGCGTCTCTGCAGCACCACAATACTTCATTTAGAATGGTTAGACACATGTTTTGCTTATAACAAATATTGCAATATTGCAAAGGGGAAGGTTCTGAACAGCCGGAAGAAAGTTCTATCTATATATAAAGTTCCTATGGCCACTTGGCCAGTGTGAATACAAATGGCAAAACCGGTTTTGGGGGAGAGTAGTTAGTAGAACTGTTTAGAAGTCAACTGTTCCTTAAACTACGTTCCTCTAACTACTTGGTCAGAAAGAGGCTATAGAAGCATCTGTACATTTTAATATGAAACTGGGAGACACTGAACAAGATGTGGATTACCGATCATAAATATAGTGTTTTGACTTGATATCAGCAAAATACAGAATAGATGGCAATTTTGAGAGGTTTTAACACCATCATGCTGTTGAGATTATCAGGTTGGAAGCGCTATGAAGAAAATGTGAGGAACACGATGAATCAGAGTAAGCATTTACATGTATCTAAAATATGTTTACCTTCCATATAGTATGCTGGTATTAAGTCTAAATTAAATGCTATTGAATGAGACAGAAAACAACATTTCCTAAAAAAAAAAGAGGCCATAATATAATTTCCCTGACAGTCCAGCAAGCACCTAAGGATTTGTCTCTTTACATGAAACCCTTATATTCCGAAATGAATCGAGGAAAACCGTTTGGCTACAGCTCTAGTCAAGCCCAACAAAGAGTTAAGTATTTTAAATTCTACAGTGAAGCTAAACTGTTCTTGAAATTCAGCTGGCAGCCAGCCTCGCTAGTCATCCGTCGATTTGATGTGTGCTTCAAGAATCTGGCCCAAACAGACAAACTCTGAGCCAGGAATCCAAACACACAGTCTGAGAAACCAAGAACCATCCAAGGCCAGTTAAGTTTATACCATCGCTGTGGCCCAAGCATGTAAGGTGGTCTCCATCACTCCACTTCTGTGCTACTGACTGAGAAAACCAAACTTCTGTACATCCAAACATGACTGCAAGGTAGTCTCACATAGCCACTGAAACGGAGCTAAAGCAAAATCACAAAGCAAAACCAATGCTCTAATAAACAGAATTTTGGACACCAATCAGATCCTAAAACAAGCTCACACTGGGGGAGTCAGGGTTTTTGGTGATGTTGGTTGAGAGCGTTGTGTCTAATAATAATACATAACAAGGCAACCGTTTTGCCAGTTTTTGCCTATTAAAAAAAAAGAAGCAGCTCTTTTGTCTGCCCTTTATCTCAGGGCACAAATAAGCTTATTATTACTAGAAGAATAGAAAGTGTGCTAATGAAAGCCGTAGCAGGGAAGGAAGTTTCCTTGGAACACCTGTTCAACATTTTCATATTCAGTGAAGAAGAGCTTAGGTTCCCATATGAGCACCTTTGCCATCTGTTTCAAAAAATATATCAAATTTTGGTATTCAACCACTGTGCATGCTTTGCTAAACACAAACACCTCACAGCTTGCTAATTTCAATGTCTTAGTGTTATCAGGACATGCAAACACAATTTTCATCGGGCAGTTAAGGGAGTTCTCCGCAGCTTATCTGAAATAATGCCAACAAAGAGTCGGCTAATCAGGAGAAAAATCGGTTACACTTTACTTGAAGGTATCTACATAAGAGTGACATGACACTGTCATGAACGTGTCATAAAACATTATAAACAAGTCACAAATGTTTATGACATAACGCTTCTTTTAGTAAGCGTCATTCGGTTTTTGACATGACAAGTTATGGTTAGGGTTAAGGTTAGAGTTAGGGTTAAAACGCAACGCCCGGGATGGGCGTTGCGAGGGGCACGGGCACGAGGGACCCACTGGTGTGAATAAAACACTTAAGGTTAGGGTTCATGTGTCATGACTGTGTCATGACAGTGTCATGACAGTGTCATGTCACTCTTATGTAGATACCTTCAAGTAAAGTGTTACCGAAAAATCACTGTGTGCTTAACTAATGCACCAAATGCAGACTTAATAATATGCAGCTATTAGGTCTACAAGCATTTTTTCATCATTTACAGTTTTATTTTGATAAAGTCTTTCTACAAATTTGATATCGACAGTACCTAAACAGCACCCAGGAGGTAATCAAATGGTGGCATGCTAGAGAGTTACAGATGCAGACACTTGGGTTTATTGCTGTTTTACAATAAAACCAAAATAACTGGTAAAGTGAGGACTAATGTAAAATATAGATGTGTTTCAGTTATGGGGTTCAATTATGTAATGAACTTAATGATGAGTTGAAAATGTGTACGTCTCTGTTGAGTTTAAAAAAATCTTTAAAATCTTAAATAATTAAGGGTTACTTAAAGCAGCAGAACTGAGAACACTTTAATATCTGTTTATTTATTGCAGGTAATATCGTTATCGCGATATTCAACAATGTCAATCGCATATCGCTAATTTTTCTCATATCGTGCAGCACTAATTAAAATGTAAAATTACTAGGATTGTACTCAAGTATTTCGTTTCATTTAGTTGTGTTGGATTTCTGGGTGATTCTATGGGGGTAATAGGAGCTTCAGCCTATTCCTTTTTCGGTTAGCTACGGTGGCAAATTGTGTGAAATAATTATCTATTTCATGTATGTTAACCAAAATAAAATTATTCATCATCGTCATTACATCAAAGCTAAATGTATGCTTGTTTAGTTTTCCACGTTTTTGAGCCCAGATCATAATTTCTGAGTGTGTGAAGCTCAGTAAATTCTCTTTTGGTATGTACGGGATGAAGTCTTTGCGGACCACAACATGTCACAACAAACAAACACCAAATTTTTGAAATGTATACCACATGTCCATTTAGTCTTGAAGTTCAAACCTACACTAAATAATAAATCAGTTCCTATGCTGGAGGGAACGTCAGCAGGACTGTGGGAAATGGAGCTGCAGAAATCTGTCTTACAGTATGTCTATCTAAACTGGACAAAGCTTTATTTGATTAGAGGGAGGTTGTTTTTCACATTTTATCAATGTAAAACAAATGGCTTGTTTTTCTCATACCCAAGGCTAATTGATCAAACTAAGAATGTGTCATGAGAACACTTACTGTACGTCATTAGGACCACCTCCTGCCCCTTAGCCAACTTTCTATGACGCAAATGCATCGGCGAGCCAGAGGAATTTAAACTGCAAACTGAAATCACTAGAAATATGGATGCAAAAAAGAGCTTCTCATAAAAATATGGATTCAATAACTAAATGACGAATTTGCCGTACATTTATAGAATAAATAATACGAATATATAATTGTATAATTTAGAAATAAAATACAAATTATTTTTTTGCCTTCGTGCCTAGGAATCAATGAAGAGGTGAATACATTTTTTTGCATTTTGTTATCATAATTACAGAATCGCACAATGTTATATTGTGTACTTGTAGTAAAACTTGTGCAGGCCCAAAGCGCATGTGTACCAGCCTTGATGACAAAAAGAACTTTTAATCAGAACAATGTGTCAAACTCAAGGCCCCCGGGCCAAATCTGGCCCCTCGCAAATTTTGATCCGGCCTACATATCAATTTAGGTTCACAATAGAAGAAAAAAAATTCACCTAGCTGCGCACCAAACCAAGAAGACAGGAAACGGTTTTCAATCTGCAATGACGTGACACTCAAAACAGAAATGGGCTGATTTGCTGACTTTGAGACAACCAGTGAGTTTGCATATTCAGGCCTATGATTGTTGTGAGTCGGCTGTAATGAGAATGCACTGTTTTGCTTGATTTGTTCAATTATATGATGGCTAAAGAACCTTTTTGATGACTTTTGTTAAGCGCTTTATGTGGACCAAATTGTAAGTGAGAAGGCTTTATGAGACATGCAATAACAGTCAAAAATACTTTACTTTTTTGGGGCCTGGTTAGCTCAGTTGGTAGAACGCGCGCCCATATATGGAGGTTTACTCCTCAACGCAGCGGCCGCAGATTCGACTCTGACCTGCGGCCTTTTGTTGCATGTTGTTCCCCCTCTCTCTCCCCTTTCATGTCTTCAGCTGCACTATTTAAATAAAGGCTTAAAAATGCCCAAAAAAATAATGTTTAAAAAACTTTTTTTTGATTAAATAAAAGCAAAGTCAATCAACTATGCGCCTGGCCCTTGATGTGATTCTTATTTTCCAGTGTGGCCCTTAGTGAAATTGAGTTTGATACCCCTGATTTAGATGATGCGCCGTAGATAAATTATCAGAGAACATTTTGAGTCAAAATAATTCCGGCTGCTCTTAATGACCACCACTGACACTAACTAGCCGTGCTAATGTGCTTAGATCAGGGTCCGGGGGCCCCCAGGGGTCTGTGGCACTCTGCCAGGGGGTCTGTTTTCAGATTCATTCATTTGAAATTGTCATAATGGAATTCTTACTTTTAAAAAAAAGGCTTCTTCGTGATATACAGTATACAGTAATATAATATATAATTCATCTATAATAGTTCATAGATTATGTTACTTTCTGAGTGTTTGTCTTAAAAATTCAAATCTCCACCACTGATGTAGAAAAGAATAGATAGGAACAGAGAGTAGAAGAGAACGGAGACCTTTTGATGCTGCTGCAGTGTTTATTGATGTTGTATACGTGCATGATGCAAAGATGGGTACTGATTTTAATATTTTTTACTTTATTTTTATCATTACCATTCAGGGGGGTTTTGTTTTCCATCCTATGTTATGCATTCTACTTCATCTTTTCGTTATCTTATTTAAATCTGTATCTTGGGGCGACCTCTAGCTCCCCCAGTAAGAGTGTGCGCCCCATGTAGGCTGAGTCCTTAGCAGCGGTCCAGGTTCGAGTCCGACCTGCAGCCCTTTGCTGCGTGTCATCCCCCATCTCTCTCCCACCTTTCCTGTCTATCCACTGTCACTATCAAATAAATGGAAAAGCCCCAAAAGAATTATCTAAAAAAAAAAAAAAATCTGTATCTTATTTTGCATTACTGATGGCATTTTATTCCTGTTATGTTCATTCTTTGTCTTTCATTTTCATATTTCTTGTATGGAAGGTGCTTTACAAATAAAGCCTACTATTATGGATTTTTATTATGATTAGGAGAGGTGCAATGGTAGAAAGAAAATGTTTAGTGATAAAAGATTACAAAATGACCAAATCTGGGAGATTTGCATGTGAGATGGCCCAAAAAGAAAGAAAAGATGTATTCTTTACTCTCGCCACCACTACAACTGCAACAGTTCTTTTATCGGATTAAACATACATTAATATTGTCCACAGGAAAACATTTTATGGTAAATAAAATGAAGCCGGGGATTACAGCAGTGTTCATGCTCTGTGAATGTACAGTATTTACAGCTGTTGAAAGAAGGGAAAAATTCTCACTCAAGTACTCACCCAAATTTTAACTCTAAGTGATGGTGGGGACTACAGGATCAGACACCTAAAAAGAAACACAAGATAATTATACAGCACTGAAATCAAAATGACATTTTACAAAGAGACCTATCATTTAGGGCAGAAAGGATCCGGATGGGTTCATTTAAACTGTCCGATCTTGGGTTGCAGCCGCAACACCTCGGTGCTGACGTTCAATTGTTTACTTTAGGAAAGTTAGCATTAAAAGTGCAGCTCGAACTCCTGAAGTGAAATCCTAACTTTTGACTGCAGGGGATACACACAAAAATTATAATTGTGAGTGAAATTTCTATTTCGGGTGTTGTGAATGTCCTACATTCTGTTTAGATACAGGTAAGGGTGGGGGTGGAATCATTTTTTGTCTCCAGGGCCCAACCATGTGTATTCCTCTTGCTGAGGAATTCTTTTGTTCTGATAAATTGACATTGTCAGTTTCCCACGTTGCCACAGAGTGGCATATACTATAGGGAGCAGTGGTGGGTACACAGATGCTACATACGACTGGCGTCAGTCAATGTGACAGTTCTTGTTTTTTCTTTTCTTTTGAGTGAGGGGGGGGGGGGTCTATTTTTTCTAAATCTGAACTTCCAAGTCGAAGAAGCAGGAAGGAATAGGAATTAATACACCTACACTCCCCTTCTCCCTTTAGAATGGCAAAAATCTCTTTGTACCCACATCATAATTATGGGTGGGCGCCAGTTTGGGATTGTTATCCATGCCACCTTCACACTTTTTTTTTTTTTGCAAGTATAATACAATGTTTTGAGAACATGCAGCTGACAACTAAGTCTTTTCACAACTTCACTTCAGTTTCTTTACGCTGCGCTAATGTTAAGGAACAAGTATTGCTTGAAGTGGTGTTGCCTTGTTCTAGCATATGCTACCTAGTTTTCAGAGGCGCCGTTTTTCCACAAGCGCAGCGAGTAGCTGGCCGCGGAGGAACAGTAACCAGCAGCCAGGCAGGCGCTGGGGACGCCTTCCTCCAGGGAGATGATGTTGATGAACAGGCTCTATTTTGGTGTTGTTTCATGCAGTCTTACACTCAAGTCTCAATTACTGAGTGAGTTTAATGTGTTTACCTCTGAAACCGTTTTATTTTGCCAGATTAATTAGCAGTTTTAGCGTTGAGCACCGAACACCGTCTTCTTATTATTACTCTCAGCTAAATGTGGAAATGTGTGCACTTAGTATGTTTTAAGTAAATATTTATTAAAACTGTAGTCTGAAGACATAAAACTAACCTTAAGTGTAAATGTTTTCTTAAACCAACTTTTTGTGACAATGTGAACAATAAAGAAACAATAAGCTGATTATTTGATCAATAGAAAATTAATTATTAAAGATGTTGATGTTAGCATAGCCCTGCTTAGTGTAGATCTGGAAATAATAATGAGTGTTAAAATATAGGAAATTCAACAAAAAACTATTCTCTCATATTTCCCTCGGTGATATGCAAATAGCTCTGGTTTGACCTGCTGACATGTTGAGATAGTTGCTGTCACCCCCCCAATACAGAAGTGAATGGAATTTAATTTGTTGTCAAAGCATTGAAAAGTGACATTCGGACACTTAACAGCAACATGCCTTTTTAAGAGACAGTGTGCGGTTTACTCTTTACAGAGCTTACTGTCAACACTCTAACCAAAGGTATAGAACAGTGGAAACTGTACTCTATATCAGAGATATTCAACAGGGAGTCCGGGACCCCTAGGGGGTCCTCAGAGTTAATACAGAGGAGCCGCCAAATTATGTAAAAAGAATCTCTAGAACCGTTAAGTCTGATGGATTTCAAACTTGACAGGTGTCTTGCTACAGGCACAAGTAAGTGTGGTGCAAAACATATCGTTTTTTATATATATATATATATATATATATATATATATATATGGGTAAAAGAAGCACACATTGGCTTTTGCCGCTGTAGCCGCTGGCCATTCCCCTCTCACACTGCACAGCACCTCAGACCCACAAAAATGTGCAAAATAGCACTACTTTGGACTTTGAATAAACAAACGATAATTCCCGAATTCAAGGACGTTTCAGAATCCCACACGTGCAAAGCACAACCAGCTATAGAGTTTTTTGTGGCAGACAGAGCGTGATACCACTTATAGGCAGACACTGTTTTTGAGTCACATCGTTGTCCGTGTCTAGGGGCATGTTTGGTGGGAAGGTAAAATGCACGCCACATGCAGAATGCTTTACAACAGCGGGGGAGGGGTGCTACCGCCTTTGACTCTTTTCCTGCTTCCAACGTTAGCAACACGATTGCTGGATATACCAAACTTACTTTTCTTCACTTTCCTGGAGCACAAGCAGATAGCTGAAAGGAACATCGCGACTGTTGTGTGGAATAAGGTAGGCGAAAAAAAGGCGCTACGCTTTTCGCTAAGAGGAAACTCAACAAAAAGCCATTTGCCAACACTAAATATCAAACAAAAGCCAGACACTAGATAGTATTAAGTTGCTGTGAGCTGTAGCCTACATTCACCACTTCTAACCAGAGGCAGAACATAACGTAATCTCGGAGATTATTCCTTCACAGCGCTGTGCAATGTGAGAAAATCTCAGAACTGAACCGGGCAGACACAGCACTTTTCATCAGACTCACCCCGGGTTAATTAAGTCTACTGCTAACTCACAACACTAATAACATTACCGTCGCCAAAATACCCCCGCAAATCAAATCCCCTACTTCACAGTTAACTGTCAAGCCACTAAACCTGTATGGAAATTAACACCTCTGCTGAAGTGTTAAATTCGTTAATGATCATACGACATGAGACAACACAGTCTCTCTGTCTGTCTCTCTCTGCACACACGCACGCACATACCACTTTATATACCACATATACCAACTATTGTGCCACGAACCCATTCAAAGTTGACTGAGAAAGCATCAGCTAGATGGGGACCTTATTAAGTTTAAGGAAATATGCCTCACTTCCTGTATGCTTGTCTTGCCATAAACTTAAATTGAGCTTTAATTAAGGCCCTTATCCACCCAGAGTAGATTTACTGAGTGCTAATATTATTTTTCAGCCACTCCATGCCTTGCACATGCACTTACACATACTCACTCCTGGTATCTTCCTAATGCAAACAACAGTCTATTACCACCGTAGCCAGATCCTACCTGCCATCCCATATTTCAAGGCCCTCTCCCGGCGCCCTCCTGTTTGTTTTTGTTTTTCCGGGAACTCCCGTAATATGAAAGGCTGTCAAACATTATTATGAATAATCATCACACACGGATCATACGTTTTGTTAAGTTTGTCTGACGTCAACCAAGACTATCTATGAAACAGAATCTACACACAAAATCCACACGCTACATACAATTTCAACCCATCAGTCACCGCAACCTGGCAACCAACAACCCACAACGCGATTCAAGGGGCGTGTGTGAAGCTGTGGTCAGTGCAGGGCGCAGGCGGACGGGCCAGCTAACTCACGTAGCTGTAGCTGTTGTCAAAAGGGACAGCGTTGGGGCGGCCTCTAGCTCACCCACCTCAACCCTGTAGTTCGCCCCATGTTGGCTGAGTCCTGCAGCGGTGCGGGTTCGAGTCTGACCTGCTGCCCTTTGCTGAGTGTCATCCCCTGTCTCTCTCCCCTTTTCATGTCTATACACTGTCACTATATAATAAAGGGAAAAGCCCTCAAAAAAATATCTAAAAAAAAAAAAAAGGAGATCAAAATACACCTGCAAATTTCAGCAAAACAGTTTCCATTCATATCTGCTAGTCACCAGGATAGTGGCCATGCCTTTTACAAAGCCTGTACAGTTCATTTTAATGTAGGGCACAGTGTGAAGAATGACTCAAGCCAACAACAATACACATAAATCCAGAAGCAAATGCACACACATATATCATTATGTTCACAAAATGATAAATGTAAATATACATCGATATGAACCATAGGGCTAAACTGCAGTGTTTCTGTGATAAATAGACATTTTGTCATAACATAAATACAAATATAAATGAGGTTTACTATTTACTTAAATACATGATATGTATGTATTTACTTAAATAACATTTACTTATGTAAATAACCAGAAATAAACTCTTAACCCCCACCGCCTTAAAAACCTCAACGTTGGCAGATTAACTGCCAAACAGCCATAATCATAGAAATCCATGGATTAAAACGAGTGATTATCTCTCCAGCTAAGAAATGAGAGAAAATGAGTTACCAAACCAAAGAATGACTTGATATACAGTAGCATCAGTATCTGACCAAATGCTTTGATGTTTTCCCCCTGAGAAGGAGGACTTGAAACATATCCACAAATTTGATTGATCTTAGACTTCTAGTCTCTGAGCTACAGAGCCAAACACACACGAGCACATTCTGTGCTAAAACATCTGGGGACGTAGCCAGCAGAGGAGGAGGTGATCTGGCCAGAAATGGTGGAAAACACAGGTCAGACGGGCTCACGTTCAACTGCTGCCAACCCAATAAGTTAGAAGAAGAATTATGTTGATTATGCTTGTACCAGCAAGGTGCCTGAAGGCAAATGTGCCAAATCCGGCCCTGCAGCAAAAATTATTTCCACTTTCATAGTTTACATCAAAATGAAGATGATTTTTCATAACGTGTACAGGATATAACAATGTAAACACAAGGCTCATGTAAACCAAGTGTTTCCCATACATAGGTTAAACTTGGGCCCAGGTAGATTGATAACCACCCAGGTAGATCAAATCTGAATAACGTTTTTATTTTTCTGATCAACAATGTAATTTTATAGCACACAGCCCAGCGGCCTCCAGCCACTCCCACCCATGGAGTCATGGTTGCGTGTGTGTCACAGCGTCAATTTACTGCAGGCTCAGAGCCAGGCTTACGTTAGTAGCACGTTAGTAGTAGCGCATGCTACTTGTGGTGTTGTGGCTTCCCGTGGGATGAACTGTACTGATAAACCGTAGAAACGCCATGGCCACACCGCTGTGAAAGCTCCTCGAAACGTCATTTACACAGTCTGGTTGTTCACCCTCTCCGCGGCACTGTGCTCGCTTGCAATATTTAGAGTTAACTGTTGCTAACCGAGCCTTCAGTAGGGCTGGGCAATATATCAATATTATATCGATATCGTGATATGAGACTACAGTATGTTCCAAATTATTATGCAAATTATATTTTACACAGATTTTCCTAAATAGTCGATGCAAATGACAGTCAGTATAATTTTCAAGTCACCAACCGTTAGGGTATAAGTAAAATTTCATTGAACAAACCACCCAATGAAAACAGTATCTTTTTTTCAAAAATAAAAAACTCAAAATGCACTGTTCCAAATTATTATGCACAACAGAGTTTCAAAAGATTTTATAGGTTGTAAAGAACTGAACATGGTCATTTGCTGAATTTGCAGCATTAGGAGGTCATATTTACTGAAATCAAAAGCTATTTCAATCAAACACATCTTAACAGGGCAGGTTACATGAAAAGATTTGTGGCTGATTCAGAGCACACACGGGTTTGTGCAGATAAAGGCATAATGAGGAAGGTTTCTGTCAAACAAATTCATCAGATTAAGAGAGCAGCTGCTAAAATGCCATTACAAAGCAGCAAACAGGTATTTGAAGCTGCTGGTGCCTCTGGAGTCCCGCAAACCTCAAGGTGTAGGATCCTCCAGAGGCTTGCAGTTGTGCATAAACCTACTATTCTGCCACCCCTAACCAATGCTCACAAGCAGAAACTGATTACTGTTTACTGATGAGTGCCGTGCAACCCTGGATGGACCAGATGGATGGAGTAGTGGATGGCCACCATGTCCCAATAAGGCTGCGACGTGAGCAAGGAGGTGGCGGAGTCATGTTTTGGGCCAGAATCATGGGGAGAGAGTTTCTGACTGACCACTTTCTTCCATGGTACAAAAAGAAGAACCGTGCCTTCCGTAGCAAAATCATCTTCATGCATGACAATGCACCATCCAGCGTTTCCCACACATAGACTAATTTGTGGCGGTGCGCCATACAATCAACACTGGCCGCCACATATATTTTTAACGCTATTTAAAACACGCAGCGTATTCCTTCAGCTTCCTTTCCCTGCTCTCTTCCGTCTCTGTCGCTCCTGCGTCTTTCACATACACGCAGATACACACACAGCCCCTCCCCTCCGTGCACATAGCGTCTGTCTCCATCAAAACGAGAGAAGACGGCTCGCGAAATTCTTAAGTTCTCGAAAGGTTGGTATCTACCTCTACATTGAACACCTTTACACAATCACTTTTAGGCCGGGAGAGGGCCTTTTTAATCACATTAAAAAGTGCTATAAAAAATATTTTATATTCTGAATACAATGTTGTCAGTGTGTTAATGTTGAGTCCCGACCCGACTCTTAGCAAACAAGCGATTGCGCCTGCTTTAGAAAGTTAACTAGTCGCAAGTTTGCGGTAAAATGCAGTTGGGTTGTCGAGGTCAAAACACTATATGTAGCAGCTGTGAATCAAATAAACTTATTATAAATAATGTAATTTTTTTTACTCTTACACTGAATGTTTGCTGCTTCAATCCAGATGAGTATTGAAAAGTATTTTCCGTGACGTGACTGAAAAAGGCCCGTGTTGAGGATGAGGACCAGCCTGAACCGGAGGTATCAATCTCAAACAGAGCTCAACAGTCCCACCAGTGGAATTAGTTATGTTATTAATTTGTTTAAAATATTTTCAGGCTTCAACCAGTGCTGCTCAAGCAGAAAGACAGGGTCAATGGGAGAGAAAGAGATTCATTATCATCACTTCATCATTAGGCATAGAAGAAAGAGTAGGCGAGGAGGACAGCATCCAGCAGCGTGTGCTCCTCAGTTTTAAGTATTTCACCCCCCCTAAAAACAGCAGCTCTGGGAGGCTATTCTGACATCCTGCAAAGAAATTCAAGCAGAAACTGTCCATAAATTCACAAGTTCAATGTATGCAAGAATTGTGAAGGTGATATCAAAGAAGGGGTCCTATGTTAACATGTAACCTGCCCTGTTAAGATGTGTTTGATTGAAATAGCTTTTGATTTCAGTAAATATGACCTCCTAATGCTGCAAATTCAGCAAATTACCATGTTCAGTTCTTTACAACCTATAAAATGTTTTGAAACTCTGTTGTGCATAATAATTTGGAATCTCTCTCTCTCTCTCTCTCTCTCTCTCTCTCCTCTCTCTCCTCTCTCTCCTCTCTCTCTCTCTCTCTCTCTCTCTCTCTCTCTCTCTCTCTCTCTCTCTCTCTCTCTCTCTCTCTCTCTCTCTCTCTCTCCCCCAAGTAGTGTGAAGCATAAACATAGCAAGAGATATTCATTTTAAACCAAAACATAGTAGTGTAGATGTAGCCTTACACAACTGCATCTAATTAACCATGCATTCCCTGCAGACAGGGCAGGTACTTACTTTGGATCAAATAGGTTATTCTTAAAGATTTGCTGACCCTCAGAAGTGCTCAGGCATATTTTTTTATACTCAAATAAAATGAACCAATTTCACTCAATGCCAAATCCATTATGATAACTTAGGTTAAACTATTTCAGCAGTGTGGACCAAGGAAAAAAAAAATACAATGAGCTAAATACTCAAATTATCAGAGCCATTAAACATTCAGATAGAGCAATTTACTATCAAACACAAGTGATCATCCAAGTACATTAGACCATTAACACATTTCTAAAGACCCAAAATCTGTCAAAGAAATGCAATTTAGGCCCTGAAAAGGTCTTTATTTATCAGGTTGTGAGGGACAGGCTCCAAAGAGACTAAAAACAAGTCTACATGCGTCACACCCTTCTTCTAACCTCCATCTTCGTCTTCATGCTTCATTCGGGATCATTTTGCTATTTTTATAGGCTTTATGTCATGTGTTTCAATACACATGAATGATGTCTTTTTTTCTATTCTTTTTTTACAAGAGCTGTCCCAAACATTATTCTCATACAGACCTACCAACGCTGAGGAGTGGTGGGGCCATTCCCTCTGTGGACACATGCTTTCTAAGTGCTCCTACAATGGACAGCTTGATTGGGGCTTAATGTTTACAGCCTGCAAAGGTAGACCCAACCAATGAAAAATACATATCCCTGAAAACTCCTTGGCCTTTTCCCTAGGCATTATGGTGTATTTATAACCACTTCTTTGCAGCATCGCAGCAAAGTGAAAGGCATGTTCAAATTACATTATTGCATGTAACCTTTTCTGAACTAGGTACAGTACAGTACCACTGGGTTTACAGCAATCTGCCTGAGGGGCAGACTAGAGTGCAGGAAATAATCTTGACAGGAACCAAGTGGCTCCTCGGATATATACCTGACCTGCAAAGTATTCATGAGAGCTTCACCTGGACCGAGAATACAGCCGCCTCTCACTTAGAGTTGAGCAGACTGAATGCAGCAGAGTGACTTTCAAAGCCCCAGGTTGAATTCTTGATTATACCTCTTGTAGATGGAAATACATAGTTTCATGAGGGGTAGGCTTTTTCTGAACAATCATCATCTTGTAATTTTCATCTCTACCACTCAAATTCAAAATGCAGATCCTGTGTTAAAAAATAATAGCCCTTTCCAACTAGCCAGATAAAAAACATTTACACCCACTAACATCTGGCTTTTGTCTGCAGTGAGAAATGTTACAATCAGCATTCATTCCCGGGACAAATGACTCTGCAGTAAGCGGCAGTGATGTAAACAGGACACCCAGGTGGAAATGCTAATTTTCATCTCTTGTCCAGCGCAATGCTGCGACGCGCTTGGGCTCTTTCCGAACTTCTGCTATCTTAGCCATCAGCCTCCGCCCAAGCAGCGCTCGACCATCAAATTAGTCTGCACCGAGTTTGAAATAGAGACTGAATGAGTAAGATATTTAAAAAAAAAAAAAAAAAAAAAAAAAAACACCATAACATTTTCGCGGGCCTCCAATCTGCTTTTTTATGTTTACTAACCCTATGTTGTAAGTGTAGCGTATCTCTTTTGGAGAATAGCAGAGTAAGTACGTAGTGTGTGTGTGTGTGTGTGTGTGTGTGTGTGTGTGTGTGTGTGTGTGTGTGTGTGTGTGTGTGTGTGTGTGTGTGTGTGTGTGTGTGTGTGTGTGTGACGGTGTCTGGGGAGTGTGTGGTGGAGTGAGTGAGAGAGTGAGGGTGAATGCAGAGCAATCAGTCTGAGCCAAGGAGAGTTTAGAGTTTATAAGCGAAGATACCAAGTAAATGTACAGCAGCTGCACAGTTTGCAGTTTTGTGCACTGTATCGGAAAGTTCTTTCAGGCGCATTTGTGACAGGCATACTCGGCTACTGGCAATAGGAAAGGAGTCGCCTATTTTTAGCAGGTTTACCCAAGTTTAAAAAACCTACATATACAAGCAAATTTTGGTGGGCAAGGGGTATAATGCACCTCACTTTGAGTCCTTGTATTAATCTTTCAGTCCGTACATGCTGGAAATGTGCAGTGAATTTTTTTTTTACTGGGAGAAAGTCATGCCCATATTTCTGTGATTGTCAGGAAAACTGTGCTTTCTCAACCATTCAGCAAAACAAACTCATCAGTACCACAAGAGCAGCACTCTAAATTCACATTCATTCACTCGCTTCACATACCAAAAGGCATCTACGGAGCCCCCCTGGGGTCAACTGATAAAAAAAAACTAAACTGTACGCACAGATTCATAATCCGTGCTCTCGGTTTTATAAATGTAAGCTAAATTAGAAAGATATTTACAGATTCGAACTTCTGAGATCAATTCTCTATAGCGAAATGTTATTAAATCACAAACGACGCATCTTTCCTTTTAGTTTTTTTTTATTTTTTTATCAGCTGACCCCAGGGGGGCTCCGTAGGTATCACTGTAAACAAGTAGTGTTGTCTCATAATGACATTAATAGAAACCAAAACTTTAAAATAACAGTTTTTCTTTGAGATATAGTTACTAAGTTACTACATGTGGGAGAATAAATGCCCAAGGCTTGCTTCTCAATGCTTTTATTGTATTAAGACTCGTACAAACTGAGCAGAGCTCTTGGATAACATTTGCAATCCCTGAAAGTAGAGCTGGGCGCTATGGAGAAAATCAAATATCACGATATTTTTGACCAAATACCTTGATATCGAGGCGATATTGTAGGGTTGACTATTGGTGCTTTCACAAAATATTAACACAAGTTTTGATAAATAACCATCAATAATGTGTATAATGACTAATAGATAGATAAATTGATAGATAGCTTTTTATTGTCATTCAACTGTACAGAGTGCACATATGAACGAAATGTCATTCCACTGCCTCATAATTACTGCTTTAACTCAAAACAAAAAGTAAATAAATAAATACAAATGCTACAGTGTTATTTTAACATGTAAATATGACATATGACACAAAACTAAAAAAGGAGTTTGAAAGCAGCATGAATATTATAATTGCACATATTGAATGGCAGCATACGACATACGACGACATGTCACACGACATGAGAGAAAAGTGCAAGTGAATGCGCATGTAGAGACCCAAAGAAGCTGTGACAAACCAACAGTATATGGAAGTCTCCTCCACCTCTTCCTATATACTTGTAATAGTATTAGCAGTGCTTTAAAGTCTAAATATAACTGCATTAGTGCTCATAACAGCACCTTAAATAAATGGCTTCCATTTAATTTGCGCCATTTAGCATTGGCTTTTACTTTTGTTTGTTTGTTTCTATATCCTGCTTGGAATCCAATTTAGGTTAATCAGATCGAGCAACTGATTGACATCATAGGCAATAACATGAAATAGAAAGAATTTACGAGATGGCTCTTCCACAACAAACATCACCTGTCAACACTCTATATTATGTGTTCCTGTTGGTATAGAAACGGTCTACTTCATTGTGTGAAAAATGCAACCCTGTTGCCAGACAAGAACATCAATGAAGGATGATTCTGCAAACCCCAAAATGTATCAATAATGGAGGGGTTTTATATCCAATGCTTACATTTTAAAAAAAATAATTCTTTCTACAAAATCTGTGCATGGTGGCTACAGTCTGGTTGGTTATTGGGAAAGGTCGTGGTTATGGCAAATAAAATACTGTTAAGGTGTGGTTAGGTGAGGCAAATAAAACACTTGGTAAAAGGGCCAATTTTTTTCACATCAAAGTGTGTTTATAGGTGTGGCGGAGTACTACTACATATGAGAAAACAAGTTGTATAAAGCACATTGGAGCTCCAGAGGGAGCTTTGTGTGAAGTCTGATAAATATCCTCAAGTGATGTCCCTTGAGTCAGCATCGGTTGAGGCTTAAAACTACAAGCTTGAAATGAAAACAAGAAGTGATCTTACCAGACCTCTGTAGCCTGCTCCTCATCTCTGCTTGAGGCTAATGTCTCGAGGCCACATTAGCTGCTACTAGCATAACACACCCAAATCTCTGACTGAACTGTCAACGTTCGAGGTGCATTCTGGGTAATGTAAGTGCAAGGTTTTCACAAGGAAAAATAATTTGTGGAAGAAAAGACGATATCTCTGGTTCTGCTACATCGATTTTGATGCCGTTATTGTTATAGGAGCGCGATGCTAGATTGGTGGAGAACTCTTTCAATGTTAGGGAAAAACTGGTTTGTGGTTAATAAAAAGGCGTTCATTTTAACATTAATTGTCAAGGTGACGTATTCAAATTTCTTGTTTTGACCCACCAACAGTTCAAAAGCCAAAGACATTCAAGACAAAGGAGAACGTGTTAATCGACACATTTGAAAAGCTTGAACTAGAGACCTTGTGGCATTTAGCTTGAAAATGTATTTAAATGATTAATCAAATATCAAAATTGGTAACGAGGAATTTTCTGGTGATCTAGTAATTGATTAATTGGCAAATTGCTTCAATTCTAATAACCATCTTATGTTGGGGACAACAACACACATAACGTATATATTTATCTTTCAGGTGTGGAAGCCCACCGGTACGTATGTTTTGACTAAGCACTAAGAACCTCAAATCTCTGAAGTATCACAGCAACAGACTTGAAGTGTTTATGCATGTTTTTTAGTAGACAGAGCTTTCCTCACTTTAAATTATTTTTTATTTTTAACAGATATGGCCTAAATTCAAAGTCTATTCCTGAAAAGAGGATTCTACACGAACACGGATCAACACCAAATCAGGAGGTAAAATCAGAAGTTAACTGGATATATTTAATCCCCTAACATTACACACAATCATAGACTGCCCTGATGTTCGGATGCATGGAGGGGTGAGTGTGAGGTTAAGTGAAGACTCAGTCTCAGGTGTAACACTGCCAGAGACAGTGACTTCGAGCCAAGAGGATGATTTGGGTCAGTAGGTAATTGCGTTCCTGGACCACAGGGGACTTGTTGGCAATTAATCCTTCCAATGAGCCACATGAAATATGCACATGTACAGTGTGCCAGTAGACTGACGAATGCAGCTCTGTTAACACGGCTCTTTCAAAGAGTGATAGGGTAAAATTTCTGCTGCTGACACCAGCGACTCCCAGCTTCAATAACACAATAGGATTGTGGCAGAACAACAGGTGTTGTGCCTGATGTAGCACAAAATCAGAACTCTTCCTACTCAATTAAGCACTGCCATAACATCTCAAACACTAGCACAAAGCTCTTAAATCCTACGTTATTAGCTTCTCCAAAACTGAAACCTTGAAACTGAAATCAGGTTTTACCAACCACTTCCAACAGTTTTTATCTGTCAGGACTGGAGCATGCCAAGCCTACCTTCCCTTCTCTTAATCAAGATCTAGAGAAATCGCTGCCAGGTTAAAGCTACATTGTGTAAGAATTTCTCCCATCTAGCGGTTAAATTGTATATGACAACCAACTGAATATTACTTTCTAGCCCCTCCCATTTCAAGCGTGATTATAACTCCTACGGAGGCCGTATTATTCCAAGTACGACCGTGAGTGCTCCTTCCAGTGTAATAATAGTTTTACGTTATTTTGGTACCATTTCATTGCTAACATCAGCTATCAGGTTCCCAAACATATGCAAGCTAATGTAAGTAAAGTATCAGTGCTATCGTTATTCTGTATATTGTACGAGATTAATAGTGTAAGGCGATGTTTACAGCGTAGGAGAGAAGCAACGGAGGTTTGTGATTTTAATATATTTCTCTGAGCAGTATGAACAATGTCAATGAAACCGAAATGAGCTCTTAGTATCTCCATCGTTTACACACAACCGTTCTAGCTGTAGCTAGTCTGTGTTACAACTCCATTACGTGAGTTCAGGGAAATCACGACACATATGATTACGTTTATGTTACAAGGTAGACAATCCTTTTTCATCATTGACGTGAGGAAAAGTATCCTAGACGTCATTCTAGCGTTATGCACAACCATGCTATAGTTAGCCAAGCAACTATAAAACTTTGAATTTACACAAATAGGCTGAATTACCTTTTGAGAAGAAAGCAGGGGACTTCGGCGTCCCTTTTAAAATCCTTGCTCCTTATGACCTCTTTCCATCTTGGAAAAGCCACTCCAATATTAACTTTGGTCTTGTTGCTTTGCCTGTCGCTTTGCCTGTGTCGTTTTAATTCTCTTTTTAACTTCCTTGGTGACTCCGTATACATGTCGTCCCCCTCCCTGGCATTCGTCACGGTGCCACTGAGTGTAAGAGGGCGAAAGGCAGAGGTATGTCCCTCTTTGGCTAATGTATTTTAAAGATGGAGGTATGTTCCTCTTTGGCTAATGTATTTTAAAGATGGAGGTATGTTCCTCTTTAGCTAATGTATTATAAAGATGGAGGTATGTTCCTCTTTAGCTAATGTATTATAAAGATGGAGGTATGTCCCTCTTTGGCTAATGTATTATAAAGATGGAGGTATGTCCCTCTTTGGTTAATGTATTTTAAAGATGGAGGTATGTCCCTCTTTGGCTAATGTATTATAAAGATGGAGGTATGTCCCTCTTTGGCTAATGTATTATAAAGATGGAGGTATGTCCCTCTTTGGTTAATGTATTATAAAGATGGAGGTATGTCCCTCTTTGGTTAATGTATTTTAAAGATGGAGGTATGTTCCTCTTTAGCTAATGTATTTTAAAGATGGAGGTATGTCCCTCTTTGGCTAATGTATTATAAAGATGAAGGTATGTCCCTCTTTGGCTAATGTATTATAAAGATGGAGGTATGTCCCTCTTTGGCTAATGTATTTTAAAGATGGAGGTATGTCCCTCTTTGGCTAATGTATTATAAAGATGAAGGTATGTCCCTCTTTGGCTAATGTATTATAAAGATGGAGGTATGTCCCTCTTTGGCTAATGTATTATAAAGATGGAGGTATGTCCCTCTTTGGCTAATGTATTATAAAGATGAAGGTATGTCCCTCTTTGGCTAATGTATTATAAAGATGGAGGTATGTCCCTCTTTGGCTAATGTATTATAAAGATGGAGGTATGTCCCTCTTTGGCTAATGTATTTTAAAGATGGAGGCGCAACGTGGCGGCCGTCATTCGAGCGACTCGCTTGTATGTATTCTGAATGATTCTAAATATCAGATTCTACGCTTACGAGAATACTTTGATTAGTTGGTGGAAGTAATTACACATGAATGAGTACATATTTGTGAAAGAACAAAGGTTTTTTGCTAAGAATCAACTCAAAAAATTACACAATGGAGCTTTAAGAGTTAACTTCAAAATGGGTGAAAAATTACTCCAGAAGGCATAAAGCTTTTATTTTTAACCCCCAAAACCTCCTTGGTAGTATCTGATATTCCATTATAGCTCATTATAGCTCATTTACAGTCTCAATTTTATGTCAAGAGTGCTTTGTGAACACGTGCTATGCATCATGGAGACTTTTAAAGACTAAAGGCTACTTTCAAGAGAATAAAAATTAGTCTAATATCTACCAGCCCCGGTCCAAGAGATATGGGAAGATTTAGTTTAAATTCAATAAAAGAAGCTTTGAAATTTCCAATGTTGACAATATTTACACGTTCATTAATGGTTTCACTACATTTAAAAGTAAAGCAATGTTTAAGTTGTAACACTAACCACGTCCACTGACATCATTCATCCTTTCACCATTCATATCTGATTTATGTGGTTTGCAGTGTATATGTTTGGGCACATCAATAATGGCTCTGTGTTTTGCCAACAGCATGCTTCAGTAATTTGACCGTCTTTAGATGCTCACATCTGTCACTGCATGCCAAGTAAGTGTATCAGTCACATTGTGTAAAGGGTCCAATTAGCCTCGAGCTTCTGCCTAATCTGAGATTATTCAGTTAGTGGCATCTGATCCTAAATGAAAGGTGGCACATAGAAAATATCACTTTTGGCACACGATCACTCCACTGTCATTATGACAATGTTAAAGATTACTGTTCTTTCCTGGGAATGGTTGATGAACTGTACATAGAACAGAAAATTTTAACAACCAGAATGTAAAACATGATGGGCGTCAGAAGTGCCATGAACACAATCATTAAATGGTTTGTTGATTCTCCGGTGAGAGGATTAGTGTCCAGGATTTATGCTAAACTGATGCAAGTATCTGTAGGAGAACTCCCAATACTAAAGAAATGGGAGAGAGAGCTGAGCCCAGAGTGGAACGTAATTAATTAGGAGACAGTTTGGGACAACATTTTCCACTGTTCCAAGAACCCAAATCACCAGCAGATCCACTTCAACATATGTCATAGGACATATCGGACACCTCAGAAGAAGCCATATGAAATGTATAGTTGTGTGTATGTGAGGTGTGCATCTGTGTGAGTTTGAGTGAATGTGTTTATTTACTACACTAATTTTTATTGCTGCTAACTGGTTTCTGGACATTTTATTGTATTCACTGTAAAAATATGATTCCTTTATTATTTTAACTGTTAAAAGCCCTTCTAGGGACAGGTGTTGCGAATTAGCCATGGCTATAAACACTGTGATACAGGCATCGGATTGTTCTTTATGTAATAATCTATGTTTTTTTGTATCTGTCCCTACTCAAATAAACAACAAATAAGAGATACGTCTCTCGTCATTCCTACTCCCTATTGCATGTTCTGTCAACCTGAACAAACTGGAACTTTCCTGCACATGGTCTGGGAGTGTGAACAGGTGCATGAGTTCTGGAATAAAACAACATCAATAATATCTGATGTGATAAGATGTCAAATTCCTACTGATCTGATTGTTTTGTTACTTAATGACGACTCTAAATTACACCTGAGAGACAGAAGAAAATTTGGCTAGCTGGATCAACCAAGAAATGATAGCTCAGTGCTGGCTTCCCCCCCCCCACTCACTCACTTTGTATAAAACAGTGGTTGGTGTATTTTCTGGACATAGTTATGCTTGAGCTCTTTAAAGCAAGGATTAACAAAGCCAAATCTTCAACTATAGATCTATGGAAAAACTCAGCAGCACAGGTATCAGTCCTAATGACCTCAGCATCACAAGAACTAGAGGAGAGAGACTAGGCAAGGTGGGATTTCTGATTTCCGTTTTTGTTTATTTGTTTGTTTTCTTTCCTCGAGACCGCAGAGGGTGGGGGGGTGGGAGAGGGTTGTTGTTCTTGTTCAATTGTGTTTGTCTGTTCTGTATGTTTAAAAATATAAAAAATTGATCTTAAAAGAAAAACAAAAGTGCCGTGAACACCTAAGGGTGTAATCCGACTCAACGCAAAGTAAAATGTTCAAAAACAGGAACTTTTTTGGGACCCTAGTATCTTTTTCAAGCACTCGGGAAATTTCTAGTTTTGTTTCATGGCCGTGGTTTATGCCTCCCTAAAGTCCCTGCTCCTGAGCTTGCACCATATGATGTCCCAGACAATGAGAAACTATTAGGTATTACTTATATCAATATTACTGGAGATGGGAATTTTGAGAGAGAGAGAGAGAGAGAGAGAGAGAGAGAGAGAGAGAGAGAGAGAGAGAGAGAGAGAGAGAGAGAGAGAGAGAGAGAGAGAGATAAGGGGATTAAGATAGGAAAGAACATGCAAGAAAGAAAAAACTGAATCTTTATTTGTTAATTGATTCAATGCAGCTATCTAGGCTACTAAAGCAAAAAAGAAAATACCCACAAAAATACCCCAAACATTTCAGAAGATCATCCCTACTTTGGAGACAGAGCTTTTCCCTTCCAGCTTGCCAGCTCTTCATACAAATACTGTACATACTGTAAGATCACCAAGTCTCTACATCTAGGAGCTTCTTGACTTCATCTGTTACGTTGGAAATAGTCATTGCTGACTTGGCTTTTCCTAGTAATTAGAAATGAGGCCATGTACACAAGTTTAACATGTAATATGGCTGGCAATATCATCGTGGTTTTTTTAATAGGGTGGAAGCATCTTCGGCTGAACAAAGCTCACCTCATTTTGTTGTTATAGGGTTTTCAAATTGATTCATGATAAAAAGCTGAAATACTTTGAGTCAATAAGTCCATGATTGACTATATTTGAGGGAAACTAATTTGAATGCACCTTAATGCAGACGTTTAATGCCCATACAGGGGCTATGAAACTCTGAAAGACATTTTTTTTATTTCATAGTAACCCAGGACATAAATTAGGGGTTCATTTAGAATTGTATAAAATGAATTAGAGATCAGGCTAACTTGAGAGATCTTAACACAACAAACGACCACAGGCTGTGGGAACTAGGCAAGGGCCGGTTTGACATTCTGACGGTATGATAACCTTCAGCAAAAATATCACAGTTTCACGGTACTGCAATTACAGCTTTAACATGTATTATTTTGAAATGTCTGGGTAAAAAACAACTTTTTTTCCCCACTGAACACAATATATTTTATTTTTTAACACTGCACACTGGCAGGGAGAGGGATTTATAAACTGCACAGTCTGTCCTTGACGACTCAAAGTAGTAAAAAGCCAAAAACCATAATATGAGCACTTTAATATAGAATTATTTGTCCCTTCAATCAAAACAGACGCTGCGCTGCACAAGTTCACATACAATGTCAGTGTTCAATCTGCACTTAAAACTCTTAACGGGTGCAGAAGAAAATGCTGTTTAGAAGGCACCATTAGTTATAGAGTAATCAAGAGTTACACACAAAAACAGAAAGTAATCAAAGCCTTAAAGTGATTCTCCTTAATAAGAAAGATAATCTCCTCCACTTTAGCTTGATTCTCCTCAGCTCAGTTGTATCCTCAGTGTAATTGCTCTTGTTAATCATGCCGTAATTTGCTGACGAGACCTATTTGGAGGAATCGTCTTGAAAACATACAATCTCTCCCAATCTGGGGGTGCCAACATCTTGAAATTAAGGACAAGCACAAAGAAGAGTGAGACCAGATTAAGTCATTTGAAGTGTGGCCAGAGACTGATGTAACCGATCAGCATCTGTCTCTGCTTATTAAACTAGTAGAGCCACTGAGCTCTCAATCCCAAAACACCGTTGTTGATAGTATATTTGTTAAGAAACGGCTCACTGCAACATTCTTGATACTATGGTAATAAATAAAACTGGTATTTAACTACAATCGTTCTGATGAACTGCTGTGGTAATAGTTCAATATGTATGTTAGATAATTGTAAATCTCATAAATCTGATCTTTAAACAGGGTGTGTAAAAATCAGCTACAGCATGATTAACTTTGATGGCTACTCAAAAGGAATTAGGCCATTAAAGCACTCTTTCCCACTTTTCCCATAGTTTATTATTATAACAATCAACTCAAAAAAAAGGACTAGGACTCTTTCTAGTCCTAGTGCACAGCTGTCTGGCACATTACTTTAAAATGAAGACAATGTCAATTTGCTAAACAATTGTTGGATTTTGGTAAATGCTAAGACATATTGTAACAGTAGCACAAATAGAGATGAGTCAAAGTCAGAGAACTGTAAGGTATATTACATATCAATATCTTCCTAAACTTTGCAACAATTAGCCCCCATAAGCTCATTTTAATACCAGTCCAAGAAATACTGCAGCAGAAAAACAGTGTACTGAACTAAGCAACATTTTATTGCTTAAGAATTTGGTTTTTTACTTGTTTTTTAACCTATTTCTACTACCAAATGTTATACAGTTGTACTTTAAGGCCAAAGCCTGAAGCATGTCAGATCAAACAAGACTAAGAGTATCCAGCCATGCTCGTGGCTCTGTGAGGCTGTAGTTAGGGCCAACAATGCTTTGAGCTAAATGCTAAAGTCAGCATGCTAACACACTCACAGTGAAAATGCCAATATATTAGCATATTAGTAATACGTTGTTTAGCAGGTATGTTTGCTATGTTCACCATCTCAATTTAGCATGTTAGCTAATGCTAATAAGCATTAAACACAAACTACAGCTAAGACTGTTGGGAATGTCTTTAGTTTTGTGGTATTTGGTCATAAACCAAAGTATTGGACATACTGAAATGTTGATCTGATGATGGCGTTAGATGGAAAGTGAAGGGATCACCAACATTTTTACAATTCAGGGGGACATGAATGTCTGTACCAAATTCATGGCAATCCATTAATAGTGGTCAAGACATTTTACAGTCCTTCCAGAAAAAAGGTTTTTTTGTGATTGTTGCAGGCAAAAATCCTTGATTATGCGGCACATTTTCTTAAAAAATGTGATGGAATATGCAGTAGATGGAGATCTGTATTTCCAGAAAGGGAACACATAAAGAAATTACATAGCACAATAGCAAAGCATTTTGAAGTTTTTGGATAGTTTAGAACTGGTCAGTACTATTAAAATTGTAAGGGAAAAGGGGACAAGCATGGCTGTAAATAAGCTTTATGTATCATTTTATAAACATTTAATGGCTTAGAGTTTTTTTATTTTTAGTAATGAATGTGTAAACATACAAAATCAAGCATCCAATAAAACAATATGGGAAAAAAGAACAACTGACATTGGCACACAAGGCTTACTAGCTCGAGGCTGAACGCTGATACAGTCCCAGCGTAATTTTGAGATAAAAGTAAGAGATAATCTCACATCACACCATCACTGAAGTCAGCAGCACCAGGCCTTAAAGCAAAGTAAAATCATTTACCTCTTCCCTCTACTACTACTGCCAGACACCTGCCACTAAATGTTTGAAGTGTGAAAAGTAAGAGCCAGGAGGAAGGTCAGACCTGTTAAGGTGTAGATATCAGTTCGAGGGGATGTACACACACACACACACACACACACACACACACACACACACACACACACACACACACACACACACACACACACACACACACACACACACACACACACACACACACACACACACACACAGTCTGCAGGAAAACATACTGCACTATTAACAATTTCTCTCCAACAATCTCTGACCTCCTCATATTACTGAATTACTGACAGACATTTGTATACAAGGTCAGTCCCGCAGTCAGAAATGTTCTCACTGCAGTGCTGGGTTGGTCCAAACTTTTAAAAAACCTTTCCCAAAATATCTGGTGAGCTGGGGAACAGTCAATACCAAGTTCCTGTCTTTTCCATACTTGCAGAGAACAGGAACATTGTGTGTCTGTATTGTGTCTGATGCAAGGAAATAGCAATGGCATCTCCTTTACACCTTTCAAACTTTCAATCAAGCAGTGACAAACAGTGACACAAGTTCCCCACAAGCAGCCTATACATATAGGCTATACACGGTTTTGGACAATGCAAAAAAAAAAAAGATATTTATATAATGAATGGCTATTTTGACAATAACAAATAACTGCATTCTCTCACTGTACACATAAATGCTACCATAAAACTAAAATATTGAAAGACAAATTAAGCATAGAATGATACTCACAGTTTCTCTCTAGATCTTTGAAGCACTGAAAACTGCTAGCTTCACTAAATGGCAGTCCCTTGGAAGGCTCCTCTCACCCCTAGAAAGCCTTATGCAGCTGAAATGACTCACATCCCCTCTTCCAACCTCTGTCAACCATCATGAGGAGGTAAACATTTCCAAATATGGAGAAAATATGAAGACAGTATTGAGGGCAATATCAGTTTGGTTTGCTTTTAACTTGGAATGCCATACTCTGTGAGCCAGATTCACTCAGCAGAGCCAGTTCTGTGGTGCATACCTTTCACTAGGAATAATAAAGATGATTGTAGAGAACTTTTCACAATCGGTTTGGGTTCGGTCTGACCTAAGATGGGTAACACTGTGAGCCTGCCCTACAAGCTCCACTTTTAAATGGAAGATAGGCAAAATGTAGAGAAGAGAAGATCAGTTAGCTTAAAACCGTAAAAGGGAATCTCAATAAAAATTGCAAAAAATGCAGAGCGCAATAGACATAATTTACTTTTTTGTTAATCAGGCGACCAGGGCCAGATTAGAAGGTAAAGGCAGCCGTTTACTGAGAAAAGCTGTCTTGTCGCACGGATTGTGTTCAAGTGATTAAGAAGGTATAATTAAAGTCTGATTACTCCCCATGAGTGCTGTGGGTCAGTGGAGATCACGGTAACATTAACAGCTGCTAAGAGAGAACATTACACCTCCCTGCCTAGAATGGAACGGTTTTGAAGAGCAACTTGGCTTGAGAGTGCTCGTTTTCCTCAAACTGCACAACCTACTTCATCCAAATACCAAAGGAAAAGACTCCAATCAGAGGACTGAAATTCTTACTTGTTCATAAGTTGTCTGGCACTTGAGAAAAGATGAGAAAAGCCTGTTGCGATGGAGGTGATCTGTAGGAGTAGAGTGAGGTGCTGCCATTTTTTTGGAATGGTACTTTTATTAAAGTCAAACTCTAAAAGACATAATCGTGGCATGTTTGGAAGTGTATTAGAAGAGATGGCCAAACAGGGTTAAATGTCAATGTGTCTGCACTGTCAATGCAGACAGAGGAGCCTTCATAATAACATCAAATAGGACTTGAATGAAAGAGATGGCCATGGCTGCAAAATGTGTGCTTCTGACAATGACCTAAACCATATTCTGGGTTTTTCCTGCATAGAGGAATTTTTGGCGCCCCCCCAAAGAGGTTTTAGCCATCGCCAAAGGAAAATCACCAACGCCAACATGACAAGATTTGAGAATAAAAATAGCAATTCAAATCCTCTCTAAGTGTTTAAGAGCAATTTACCAAACAACCGTTGATTAAGCAGACCATAAACTTGAATGTTACAATTTACATTTTAGTTTATCAAATTGTCAGAAATAACAGGAAAATGCATAGATTTCTGTCAAATAAGGTAACACAGACTCATTCACCAAACGTTCTTAAAGCGTAACTCTCGCCAAAATGCAACCTAGGGTCTTTTTGTGAATGTACCCGAGTCAAACTTTCGTTTAAAAGCATATTTAGGACGGAAGCGTCACTTTTAAGATTTACCGTATTCTCGTTTTTTAGTAAAATCTTTCTTTTTAGTAAACTCTGTGAATACAACCAATGTTGTCAAGTCTTTCGTTAAGGTGCAGAGCTCCTGGTGATACTTGGAGCAAAGTCTCATGTTGTGTCGAGCCTTCTTAGTGTTTTAAAAATAGATATTTTGAGGCTAGCATCAAAGTGCCCCTAGCACTCCCATTCAAAAGGCCATTTGACCCAAAAACGAAGATATGGTAAATCTTAAAAGTGGCGATTCCATCCTAAATATGCTTTTAAAACGAAAGTTTGACTCCTGTACATTCACAAAAAGACCCTAGGTTGCATTTTGGCGAGAGTTACGCTTTAAGAACAAATTTGTTCTTAAACCCCACTTACACAGTTTTCATGAATATTCTGTCATTCACCAATGTTTTCTTATTTGGGATTTGGGACAGAATCTACACACACTCAAGAGCACTCTTACACACTACTGAGAGCTGACATGTTTGCGCAAAATAAGTAGTTATACTGTTGTGTCCGTTCTAATTTAAAAGTTTATATTTCTCTCCTTTATAATTTTGTAACTAATTATTTTCATTATTTAACACATAATTATGTTTGTTTGTTTGTTTGAATAAATACACACTACACTTACACTTCTGCTCATTTGTAAAGCACTTTGAATTGCTATTGTGTATGAATTGTGCTAAGCCTATATACTTCATCAGTTCTGCGCCCTTCTCCAGATACAGCGTTCTCTGCATGAGTAATTGCATTCCATGCATGTTTTATTTGCTGCTTTGTATCCACTGCTGACGCTACTAAATATTAAATATGATATCTCGTTTTTTGCTAACTTCTTGCAGCAGTACCTCCACTTCAGAATTACTAAAGTTTTTCTTTCTTTTGGAGTCGAGGCCTCCACCGTCTTTACCACGTCTTTGACATTTCTCTAAGTGTGCACACGGCCCTGCCATCTCATGCCCTTTTATGGGAATTAACGGGGCGTTTACCTATGCTAAACAGGAGCCACGGGCACGAGCTTTACATTTATGAAGACACTGAGATTCATCGTTCTAAGAACACACCTGCAAACAACTCTGTTGTTAAAGAACACGTCATGAATCAGATGTAGACTTTTCTTAGGAGCCTTCTTAAGAACAAATTTAAGAAAAAACTTAGGAAGATATCGGTGAATGAGGCCCATTGTCTTTACTGTACGCGTACCGATCATGATTACTGGCGTGCGCATTTTAATCTCGGGACGTGATCTCATCACACCTCTAACTAATAGTATTTGCACTGGGGACAACAAGCATATTTAGCTTTTTTGTGTTTACCATGTAGTGTTGAGTGTAGTTTTTGAGAGTGACTGGACACTAAGTTGTTAAACTATGTTTTCATATTTCTTCGCTTAAACCTCAACATGACCTTCCAAACACAAGTTCCAGTACCACCCGCGTAAAAGCACAAAAGCAGAACAACAACACGATCAACACACAGTATATAATAAAGTACAAATAAGTAAAATCTATCTTACCTTTTCTCCTCTCTGGATGTACGGATTCCTGGAAGGTTGTTGAAGAAATGCCCTTTACTGTATGTGGAAATCTGTTGAGATTGAGAAATAGAGACAACTCTGTGTAACTCAAAAGGATTACATAACTGTTATTGTGCAGGGCCACGCCAACATGGTAGGTGGGTCCTGTCAACTCACAGATCTTTTTTCCATGAGTGTGTCGTTCATCAGTGATAAAGAGAAAGATAAGCCATAGGCATAAGTCCTGCATGAACCGGATTGTAAGTTGTCCATTTCAATTTTAGTCTGTCAATTCTCACCAAGCACCTGTCACAGCCTGTTGGCAGTAATTCAATTAATTCAATGCAGAGATACAGTTCAGGTAAAACAATGCAGACAAGTGGCACTACAGAGAATATGTCATCACAGTGTAACAATTATTTAGTGAAGAGACTACTAAAAAACACATTCAATATAAAAAGGTATCTCTCAGAAAAAGGACAAATCCAATATTTTTTCATAGCAACATGTTATTTACTTAGATATTTAAATGTACAACAATTACTTTAATCTGTTTAAGTTAGAGGCCAAGCCCACCCACACAGGTGTTGTCAATAATCCTGGCTGATTAGTCAGGTCGAAGTTGGGGGACCTGCGTGATGTCACCAAACTCTACGGACTCGCTAATAGAGCTCAACAGTGTGGTTCTGGAAGTAAAAATCTCATTCATTTTCTCCATAAGGACTTTATTAGCCAGTAACGGTAGACCATCCAAGGTAGACTGACCACGAGCTCTGAAGTTGTAAAAACGATAAACCTTATTAAATCAATCTTGTTGGAAAAAACAAACATGTTATTTCACAATCTTATTGACAAATACACATTGCCACTCTTCAGCCCAGTTAGTTTTAACCTTTGTGTGCGTGTGTGTGTGTGTGTGTGTGTGTGTGTGTGTGTGTGTGTGTGTGTGTGTATGTGTCTCTCACATGAGTGAGTAGGTGCTTTAATGCAAAAATATTACATTTAATTTTTTTCTTTTCATCATTTAGGCATTATTGTGATCATGTATCACTGGTGATCAGAATTATAGTTTGCGGGGGGAAAAAACAGATAATTTGCATTTCTTTTCTCTCTCATGGATTGAATACACAAGGCTTATCGTTGCAGTTGGGGGCTGCCGCTTTAACTAGCGATATTCATCTATTGATGCTTTTAATTACTTATACATGCCATAAAATGTTAAATAATGCCTGTCACAAGTTCAAAGAGCCCAACATGATGTCTTCATTGCTTATTTTGTCACACAGACCAGGCAAATCCTCACATTTGAGAAGCTGTAACGTGCATTAATAGACCACAGTTACCACCGATTACAGAGATGCACCCTAGCTTCTGGTCACAAAAGGTGACACTTTCTAAAAGCCCACCGTCTTGACATTACGCTCTACCCTAAAACTGTTCATTTTGAGTCTGGGAATCCGCTGCTGTTCCTTCCAGAAAAGGACATCCTCATTAAAATAACACAAACAGTAGAATGACTTGACTAAACCTACCAGGGGGGCCCTGGCTCAAAGGCAGTTGAGGCACTCATCTCTTGACTTTAACATCATCAACGCTGTCAAACGAGTCCTTTCAAACCAGATTTTAAAGACAGTTCCGTTTAAAGTCGCCTGAGTCAAACATGTGTCGGAGCAACGCAGATGTATTCGGTTTGATGACAGTACTCTTAGGGGACCTTGGTGTTATTGATTTGAAATCCAACATCTAAGTCAAAGTTTGAATTGAGTCTTTTAAAGAAGAAAGTGGGACTTGTTTTTTAACGTTAACGACATTTTATGGCAGAACAATATCTATAGTCTGGACCAAGGTTCTTTTTTCTTTTCACAAGAGATGAGTACACTGGACAATATTAAAGCTAGGGAGGTATTCGTATGTAATCTTTGTGTGACTATGACCCATGTTAAAGCTTTAGAGGAAATCTTGAGGCATGAAGCAAGACGTACACAAATGCACACAAAACTTTACAATACATGTGATGCATGGAGTGACATTTGATACTGATAAACAAGGTTGCAATACTCCAGCATACCTAGAAATGAATGGGATTTGTTTGGTTTGATTGATTTGTCCTTTGAAAAAAAAAAAGTGATGGTTGTTAACCCAGAGAATGTAATCAGCAGGGCGGACAATAGCTCAGACACAAAGTTCTGAGACACTGATTCAAAGTGGATAACAGTATCTCACTTGTCACATGGTGTAAGAAAGTCACTTCATTCAGAACTGTAACTTCTTGTTGCATAGTAAAGTGGATAAGATACAGTAAGGTTACCTGACATGGGTCTATATACAGACTTGTTACAGTAAACGAAGACTTTAGGTGGAGCCAGGTGTGGCCTGTTTGGGCATTTTTTATGTCACAAATCAAGCCAGTGGTGTCTTTTCATCTAAACCAGGGTTTAAAGTATAATGTAGGCCTGCACTTAAACGTTGGTCCACTCCGTACGGGCCTCAAGAAACGTATATGTATGTAAAAATGAATTATATTGTCATTTATAAAGTTAAATGGATACATAAGTCACAATAATTGACCAGCAACCACAGTTTTCTTCAAGTTAATGATAAATAACTCACAAAACAACGTGGCGAATCTATGCTGTCGTAGACAAGTCAGTTCATAGAGTACGGGGGTAGCGTTAATGTTATTTTCTTTAACAACGACGCCAAAACTAGCAAACACTTACAAAGCTGACACGTATGAGTCTGGTAAGTGAAATTCTGCGACCTATTTCTCTGCAGAGGGGGGCTCTCATGTTTCTCCGGTGACAGTCTGTCTTCCGCATTGCTCAGCAGCACAACACTTGGCTAAAAGCAGAAAGACCAGAGACGCCCAGTGTCCCTTTTGGCAAAACTTGACGTTCACAATGTCTTATATTCGCAACGCATGACTGAGCCTAGCTCAGCACTAGCAACCGACAAGTTAGCTTTGTTAGTATCCTCATGTAACATTAGTACCAGCCAAGGCTATCGTGTGAGTCCACGCCCTCATTGTGAACTCAGTCCGAGCTACAGTAAAATTCATAATATAGGCTAACAAGGCCGAACAAACACTGGGTTATTATCAGTCATACATTAAACCACACTACTTTAAACACAGCCGATAGTCGCAGATATGTTAAAAGCGCTAGAAGAGTGCTCGGTCGTTTCGCTTACCTCGCTTTCTAGGAAATATAACAGGGGTTTCAAATCCCACCAAAAAGTGAAACTTGTTGATCCAAATAGTGGGAGAGTTGTAGGCAGTGACGTCACGCTCTGACATTCCAGCCGTCTCAGTCAGTCGAGAGGTTTGCCCATGTAAGGCAGCAGGCCAGCGGTGGATCACGGCCCTCAGCACCTTAAAGAAGGATGGATGGAAACAGGAAAACATGCATAGTAAAATGTTTATTGTCACAGTTTCCCCTTTTTATTCTAAGCTAAACCCTATGACTTTGTGTCCTAATTAGATTAGATTAGATTCAACTTTATTGTCATTGTGCAAAGTACAAGTACAGAGACAACGAAATGCAGTTTGTGTCTAACCAGAAGTGCAAAAATGCAGAAAAGTGCAATGTGATATACAAAGTATAGGCAGGTGGTGCATACACAGGACAAGAAATATATTGCAGTGTAGACAGTAGTATACAGTTGGTTTACAGAAGGTGGTTTGGAGTAATATACATTAAATATAAATAGAAATGTGTGCAGTGTATTAGCAGTTACATTATAAGAGCAGAATAAATATGGCTATGTAATATGACAGATGTTGATAACTAATTGTGTTATTAGCTGAAGCATACCAATAACATTATATATAGTTATATTTACAATTATGCACACCTGCTAAATGCAATCCAATTAAATAGCCATGCAGTAGTTTACAGTATGCTACAAGCTTTGTCTACCTGATGAGTAAAATAATGTACAGAAATAGAAAACTTTAACATAATTCAAACAGAAACACCTTATGTAGGCCTATTACAACTTCACATCAAAATATGGACCAACAAATGACCACAGAACTTAATCGACACTTCTCAGATTGTATCAAACATTACAAGGGTTGTGTCACATACTGCACTGCAATATATTTTATACTGTAGGTGTTTATGCTGTATGCAACAAGAAAATACTGCTCTAATTAAAGAATGCACACTCTGAACTAGGAGCGTAGCATAACATTAGAAAGGCATTTTCTATGGGCCCCTCCCCACATCCATAGCTATTCATTCTAGCATCTTTTTGCATCTTTTGGTACTCAGTCCCCTTTCCACCCCCAGTCTGACACCCCTGCTCTAAATTACTAACACTTAATGCAGATAAGGACTATTATTGCTACAGTAAATGCTGTCTGTTATGCTGTCTTTGTTTGACTTGCATTATAATCTTTAATATATAAGAATGGGTGATTTTATTCAAGGTATCGGCCAAACCAACACATGATAATTGGACAAAGGGCTTTGAAATCGGGAGGTGCTGGCTGGAAGCAGCGGAGCAGGTGTTTCAGTACTAACGGATCACTCATCCAGTGAGGTGTGAATTGACACATGCTGTAATTTGAACAGATTCAAATTCGTACACTGTGTGTTCAGTGCTGCAGTACCGTGTACTGTCATGCACTGTCTGTCTTCTGGAACCACGAGAAAGTGGGTGCCTTGATGTTAGGATCTTCACTTCAACTTGGCAGTGTGACTTCTTTTTCACTTTAATCTAGTTTTGTTTATAGATAATATTAAAATCTTACTAGCCATATATTCAAGTATTGGATTTAAGAACAAATAGTAGCGAAGGTTACTCTGGCTTAAATGTTAGAATCGCACAACCACGCAACAAAACATCCATGCGTACATTTCATGTGTATGGAAGAGGATTAGGGCCACATGTGAAAACATTTATTTCAATTCTGAGTTTAAAGTCCAAATTCTGACTTTAAATCCTTTTTTTCACATGTGGCCCTAATCCTCTTCCGTACATGTGTGCCAAAATACCCTTTGTTATAGTTATAGTTATGTTTTAGTAGTTGTTATAGTATACAGGAAATAACTTTTTAAGCGTTTTGTACTGACAGGAAATGATACAATATCTGTACCACCAGACGTCAATCAAACTGACTGTATATAGACAATACTTTAAAATGTAACTGGCAATAAACTTTGTGAAGAGAAAGCTAAATGTATTTTACAAAGTTTAAAAGCAGCATTAAAGGAGACCTATTATGCTTTCCCATATTTTCTGTCATATATATAATTTTACAATGTCAGATGTTCATATTAAACTTTAAAGCTTTCTCAGCTAACAAAAAAAAAGGTAGTCTATATATCCATGACGTTCCACTTCCGGGTTTGCTCTGGCATCGCCAGAAATTCCGCCGGATGTCCCTCTTCTCGGCCAGATGTCCATCACCTTCCCCTTTCTTTGTGTGACTATCTGTCCAATCTGAGTTTTCTGTTGCACGACTAAAACTACTTTTGAACGTACACATGTTCCACCAAAACAAGTTCCTTCCTGAGACTATTTAGCAGAGGCACTGTTGCTGCGTCTGGCGCCGCCCAATACTTCAATTGGTTTAAAGAAATGCCAATAAACCAGAGCACGTTTTTCTCCCATTCCAGGATGCTGTGTGGACTAGCCAGACCTTCCTCCGCAGTGCTGTGGAGGAAGGTCTGGCAATGAGAGACTAAGCTTAAGGTGAGGGACATCCGGCAGCATTTCCAGCAGCACCTGAACAATCCGGGAGATGAAAGATCGTCAATATGGACTAGTTGTGAGTAGATCCTCCATTTCCTTTGGCATTGCATTTCCCTATGGAACAACAGTGTACATCAACAGCAAACAAATCAAAATCAAGCATTTTACTTTTTCATGATACTTATTTCTGACACTTAGAGTAGTGTGAACTCACTACATTATCAAAACCTTAATGTTATTACACATCTTCATGGCATGTCAAGATTCTGCCGTGAAAAAGCTGTAAAGCATCTTTAATCTTAAATATTCAGTTACTATTTATTTGAACAATACCTGAACATCTTCTAGTTTATAATAACTGAGCTCCTGTGTTGGCTTCACTTGAATTTGGAGTTCTTTAGCTGCTTTTCGTTTGTCAAAGCCGCAAACGCTTCTGATGTTTGATACATTCAAGCGCCCCTATCAGATGTCCAACAGAGCTTTTCCTTCATGTGGGCTTTACTCAGTGATCTTTGCCATGCAAAGTAGACAGTTAGAATGCATGCGCGTGATTGCATGCAAATTCGGTAACTGCTCTTTCACCTCAGATTCTGTTGTCATGGATGTATCACAGTGTTGTCATTCATAACGCTGACATTGCGTGTGTGTCATGCATTTGTGCATTCAAATACATTCAGATATTGTTGATTTTATCTCTGGGACGAATGATATCATTACTGATTAGTTTCTATGACTTAGTTTAATGGAAAATATTCACAAGAAATAGAAGCTCTGTCATTCTTTTTATAGGCCAAATGTAAAGAAAAAAAAAAAAAAAAAGAATAATTCACTCTGAGCCATATCTTTAAACCGATAATTCTTACTTCACTGCAACTGATTACATTGTGCTCCAAGCTGTGAATATACTTTTTTTTTCACCGTGCACGAGGAAAGCATAAACAACGCTTGCAGATCGAGCACGCTGATAAAAACCAAAAGATTTGAGCTATTTTAGTGTCTTACCCGTGCATCCCCTCATCTCCAAGTTCCAGGGCACACTGAAAAAGGTAATCTCATTTGTAATGTGTGACAGCTTATTTGCCAGTGTGTACAATTTCTTTTTTTTTTAATGGGCCCGCCAGTGATTTCTTCTTCCACTGATTTAAAAAAGTTTTAGACGACACATGCCATCGCCTGTGAACTCAAGTTATCAATCAAACACCAATTAACATGCTTGGTTAGGGGAAATCAAGGGCTCTTTGATGTTCGGCAGTTAGGCAGTGTCGCTACGCATGTCATTGATATGAATTTATCCTCACTGTACCAAAACATATGACAAGAAATATGCTCACAGGGTCCACCACAACAGATATAATTCACACTGGAGATTTGATGACGCTTGATCTAACTTTTTCGTATTCAACTTAACTCATTTCAAATTACAGACGGTCAACACAGCACAGAAAGTAGCCTCGTTTGTCATATTTTAGTTTTCAATTGTTCCACCATCGGATATCCTGTTTTATTTGCTGGTTGTTAACACTGTCTTCTCCCCCACACCACTTCCTCTGAAGTAGGTAAACCTCAAACACTACAACAGAGCAGCTGCACAGTTGATGTGTACTTCCTCGTAAAAGTCTGAGTAAAAAGCATGTGTTTTGCATCTACATGATGAATAGGAAAAAAATAACAACAAAAAACAATTGTCTTCTATATGCAGCTCTCCTAGTTTTCAGGAATCGATGGCCGATGGGGACAGTGTTGACATCCACATTCCATAAAACTGTACAACAATTCACAGCTGTGGGTGAGATAACTATCTCATTACCTCATACATTACAAAATTGCACTTTTATTCTACTTGCACACTGGTTACTTCATATTTAATATTATACATATTTTATTTTTGTTTTATATATACTATGTATATAGGTTGTATTTTATTCTACGCTTGTATATACGTGTACATTATTTTTCATCCCTCTAAGTATATTTTTTCAGTAGTTGTTCTGGCATTCTTTATCTTTGCTATCTTATTTTATTTTATCTTATTTATTATTTCTAGTATATTACTTGTATTTTCTGTATGTGTGTGAGTGAGTATGTGTGTATGTCCTTGTTACTTGCTGCTTGTAACAGAGTCATTTCCCAATTTGGGATTAATAAAGTCCATCTATGTATCTATCTATCCAGTGGTACGTGATACACAGGTATATGCAGTATAGGCTACTCACTAAGAAAGCTCCAGGATTTCCATATACCCACTTAAAAATGCGCATAACACACATAACAACATACTTTACATTATATTTTTGATATATTTAGAATTGTCATCTGTTTTCCTTCGCATAGGCTAAATAAAGGTATTTACACCCTAAATTGGTGCATTAAAGTGTATCAGAATGCAGGAAATGAAGTCTTTGGCGCTCAAAATTTCCCTGGGGGAGGACACCCAGACCCCCCACTATGATATGTCCATTATGGTCCACATATTTACCGTATATAGTACAGTATACCCACTAAAATACAATAGACTACACCACTGTATCTATCTATCGCGCAGGTTACATCCTGACATGTGAAACCATGACCAATGGAAGGGTGAATTTGTAGGTAATGTCGTTTGGTATCTCAATATGATCATTGTCAGTAGGCAGTCCAAGGTGCTTTGCACAAAAACAACACAGAGATCTTTGCAGAAAAAAAGAAAGGAAAAAAAACTAGTGGGAACTATGTGTGCTCTGTTAATTAGAGCTGAGATAGCAGAGATTAGTCTTCAAGCACAACCGTATTACAGAGAGTCATGCCAAATAAGGAGAAACAAAAGTAGGAGAGAGGCAGACTCACTACAAAAACAATGTCCCAAAGCTACTAATCAAACAACTCCCAATCTAGATCCAGACCTCAGATTACACTAATGAATTCTAATTCTTGTGTTTTAGCATGTAAATATGTATTAAAATGGTAGACGGAGACAATCTCTGCCTACAGCAAAGGTTTTAGCAGAAATTATCCGTACGTGTGAGCGTCATGCTAAACCTTTGAAGCTTTATTTTTTTTTTAAAGCAGCAGGATTTTGTCGTTGGATCCTAAAAATAATTTTATTGGGTGCCATTAAACATGGCATTTATTTTTTTCAATGAACATGATCAACTTTCTTACCTCTGAGGAAAATGGATTCAGCTGCCTCTGTTCCTCAGCAACAATAGAAGATTTAAGTGCGTTGTCTGGTTGATATTATCGACACATGCAGCCGTCAGGACAGCATGGTTTCAGTAACAATATGAAACAAATATTACCCTTCTGATCTTTTCTGAACCAAAACCATTAAATGGACCCAACACCCAAAGTGGTTAAAAGGCAGAAGGTTAGATTTTTCTGTTGAGAAGAAGGATTTACTGTAGGAAGCAGGCTCAAGTGTTGGATGCAGAGGTCAGAAGCGTTTTCTTGCCATTGCAGTGGTGTTTAGCCTGTTTGAGCTATTAAGTGTGAGACTATTTGGAGATTTAAAGGGATAGTTCAGCTTTTTTGAATTGGGGTTGCATGAGATACTTATTGCTAGTCAGTGCAGGGTTCAACAATAAAGGTTGGCCGATGTCCCGGGGCAAGTAAAACGCTATGACGGGCGAGTGGACGTCAGGGACAATAATAGGGGCAAAAGGCTCGACGGCTGATTTCCCATGGAAACCGCGCTCACGAGCAACCGGTGAAATATGACAGCTACAGTAGCTTGGAAAATAGCGTTATGGGCACTGAATTTGATGAATTTACTGTTGATCTCTCCCCAGGTGAGACAAGAAGCCAACATTAGCTCATCCTGCTGTCTCTCTGCCTTTGACTCCCCGCTGCAGAAGACATATTCACATGCACAGCCTGGACAAGTCAAAAAACAACTTGTTCAACACGCTCAAACAACATATCCCAATAGGTTCATCTTCTCATAGCCCAAACTAAGGCTTTGAATTCAGTGTATACATTCCTGAAGGTTTGTTTTTCTGCTCAGGATGCAGAGATCCCATATGAGGGAAAGACAAAGAATGGACCAGCATCTTCTGACCTTAAACCATGCAGACATTCCTGACCTGTCAAACCACAAACATACAAGGGAAATTTTCCTGAAATCTCAGGGCTACATTCCACCTGCAAAGACAGAGATGATGAATGTTCAAAGTGGATGTTACTAAAAGATTGTCATCACTTACCTTAAAAGGACAAACAGAAGTTGTTTTTTTCCAAAGTATTCTAACAAGATGTCACCATTTGTTTATCATGTTTGGTTAGAAAGGCTGCAAAATTTGAGTTTCCTCCCAGCAACAAACATCATTAATCATTCATACACTGTCTACAGTAAAAGAATTGCAGAGGAAGTATGCAAAATCAAGTCATTTACAAACAATTGATAAGACTATACAAAATCAAAAGCAACGTTTTTAAAGGCTTTGAGTGTAAATTATCTTTTTTTTGAGAGACAACAGTTTAAATAATACTTTTAAATATCTTTAAATAAAGATAAACAACACGTCATTTTATAGACAAACATTTAAACATCTTTTACAAGCAGTGTAATACTTCTGAAACAAAAGTCAGCATTTTAATTCAATTCAATTTTATTTATAGTATCAAATCATAACAAGAGTTATCTCAGGACATTTTACAGATAGAGTAGGTCTAGACCACACTCTAAACAATCACTCTAAAGGTCCTATATTGTAAAAAATGAGATGTCCACGTCGTGTTTGAGTATAAAGGAGGTAAAGGTGATATAATAATGTGGAAGTTTCAACACATTCCATCCACAGAGAAATGCACACAGCCCGTATTTAGAAACTGTGCCTTTAAACAAGCTGTCTGGACTTCCGTACGATTGTGATGTCATAACTAGGGCTGCAACGATTATAGATTTTGTTGGTACAATTATATTGTGAAGAATAATCACGGTTTCACGATTATCACGATTATTATGCATTCATTTATTTCACTACTAATGTATAAAATCACATGAACACTCTAGATTTTAATGTTATTTATTGCTGCCTTTTGAAACAGAAATAACAGTAACAGTTTTCAATGTTTTGAAAATGATCATCAATCCTCAGCCTTCATCTGAAAAGATTAGAGACTAGAGGTGAATCAGTCACACAAAAAACAAGGGCCAAGTTGGCAACAACAATGCTGTCCTTTTGGCTCTCAAAAAGCTAAAAACGACCCTGCTAGCTGGTGTTTCTACAAGTTGGAGGAGCTGCTGGACAAGATGCCCCTGTCACAGGGAGCTTCACAGCATGTTGCCAAGGAATAAATGTGATGGAGAGATCTCTTTGCATGTCATATCCCATAGGGGATGAAGAGGAGCACGTAAGTAAGTAACGCTTTTTATCAGAATGGAAAACCTAAAAAGGCGAGTAGAGTCGAGGCGAGTCGAGCAGGTACCATGTGGTGGAAAAACGCCATAAGACAATGATATTAGTCACTTGGCCATTTTCAGTTCAAATCAGTACAATAAATAGTTTGGTATTAGCTACCCAATGATTTTTATTATATAATATGTGGAAAGAATGTGTTAGTTTCTGCTTTTTTTTACTTGACTGCTAACGAAATACACCTCAGTATTGGCCATTACTTCAAGGAGACACATATAAGCTAGTTTTGGGCAGAAAATGTGTATTATTGGAAGAATCAACTGTGTTAACATAATAGCCAACAAGGATCTATGTAAAAAAAAAAAAAAAAAAAAAAAGAGAGGAAATGTTGAGTAATTTTGTGACCAAATTCCCTACACTGTCTTCTTCTGGCAGCTGTGTGTATGGATATTCTGTATTGTGTGGATAATTTCATGAAATAGAAACAAAAAAACACACAGTACACATACAGTACATACCGTTTAAAAAAAAAAAATTCCATCTAATGCAAAGCCCGAGATTAGCCACTTGTGACCTTTATTAGAGCTGATAGCAGCCGCCATGGATACCGAGAAGCTCCATGTTGGCACAACAAAGGCTCGTAGTGGAACTAGATTACAGATCTATGTGATAGCAGGTAAGTGAAAATGACATGCAAGCATTATCCTTTTCTGATGTGATAATTACCTGCAGCCGACTGCCTCAGAAAGGTTACCATACACAAACGACTTGGAAACGCTTCAGGAAACTGCACCAATGCAATACAGCAGGTTGTTTATGGGGGGGTGTCTGTGATTTGTGTTGAAAAGAATGCAAGAGACATTTACACACTCCATAGATTGATTGATTAATAATCTATAAATTCAGGCTGCATCACTCACTGAGGGCTACATTTTAATTAAAAGTTTTTTTCTTGGAAAAGAAAGTAGGTGTTAAATTCCTCTGCAGACAGTAGCTACAGGGTCAGTGTTTTCAACTTCCAGACAGTTTTTTTTTTCAAACCGTGTTATGAATTACTGCAAGGCATGCTGTAGAGAGGGGGGATGCTGTGAATCGTTGATCTTAAATTTCCAAGGGAAAGGCCAAGCCAGAAAATATGAAGTCTGTCTGGGCTTTAAAAAAAATGAAATAAACAAACATTTCATGAAATCAAGTTTGCATCTAGAAGGTTGCAACAACAAATGGTCCCTTTTAAAGAATTTGCTTGATCCCTCTTTTGTTAATTTGATGCGGGACAAAATTACATCAGATGACAGCATAATCCGACATCATTATCAACATCAAAAAATGTGTTTGGCGCTGTTTGGCCCGGGGCCGACGGCAGCGCAGCCTCTGTAACGGGATGATATGGATTACACTTTTGCAAACCGACCTTGCCCCCCTCTCATTTTTTATGCCTGCCAGTCAAACACAGAGATGACCGCCGCTGCCGAATAAAACCCAAATATCCCTCTGATGATTAAGGTCACTCATATACTGCTCTACAGAAGCCATCCTCCTCCTCTAAGCCCCACAGAGCAGGAGAAGGGGGGGGGTGTCGCTTGACTTGGACTCCAGTCAGTCTCCATGTCTTTGTCATTCCTCCCTCAGCGCTGCCCAGGTTCTCTCTGCCTCACCGTGACAGTAAGAGGACAGTACAGTAATCAAAGTTTTCCCCCTCGAGGCACCATGACCTGTTGTTGGCTTTCATTTGTGTGTCAGTTCAGAGGTTTAATCTGCTTCATGAGAAGTTTATCCCTGGATCACAGGGATCTGAGGGCTCACCGGTCATTTGCTGTCACTATCCCAAGAGCTCAGATTGTTTCGTGCTGCTTTATTCTGAAATATGATGGAAATGTGTTGGACTAATTTGGCTTTAGCAGGATTGGCTGAATATTAGTCCACTCATCCAATGGATTATCCCCGTAGCTGCGATGAACATACAGTACAGATCTGTCAAACTGCCATATACATCTCATTTCCCTCTCATGTTTCTTGTATAAGTGCACATTCTGATGCATTGGTCACTCATTTTTTCTGTCATGATGGCAGTGACAACAGTGCCTGATGCTGACACAGTAAAGCTGTGCAGCATGTTAACGCTGTTAATAGCAAGAGCTTTGGGAGTTCTTACCCGCTGAGGTGAGCTTATCTGCACGGACAGCATGCATTCATTTAATCTGAGTTCAACATCAGGTGTCAAGAGCGATTACACACTGATACTCTGGCTTTTACATTAACACTATGGATTCATGTGCAGAAAAGTGCTTTGCTTTTTGCAAACAAAAAAATGAAAATGATTATATGTAGCTCAACTCTAATGATTTGACGTTGCCACAAGTGATTTAAAAAAATAAAAAGTAGTAACACTGTAGAATTTCCCCCAAATATTGCTTTACTGTTTTCAGGATTTTCCCTAATTTTCTCGGTGGCAGTCACATTGTTGACCTTCCTATTGGTTGTGCCAGGTTGAAGTGACAGCTGGCGTGATGTAATAACACCCCCCCTCCACGAGACAAGTTATAAAGAGCAATATCTAGTTCCATGGATTGAGATCAGCTTAGGTAGATTAATGCTCCAGGACACTGAAATGTTTGTTGTATAAAAGCTCTGTTTATAAAACAATGTGTCATCGCCATATATGAAAATCTCTAATCTGGCAGATGGCCTGAGCTCCAGGAGTTCCTCCACGGTAAAGGCACTGCTGTAGTCGATGGTTTGTGTTCCTGTGGTTTAATGGGATTGTAGACTCTCCATTCAAATGAATTATAGATAGGAAAACTGGGATTATTTTACAGGCTGTTTAATCTCTTCCTCTTTTTTTTTTTTGCTCCATGGTTTCAGCATTCGTGGAAACGTGGAGCGAATGAGTGCTACAATCAATGAACGCTAGAGTGCAGGCGGCCTATCAGCTCAGAGAGCAAGAGATGCCCTGTGGACCGGTTCACTAACATGAAGCGTGCTCAGTCGACTTGACTCACTTCAGCCCCGCTGCCGCTGCCGTGCCCGCCTTTCCAGAAGCGTTCCCATCCTGCTGAACACTGACAGACATGAGGCTTCACCAGAGCTGCTCCGCCACCGCCTGACTCAGACTCGGTGCCCTCTTGCACTGAAGACAGCTTCATCCCTCCAGCTTAGGGAGGGGGTGGTGGGGAGGACCAGTCAGACTCTGCATCCTGGAACATATTACTTGCCAGAAAAATACAACTCTGGTGAACACAGTTTGGGCGGGTTGTGTTTTTGCTGTGCTGGACCTTACCATAGTCAGGTAGAAAAGTAGATTGATCTCAGTGAAAAGACTTTTTTTGGAAGTGCAGAAGAGGCCCCCCTTTGCTTCTTGAACCTCGGCTCACTGCTTTGAATTCAAGGCGCAGGCACTTCCTCCTTGATTTCCACTACAGATCCCATCATGCCTCACTCCTTCCAGCAGAAAAAAGGTGAGACTAATTTTATTCTGTTTCTCAAAACCTGCCCCTAGAATGACAACATTTCAATGCTGGCAAAATAAATGAATGTGTAATATATATTTGACAAAAATTATTTTAAATAACAAAAAGTGTAAATTAATATAAAAAACTTCAGAAACTTGACATACTTGACTAGACTGATTTTTGATTACTATATTACCAGTTCTTGTCATATATTGCCATAAGGACACAAGGCTTTGTTCAGGTAATACTACATTGCATTAAGAAATGATATTTAAAACTATGCACAAATATCAAATTTGCCTACTTCAGAGAAATATATATTTCATTATAGTTTCTTATCATCAATGGGACTGGTCAGGAAATCTTTCCCATTCTTTTGTCTAACATGTCTTAATTGAGCAAACTGTATCCACAGGACGAGTGACAGCTAAAAAAAAAAAACATTCTTCCACAGACAAAGCTAACTCGCCAACTCCTGCACTGAAATAAGTGTATATTTCCATAGCGCTCGTATGATGCTCAACTAATCTCAGAGATCAAATCAATATAGTGCTCAATCACTTGCTCAGTCACAACATTAACAAGAGCGAGCATGCAAAGTATAATATACAGGGGTCACGATAAAACAACTGACATCTGATAAGCAAATGGGAGGACCAGAATACAACAATTAATGTCCTCACAGGCTTATCTACAGTATGTAAATACATGTAAAATAGACATTCGGCGTGAGCTAAGAAAGGATCTGGGTGATTTGAGAGACCTATATTTGATTCACTTTTGATTTTCATGTGAGAATCTTTCCATGGCTGCACAAAAGACAAAAACAAAGGTAAGTGGTTTGAGTAAAGCTATGTCAAAAAAGACTTTACCATCAAAAGTCTCCTTCAACCTTAGAAAACAGATCATTGATGCACAATGCTATCTATACTACGGCTGGTTCACATGTGATTATATCATAAAATGCTTGTGGTCCCATGCACACAGAACACTAAATATGTCTGTAGTGCTGCAGATACCAAGAGTGTCTGCGTGTGTGATGTAGAACAGATAACACACAGGTGGCACTCTGCTTTCTTGCATCAGCACTTCCACCTGGCATTTCCTGGGCTTCAGAGTTACTTTGAATGAAAGCACTGAGCTCTTAACTATGATACATTAGTAAGAATTAATTGTATTTAAAAATATGCTCATTTCTTGTGTTTCAAATGTGCATAAATGCAGGTTAATGAGGCCTGATGGTTATATGAGTTGATCTGTTTCTAGCAAACATAAAGAGTGGGAGGTTTTCCAGAGTTTAGAAGGAGAAAGCACTGTTTGTCTGGTTTCATGTATTGGCTGAAATAAGGGTGTAGGCGCTGACAAGACAAAGAAGAAAAATCAATCAAAAATGATACATTTTAAGCAAAACTAACAGATTATTCAGAAATTGGATGAAACATGAAAGAAAAAGAGTTGTGTGTGCATTTAATGCATGTATCATGACTGATATATCACAAACATTTTTGAATGATAATGATCTCTTCTTGAATCCATGTAAGTACCCAGAGTTTTTTTATTTATTTTTTTTTGGGGGGGGGCAGTTGACTTCTGTGGTTTTGGTGGGATTGCTTTCATCCTCGCCAATCCCATGTTTCCATGTTGGATTTAAATCCATTTACTGCTTTGGCTGGAGGAAACCAAAAATAAATAAAAAGCTGACATGAAAAGTACACCTATATAATACTAATAGAGGCTGTGAACGTTTGATGATGATCTCTAATGCCAGATTTTTCCCATGAAATGAAAATATGAAAGCTCATCTAAAGCCTGTTTTTAGCTTCTTATTTTTTTTTATGTAGCTGTAGTGGACTTGCCTGTGAGGAAATAATATATTTCATATGAAATGTAACGATGCTTTACCCAGAATTACATATGATATTGTTGTATTTTTCAAACACAGGAGCAGTAGAGACAGAGAGCTGAGGTGGTGGATGTGCTAAGTGCTTTGTGTGTGGTTCTTGTTGAACTGCAGCCTGGAGCTAGGTGTGTGTAGTTCCTGTTTAACCAGCCCTGCGTACCAGGATCAGCAGTTGGCATTAGATGCAGGCAGTGGGAGCAATGTAACAGGGGAGAATTTGATATAAAGCGAAACTGGGCTGGAGTGCAGGGGCGAGAGAGAGAGAGAGAGAGAGATTAAGAACAGTTAACTGATGGAATGAATGACATGAGAGCCAAGTCCAAAACTAAACACTGACTGTGACTCTGTGTCTATGCGGAGAGACTTTGTTTTTGCTATTGTTTCAGCATCAGTTTAACTTCTATACTCTAAGTCAGGGGTCTTTAACGTTTTTTAGGCCTAGGACCCCTTAGCTGAAAGGGAGACTGAGCAGGGACCCCTTACTACATGTATTGTATAAAAATGTAGTTAGTAGCATGTTAAACTGGGACAGATGGATGAAAATATTTAAACATTATGTTTTAATGTTAAACATACACGTGGAAGGCAAAGTAAGTCCTTAAGCTTTCAAATAATATACATCAAACAATAATTTGGTCCCCCCCCCCTGCAGTAACTCTGAGGACCCCCTAGGGGTCACAGACCCCCTGTTGAAGATCTCTGCTCTAAACACAATTAAATTGCTTGTGAACAATCATTCCAGCAAAAAACAAAGACTTCAAACTGGTTCAGTGGCCTTTATGTCCCCATAAACATGTTATCATTGGAAGATTCCACCGGGACATACGTAAATACAGAAGAAATGCTATCTGCATTGCCTACACAGCGCAAATGGCAAGCTTGAAATGAAATCTTCACAGTTTACATGCTCAGCTTTGCACAAAGTTGTATTTATTTTACACTCCTGCAGCGTGTCAGTAGTAATGTGAGACCCTTGAAATCACTGGATGCCGTTTCTAGAGAAAGTGTGATTGTGTTTTCCTGCATTGTCACCAAAGTGCTGGACAATGTCTCAATTATGTTCAATTGAAATGTGAACAGATACGCTGAAAACACACTTTGAGCATCTAAGCAGGCATTTTACATAGACACAACTCAGATAGACACGTAAAGTAACACTACAAAAAGTGGATATTGTTATAGGTTTTTTTTGTATACAATGCAATTGTCGATGTTTGGGTCAATTTGGACAGGTTTGCATTCTTACTACTACAGTAGCACTTAAAGCTATAGTGCGTAGTTTCTGTCTCCCCCATGAGGAATTCTGAGTAATGACAGCCTTCTGTGATCGCACACGCGCCCCTCCCCAACGTAGTTGCTAGTAGCCAAGGAGGACACAGAGGATTAAAAACATGATGGACTCTTCAGAAGAGGTCATTATCTTTACTCAAGATCTGCGCACGAAAGTCACCAGACGCCACAATCTTCTGAACATAGTCCTACTGAGAAATCCAGAGAGAGTTGTGTGGAGCTGATAGTCTTAATTAGCTTTGTAGCAACTCATTTGGCAATGGCTTGAATGTATGTATGATGTTCATTAATATCAAAAAGTTACACACTAAAGCTTTAAAGTGGCAGAAGCTGTATCTTTCAACCATTTATCCATTACTTTTAGCTAATCATTTTGACTGTTCCTCTATTACTTTCAGATTTGTAGATTCTAGATTTCACTAACTGTTTTCAACTTAATTTTAGATAATCAAGTCAGCCGTTGATTTATTTCTTTTGGCACATTATTTCAAATGTTTATGCTCTCTTAGCTAACTATTTAAACTACGTATCCATTATTTTTGGCTAACTATTTTGAAACTTTTGTGAGCTTGCTAGGTGAGTCCCCCTGTCTGTAATATGTGTACATTGGTAAGCAAGAGAATGCATGTTCCTAAAGTCAAACAAAAAGTTGTGTGATATGAGGAAGGAGCCTCCCAACGTTTCACACACCCAACACATCCAGATGTACAGTTTGATACTAACTAATAGGTGTTGTGACAGCAGTGCAGGAAAGGGGGTTGATTCAGGACAGATGATTCTTATTGGATCATAATTGAGGGTGGTGCAATGAAATAAGACACACTTGTTTACCGTTTAAAATCTCTGCACTAAAGCTGAGAGTGGATACCGCTGTTAAAACACCAAGCTGAATCCATGTAGACACACATAACGTGGCTTTGAAACTGATCTGTGCAGAAGTTTTCCCAAATTTAACAACTCCTCCTCATCATGTGGTCTTGGAACTTTGTATGCATGGCTGCTATTATTGCACGCTTGTACTATATCTCCTCATGTTTTTGTGGAAGTAACTGACCCATCATCCAGCAGATGGCACACTGGCAAGGGACTGTTTCTGGTATGTGTGGAAAATTCCATCAAGTTGGAGTCTGCAGGCTGCATTCCTGGCTCCTCTCAGCTGGCCCTGAGAAAGTCCTGAATCTACATGCTTTGATTCGACCAAATTGGAATTCTAGCCCACCAACACGCCTCTGCTCTGACTATAACCTTAGCATGTAGCTTGCACAGGCAGGCTGCTGAACTCAAGGTTATCCACACATGCAGGCACACTGCAGAAACTTACTCCAAAGTTTCTTTTAGTGTGCACGCGTGTAAGTGGTGGAAGAAGTATTCAGATCCTTTACTTAAGTGAAGGTACTAATACAACGCTGTAAAAAAATACTCTGTTACAAGTAAAAGTGCTGCATTGAAAATGTTACTTAACCCTTGTGTTGTCCTCGGGTCAAATTTGACTCGTTTTCAAAAAAAAATTATATCAGAAATATGGGTTTATTTCAACCAAATGCCCCCAAACTATAACACAGATACATGTACAGTATGTACATTGTATGGAAGCCATACAGCATTCTTCGCAGGTAAAATTACTGATTACTTTCATTCAATTTTGTAGCATTTGAAAAAAAGTAATTTTAACATAAACCAGTCTGTGATCCATCAACATCCTCTGATCTTAACTATTAGTCAAAATAATTCATGACTTCTGCTTTTTTTCATCTTAAAAATGAGGTATAATGCCATATAAGTTAGGGTTTATTGACTATGAATGAAAACAAAATGTCAAAAGCATCGAGAAAAGCGACAAAAACCTCTAGAGAAAAAAGCGCCCAAAAAAAGTTCATTTTCAATTTTGACCCTGAAGGACGACAAGTTCATGGTTGACGGGAAGACAACACAAGGGTTAAGTAAAAGTATGTAAGTATCATCGGGAAAATGTACTTAAAGTATTAAAAGGTACAATATGTAACATTTCTGCATTAAAATGTCTAAAAATGACTATACCTATGTTATATATTTTGTTGAGTCGTGTACTTACACTATCCCAAATGTTTCCAACTATTTTCAATCCCAGAAAAATCTATAATTTTATTTCTGACACAGGACGTTTGGTTTAGTCACCTGTCAGTGGCGTCATATAACCTTTGACCCCTCTGGTTCCTCTAACTTTTGTCAAAACACGAGCACCCAGATGACACGTTCAAGAGTAATTGTAAATCATACAATGTCACAGCAAGAGTTATAATCAGTAACCGTAATACTGATCATTTTCCTGCCGCACAGCATCATTTTGTCATTGATTAAAAGTAGTCAATGCAGAATAAGCCTCACATTCTAGAAACTGGAAACGATCAAAAATGTTCTATCAATCAATTAGCTAATCATTTCAGCTGGACTTGTAGGCTGTTATATTGTTGGGTAGTTTAGTTTATAATTAGGGCTGTCAAAATAAGCTAGAATGGCTCCGGGTCAAACCTCAATATGGAATAGATTAATCTGCGTTATTTTTTTCTCAGATTAATTAATCGAAATGAACGCGTTAAAAAAAATAACGCAGATTAATCTATTCCATATTGAGGTTTGACCCGGAGCCGTTCTAGCCACCATTGGACTGTAAAATGAAGGAGGGAGACGAGAATGTGCTGCCTGGATCATTAATTGGAACATTTACTTGTAAAAATCTTCCTGCCAACCCTGGCTACCGAAATCTGGTGCCACTGATATGTCTGCTCTTCTCTCTGATGCTCTGAAACAGACGATACAGGCAACACAAACACCGCTGCACGGGACGCTAGTTAACACTATACTCAACAGCAGCTAACGTTAGCCTACCGCTAGCTAGTTAACACTATACTCAACAGCAGCTAACGTTAGCCTACCGCTAGCTAGTTAACACTATACTCGGCAGCAGCTAACGTTAGCCTACCACTAGCTAGTTAACACTATACTCGACAGCAGCTAACGTTAGCCTACCGCTAGCTAGTTAACACTATACTCGACAGCAGCTAACGTTAGCCTACCGCTAGCTAGTTAACACTATACTCGACAGCAGCTAACGTTAGCCTACCGCTAGCTAGTTAACACTATACTCAACAGCAGCTAATGTTAGCCTACCGCTAGCTAGTAGCTGGATTAAACACGGTTAAAATGCTGACAGCTAATGCTAAACGGTGTAAAGTTTGACTGTGTTTTACTGTAGAGGATTCAACACCGAGGTGTAACAATCTGCAGCTGCGTAGGAAAAACACAAACGGTGCGTTCAATGAAACTGGTAAACTACAGCCTCGTGGTGCATTTGAAGTTATTGTAAATGTCCTTTTCCCATCTGGTGGTTGTTTTTGTCGTTCAACAGCAATTTACTAGTGAAATAAGTTATTGTTATTGTTATACATTATTATTAAATCATTTCATTTTGACCATATGGCCTTAGCAATAAACAAGCCGTTCTTTAATGTCACAGACTGTTGTTTAGTACCCTTTTTTTCTTTTCTTTTTTTACTTTCTTAAAAAGTATCGGTCCAGGCACCGTTAATTATGTATGCGATTAATTTCGATTAATTAATCACAGAGTATGTAATTAATTAGATACAATTTTTTAATCGATTGACAGCCCTATTTATAATAAAACAATGTATTTTATAAACTACATGTGTTTTGTGTGCAAAGATCTTCATTTGTAAAGTAACTAGTAACTCTAGCTGTCAGATGAATGTAGTGGAGTAAAAAGTACAATATTTCTCTCTGAAATGTAGCGTAGAAGTAGAAAGTGGCATGAAAAGAAAAGATTCAAGTAAAGTACAAGTACCTCAACATTTGGACTTTAAGCTTTAGTGCGTAACTTTTTGATATAAATGAACGTCCGTTCCATTCAAGCCATTGCCAAATGAGTTGCTGCAAAGTTAATTAAGACTATCAGCTCCACACAACTCTCTCTGGATGTCTCAGTATGACTATGTTTAAAAGATTGTGGCGTCCGGCGACTTTCACACGCAGAAACTCGAGTGGTGAAGATAATGACCTCTGCGGTGTGCGATCACGGAAGGCTTGTATCATGTGGACGCACCGACAGTGTTGTTGTCATTACTTAGAATTCCTCATGGGGGAGACGGAAACTACGCACTATAGCTTTAAGTACAGTACTTGAGTAAATGTACTTAGTTACATTCCACCACTGGCATAAGTTGTAAGTCCTCAATTAAAGTTACAGGAAGAGGGAATGAATCCAAATAGAATGCCAAAATGTTCATACTCAAAATCATACTAACAGCAGAACACACAATCCAGGGACTCCTTTCCCTGTCTATGATTCCCTTCTGCTGCTTATCTTCCTGGTGTGTTTTTAACCTTCTAACACTGTTCCGGTCAAAAATGACCGATTTACACATTCCCTGTACCATAAATATGGCATTTGTCATCAGATTGCCTTTAAGACCTTATGATATCCTTCACAAAAGGCATTTGAACACATAACATTCATTGTGAATACTTTCCTTGAATACTGAGTGATTCATTCAACGTAGTCACACTTCTTTTGTTTACGGGTCAAAAATGGCCACCATAGGAAATTAATGGGAAAGAGTATAATTTTCATCCAGGAGATAAAAGACATCTCCATACATACACTCCTACAACTTTCCTGTGCTTGTGTACCCATTCTCAGGTGCAAAGCTTTCATTTGCAAGGGACACTGCACCATGACTGCAATTTGCCATTTGTGCATGTGAAGAAAATACAACAGAGGAACAAATCTTTTTTCTTTTTTTATAGACATACTGTATAGCCGTGTCCCAATCCAATGGTGATTGACAAAGGGCGACTTTATTGTGGACAAAAGAAGAAGGAAAAAAACAAAAAAAAGCTTCTGGGATGCATGGAGTTAAAAAAGTGAAACTTAATATGAAAAGAAATTCTTTTAAAGAAAGGAACTAAAAAGACCTCTGTAGCTAACAGCATTTTCTGTTTGGTGTTACAGCTTGGTTGCATCATGCCTCTCAGAACAAAACTCCACACTCACATCTTTGCTGACAATGAACACTGAAGTTGGCAGAAATTTGCTGTGAAACGAGACAAAAGTGTGCAGTTTATGAAGAAAAAAAAAGTGAGGCAACCTCCGGGCCTCGGGCATTTGTCAGTGGGCATTTCTATTCAATGACCTATCATGCACCAAGTGTACGCAATGATACAACTTGGAGATGTTTCACACTGTGTCAGACGTGTACAAGCATTATTATTATTATTTTTTTATATATATATATATATATATATATATATTTGCAGCTGTTACTGGCCAGGGCAGACTTGAATCACTGTCACAACCTGCTTTGGCCGTGATTGTTTGTGAGCAGCGTGCTGCCTACACAAAGAGACCAAGAACTTAACATCATGAGCTGTTATATTTCATTATGCAGCCTGAATGGAGATCAAGGATTAACCGATACACTGTTCATAATGTGACAATGTGCCCTGTGTGTTATTCACACAGATTGCTATTGATCAGCTACCCTGCACTGTTTCTCTGCCCCGTGTAAGTGGGTCATTTATTTTTTGCTAGGAATTGGTTGAGTAAAAGTTTGCCAAGGATATGCAGTAATTATCTCCTCCTTCTATAGCTGGGCACAGCATGGGGCTTTGGTAAATTACACATCTTTCTCTCCGAACTCCTGGATGGTTTATGGCCGTGCATTATGCATAACTGTGCCAGAGCGCCTTAAACATCCCCCAAGTGGATTAAAATAAAGTTGACGCTGCTCTTTGTTTGGAGCTCAACATAGTCTTTATTTGGCAGTGCTGAATCGGAGGTTGCTGTAAAATAATTTTGTGCATCTTAATTATTTTGGAGACTTTTTTTCTCCCCCCCTCATTGGTTTGTAAACACCTGGAGTGTATTTTAGTGGGATGCCGGATCCAGATGGGCGGATGCTCAGGCACTCCACAAGGAAATGTGGGTTACATTAGAGTTGAGTGAGGCGTCACATGAAGGGCTGAACAAAAACCAAAAGAAAGGGCTGCATCTGACTCATTTGGATGTTTCTATCACACGGACTGACACAGCTCAAATGTCCCTATAATTAAAACTCATGTCACCGTTACTGTGTAATGACACTGGTATCAAGTATGTTAAAGTCTTAAGTCTTTTTTTTTTTTTATCTCTGAGAGAAAATGAGAGAAAGATCTTAGTTAAGATATATTTTACATGAAAATCTAGATGATCTCATTTTAAAATGTATTTTACCTTTCTCCGTTCATCTTCATCAAATTTAAGATCATGAGCTTTACAACATTTTCCTCAAAGACTTGATAAAACATAATAATAATCAATAGGTGTGGAGGTGTTAAGTCAAATGGATATTTACCAAAATAAAATACAAGGCCGTATGTTTGAACATGGCATGTGCTGTGTGTTACTAATTGTTAGCATTGATGACTAGAGCTCATGCTTCCACCTTTGTTTGCCCACTGATCTTTACATTTCAATCTAACCAGAGATGGTGTGTGTTATTTTGCAATATTAAAACTACTGAAGATAAATGATATAGCCTATTTAGAAAGGAGAGTTTTAATTGAGTGTACACTTTCACTGTTGTAATGCAAACTAATATATCTTCTTTTATCTATCTTAATTAATTGTATAAACTTGTCTTTGTGTGTACTCTCAGCTCAGCAGATGCTCCTGCTGTGCCAAGGGGTGAACGGGATGAGAAAAGACGGGGAATCCGTGGTTTGGAATCACCACAAGCAAAGTTTCCACGGTGAGTCACTGACAGTAAATGCTTGCCCACAACTCATGAAATGAACACAATTTTTGAGATGCTGTCATGCTGTCATCCCCTAACCAGGCAACCACTGGCAAAAAAAAAGATATATTTATATATGTAAATCCACACCAGTTCTCATCTTCATGCAAGGAAGAAACAAACTACAGAGTTCAACTTCTCTTCCGTGCCATCGTTTTATACAAAAGCCTGGCTGCTGATACTTTTCAAACTAAAAGAGCACGAAGTCAAACACAACACTAGTAAGCTGAAAAGTAAAATAAATAAATAAATGAAATACTCAGTTTATTCTCGCCCAAATCTGAGAAATTATGCAACATGGAGTAGCCTATACATGCTATAAATTAAATAGTAGCATTTTCCAGGAAACTTTCACTTTGCATTTCAATGAGCAATATTTTTTGTTCTAAGTGTGCACATCATCTGACATGAACAAGGCATCCTCCCCTTCTATTAAAAAAGGGTTTTTTTGGAGGAAGGAGAGAAAACATTTCAAAAGAAAAGACAACCGTCCACATAACAAGAGGCTAAAGTCTGTCTAAACTGTTTTTGGAGGAGGATGGAGCCTGCTAAGGAGTCCAAGTTACAAATGCATGTAACATTTTTTACACCAAGACATTCAATTTCACAGTAGCCTATAATAAGTCTAATGGCATTTTAAACATTAATACCCTCAATATCAAACCCATATGCCTGATTCTGATTTATAACCGAGGCTTGATTGCATTCAACTTGTATGCAGGCTACATCCTTGCTCATACCATTTAGATTGGTGATGCGCTTGCTTTCATGCAACAAGTTTTCTATGTAACGTTAATCATGAAGTTAATATTAGGACTGTAGATCGCACCTAATTAGTCTAACATGTTAATGTCACCAACTGTCTGGAAAGAAAACAGTCGCTTTAACACAATAGCGGCCATAAAGCGAGAGTGCATGAAACCGTTATATGCGCATATGAGAATATAAAACTGGACTGAACAATTGCCAATCCGACCATGCATTAACTGAAACACCAAACCGTTTAACAAACTCACTTACACACGCTCAACTGACTTCCTAATATAGCCTACTTGTAAATAATAAATCTATTAAAGCTTTCCTTTTTCAACAAACCCTCGATTGGTGATCGCAGCATTCCTCATCTGAAGAGAGCATACCTGCAGGAAATCTGGCTAAAAAATGAATTCTGGATAAGAAGAGCACGCCAGTCATATGTAATTCTGATCTCGGTGTGTGTGTGCAGTAGCCGACATGTAGGGTCTGGGTGTTAGATGCGACGAACGGCAACGAAACGACACATTGCCTGAAAAATGGAATATAAATTAGTTCTGAGAATTTCGGGGGCTGGGTTTAAGGAACTCGTGACGTCGCCGGCTCGACGTCCTGTGACTGTGGATTCAACCAAGAGCCGGGGGGGGTGGATCACTACGAAACAATTTCCTGCATTATTTTACAAAATAATTCAGATTTTTTTAGTCATTAAAACACTAGATGTAAGCAGTGTTTACTGTAAAAATCATAATGTGCAATACTCGCTAGAATAACCGCTTTGGAAAGAAGTTCTTTTCACCACAAGGGAAAAAAACGTCACACCCCTGTCACGGGAAAGTGGTACGGTCTCGGGCTCAAATTCCGAGAATTGAGCTCGTCTGATTCTTAGAACTGGGGTTCTTAGAAGTGGTGATGCAAGAAGTTTCTAGGAAAGCGCTACCAGGTGATTTTTTTTAAATTCATTTTTCCTCTAAATTGGCGCGAAGTTGTTATCTACTGTGTGTTGCTATGTTTTAGACAGCTATTTGTCCATTTGTGCTGTTTAGGTGTTTGTGTGTGACTGTGTCTGCTGGCAGTTTGAACAGTGCCGAGCAGAAGCTGTGAAGTGGCCGCTGTAGTGACGGAGACAGGCAGTGCGCCGCTCTCTGACAGATCATCTGCCCCGCGCTGCGCTGCGCTGCGCTGGAGTGAGCTGGTCGCGGTTGAACTAGCGGGGCAGACAGCAGTCTTCCTCCGCTGCAGCTCCCCAAGCCGCACCGATACAGAGTCATGTTGTTAAGATGTAATAAGGCTCGGCTTAGATAACTACCGAGGAAAATTAGGTGTAATGTTATCGGTGTATAGGCTATCCAGAGCCCGGGTTACAGTAGCCTAAATGGTTCTCGGGTGGACAGAGTTGGCGGTGTTAACATTGTCAGTGCAGCCGGCCGGGGCTTTAAATGCGCTCTCATTTAACGCTACTTTGTACGGTCAAGTGTCAACACAGTGTGGCGGCGGCTCTGTCAAACGAACTTTGCTGGCAGCATGGCTGCCTCAGGTTCAGGATATTTTTACTTAGCGGTCGCTCCGACGGTAATTTGCTCCAATGGAGCGCAAAAAAGGTTGCGCCGAACAAGCACTTGTGTTACCGTAACATTGTAGCGGAAACATTGGTGCTGATGTGTGTGTGTGTGTGTGTGTGTGTGTGTGTGTGTGTGTGTGTGTGTGTGTGTGTGTGTGTGTGTGTGTGTGTGTGTGTGTGTGTGTGTGTGTGTGTGTTTTTCCACGGCAGAGAGGCTACAAGACACGTCGTCGCACCAAGTTGTGTTTCCACTGTGACACACTGTCTGCGCTGCCAAGTTGAAAGGTTTTACTGAGATGCGCTCGGAGTTGGCTTCAGCTTTCCTGCAAAGTGTTGCTGCCTCATTTCTGTCACGGAATCCGAGAGTTTCAGTTCATGCTCAGGAACAGTTACAATAAGACTATGTTTAAGCATATAAAATAAAATGAAAATCATAGAGAGGCTTTATTCTGGACCTATGGGCTGACACAAATCTGTGTGCTGTCATTTTAATTGACAAACTATGATAGGGCAGATTGACTGAAGTTATGTAGCCCAGTTGCAGTCCTCATAATTTCTTTTCTGAAAATGTAGTTAATTACTAGCCTACATTAGGCCTACTGCTTGTTGTCCCTAACTAGAGGTCATAACTCGGTACCTTTTGATCGGAGGATATCAGTCTATTCAAGGCTGCGTTCTGTTCTGGTTCTATTTTCGGACGTGTCCAGTTACAGACTTCAGTCTTCACATTCAGTTCAAGATGCTGTCATAAATCCGCCTGCATGTTATAAAGCCATTTCTGCTTTGAGTTAATTAAATAATAGTTTCCACGCCCTTACAGTAATTGACCTAGAAATGCAATATAGCATATTAGCAAAGAAAAAGAGAATATAGAGCGTTGCTGGGCTGTCACAGGTCTGATCAGAGCAAACAAGTCAAACTGCTGCTGTATAACCTTGCCAGCTGCCCCGGCTTATTTTGAAGATCAGAACAGGACATCTTGCGGTTGAAATAAAAACTCATAGTTTGGCCGTTATTAGTTATTAGTAAGTTTTCAGTAATAGGCTAAGTCAGCTGCTTGCTGTTTTCCTCAACTTTTCTCCGTTAGACTGAACTCAGACCAAATGAAAGGACAGAGCGAACAATACTCAGGGCATCTAATGGTGTTTATTATACAAGTATGTGATATTGTTATTTAATTAAAATTACCGGTCATCATTTTTGTATTATCGAAAACAAAATCCGTAATTACAGAATTGTATCATAAATCATGTTGTCTGTTAGAATGTGATAACATTTTCCCTTCATCTTCATTTGTTATATCAACTTGTCAACCAGTGGTTTAGAAAAGGGAGAAAGTGTGTGTGTGTGTGTGTGTGTGTGTGTGTGTGTTGGGGGGGGGGAGGTAGAAATTTAAATGTCTAGACAGTGTTTATTTAATAAATGGCGCCGCCTTCTGGAGGACCGCCTGTATCTGTTTTAGTCTGCCACATTGATAAAGACCTTGTGAGGATCATAAATAATTTCAGCCCAATTCATTTACTTAAAGATTACCTGTTCTTCAGCATTGAAACAGATGGGTGAATTGTGGCATTGGCCTACCAGGGCACTGCTTTTTGTGAAATAATCTTTATGTCTAAGTCTTTTTTGTTTTAATTGCAGAACTTAACAAAATGGCTTGCGCAGCAGACAGCTGCATACAATTCACACGCCATGCCAGTGATGTCCTGCTCAACCTGAACCGGCTGCGTAGCAGAGATATTCTCACAGATGTCACTATCTTGGTTAACAGACAGCAGTTTCGGGCACACAAGACCGTTCTCATGGCTTGCAGGTACGTGTTATTCAGGCCAAGTTATATGAGCCAATGTTTCTGTTGCAGTTTAAAGATGATGTGATTGATCTGTATATGCTCTGTCTGCATTTCGTTTTCTTTGACATGGTTGCAGTGGGCTGTTTTACACCATCTTTACTGACTCCCACAAGTGCAACCTTAATGCGATCAGTCTGGATCCGAAGGTGGACCCAGAGGGCTTTGCCATCCTGCTGGAGTTCATGTACACCTCCCGTCTCACACTAAAGGAGAGTCTGATTATGGCGATCATGAACACCGCCATCTACCTGCAGATGGACCATGTTGTGGACACCTGCCACAGATTCATCAAGTCCAGGTAGGCAGAACAAGGTTCCATTACATTGGTCAAATTCATCATTATCAGCATCTGTCGTGTTTAGTTTTTTTTACCTTCTCATTCTTATTCCAGTGATCCGGCTGCCAAGCTGCCCAGAGATGAGTTTTTGATCAGTCCCTTGGTTCTACCTCAGGATGTCCATGCTTACCGGCCCCATGATGTTGTCGACAGTTTGCACAGCCGCGTGGCTCCATTCAGGGATGGGAGGCCCTACGGCTCAAACATTTTCAACGGGGTCAGCACCCCCAGCAACTACCCATTCTACGGGCAGTTTCCCATGCCAGGATTCCCTTTCCCTCTCTGCAAGTTGACTGATGCCAAAAACACTTTTGCTGACCTCTCTAAGAGTGGGATCCACCACAAGCATTGTTCTCCGCATGACAGCGCCAACCTCATCAGGGCAGAATACACCAGGGCGGTTGGCACTAGCTCCTCCAGCATTATTCACTCCACCACCTACGCTTCCAGGGAGGTAGCGAGAGACGACGAGATGCGGAAGGAAAGCCACGAGGGGGTCAGCCAGTCTATCGCTCTCGGCACAAGAAAGCGTGCATTTCCTGTGCTGACCCTGGAGCACCAGAGAGACTCTGGAAAAGATCACGCTCCTCAGGCAGAGGAAGACCTGATCCATCAGCACTACCCCCTGGGAATCTCCTCCGCTGGACGCAAGAGCCTCATGAGCAGCCCACAGAGCCCCCTCAAATCAGACTGCCAGCCCAACTCCCCAACAGAGTCCAGCAGTAGCAAGAACGCCGGCCTGTCCCAAGCTGCTGGAGTGCAAGCTCCGCAAGGTACGCAGGACCCCAAATCTCGCAACTGGAAAAAGTACAAGTTCATCGTGCTGAATCAGAGTGTTAAGGAAGACGAGGGGGGGCTGCGGGATCCCGGGCTTCGTTCCCCTCAGCGCCTCGGCCTGCCGCCCTACCTCCACCCCAGCGACTCGGAGAACCTCGACCCACAAACCACAAGCAAGAGCAGCGATCACAGTGAGGACCTGCCTGTGCCCCAGGCTAGTCGTCTCAACAACATCATTAACAGGTGAGGGTTTTTTTTTTTTTCATACACATAGTGGCATCTTTTTGCTTATGTACAACAAGAAAATGTCAATTTGACATGCGACATGCATCATTTTGTATGACGCGCTGGGAGGATTTTGAGGAAATGAAGGAAGATACAGTATATGTGTGGAGGGTTTAATGGTCAATGTTTTTTTATGCATTTTGTTTACAGTTTACTGTTCTGGATTTTGGACATTCACCGGGATTATTTTTAGGAACTTTATTTTGGAATGACATTTGATTTAAAATATTTGTTTACGTCTGACTTAAAGTATTGAATTTTTTTTAGCTTTAGCTCTGATTTGAAGTCTGACTTGAACTATTTGTTTTGTGTCTATAGTGCACTGGAGGGGTCACTGAGGAACGGTGACAGCCACCCTCCACACTACTTGAGCCGCCTGAACTGCTCGACCTGCGGCACGCCGTCCCCAAAGCACTCCGAAGTGTGTCCCAACACCTCCAGGACCCGTCTGGCAGAGGACATGGCTGAGCTGCACTCAGAATACTCCGACTCCAGTTGTGGTGAGTTTAAGATGGATAGTAAATGTCAGTGACAAATCAACAATGATGTATGTATTATTTAGGACTAGGGGTCTGCACTTTTTTACTATGATTTCTCCTGAACAGAAAATGGTACATTCTTCTGTAATGAATGCGACTCCAAGTTTGCCGAAGACGAAGCGCTGAAACAACACATGCTCCAAGTGCACAGCGACAAGCCATACAAGTGTGACCGCTGCCAGGCTGCTTTCCGCTACAAGGGAAACCTTGCAAGCCACAAGACTGTCCACACAGGTACATCTAAGAGATGAATTTGTCCGTCTGTCAAGTCTATGCTCCTTTGCTGCTCAATTCAAACGTTTCTTTTCCTCTGATTCCCTTTTCTCAGGAGAGAAGCCGTATCGCTGTAATATCTGTGGTGCTCAGTTTAATAGACCCGCTAACCTCAAGACTCACACTCGCATCCACTCAGGAGAGAAGCCATACAAATGTGAGACGTGTGGAGCTCGTTTTGTACAGGTAATAACACGCTAAAATACAATTGGCCTTATATAAAAATTGTCTGAGCTAATAGCACTAACTATGAGTGGGTTTAGCCATTTTCAGCTTTACAGAAGTACAGGTAATTACAGGGAAGAACATCCTTAAGGGTGTTTTGGCTTTTATACAATGCATACTAATACGTCAATCTGTGTGGAAGAACTCATTCCCCAATACTAGTTCGCATTGGTTCCAGTGCTGTCAGATAGTTTGATTCAAGCTGATTTATGTTCTGTTCGTGTTTCAGGTTGCTCATCTCCGCGCCCATGTGTTGATCCACACGGGTGAGAAGCCATATCCCTGTGAGATCTGTGGCACACGCTTCCGTCACCTGCAGACGCTGAAGAGCCACCTGCGTATACACACAGGAGAAAAGCCCTACCATGTAGGTTGACCTATACTCTTATTTCACTTCCTAAACAGTTACAAAATCATACAATAAGCAGCTAACCATCATAAAATGCAGTAAAATAAAAGTTGCGCTGCTTTCCTTTTCAGTGTGAGAAATGCAACTTGCACTTCCGCCACAAGAGTCAGCTACGGCTACATCTCCGACAGAAGCACGGCGCCATCACCAACACAAAGATCCAGTACCGTATGTCGACGGCAGACATGCCCACTGACATGACAAAGGCGTGCTGAGCTGGGGGAAGGCAACAGTTTTAATGGAGGCAATCTTGACCTTGGCATTTAAAGACCCCAACTTGTACAATCATCCAAAATTGTAGTGCCACACTGTGTTCATTAGACAAATAAATTGGCTGTGTACGCCATTCTAAACGGGTTTCCACTACATGTGAACGTAGAGCCACTTATGGCATCTTAGTCACTTTATTGTTTCTATATAGATATGAATATATATATGTATATGTCGGGAGTGTTTTTAAGCTTTGAAGGTACATATATAAAGCTTTATTTTGTTGAGAAGGATGGAATGTAAACTAATCTGTTTTTTGAAAATACAGTATTTTATATCAGAGAACTTACTTTTCTGAAAGTATTGAAAATTTTGATTGACGGGTGGTACATATATTTTAAGATTCCGAGATTTGCGGCTGTATAGAATTGTCTATACATTTTTATGTCGATGTACGTACATGTTGCACCATGTCAAGTTGCCATATTCATGTGACGAGGGAAAAAAAAAAGTCCTAATGTAATTGGATTTAGTCTAAAACATATCAGATGACTGCTGCTGTCTGATGAGGTTATGCATGAGGTACTCTATTACCGTTGCCAGTTGTCAGTGCACATGAAGTGGACAACGGCATAAATATTGTGACATATTGTGTAATTATATCTGTGGGATTGCTCTCTGCTGGCAGAGCCAATCTAAGTGTTGAAAATGCATTTCAAGGTACTGCTTTGTTCTGACCAAGAAACTATTTTGCTTTAAGTGTATTTGTATAGATGTGACTTCTGTTTTTGTTCATTCGTTTTCCATAAGTGAAGGTTTACAGTTTTGTCCTTGTTCTAGATCCTACAGTAAAGTTGTGCAAGTGTTGATATTTTTGGTTTGTACATACACTGTGTATTCAATGTGCCTTTCTCTCTATGGTGTCTGAATTCCTCTCTATTCAGCCCAGCTCTATTAAGGTACAACTCAAGGACATCACTTGTCCTACACCCCGTGTGTGTGTGTGTGTGTGTGTGTGTGTGTGTGTGTGTGTGTGTGTATTTTTAAATGCTTGTCACCAACCTTAAAACATGCAAATTCATCATTGTACATCTTCAGGACTTGTTTTGGGATTGGGCTTTTTTTAACTGCATTAAAATTATTGTACAATGGTATAGATGTATGAATGTAAAATAAAGGTATTGGATTTCTATGTATTAACAGATTTGAGTTTGTCATATTACAAACAAGAATTGACGGGCACACCGTTTTAACATTTCCAGAAATATTGTTAGATGGATAAAAACTACTAGAGGACATGACTTGTAGATCAAATACAGCACAATATATAACTATTAAATAAACAGTTATACAAGTGTGAAACCTGCAGGCATGTTCAAACTTTACAAATCAGAGGATTGTAACTTTAGTCTTAGTTTAATCTAACTGTATCCACAAAATACTGGTTTTGTAGCAACTATAAAAGAGATGTTCTGCAAAAATAAAGCACAAATATAGCTTGATTTCTCCTGATGTTGACCAAAAGTGAATCCCAGGAAAGAACATCATCTCACCACCTTTCAAAATGTGTCACATACTCATCTCTTGGCTTTTAAAAAGTTCGGTAAATACTACAGGGACAGGAAGAAAAACTACCCAGTTACTTCTAAACTTTACTGTTGCACTGGGAAAACATGGCTTTTTTATAGTTTCTGATCATACTCTTATAAACTTGTATTTGTAGTTTTTTGCGTCCCGTATTAAACTTGTACGCTGTCAAGTCTTTATTATCTCATGTATTTTAAGTTTATTCTGATTTGGATAACTGCACAATGAGGGATTCTCATTTTTATTTCCCATAAATTCAGTCATTTAGAAAATTACTTTCTTCCATGATCACAGCAATAACGTTTTTTCCTATCGTTTTAAAAGGCCAACACTAAAACCTTTAAAAGACTTTATAGATGTCACATGAATGACAATAACATGATCAAAATGTAATAAAATAGCTTTTTATTTTTGAAGTGGTATAAAAAAAAAAAGTCATACTCTTTTAAAGATAAGCAAGAGTGCTTGTATTATGCAACAGAAAAACTACAACAGATCATTACCTCTACTAGGCTCTAACTTCAATTCAGTTCTATTTCTTTTAAGCAAAACAAAAGACAGTATCAAATGAAGCCTCCTGTGTAGCCTGTGAGGTCAAGACCATTTCCAATAATTACTGTTTTGCAAATGATTGATCACTAACGTCAGGAATGCAATTAAGTTCTCTGTGAAAGTACAGGTAAATGACCAATACTGCCTAATTACAAGAGCTGCACAAACTGGATTTCTTTAAATGAACTCAAAACTACTCATTATTCACTGTCTTCCTTCCTTCCTTCCTTCGCACCCCCCCCCCACCCCCCCCACCCCATGCTTCAGGTCAATCACTGCTTCTGCTGCATGGCTTCTTTCCGTGCAGCGTCTTGCAGGAGCTGAGTGTCCACTTCATCTGCAGGCAGCTGAACGTACCGGACCACAGATCCACGAATAAAACAGTTTTTCACAGACAGCTGGAGCAAAATGAAAACAAGACAATCATTCAAAGTGTCAGAGATGCTGTGGGAGAGAGCGCGATCACGGAAGGCTTGTATCATGAGGACGTGCCAACAGTGGTGTTGTCATTACTTAGAATTCCTCATGGGGGAGACAGAAACTACACACTATAGCTTTAAGTGATCCAGAATCTGTCTGATGTTTTAGCAGATAGTGGCATTAGGGATTCTCAAAAATCATGTTTATAAGCAATTCTTGGATGTCATGAAATATCAAGGTGATAAAACAATGTTAGGTTTGTTTTTTTTTGAGCTGTTAAATAGGGCTGGGATATCGTAGATGTCAAACGGACGTTAGTGTTAGAAAGACATGTCCTAAAAGCTGAAATGACACTGAATGATCGGTGCCAGACAGCTAAACTCACCATGTGTGGATATTTCTCTGGATCAGTGACACTGATGTCTGTGAGCTTAATGTTCAGGTACTGAAACACACAGAAATGGGACGTATATTGATTAGAAGTCCTAACTGGGCAGTCAGGTAGAAAATGTAACAGCTTTGTTTCAGAATAAGGAAAATAACATCATCATTTCCAACCTGGTCAACAGAATGAAGTGTTCCGCAGATGCTGAAAAGAGAAATGTTAGGATTCAAATTACATCCCATCCTTACATCACCAACAACATATACGACCAAAGTGGAGGTGGACTGGTCTCGATACAGGTGGTGGACAAAATAACAAGAATACCTTGTAATACAACCCCACTGCTTTTAACAGCGACCTGGTTTAGGTTCTAACTTGTTTGTACTGCTACTGCAGTAGTTTGGTCACTCTTGTTGCAACATATGACGTTAATTCAAAGCTCAATGACTAACGTTAGGGGGGGAACTAACCTCAAGTCGTTTTTGAGCTCCACCACCACATCCTTCCCCACCAGCGACTTGAAGAACGAGTAGAAAAGCTGAAAAACAGACCGACATGTTAGCGCTAATGTTAGCATCGTGCTACACGTCGAGCACGATACAAGCTGCATACAGAGTATATATCTATGGCATATAGCTAGCGAACTCCACCACATGAAGCGATACGGTGAACTGTGAGTATTCCAACGCCTCACACAATCTTCCAATAAGACATCTGTTGTAAACTGGAAACAAATAAATACGTTCAAATCGATGTCTTACCATGTTTGCTGCTGGTTTTTTATAGTCGTGCGTCTGGTGTTGATGATGTGACGTGATATTGCTGCGACGGACCACCAGGGGGCAATTACTGAAGAGCCCCACATGGGGGGGCCAGAGGTGCGCTCAGCGTTAACGAGTCTCTTCATACATCCCTGGGGACTGCTGGGGAAAACTTCAGACTTCAGGGGTGGGCCTGACATCACCGGAAAGGAAACTCTCTCTAGTTGTTGTTCCAAGTGTCAGTGTGATTCTCTTACTGCCTCAGAGCTACACAGGCTAGCATGGAGGGGGGGGGACTTTCCCTCCAAGTCATCCATCTGTAAAATCATTAAAATACACTGCTGTAAACACATCTGACAAAAATTGATTTTATATGATTTGTTTTTCTACAGATATGTCTGCGCTTTTTTTTTTTATTTCCATTTGAAAAGTCCAAAGAAAAAAGCCAAAAAACTACAAAATACAACACATCTCAAATACACAAACACACCCACATCAATCACCTCTCCAGTGATGTCAGGCCCACCCCAGAGTGTCAGAGTATATGGGAGCTGTACCACTTTTAATTTGGGTATGACGTTTAGACCAAAAAGCATGGATTTCAAGAGTTTGTTCAGCCACTTCTGTCTACAACAGTCGAGAACCCTTTAGACATTATGTAATCACATAATGTCATCTGAAAACTGCTGCCCTGATTAAAAACACAATGCAACTGATCTAGTAGAGTAGAGGGAGGCAGGCTGATACAGCCCGGTCCGGTTGGGGAGAGTTCTAGCCCGACCAGGCCCCTCTCTTTAGCCTGCCTCTCTTAGTTATGCTATTATAGTTCTAGACTACGGGGGAGTTCCTTCCTTCCTGTGACACACTGAGCTGCTCTCTCCTCTCTCTTTCCATTTGTTTCCATTTGTGTGCATCCTTGCCCCTGAAATGCTTGTTACTAACCTAGCTCTGGGGAGTTTACTCCCCGGAGTCCTTGTGTTTCTTTTCCTTCCCAGAATATTCCCTTGGATTAGGGTGGCACCACAATCTTGGTTGGAGCTGTCAGTGTGGTCCAACACTCTGCAATGCCCTGCAGTGTCCGGCTGCATCCTGCCAAGCGTCTACATCTTGCTACGCCCAACCATGCTGTGCTGTGCCATGCTACATCCTGTAACGCCCTCAGTGCCATGTTATGACATGAACTACTATGACTACCATTTGTAGTCACTGTTTCATTATCTTTATTATGACTATTATTGCCACTGTTCATCACATCCCCAACCGGCATCGTCAGACACCACCCACCAAGAGCCTGGGTCTGTCCAAGGTTTCTTCCTGAAAGGGAGTTTTTCCTCACCACTGTCACATTAGCCACATTAGCCACATTAGCCACTGCTAATGCTTGCTCTTGGGGGAATTACTGGAATTGTTGGGTTTTTGTAAATCATAGAGAGTGGTCTAGACCTACTCTATCTGTAAAGTGTCTCAATATAACTCTTGTTATGATTTGATACTATAAATAAAATTGAATTGAATTGATCTCAGCTGGTATTCTGTCTGGAATGGACATTTCTAAGTGACCCCAAACTTTTGACCGGTAGTGTGTGTGTGTGTGTGTGTGTGTGTGTGTGTGTGTGTGTGTGTGTGTGTGTGTGTGTGTGTGTATATATATATATATATAGCTAAGGACCAAGTCAACCAAAAAGTAACTCAGTACTTGTATAGGCCTTAAGACAGAGCTCTTAAACATTTTTTTTTTTTTTTAAATGTCTGAAAATATACATTAACATAAATACAATATATCATTTGTAAATACAAATCTTTATTAATTTACACAACACTGGTGATAGGCTTACTGGCCTATAGGTAAGGTACCCAGTTGTTGACCGGTTGACAGATGCAGTTAAGGTTTTACTGTGCCACATTACAAATTATTATTTGAATTGCTTAGTATTGTATGCATTATAAAAAAAGCTATGTGTAAAGGCTTTAGGCGGCCCACACGATATTGTAGGCCCAGGTTAATGTGCAACTCAATTTTATACAATATATGTAGTAGGGGGTCCCTGCTGTCTCTCTTTCAGCTGAGGGGTCCTTGGCCTAAAAGAAAGCTGCCCCAAGAGGTAGAGGCTTGGAGAGATGTGTGGGAAAAAGATTGATGACATTTTGTGTAGCAAATGCAAATATCTTCTTTCATCTCATGATCCCTGACCCTGTAATTCATCTTTTGACCCCTTGGATCACCCGGAACCCCACGTTGTGAACCACTGTACTATAACTACTATTTATTTTTAAGATTATTTTTTGGGCATTTTAAGCCTTTAATTCCACAGGACAGATGAAGACCTGAAAGGGGAGAGAGAGGGGGGAATGACATGCAGCAAAGGACCGCAGGTCGGAGTCGATCCCGCAGCCGCTGCGTTGAGGAGTAAACCTCTATATATGTGCGCCCGCACTACCAACTGAGCTAACCCGGACACACTACTATCAATTTTAAGGAAAAAATATGAAAATTCAAAAGAATAGTACAGTATGTTCAATCTTCTAAATTGTGCAAATCAGCAGCCATTATGTAATAAGTGAATGCAAAGTGCAGCTCACAATTACACACATCTGATTAAACAAAATAACACAATAAAATAGGAGTTGATGGTTAAATATTTCCAATACCATCAAGTAGGATGTCTTTTGTGATTTAAATATTTTACCTTGCTTGGATAACTTATGATTCTCACTCTGCATGCAGTTCTTCATAGGCAACAGCAGATGGAAGTGTTGCAGCACTAGATTCATCTCTGCTGCAGACTTGTATTTATTCACAGTTTCACAGGCAATGATAGTGACATGAGGTTGTGATGAAGGTCTAAAATAACAAATTAAAGCTAAATGTATTTGAGCATTTATTGTACATCTTAAAGGCAAACATGTTAATGTATGTGCAATATAATACTGTGGGGTAAACATTCGTTAGCTACTGTATAGTGTAAAAAAAATGAAATGTAACAGAATTATTTATAAGCAGAGTTTAATTCCAAACCAACTTCTTAATGCGAGCTTAGCAGAAATGAAGTCTGAAAATGTTTCGCTATTGTTTATATCACTTTAAACGAAAAGTTTGACATTTTGCAAACAAGAATTAGATGAGAAGATTGGTACAATGTTCTTGTTAGTATGTGAAATATAAAGACTAAAAAAAGAGAAAAACTGGCAACTGTTAGCCTGGCTCTGTTCAACGGCGTTAAAACATGTAAATTAATGAGCTTTAAATGTGCTTGTAGCCAGATTTCGCCCCCCCCCCTTTTCCCCTCCTGCTGCTTGCCGGCTGGCCGGTCAACTTTTCAAATGTAAACCTCAGAGTAACCCAGAGAAACAGGTGGAGAAGGTGAGCTCAAACTGGCTGTAGCATCATATTTAGCATACAAACATGAAACATCATCGCTCTTCTCACCTAACTCTCAACAAGCAAGTAAATAGGCACATTCCCCAAAAATGTAGAACTTTTGTAACAGTACCAATGAATAGTCATTTATAAGTGATACATATGGCTGAGGGAGTGACTGGTTGATGTATTTCATGTTTCCAATAATGCAGAGCAGAAAGCTGTACAGTCGTGCTGACCATCGCAGCAGCCTGGTCTCACTTCACAGATTGGCCCATCTTGGGAACTTCAGGATGCACTACAGAAAGAGAGAGAGTCATCATATGTTTTATCTTTAGGTTCAAAAATGTTCGATACCCGATACTAATACCGTGATTTCGCTACCAGTTCCTGAACGGTTTTTGATGCCAATCTTATGAAATTCATTTGAACAAAAAGAAATTACAACATTACTAAAGTCTTCTATTATTAAATTTGTGTTTTTCCTGCATGCGTCTACGATGTGTAGACAGCCAATCAGCAGCATTGTAAGATCTTGGTAGAAACATGCTGCAGGCGTATTGGCTCACTGACGCTGATGAAATTGACTCCTTTAAGTATTCAAATTTGGTATTGAATGACAAGGCATTTTTCGATAGTTGATACAATGGGGAACATTTGATAGGGCTGCACAATTAATCTCAATTTTACTGAAAACTGCAACATGGACTAGTGCAATATCCAAATCGCAGGGGGGCGCAATATTTGTTAAAGGCAAAATATGTGTCAAACCATTCTAAATTAGGTATCGTGGTGCTGCAGAGATATCCCGGCCAAATTGTAACTTAGAAATTAAAGAAAACATCTTTGCTTGGTACAGATCATCTCAAAAATAGCACTCTAATCATTTCAATTTTTAAAATTTTAATATTATTTAATGAAAATGAGTAGCCTGGGTAAACCCTGACAAACTTCCGGCAAATTTGAGATTTGCTCTGCAAGTCAGTCTGGCGAGGAGCCCATTCAAACCCATTTCCAATGTCCCCAAAATCGAGGCACCAATCACAACCACTGTGGCGGGCTTTACACCAATCACAACCGTTGAGGTGGGCTTTACACTACGACGATAGCACAGCGACGGCAAGCAGCTTTTTGTTTACATTCAACATGACGGCTACCGAAGAGCAGCATCACCCGGATCGTTGGTCTGATTGGTTGGACTATCCAATGAGCGGCGTCCGTTGGTGACGCCCCTTTGGAAATGAACTGTCAATGAACCTTTCCCAGACCCACTCTCAGTTACAACTGAGAAGGGTCTGGTGTCAACCAGGCTAGAAAATGAGAATAATGATACAAAAAAACGATCATTCCCTCCAATATCGTGAACCATATCGCAATTGCAAAATCAGTCAAAATAATCGCAATTAGATATTTTCCTCATATCGTGCAGCCCTACAGTTTGATCGATGCCTTACCCAGCACAAAATATCTTTGTTGGTGAATTTAAGACTAATGAGTCTTGCCATAAGAGGAACAGAGTTGTCCTTACTGTCTTTGTGGGGGCTGTGGCTGGCCAGGTCTTGCTGGCGGTCTGTGTTTGCTGGGGAGTTCGGAGTTGTCTCTGGGGTTCTGGGGCTCCGGCATGCCCAGTCGGGACTTAGAAGGTACAGGAGGCCGGTTGAGTGCCATCCCACCTTCCGAGCGTGACGGCACCACTGGTTTCTTGTATGTTGAGGGATGTGAGGAGATGGGGGCTGGGGGCTGTGGCTTGGTCTCAGAGAGGGTGAAGGAGCGGTTGCGTGGGGTGGGCAGCGGGGGGCGATCAGAGTCTCCATCTGCTGGTTTGGAGCTTGTAAAAATGGGATCCGGAGATGTGAGGTGGTCCATCTGCTGATGGTCTGGATCCTTGCCCCAGGATTTTACCCTCGAACCGTATAACGGATTATCAAACATCTCTGACCCCTTTTCATCCTCACCCCTAGGAAACAAGGGATCAGATTCAGTTTCACTTTCTACGGAATCAGCTATTCATTTCATGTCGTTTTTAGATTAAGATTGGGCACTGAGTGTCAATGAAACACGTAAAGAGTCACACTGCAACAGAAACAACTCACATAGGGGGACTGCGTGAGCCCACATCATAGCCACCCTTCTTGCTGTCTTTACTCCCTTGTCCGGCGAGTAGAAGATTTTTCGGTGGCTTGCTGTAGCTCCAACCTTTATCTATCACATTGCCACTTCTGTAGGACACGCCCATGTAACTGGGGTTAGAAATATCATGTGCCTGGGTGACGGAAAACCTGTCAAACAGAAGACAGAAAATGTCACACCCGGAAGTCATGTTTGAGATATTTTGAGGTAACCACAAGTGAGAAAATGTCTTACTTGTTGGCCTCACCGCCTTTGCCTTTTGAAGTGACAGTGTCATCCTTTTCGACTTTGATGAAATCTGAAAGTAAGAGTGAAATATTGACGCTACAGGAACTGAAGTAGAAAGCATTTTAATAAGTAAGTCCTGAGCTGATTTCCAGACTCACCATATAACTTCTCAGTGGGCTTGCCCTCAGAGGTGTGTAACTGAATGCCACCTGTCAAAGTGCCCGTCTTCTCTCCATGATGAGTCAGTGTGATCTGAAACTCTGTGTAGCAGAACTGGGCCGCTCGCAGCGCAACGCAACCCTCTCCTTTAGGGAATAAGACACCAGCAAACTGTAAGCACTGCTCAGCTCAACGCATCTGCATTAGAAACTGTGTGTAAGTTCATTACCATATGACTCGTCGCAGTCTGTCGACTTCACACAGATGAGGATGTGCTGGTCCAAAAGGTACTCTGGGTCAGAGATGATAGGGGTGAGCTGAAAACACAGAGAAGACAGGACTTTGATTATTAGTTGCCAGAACAAATGGTCTTCCACACTGAAAAGCTCCTTCCGGATTTTACCTCGACTTGGTTGCCAAACCAAACTTTTATTGACCCATCTGAGTGCTCCGTGTTCTCTCCCTCTGAAGTCTTGACTGTTTCTGTAGACATTAAAAGAATTGTTTGTTTTGATCATTAGCCCCATTTTTAAAGCAGAATGGGCTACGGTCAGTCAGACAGACTAAAACGTACTCTCCAAGCAGCTGGAATGGTATTCGATGAAGAACTTGGTCTTTGATTTTGTCAACAAGGTGGCCACACAGTTCATGATCTGTATCCCACCTTGAGGTGCACTATTTAGGTCTGAAAGAAAAAACAACGAACATTAACCTATAATTTTGGAGTGGATAACACAGCATCATCTGCAGTGAGCCGTAAAATGGGTGATCATACCTTGCTTGGAGACAAACTGTGAGGCTACTCCGACTTCAAATGAGGCGAATAATGGTGAGTGGTCACTTGTCATGATGTCATTAGTGCACCCTGAAAGTTGGAAAGTTTGGCGGAATGAGTCTGTCTCATACAATATCATTAAAGGGTCATTTTGCATTACGCTTTCATTAAGTTTTGGGGACTGACGAGTGACACATTAAACAAAGAATGGTCAGAATGTGCAGCAGACGCTGAAATAACTTGACTTTCAGTCCCTAGTATGGGTTGTCTTTTGTTACACCCTCCCTGCCTGGTAGAGGCCCACACCTGTCATACTCTACATCCAGAAAATTCTCTTTAGAGCTGCAGAGAACCGTATACAAATGTTTTATTTATGCAGGTTAAGTTGTGCTCCTCATGACAAGTGAACTGATCTTCATGTGTAACATTGGTGGAGTGCCCCTTTAAAAACATAAACATGCTAACACTTTACAAGTCCATTTGGTACTAATATTGTGGGAAAAATGATTGTCCTTTAAAAAAAAAGAAAAAAAAAGCTCCATTTAAACCGGAGTAAACATTTACAGTATTTAATTGGAAAATTGACTTTCCATATTTAGAATAATAAAAATAATAATAATAATTGTATTTATATAGCACTTTTCCAGCATTAAGCTCAAAGTGCTTTCCAGATTAAAAGATTTACAGAATATTCTTTTGAAGAAATTACTCAGTGCTCTCTGGTAATTAAACTATGTACTTATTTATGTATGACCAATATGCCTGCCAGAGCCGCTGGACTCTAAACTCAACATATCTGCAAAAAGATATCAGCCTGGCTGATGTTCAACTGACTCGTAGCGCACCAAGATAATTAATTGGAATAATTTGGTGGAAGTGTAACTGAACGCTGTCTCTACTTTCTTTTTAATTCATACCAAAATTACATAGTTCTTTCTGGAACCCTTCCGAGGAAACCATAGGAAATTATTGAGAAATGATAGACTCTGTAAAAAATGACCATTGTCCATTTCGAACTACTCACCATATGCTTGGCAGACAACATGAACCAGAGGGTATGACTTCCGCAGGACACGATCACACCACGAGGGCAAATTGTATTTTGTCTGTAGAGTTAAAGTTATCATATGTACATAAAAGCTGAATACAACAGTTTTCACAGACAGTCTTTATAGCAATTTAAGCATTATAAAGCTGCTGGAAGGTTATGTCATTTCTGGTAGATACATTATCAAACATTCTTGCTGGTATGGATCAATTCAAGAGATCAAAAATCAGGAGGTTCTATATGTCTAAAAGGGAAATTTGTTAAATTGATCCTGGTGCCTGTAGATGAGTTGTTTCATACATTTTCTATGAGCCAGAACACATATTCACATGGGCTTTTTGATCCAGATAGATTAAAGCAAAAAAAAAAAAAACTTGAGGGATGTGTTCAATGCTGTAGTTGCTTTTACAGTTTCCTGCACTATGGGGCATGCAGGAGCCGTACAGGGCAAAGACACCTGACTAAACATAAGCTTACCCCCGTGGCTTTGGCCTTTGTGTAGGCATACTTCTCTCGCGTGTCTCTTTCAAAGCGATACGTGGGCGCAAACGTGATTTCCTCTTCATCTACATACAAAATAAATAATTATTAAGGAGACGGGTTTTGATTTTTATATGCATGCCGACAATTATTAAATGCATCAGGTGATGAACAGAACAGAGTTGGTAAAAAATCAAATACAGTATAAGCAAAGTTACACCAAGTTCCAGACACTTTGCTGTATGTGTGTATTAATCAATATTCTCTATGCACCCTCACCGAAATGCAAGAAGACCTTTCCATCATTCCTCTCCATGTTGAGCTGGTCTTTACTGAGGAGTTCCTGGTACTGCTGCTGTTTGATCTTTGTCACAATGTACTCAGCTTCCTGTGAAGGGAAACAGTGCAAAGTAAAGACTTTTCTTGCCTAAAAGTGTTAGCAGCTGAGAGCTCAGCCACCTGACAACCAGCACACTCTTTTATATGCACCACTCAATGATGCTGGATCTTTCATTTCTCGAGTAGATACCATGAGAATAACACATTTCACAAAATGTATATAAAAAGCCGACACATCATTTATTTAAAATTTTGTTCCAAGTACATACAGTGTGTTGCATCATATTACATTTGCCTCTTTGTCATTTCTATACAGCAAACTGAACTTGACAACAACTTACTGTCGATGGGAATTCAACACGGTAGTTCAAATCACCGAGCCAGAAGAGGTGGGTGAACCGATGTGTGATGTCAAACGGATTGATCTTCTTATCGCCTAGATTCAGAAATCGCAGGATGTTGGTGTAGTTTTGATTGCGTCTGCAAATACAGCCAAAATAATAGCAAGAACATCACAAATATGATGCAACAAGGTTCTTCAACAAAAAATAGATAAATAAATAAAAGTACAAATGAAAAAACAAAACAATTTGAACACTATTTCCTGCATTTATATAAATGTATTTTAATCTAGCAAATGACACATTATTATGATGACAATGTTTGGGATTTCCACAATAATGGTCCTCTAACAAAAAATGTAATGTGTAAAAATACTCTATTAATGTCTTCACACTATTTAAAGCAATAGTACGTAGTTTTTGTCTCCCCCATGAGGAATTCTAAGTAATGACAACAACACTGTCCATGCGTCCACATGATACAAGCCTTCCGTGACCTCGCACACCGAGAAACCGGAGCATTCAGAACAGTTGGAAATCTAAACGTTTTAGCTCACTGTGGTTTCTCTAAAATATTTTTACCTGACTAGGCAAGGTGTTGAGACCGCAGAGGGTGGGGGGTGGGCGAGGGTTTTTGTTTTTGTGCAGTTTGTGTTTTTCTGTTGTATGCACCATTTGACATTGACTGTCATACATTGTGGAGTTTGTTCTGTATGTCTGAATGATAAATGGTGCTAATAAAAAATGTATCTAAAAAAATAAATAAAATAAGTTTACCTTATTATTTGAAGTTTTGGCCACGTGTAACATGAAACGACGTTATAACATTGTAGATGTGACAGAAAATATGAAAAAGCATAATATGTCCCCTTCAAAAGAGTAATCTGTTGCTCACCTGAGCTTCTTCTCACTTCCAGAAGTCAGGTGACTGTTGACAAAGCCAAAAGATGTACCGTTGAACATGAAGGACACTCCCACAGCTCCCTTGTTTCCTACAAAACAAACATCATACTGATGGCTAATTGTTCAGTGAACTTATATGACAGGTCATTAAAGGTGCAGTAAAAGATTGTTGATATTTGAACTCAACTGCCAAACAAATACAACACCCCCCTTCATAAGCTCCACCCCCAAGATTTACGGACAGATAACTACTGGCCGGCACATTCAAATACTGCATCCCCCCCACCCGCCCCTCCCATCAACTGTCGCTGCCTGTTGCCTATTGGCTGGAATAGTGTTTTGTGCCCCCCTTTCTGTTTGTTTTCCATTTACACAGCCAGGTATGTATTATAACCATGTTCTGTTTTCAGCGCACACAGAAAATAAAGAGCTAGGTGATATTCACTGACATAAAAAGTGTATTGGATTAACATCACTTACTATACCTTTAAATGGCTTATAGAGAAGAGGAACTGCTTACCCAGAGTGTTGGCAATCCCCGTCTTCACACTGTCTGAAAAAACGTGGGAGATCCTGTTTTCGTGCTCAGGCTTAGCCAGCACCACAATCCGAATGTTCCACAGAGTGTGGATCGCCACCTGGATATTAGAAGACGATGTGATGCATTACTGCTCTGCACCTGCATTCAGTTGTAACTTGTCACGGTCACTCACTTGTTTAAAGCTGATGTTTGTGATTTTCCGCAGGACACCTTTCACTATGTCTGCCCACTCCCTCTCGCCCAAAGGATCCTCCTGAGTCCCAATGACATAAAAATCATGTGGGATGTGATCGGCGGTGTCGTCTCGTGTCTTCCCTTGGCCCTTACACTGAAACCAGGAGTTGATGTTGTGGGGAGGACCAGCATTTCCTGCAGGTTTATAAAGAAGTCTTTTACTGTATCTGTACAGTCATGAGTTCAAATTCATTCAAACATTTAAGATGTTAATGTTGTTACCCATGTTCCAGGTGCCAACAAACACTGTGATCATGTCAGGTTCAGGCTTTTCAGTGTGTTTGTTCTTCATTTGTTGAAGAAGTTGGCAAAACCCTTCCCTTTTCTAGTGAGACACATATAAAAAACATGATTTCTTATAATTAACACATTTAAACATTATACCTTATGAATTATATGTGCCTTACTTAAAGCCCCTGAAAACATATTTTCTTAATCAGCTACTTACTAGAGCTGTAAATCTCTATAATACCATTTGAATTTCATTGATTATTTTTGATATTCAAATTATATCAGAACATTTAATACTGAAATTCAACCTATTATTTATTTTTATTATTTACTATCTATCTGTCCACTAGAGGGACTGCCAATATTAGGCTAGAAGGGGCAACTACGTCATAGCGCATTGCATTTCTGGCACACCGCTTTGTTTACATTCATTTTGAAACCATATGTCATAAAATGGAGTAGTCTCGCATTACCAGACCTTCCTCCACAGCGCTACGGAGGTCTGGCTAGGCCACAAAGCATTTCGGGATGGAAAAACGTGCTCTGGTTTATTGGCATTTCTTTCAACCAATCACAGTAGTCTTGGGCGGTGCTAAGCTCCGAGCAGAGCAACGGTGCCTCTGCTACATAGTCTCAGGAAGGAACTTGTTTTGGTGGAACATGTGTACGTTCAAAAGTAGTTTTAGTCGTGCAACAGAAAACTCAGATTGGACAGATAGTCTAGCTAGCTGTCTGGATTTACCCTGCAGAGATCTGAGGAGCAGTTAACCGTAGTCCTCACAAATCCACCAGAGGTTAGAACGCCAACACAAAGACAGAGGAAGGGGACGGACATCCGGCTGAAATGAGGGACATCCGGCGGAATTTCCATGAAGCTCCTGGCGGAGCTCCTATAACTTGCGTCGCGACGCAGTTTGGAAACAAGAACGAGCTAATTAATGATGCCATAAGCTTTTTGACTCGGTGGATGTCAATTATTTATTTAGTTATTATATTTATTATATGTAAAAACAGTATAGACAATGTAACAAAAGCATTTGGTTTTCACATGCGGGTAGGCCAAAGTTAGAACAGTTTCACATGAGATTTCTGTATTTGTGTTTTTCTCTGTGCTCTTCTCACTGGTCTGAAGCGATAATTTAAAAAAAGGTGATGTCACATACCCCTTAATCAGGATTTAGCAACATTTGAATCAACATGTGCTACCACTTGTAGGTTTATGCTAATGAAACCTATAATGTTGCCAGACCACTGTCAATCAAATCTGGTCAATGAATATTTAATGTTATAGATTTATAAAACAGGAAGCTCAAATCAAGCAATCTGTTTGGTTCATTGCTGTGGTATAATAAGCACATACAATGGCTATGACGTCAAATTCCTTTGCACAATTAAGTATCACAAAGCGTCTGAAAAAAACTCCTGCCTTTTGTGAGCTATTGCTTAATTATACTTGATTTAAAAACACGTTTTCAGGGGCCTTAAGCTAATTCAAACCAGCAAGCAAACCAAGTGACCAGATATTTTTTACCTTTGTGTCATCAAACACAAACTCTTTACGCAAAATCTTCTCTTTCTCTGTCTCCGCCACGATGACAAGTTTGGCGTGCATTTTCTGGGATTTCACCAACTGCAGGACTGAAAAATAATCACATTACTCTTATTAAAATGAGTCTTGTTGATGGTTTACAGCACTTGTTAAACAAGACTGAGGTTGCTTTCACACCGGAGCTGTTTGTTCTGTTTAAACCGAACCCTGGAGCGTTTCGTTGGATAGTCCGGTGTGTTTGTGGTAGTGTGAAAGCTCATTCGAACTATGATGCGGACCAAACAAACAAACTCTTCTCCGCTTGAAAACAGGGTTATCGGTTCACTTCCAGGTGAACTAGAGTTCCTTTCACTTTAGGTGAGATGCGATCCGACCCAAATATAGGAAGTGAACCAAAAAACTGTGCATTTACTAGCCTATGATAACTTTTAAATCCATAACTTAATAAGACCACACATTGCTGGTCGTCTGTGTGACAACACATCATCATCTCTCTCTCATCAGGGCCTGTCCTCTTCTTCACTCACTGTCTGTCAGCTGCTCATATTGTTCGCTTTCTTCTAAAATATTAGATACATTAAAGCAAAACCAGAAACCCCAAGACTTTATTGGTGTTGCTACATTATTTCTGAGACCAGGGAGTGTCGACGAGTTTCACTCAGATATTCTGTCCAATAAACAAGCGACAGTTTTGACCGTATGACATTTGTTTACAATATTTGGTGCGTTTAAAAAAGTGCAATCTGAACACAAACCGATCCAAATAAAAAATGCAACAATGTTGCAACTTCAACCCCGAATCGCACCACGTCTACCGAACTACAGGTGTGAAAGCGCCCTAAGAGTCTACAGCCATGCTAGTGGCTCTGTGAAGGGGTATGTAGACACAGCAGTACTTTGAACTACATGCTAATGTAAGCATGCTAACTTCAGCAAGTTAACTCCAGCACGCGAACACACACAAAATGACTCATGTTTAGCAGGTATACTTTTTATCACGTTCATCATCTTGGTTTAGCATGTTAGCAGGCTAACCTTTGCTAATTAGCACTGAACACAAAGTACTAAAGTTTTGGCCTGCTTCTTGTGCTGGTTATTATAATTCATCCTGAGAAAGACATGCAGGTATGTACCAAATTGTATGGCAATCCATCCAACAATCAGCTAGAGCCACATTGCTTGCATGGGTGAAAATACAAAGAAAAAAGGTTAGAGAGCTGTGTGATTTCTTACTTTTGTTGTGCACAAAGAATTTGTCTTCAGGCCCATCTTTTGACTTCTTGAGAAAGAGCTTCCCACTTTCAACATCTACTTTCAGGAACATCTTTGTGGGAATAGCCAGGGATTCTTGCTTGACCTGCAAGTGAAAGAGGAAACAGGTCAAATAAACCACAAACCTCCAGACATTGGACACCATTTCAAACGAGAATTGTTATACAGTTACTGATTTAGAGAAGCACCTCAAACGTAACAAGCGGAATGAGAGATTTCCTGTGACCTCCTTCATATCCACCAGACTCAAACATAGAGCTTTTAGTCTGAAAAAAAGAAAGAAATAGAGAAGTGCTATGTCATCTGTAACTGGCATCATCTGTTGTTACGTCAATAACCAAGACTGTTCTGACTGGTCAGTCAGTAAAGTGAGTCACTTTACCTTATCTTCTATTGAGTACAGCAGTTTTGTTAGTTGCTCAAGTCTAAAGGATACAGATTGACTTGAATCACCAGAAATCTGAAAATAAAGGAAATAGTACATTATGGTAAGGGCTTTGTAGTGTGAATTAAAAAATGATGCAAAGGCTCAAGGGTGCAACCCACTTGTTTTGAAAATTGTGCAATCCCTGGGGAGAGTTGTTGGTCCAGTGCTCTATGAAAGACCTCTAAAGCTGGCAGGATGCGGGAAATTTCACTGTCTCACAAAAAAAGTCAGAACCTGGTTAAATCACCAATAAACATGGTAATCTATAGAATATATTATGTTGAGTGGTAACTATACCTGTTTAGATTCTTGCAGATTGCCAATATTAGCTTCTGTAGCCCGGGGAGGTTAGGGTAACCATATTGTGCTTGTTCAGCATCCAAGCTGACTGAGGTCCTGAAGTATTCTTGGATAGCTATTTGGTGTTCCTCTGGTAGTCTGGAAGTATGGGAACATTTCAAACACTGTTATGTCATTATTCACACATCAGTTAACCTCAGCCAAGCACATAACTGTGTCAAATCATTGCCCACAATCGTTGGAGTTATCACATTGTACACAATACTGTATATACTGCCAGTGCATTATCAGAAACTTTGAATGATGAATTATTGGGCTGAGGTGCATCAGGGCACATTCTGCAAATTTGACCATACGTGGACAAGTCCATCTGCTGCAGTCTCATCAGGAAGGTGTCTGATAAGGACTTGGGGTCACTGTCTTTCACATCATTGACTGTGAAGTTCCTGGGTGGAAGCTGCGGTGGGAAATTATTGGCTTCTGCAGGAGAGAGACGTATGGAATGTTTAGGATTTTTTTTAATCTTTGAAAGGCACAATTTTACATTATAGCCACTATTGAGTTGAAGTGAAGTTGTTTGACCTTGCTCCTCGTCTACATCCTCCTCCCTCTGGACAGGGTACTGCAGATGTGTGACCAGACCCATGTTGGGACTGTAATATGCCTCCACCAGCTCAGGCAGCATAGAGAAGAACCTGATAGGAACTCCTTCAGATGCCTGAAGAGCAGATCACAGCAGACACAATTGTCCTCAAACCTTGGCAGAACTGAAATGTCACGTGGTGCTGTTGTTTTTCTGGAAGACCTTTGTGGTTTGTTTTGTTTTTTATTACAAAACCAGGAGACATAATCTTTCACTTTTATTTCCCATTTGATGTTAGATATGTCTACTTGCACAGTCTGTGGCATCTTCCAAAAGGCTAGTGCTGCAATTGTGTCATCATCTAATGCCTCATTTCCACTGCTTGGTTCGGCTCGACTCAACTCACTTTTGGTACCAGATGCTTTTCTCTATAACCCTTTTCCCCCTCAGTGTAGGCAGGATTCTAATCGCCCTGACACAACAGAACATTATCTTCAACGCAACACTCGCTGGATCCTTTCATCAGCACAGTTGCTGGACTTCGTCATGTGTACAGTGTAGTGTACGGCATTGTGTATGGAGTGTACAGCGTAGTGTACGGTATAGAATGTGGTGTAGGTAGTCTATGGCGTAGTGTACAGAGTGTATGGCGTAGTTTTGCAGGCTGCCATTTTTTATTTATTTTTAATAATCTGGGGCTATTGAATTAAAAAAAAAATGTGGTTGTTATTGACAGCTGCTTGACTATTTAAAAATGGTGGGTTTGTGCAAGATTTCCTGTGTCGTGCTAGTGATGGTTCTCTCACGACCAAGATGGTACCAAAAAAAGTACCACAACTTTTACTAATGGAAAACTAAAAAAGAGCGAGCTGAGTTGAGCCTACCAGCATTTATAGTTCTGATATTAAAGAGAGAACTAGCCCTTTATCTTGACATAGGACCCATGCTGTAAATACACCAACAAGTCTACAACCATAATAATTCATCTGACTTTGGACCAAAATAATGGTGGCTTGTGTCAAACTGTCAACCCACCTGGACAGAGAGCTTCTTATCCTCATTTGGCAGGATTCTGTATGTGTATACACAGTTCTGGTATCTATGGTTAAAATAACAAAATGCAAATGTCTGTCACTTGAATATGACATGTATGTAGTGTAAAGAAACATGCTGGCTGGTGTTTTCAGTGTGTTCAGCATAAAATCAGAACAGTTTGTGGAAAAATGATACGAGTTGCAGAGGGCAAAGGGTGTTGCTTTTGTGGTAGCACAGTATGCAAATAAAGGGGAACTAGTCTTGCGTTGCAGTGCGTATGTGCAAAAAATGTGTTAGGATACATTGTAATACAGCTGGGGACATTTGAACTTTTAAACATGTTATATGAAATGATGTTTGGTTGTTGTTTTCTTAAACCTGATGCCAAAAACATTCAGTATAACAGACATGCCATGTTTTTCTTCCATTACACAGCTCATATTGCATATTATGAACATTTTCTGAACAAGGAACAAGAATCATGGTCCACTCTATATGAAACTGCATCAAAATAAACTGTCAGTGCAATAGTTAGAAACAAGTAATGGTAACTTACAAAACACAGAGGGCATACGCTCCCTGTATGGACTCACTGGCCCGGATAAGGAAGCTTCCATCTCTTGCTGCTTTGGAAAGTAGATCCTCAGCCTTGGATCGAGTTATAGTACCATGGCACCAAGGTTGATAACTTGGCATCCTGTTTCTCACCCACAAGCCTGAGCTCAAGAGTTTTGCATCTGCTCTCAAACTATATTCCAGCAAATGAAAGTAGACTCAGTTTTTCTTTCTGGCTATTTTCATTGTTTCATGGTGCATACTTTTAAGTCCTTTCTTTCACTTGTTCATCCTCTGCCTCCGAAAGCTGTAAAAGGAAGCTGCTACTAGCTCGGCTGTGAACTTCCTCATTTGAGAAGTTGAGGGAGGAGGGCCCTGGTGCCTCTGCTCTGCCTGTTATATGACAGATCCACAGAGCTGTAAATGGAAATACAGACTTTCACTTGCAGAGTAGAAATCTTTATCACACTACTACATTAATGATTAACCAGCATTCCCTCTTTAGTTTCTGTGCACCTGCTTGTTAATGTGAACAATGCAGAAAGTAGTGAAGCAATCTGTAAAAACTTTAATTTAAAGAAGTGAAAAAGGGAAGTAACAAACAAAAAGTATGAAATATGATGATTCTAACTTGTAGTCAAAGAATTTACTGAAATAATTGGCTCTGGGTAATTTCAAAGAATAAGAAGCCATCATTTGTTTCCCAGGTGCATTTTTAAAACCCAAATCACCTTTGACCTAGAATAAAACAAGTGCCTAAATTTACCCAGAAGACCCGATCCAAGTCTGATTGATACTCTAATATGAATCAGGAGCGCTAGAGGTCTTTTGAAAATATATACATTCAGGAAATACACGTTTAGAATGGTTTGCCATGTTCATGTGATGGACAGGAAGTCTTGCAGAAATAAGAGGAGGAAAAAAAGCTGCTCACAAACCACAACATGGGTCACGTGATACAAAAAGAGAACTACACTGTGACAAGTCACTGCAGCCTCGGAGGTTTCTGTCCTGCGCTTGAAATAGGTTTCAAGGTTTGTATAAATAGCTTTCCCACTTTCACAAAGTCTCAGATATGCAACGGCAGTTTAGACAAGACATCATCTCACACACAGAGGATGTGAGATCATCTTTACTACGTTATTATTTACAACTTGAAGTCACAAATTACATTTATAACTCATATTTTACTAAGCTGTGTGAATCATGTCTTTCTGTCTCAAACATCACTTCTTCTGCTGATGACGTCAAGCCAAACTGACTCACAGTAAAATAGGATAAATAGTTTGTCATGCAATAGTGCAATAGCATACAAATAATGTGGACAAAACAATACATGCATAGCATAGAAAGTTAAGGAGCTGGATAATGAAGTATATATGTACAATGAAGATTTGTCTAGCAAAAGCAAAGTAAACATGATACTGGTGTCTTCCAGCAATTTAAAAATGTCATGGAAAATACATTTGTAAGTGGGTGAACTTATATTAAAACAAGATCAAGAATACAGCCATGCTAGCAGCTCTCTGGTGCTTTGAGCTAAATGCTAACATCATAAATGCTCACAACAACAATGCTAACATGCTGATGTTTAGCAGGAATGATGCTTACCATTGGCATGCTAACATTTGCTAATTAGCAATGTACAGCTGAGGCAGATAGTAATGTCATTGGTTTTGCAGGTAGCCTATTGGTCATACAATTACAAGTTATTCTGAGGGGAACATGTCGGTACCAAGAGATATTTCAGTCTGGACCAAAGACAGACTATACCGCCATTCTTTTAGCTTATTAGTTAAAAGCAATGTATCATTACAGCAATACAATCATCTTATACTTTGAGCATTAGGCAGTTATATACCATCCACAAACATCTGCAAACATTAGCTAATTAGCACTTAACACAAATTCTGCGAGTAACTGGTCATAAACCAAAGACCTGCTAGTAACAGAAAAAGTCACTAAAGTAATTCCAATTCATCCTCCAGTAATCATGGATATCTGTATTTTTTTTTGGCAATCCATCCAGTAGTTGTTGAGATATTTTAGTCTGTACAAAGGGTGGACCGACCAGCAGACCGACCGACATTGCCAGAGCTGCATGGCTAAAAACACCTTGAATAAAAAAGTATTATCACATTTGGCGTAGGATACAAAATAGTGACAGGAAATATACATTAAAAGTTTAAATCAAAAGTTTATGTAAATATTTGAACATCGGTATTTGACACAAAAATCAGAAGCCTGTGGAAACAGTAGAGCCACCTAGTCTCAGACATTGATGGAGAGGGCTAGTGTTTGACGGTTCTCTGGTGATTTTATGTAACTCTACAGATTTTGCATGGAGGAACCCACATTTTATGGATAACCAACAGAGATGAAGATGGAATTTTTGAAGCATAAAAAGGGAACAAGCAAAACATGGATGAAAGTTGGCAGGAAGGAATTTTCCTGGAAATATACACCATAGAAATAAATGTTTTATATCTATGGTATACACTCACTAATTATTTGTCTTATAATGGCGTGATAGTGACTTTCAAATATGTTGATTTGCTCCAAAGTTATCATTTTGCTTTTAAACAGGGAGGAAACAACTTTCTCATCAATTAATTACATCACGTATGAATGAAAATGAACAGGATGCCCCTGTCCAGATAACGTGAGTTCACAAAGTGCTGTCCCAGTTCTCATATGGCGTTTGGAGTCCTTGCACTCTCCTGCACACACACAGGTGATGTCAGTTAATGTATGTGAGGGTGAATGAGGTGTAGGGTGGACACTGGAACTGGGCCTAAAATTCAAGCTATGGGGGCTACAGTGGCATATCACCCACATTGTGGAATGAGCCATCTTCTGTCTGGCAAAGGCAACAGTCAATTAATAGTCAGACCAATATTAGTTGTGTGTTGGAAATGCATCTATATCAAACAGCACTCCAGATCAAATTTCTCTTCCTCAAAACTCAGACTTGGCACTCACAGAGCTCTCATGTGTTCCCTTTAACTCTCCGCTGGTGGCTCCTGACAGCCTCGCCTGATCTTTACAAAACAATTGCATTAGAGTGCCACGGAACTTCTCCGCTCCAAACAGGTAGATCAGCGGGTCCATGGCGCCGTTCAGGCAGGTGAGGGAGGAGGTGAGGCGGTTGGCCAGGCTCAGGCCTCTGCGTGTCTGGCAGGAGACGTCAGGATGGCTGTAGCCCAGGATGAAAGTGGCCCTGCTCACATGATAAGGCAGGAAACAGACAACATAGATAAGCATGACCAGACCGATGGTGCGCAGGGCCCTCAGCTTGAGGGTCGGCTCTAACCTGGAGCCCCGATGCAGGCTGTAAATTATGAGCAGGTAACAGGCCAGGGTGGCGAGGAAAGGTGGGGTAAAGGCCACAGCCAATGAGATCAGTGCATTGCGCGAGGCCTTCTCTCTGTAAAGCTGCAGACACACTGTCACGCCGTCCACATCCGCGGTCTGGTGGGTGATAAGCAGTGGCGCCATGGAGATCGTAACCAGGGCCCATAGAGAGAAGCTGATGATGTGAGCGTAGCGAGCACGACGAACCTTTAGCGACCTCACAGCGTGAACCACAGCCAGGTAGCGATCACCCGCCACACAGGCCAGGAAGTACAGGCTGGCGTACATGTTGACATAAAACAAAAAGCCCGCCACCCTGCAGGGCACCTCGCCAAAGGGCCAGTGGCCTCCTGTGAGGTGGTAGGTGGCCCTCAGCGGGAGGATGATCACATAGGATAAGTCTGCCACAGCCAGATGAATCAAGAAGACATTAGCTGGAGAGGAAGCGCCACGCTGGTGAGAGAAGATCCAGAGAGCAAGGCTGTTACCGTTCAGCGCCAGAAAGAAAACCAGGATGTAGAAGCATCCAAACAGTGTGTTCTCAACTGTTGTATCCACTGCTGCACAGCTCTCTGATGACCCATTAGACATCACAGATGGCATATCCATTGTAGCAGATTCCGTTTTGGTGACTGAGGAGACAGAACATTTTTTATAAATGTATCCTGAAGGCAATTTTCAGGTATAACTAGAAACATTTCCCCTTTCCATTTGTATCTTAATAAAGCGACATATGCATGTTTGCAGGACAGATAAAACTAAAAAGTATGACAGTCGCAGATCAGGTCTGATCTCTGACCATTTGAGTCATGAGTGACGTTTCTAAACACATGCTTGTGATTTCTAAAATAGTTCATTGTTAGTATTCAGACAGCAAACTACCCCAGTGACAGGAAACCCAGCCCCTGTCCACACACCCACACACAATAGGCAGGGAGATTAATTGTCACAGTGCCAGTCTCAGAAGGTAACAATAGACGTCAATGTCTCTGGCTAATGTGTACATGCCCTCCGAGCGGATAAATACTTCATTCTGACCACTACAAGTATGAGACATCCTCTGCACACTATTAAGTTCAGGAAGTCTTAGTCAATAGATCTTCACTCTTGTTTTTTACAGCTTATCTGGCATCATAGTCTGATTTGTGAGGAAGAATTATTTCAGACTGAATTGAACTTAAAGGGGCATATGAGAAGAGGTATTATTTAAAACATGGGGGAATGGAATTGTCTGTGTAAGATAATACTGTGCAGCAAACATTCATTAGTTTATGTACAGTACCTTCCTGTCGACAGTTAGATGAGAAGACTGAAACCACTCTCATGTGAGAGTGGCGAGCAAGCTAATTAACAAGTAAAACTCTTTTGTTTCATCCGTACAAAACTGTAGTGTAAAAACAACAAGTTATGGTTTTTACGGGTGGTTATGTGCCAGTAAGAAGGTGTTATTACGAACAAAGCCAGGCTAGCTGTTTTCCCCTGTTTTCAGTCTTTGTGCTAAGCCCAGCTAGTTGTAACTTATTAACTCATTTAGCCCTGTTTGTTATTTAGTATTTCCCAAAAGTCAAACTATTTCTTTAAGGGTAACAGCTACGGTACATACAGTATGCTGCATGTTGGTAGGAAAAAATATCTTTACATGCACATTTCTGGTCTCTGTACATTTGAGTCTTCCTTTTTCAGTGACAGTTTAAAGATTAATCTTTAAATATGAAATTGACCAATTCATTTCCTCAAAGGATTGTGCGATCTGCTTTGTTTTTCCAGTCTTAGTGAACTATTTAGACACACCTTAAAACTAACCACCCACTCCTCCGTCCCTCCCTTGCATCTCTGGCACGCTCAACTGTCCACTCCTCTCATTTTGTTTTTATCTCCCCCTTTTCTGCTTTAGTGCAACATCTACACAAACATCACTGGGGTGTGAACAGAAATAATTAATCCCAGAAAATACTTCTCTCGAACTTTCACTTTGAAATTTGTGAAGGATCCAGGAACAGCATCTATATGTGCAGCACAGATGAACTTGTCATCCCACAGATGTTTCTATAGCTGAAGGGAGGTTCTCAAATATACAACGTGATGTGATTAAGTAAGGGATTGTCTCTCTTTATCTGACTAGGCTAAATCTAGATTTCACCAGCTCACTGTCCGGACTTTTGGCCCATTAAAGCAGCCAGATGTAGCAGCGTGACTCTTTTCAGTGTGTGTGTGTGTGTGTGCTACCCTCCTGCACTGACTGGAGCTGTGAGACCCAGAACGGAGGGCATTTCTCAGCCAAAGCTCAGACTCAGCCTATTCAGAAACCCCAAAAGGGTTGCAGTCCCAGCAGGGATAACAAACCAGAAGCAGCACAACTCAATGGAAAAGCTCCCATAAATACGGATCCCCGAGGGATAATCCTAAAGAGAGGCAATCCTGAAATATGCCTTCATCACAATGATCTGGGTAAGCAGATCTGTGCAAGCGTGTTGGCAGAGAGGAGACTGAGCATCCTGGCATCTGCCCTTTTTTAGAGATTAGTCAGCAACACTTTGTTGGGACAAAACTGTGACAGCTGCAATGTGTACAATCCTATATTGTTAAAACGTGTCACAGTAAAACCTGAGTAGAATAAAGTAACTGTGAAATTTGGTTATTGGATTAAATGTGAAAGCACTTGATATTCATACTTCCAATCTGAAAAAGCAGATTGTTATCAATGCATACTTCAAAAAAATCAGTAAAATGCTGTTGGGATTTACATTTTGGGACAAAAGTGACACGTTTACAGAACACATACTTAGTGCTATTGCACAGTGAACTTGGTAGTTCTACAATCAAGGATATATTGTTTTACTGTAATCTGAAAACAATAGAAGAATCCCTCATCTGCAGCATTTTAATAAAGTTATCAAAAAAACATCTCTTTTGCCTTATCAAAATCTGAGGTAAAGTAAAAAGACTTACCTGAGCTTTAGAGCTGAGAGTGGAAGAAAAGGTTTGCTGCTTGAGAAACAATTTGTCTGCTGAACAATCAGTGCAGGAGCAGAGTGAAGACTGGCAGCCTGACCGGCGAGCTCTGGAAGAACTGAAGCTCTGACACAAAGAATGCTGTCCTATAACTCCCCTTTCTCTCCCTCAAGATGTGCTTAGGAATGAGACTGTAGCTTTTTTTGTGTCTCAACAAATTTGATAACAGAAAGGGAGTCCCAATGGGAGCGTTTTGTCTGAACCTTGACCCCACCCTTTCTTTCCCCATCCCCTTCTCCTAAGAGAGCCACTTGTGCGCTCCACAATAGCTCAGTCAGAATAAGCAGCACATTTTAGCAGCGGGAAGAAGAATGGCATGCCTCAGTCGCAACAAGTCCTCGGGTATGCCTCCATGGAAACAAGGCCTAGTAGTGCGCCGATTGCCTTTACCATGAACTCCCACCCCCCCACTGATAGACAGAAGATGGAGTGTGTTGTTAATTTAGAAGTTTATGACTGAAGTCTCAGAGATGATCTTTTGTAGATGGTCTGTTTAGTTCTACAGAGGGCCCCATTCCCTCTAGGAGAGCAAGTGAAAAACAAGAGCGGGGAGGGTGGGGGGGGGACGCTTGGAGAAAACAGAGGCCCTTGTTGGACTCTTGCCTCCTGGGGGCATCTTGAATTGGAATGCCCAAAATAATCAGTCGTACGGCCATCAGACAGATGTGGAAAGAGTACCCGCTGGCTGAGGGGGAATAATATTTCTTTCATTCAAGGAGATCACAGCTGTGTGTCACACACATCGGCCCTTTTTCTCCTCTGTATCATCGATATGCAAATGGTATTCTGTAGACTTGAATGGAGGCCCTATCTGTGCACAACTGTGGAGAAGCTTTGACATCACTACCCTGTTAATCTACTGCCAACTGCTAATTGGGACGGCCCCTGCTTCTGTTCGGCTCCTCAGCTCTGTCTGTTGCGCGTCTCGTAACCCTGAAGCAAAAACATTGCCTGTCGTAAGTGCTTACTATCATAAATATATCATTCTTCTTACTGCTGTGAAGGAGCGGCTCTTGGCTGCTCATAGAAAAATAAGATGCTCTATACTTTTTGAACAGTTACACTCACCAACAGGCTTCCACTGGGAAAATGTTTTATTTCACAATTTTAGCAGAAAAAAATATTTCTCAGCAATAAATGTGAATAATTATGATAAGCAAATTAAAATATTTTCTAAAGATGGACTTATTTAAAGGTACCATGTGGAGTTTTTGAACATTATTAGCACTACTGAGCAGTGTTGTGACCAGTGGGTCACTGTTTTATTTGTATCGTGCACCAGGATGCACATGAACGCACGCAAGCAAGCATTTAGGTGACATCTTGCCGTCAGTTTCGTGCCATTCCAGTCATGGAACAGTAGATAGCCATAACAAGCACAGAGGCATAGCAATGTGTCAACTAAAAAAAAGAAAAGAAATTGGCAGCAAGCTAGAAAACATGGCTGTTTTTATGTTTTTTTCTCAAAACATTGGCTTTGGTGTTTTATGAGAAAGAAAGGTTAGGTCTGAGGGATACACACAAACCACCGACTTTTAACTTTTGTTTGTGCCACAGGGCAACTTAAAATGCAAGAAGAAATTGCATTTTCTCTCAAATTTAGAGGTTGTACCAGAATAGTTTTACATGGTTTCATTTTCAGAAAACACCATATTTTAGTTGTACTGCACATTGCTGCAGCTCCTCTTTTCACCCTGTGTTCAGGTCTCTGTTTTAGCTACAGAGTGAGACCTCTCACTGCTGTAACATCTTTGTTGGGAGTCGCACATGCTCAGTAGCTAGGTAAGGACTACTAGCCAGTCAGAAGCAGAGTATGAGGGCGTGCCCTGACAGTAGCTAGGTAAGGACTACTAGCCAATCAGGAGCAGAGTATGAGGGCGTGCCATGCTAGCAGCTAGGCGAGCATTGTAACGTGTGTTCCAAAGTGACCACGTTTGTCTCTGAAGTAAAGACTGGACTACAATAGAGCTGTTTGGAGCAGTTTGTGAACAGTGTTTTCTGTTGGAGATGGTAAGTCCCTTTGGGCTGGACTTTGGGCATTTTCACTTTGTAAACCTATTACATGCACAAAAAAGATATATAACACAATAAAGGAAAGGGAAAAAGCCAAAAAGCATAATATGAGCACTTTAAATGTTTTTAAGGCAGGCAGTTTAATATGGAGCGGAATTAAACTAGTAGTGACTAACAAAAATAAAAACAAGGCTTATAAATGTGTATGGCGATATGTTACACACAGGTTGGACAGTTTGTAAATGAATGAGAATTACACCAGATTTAGAAGACATTTAGACATCGATATTATCAATTTTTTTTAAAGTTATTAGATTAAAGAAATTGAAGTTGGAAATACATAGAATACTGGCATTTATTAAAGTTAGGTTGTATCTATTTGTACATTTGTTTTACATTTATTAAACTTGGGTTGTATTCATCAATGGGAAGAAGCATTTAGGGAAACCATGATTGATTCACAAACTGTCATACACATTTGTAAATCCTGTTGTTGAACCATGTATTTTTTCACTAAGAAAATGTGAGTACAGTATTAGTATTACCTACAATGTGAGAAATCCACAACAAGTTCTTTTTATGCAATTAATCAAAGCATGAGCACAAATAAAGTTGATTGCACTTTCAAAAACAGAGAAGTAGTCCTGCTCTGCCTCAGTGTGTGGGTTTGAATCTACAGCTACAGGCACCAGTTGCATCACACTCGTGCTACCGAGGCTCACATGTCAAAGCGCTGGTTCCTGGTTTGCCCTGTCCTCCTCTCTCTGAGGTACATGCTGACATAGGAGGTTATAAGATCATCCATCTTGTAACCCTTTTGGAAGGAAGACACAGAGGTAAAGAAAGGAAATGAAAAGGACAATTTTACTTACTGACAGTGCATCGTTTAAAGCTCACGTATCTAATGATAGATCTTACCAGTGAAGTTTCACACAGAAATTTGCTCCCTTTGACCAAGTTGCCAATAGTCATGTGAAAGTAGGTGCTTCCACTGCACCAGTTAGCGATGCGGTTGAATGGGTGATTTGCCAGCACATCCTTTACAAGAGAAAGAATTGTTAATGGTTGAAAATAGGAGCAGGGTGTTAATGGAAATACTGTTAATTCATTTTCACCTTGGTTTTAGGGTGGATGATAGTGAGTCCTTGCTTGCTGACAGCTATTCGCACAATATCTGGGAAATTTGGTTCAGATGTTTGCTGAAAAGAAAGTTAGAAAGGCAAATGAGGACACTTTTCTTCACCGTAGTCATGACTATTTGCTTTCTGCAGATGTGCACTTAGTGTACCATGGTGACAGAGGGTGGGTGAGGGACTGAGACAGAGCAAGAGCATCAGATAAACAAGCCACCCACCCAACCCAATGGACTATAGATAGCTAGATAAAGCACCGTTTGTGCGGCTTTCACTGCAGCCCTTACCTTCACTTCAAAGAATGCACAGCCGAACGTCGGCCAGCGGCAGACCGCCTTCAGAAATGCCACCTTAGCTTCTTCAACAGTCATACCAACTTGTTTGTTACAAGAGGCAACAATACTCTGAAAATAAAGTGTAAAAAATGCATCACAGTATGATACAACACTCTTGTCCTGTAGAAGTATTTGCATTGCTTTTAATGAGGTTAATGATTTTCTAACGCCCCCACAGCCTTCAGGCAATATTCTCAGAGAGCTGAGATCACAGGGATGGCATAATGGTGACATTGTTCAGATGGGCAATTTAAAGAATCTAGTGATACTCAAGTGTCTGTGTATCCATAGCCTGATATATCTTACTCCCTATGTGCCATAGAGCTCCATTGTATGTCCAAAAACTATTAAAAACACATCAATAGCCACACTGTTGCACTGGGTGACAGTCTATCTTTTCAATGAACACGGGCTCTGTAGTAGTTATTGTGATCACATACAACGTCCTGGTGCTGTAAATACTTGCTAGCACACCGACTGCTAGTCCCCAAAAATTGCATTGTATTCTAGTTAAATTAATGTTTCCTAAAAACGACAGTGCCCAGCTGTTTTAGGATTTTCTTTTTTAGTATCTAAAGTTAAACTATATATACTATACAGTGCCTGACAAAAGTCTTGTCGCTTATCTAAGTTGTAGGAACAACAAATAATAACTTGACTTGTAGTTGATCAATTGGAATCAGAAATGGTTTATATGAAAGGCAAAGGCTTCTGGATTATGCTTATTATACCAAAATAAAGTTTTGTATCATTCATTGAGTTTTATCATTGAATTAGGACAGAAAGGTCAGATTTGGCTTGGACAAAAGTCTTGTTGTGTCTTTAAATGATTCAACCAATCACAGAGTAGAGCTTCACTTGTGACAAATACTGTAATTAACACATTCCTGGGTGTGTATAAAAAGAACTCCAGCACACCAGACCTTCATGTGAAGTGCAACCTGACCTCTCACAACATGCCAAAGATTCAACCACAGACCAAAGTGCTGATCATCAAGAGCCTGAAGACCAAGTCTGCTGCTGAGGTGGCAGACATCTTCAATGTATCCAAACGTCAAGTGGAAAGGATAAGAAAAAGATTTGAAGAAACTGGTGAAGTCCAGGTCAGGCAGACCCCGTAAGACAACTGTTCGAGAGGACCGTTTGTTGCTTCGACAGTCCAGGGCCAGCCCTTTTTCTGGGCTGGCCACCAGAAACCCCTGTATCTATAACAACAGTTTGTCGAATTCTCTCACGCAGTGGTCTCCATGGCCAAATTAGTGCTCACAAACCAGCATTAAACAGAAGACAACTAAAAAAGTGTGTTGCATTTGCAAAGGCCCACAGCTTGGTGAAAGGATGGACAGTGGAAAAGTGGCAGAAGGTTGATTTTTCTGATGAATCATCCATTGAACTCCATCCCAATTGCTGCAAATACTGCAGAAGACCTGTTGGAACCCGCATGGACCCAAGATTCACCCAGAAAACAGTCAAGTTTGGTGGAGGAAAAATCATGGTTTGGGGTTACATGCAGTATTGGGGTGTACGAGAGATCTGCAGAGTGGATGGCAACATCAACAGCCTGAAGTATCAACAAATTATTGCTGCCCATTACATTCCAAACCACAAGAGAGGGCAAATTCTTCAGCAGGATGGCGCTCCTTGTCGTACTTCAGCCTCCACATCAAAGTTCCTGAAAGCGAAGAAGGTCAAGGTGCTCCAGGATTGGCCAGCCCAGTCACCAGACATGAACATTATTGAGCTTGTCTGGGGTAAGATAAAGGAGGAGGCTTGGAAGATGAAACCAACGAATCTTGATGAACTCTGGGAGTCCTGCAAGACTGCTTTCTTTGCTATTCCAGATGACTTCATCAATACGTTATTTGAGTCATTGCCGAGACGTATGGATGTAGTCCTCCAAGCTCATTTTCTTTTTCCCAAGGCACCATGACTTTACGTATGCTCTGATGTTATTGTAGCATGTTTGTGTATTCACAATAAAGTATAATTTCTACTGTACATTACTGTATTTTTGTATGCGACAAGACTTTTGTCCAAGCCAAATCTGACCTTTCTGTCCTAATTCAATGATAAAACTCAATGAATGACACAAACCTTTATTTTGGTATAATAAGCATAATCCAGAAGCCTTTGCCTTTCATATAAACCATTTCTGATTCCAATTGATCAACTACAAGTCAAGTTATTATTTGTTGTTCCTACAACTTAGATAAGCGACAAGACTTTTGTCAGGCACTGTATACGTGAGAACTGTTTTTAGCCATGCTAGCTGCGTGGCTCTTGGGATAGCAATTTCAGTCTGTCGGTCTGTCAGTGGTTGGTATCTCAGTAGTCTGGATCAACGGAAGTATATTTCCAGGATAATTGCCTGACGCAATGGATGTCCCTCACCTTCCTCTCTCTGTGTGTTGCCATTCTCAAACTCTGTTTGCGCGATACTCAACAACGTTATCGCATATTATCCTCATATTGTGCAGCCCTACTTTTAATATGAAATCAGTGAGAAGAAGGCCCCTCATACCTTCTTCCACTCATTTTCAGACATGGCCTTCAGTTGGTCCATGGGCACCAGCTCCTTCAGCATCTTGGGAATCATGACAAACTGGCTCTTGTCATTGCCAACTTTAATCCTGAAGAGTAGAGCTGCAATGTTGACCATTTCCTCTTTGGTGCAAACATGATAGCCTCTCAGGTACTTTGGTAGCTCCTGGAAGATAGAAAGATATCTTATGAAGTCTGCTATTGTGGGAAACAGATTTAAACCAAGTTGTTACTCACTACATTGTTCATTAAGAAATCACTTTTAATCTGTTCCTACTGATCATTGTTATGAAACCAGAGAGCAGTCTGGAAGTAGTGTGGATACTATCTCAGCTATATGTCAGGTACGATTATGTTCACGGAAAAGTTTGGCTTTCATATCATGCAGAAAAACAAACCAGCCTGGAAAATGTGATGGTGACTGCATCATTCAAATGTACCTGAGGGAAATGGAAGATAAGATCGGCCTCTGTGTCTCTGCCAGGGATCACATTGAACCACAACTTCCTCATAAAGAACACAAGGTAGGATATGTTGACTGGCCCACCTGGAAAACGCACACACACACACACACACACACACACACACACACACACACACACACACACACACACCAAAAAAGAGGTTTTTACAGGTAAAAAAAGAACCATCAAAAGTGCGATTGATACTCCTATGAGATAATCAGTTTGTACCGTCTTTGATCCCCTTGGCTTTCTTGGACCAGTCAGTGATTTGTCTCAGACTATCAAAGAAGTAGTCTGTGTCATTCAAACTGAGAACCTGAAATTAACACAACAGATTTTCTTGTGTGAAAGTTAATGCAAGATGCAACACACATATTGAATTTCTAGATCAGAATATAATGTTCAAGGATGAGAAATGTCAAATAAACCTTGTCATTTGTTTTGACAAAAATGCTGAAGCCGTCCGCTGAAGCCAGACTGAGCCTCTTGGTAATGTTCTGGATGAGATCCCTGATCCTGGTGTTTGTCGCCACCTCAAATTTCTGAAGAGGGGCGAAAAGAATCACTGGTATTACTGCAGGAATATTTGACCTGGCTTTTTTTCCTGTAACTTCACACAAAGAAGAGGTGTGTGTTTCGTACCTCCTCTGTGTCGTTGGGGAAGTGGATTTTGTGGAAGATCTGGGTGCTGTTCTGTTGGATGGCGTCTACCTCCACCTGGTGTGGTGGGAGCTTCCTGGGCTCCATCCTACACAAGGACAGCAAATGCTTAGTCACGTTGTTTTTTACGTTATCCTTTTGACACTAAAGCCACAGTACAGATAAAGACAAAAGCACACACTCTATCACTAAAATGGCAAACCAGAAAGCAACACCATGCATCAACTGTGCCGATCAAAAATAAGTCTCTTAGATCCTCCTGATCATGATGGAAATTCTACTAAATGTAAATCACATTTATTTATAGAGGGGGCCATGCAAATGCAGAGTGTGGTCACTGGTCCACTGTGAAGGTAATGCAACATCAATGTCAATGTGAGCGTCGCTGCAAGGAAGTTCTGCCTTGAAGGGTAATTTCATTATTTTATTTTTTTCAACCTGGACTCTTTTTTTCCCCATGCATTGGTGACTAATTGGTCCAGTATTGAGCGAGAACACTGTAACAGGCAGCCGTAAACCGTGCTGCAATGTAATTATACAGTATAGAGCAAATGTGCATTGTCAATGTTGTCCACTAAAAGTTCTGTTTTTGCCACTGACAGGCTCAGATTATTATTCTAAGTGTGTGACATTATGGAAGGATCCCTACAGTGATAGACCTTTTTGTTTAAGAGTAAAAACCTTTTTGATTAACCAGAAACCACTCAGAAATCGCTATCACCAAACCCACCAGACTCCATGTAAATAATCAGGACTTTTAGCGTGTATAGAGCCAGCATATTTCCACCAGACTCCATGTAAATAATCAGTACTTTTAGCGTGTATAGAGCCAGCATATTTCCACCAGACTCCATGTAAATAATCAGTACTTTTAGCGTGTATAGAGCCAGCATATTTCCACCAGACTCCATGTAAATAATCAGTACTTTTAGCGTGTATAGAGCCAGCATATTTCCACCAGACTCCATGTAAATAATCAGTACTTTTAGCGTGTATAGACCCAGCATATTTCCACATGTAAATGGGTGAATTAAGGGTTTATTTCAACCAAACCAGAGTGGTGATTGTTGGAACAGTGGGAAGATGAACCAAGATGGCTTTTGATGTTTTATTCTGTTTCTGTCGACTTAAAATGAAGTGTATTTTATGATGATAAAAAAATAAATATTTATTTAAATGGAGTCTGGCAGGTTTGGCAATAGCGAGTTCGGGGCTGTTTCATGTTAAACTAAAAGGATCTTACTCTTTAACTAAAAGGTCTATCTGTGTAGGGATCCTTCCACAACGTTGTCAGACCCTTAGAATAATAATCTGAGCATGTCAGCGGCAAAAACAAGCACTTTTAAGTGGACGTAAATTGAAGGTTCGCAATTACCCAATAACTTCCATTGCAGCTTGTTTTGCCGCTGCTAACTGCAGCAGTCTTGCTTAATACTGGACCAGTTTCAAAAATGGTTGTTCCAATCAGTCAGTTAGACACAAAAACGGAGTTACCATTTAAACTACATAACTTACTCTCAACAAATCAAGACCAAGAAGTCCATACACTTCACTTAGTTTATTTTTAGAGAGCCTTTACCTCAGGAGAGATTAAAAACACAAGACATTTCCTTTTCTCACATCATGTTGAATCATGCTAGCTGCTAACCAGAGGTGAAGTGTTGGCATGCCTTGTACTTTTCTACAAGTGACACTGCTAGCTGCTCTAGAAACCACACTCTCACTGGGGGTCTGTGTCATCTCTTCTTTGAAACACTGGGGGAAACACGGTGCTGTGTGTTGGTGACATATAAAACCACGCGTTGGGCTAACCTCAGGGAGCTCTGCAGACGCTGCAGGCAGTCGGAGGCGAGGGGCTCTCTGCGGCGTGTCTCCAGAAATCGCTGAGTGTGCTTCAGAAGAGACTGGCTGGGAGGAAACATGCCGCAGCAGAGCCACAGCAGCTGCCAGCCCTGCTCCACGCTGAACCTGGGTGAGGGCAAAGGCAACAGAAAGAAATACATCTAGGACAATATAAAGCATGGGAGGGTGGTTACACACTGTAAAATGTCTTTCTTCATTTTACTGTTTGTTTACTGTCTAAATAAAATACAAAAATACACAAGTGACTAACAGTGCTAGTTACTTCAATTCACCAGGCTTTGATTTGCTTAAACATTTGCTAGCGCTGTAACTAGCAATTACTTTCATTATCAATTAATCTCAATTAATTAAATCATATATTTCTTGATTAATCATCAGTTTACAATGATATAAAACAGAGAAATATCTTATTGGAGAACCAGAACATTCTCAATTTTAATTGATAATCAAAATAGTTTTCTGTCAATTGACTTACTGTTGCAGTGCTTTACTATCTGCAATAACAAAGCTATGTATCACTACAGTAACAGAATGGGTCTAACCCTTTGAGCAACATCCCGTATATGATTTTAATACGTCATTAATATAAATATTACTATAGCAATGGAGAAAGGTGGGCTGTATTTACTCACATCGCAAATACTCTTTCCTCTATAATACAGATTTTCTTCTACAGATGTTCTTTGTGCATATACAAAGAACATTTTGTATAATACAAATGTTCCTTTCCCCAGAACAAATGCACCAAACAGCTTTAAATCTGAGAACCTGAGATGGTGAAATAACATCAGCGTACCGGTTGTTATTGCTGGTCATCTGCTTCATGATCTGGCAATAGATCTCATCCCTGAGCACCTCATTTTGAGTGGCGGGGCTGAAGATCTGGTCGGTGAGCTCGAGAGGACTCTGCATCTGCTTGGTGGGGTAATCTCCCATATATTTTAGGATTGGTGCACAACAGTCAAGGAGGAACAACCATTGTGGTTTCTTAAACGCTTAAAATAGTGTTAGCTGGTGATGCTATAGATAAAATTGGTATGGTAGCTGAGGAAGCATGTTTGGTTAGTTTTGTTTTGGGGTTAGGCTGTAGGCCATTAGCATAGCATGTTAGTTAGCTTAGCAAGGCTAGTTATCTTGGCTATACTCAGTTTATATAGTCATGTCAAAATTGCTTTTTCTCATGTTATTTGACAGATAACAGTGTAAACGGGGGGAATTAGAGGGGTATGACATGCAACCAAGTTCCCAAGGCTGTAATGGGATCTGTGCTGTTTTATGGCATGCACTGTAACTGCTCAGCTACCAAGGCGAGTTTGACATGTCCATGGCCATGGAAGCCTAGGCACTGGCTAATGTGTTTGGTGGTGTTGGCTATATTGACTATGGAGAGGCCTTCTGCTAGCACAGGTAGAGAGGACTCTGCATCTGCTTGGTGGGGTTATCGCCCATATATTACAGCATTGGTGCACAACAGTCATTGAGCAACAACCATTCTGGTTTTTATAAACTTTATAGGTAGAATTGTTTTATTTGTTGCTTGCTAGCGTACGGCAGCTAAGGAGGCTTGTTTAGTTAGTTTTTGGGGTTAGGCTTTATTGATCCCCAGGGGGTACGAGCCAGGTTCCGTCAGAGGTTTCTGCCTGTGAAAAGGAAGTTTTTCTGGGGCACTCTGGTAGCTCACCTGGTTGAGCATGTGCCCCATACACTAAGGCTCAGTCCTTATCGCAGTGGCCTGGCTTCGAGTCCGACCCGTGGCCCTTTGCTGCACGTCGTCCCCCCTCTCTCTCCCCTTTCCTGACTTCAGCTATCCTATCTAATAAAGGCCAAAAAATAGTATTTAAAAAAAAGAGGATTTTTTCCCTCACTGCTGTCGCACCTAATGCTTGCTCTTGGGGGAATTGTTGGGTCTCTGTAAATTATAAAGTGTGGTCTAGACCTACTGTATCTGTTAAGTGATCTGAGATAACATCCATCATGATTTGACAATATAAATAAAATTGAATTGAATTGAGTGTGTCTCAAATGTTAGCCAAACAGTGCTAGCTTGCAGTGGGGGGCTGTGTTGAGTGGATGTGTTCAGACAAAGAGCCACACTGGAACACAAAACACAGTTTATAGACCCACCTGCTGACACTGTAGACCTGCCTGCACTCGTACTCTCAAGAAATGCTACTCTTTTATATATCTCTGGTGTGTAGAGGATATCAGTGAAGGCCAGACAGGCTTTGTGGCTGAGCTCTGCGTTGCCGACCACTTTCTTGAGGAAGGGCTGTCTGATTGGCTCTCTGGAGTTCGCCCACAACCTCTCAGGAGCAGCGTTCCTGGACATCACCTGGCGGTTCACATCGATAGTGGGCTGCCTGTAGGATCAAGGAAACAAGATGGGTATTCCTGCTGTTAGTGTTGTTCCTGTGAACATTATCCTGCTGATCAGCTGGTGAAAAAAAGGAGGAATTGCCAGATACCTGAAGTACTGGAGGGAGAATTCTTTCAGCGTGGCAGGAGCTACTCTCTCCATCGTTCCTGTTTCTTTCTGGGTTTCCTTTATGATGTTCTTCCTCTGGTTAGGAGACAAGTTGAGGAGGCTCTGAAAAAAAATTTAAAATAAATTGAATACTCCACAGATCCTGAGCACAATCACTCATCTGAGAAGGATGTGTCTTTGACATCTCCATATACCATGACTTCCTTGGTGGGTTTGCTGAGTGTTGGCAGGATTAAGATGGCCTCGGTGGGGACGGCCCCTGTTTGTTTTGTGCTCTCATTTTGGCCCTTTATCCAGCCACGTTCCTGGGAGAACTCGTCATCTTTGATTATTATAATGAGCTCTCCTTTCTTAAAGCCCAGGAGTGTGGGGTCATCTGTAGAGGAATGGAAGTCAAATCAGGAATCAGTTAGGAATTAGCAGAAATGACCCTAAAAGAGATCATTTAGCCGTGACCATAGTAGAAAAGAAAAGAAATGCAGCCTCTGACCTTGCCTGTCGGTTTCCTTTAGGGTCACAGCATACTGAGATCTCTCTGTCAGTCCACTGAGGAACATTGTCACCAGCTCTGCCATGTCCTCAGCTGTGCCTCCACTCAGAGTGAAGTCTCCTTTCAGTGTCAGCAGGCTCACTGCCTGGCCAGACACTTTGCCCTCCCTGGGTCAGAACACAAGTAACAGCACACTGTTTTAGGGGGCTTTCATACCTACTTTGTTTGTTTCGGACTTTCAGACTTTTCAGTTTGATTCAAATCATTTTACCTCACAGTGTGGACTCCGGTGACTTCAGGGAAGGAGAGCTCCAGCAACCTCTTCTCTCTCTCGTCCAGGAAAGTGATACCAGTCCAGTTTATGGCCACAATGAACTTGCTCTTTGGCAGCGCAGGACCTTAGAGAAGAGACATGTTAGCCACCCTGAAGGAAAGAGCTTGAGTGCAGCATTAATGTGTACACTAGAAAGGCCCTATCATCAACCCATATATATGGGGGCTTTACTTTATGGCTGCAACTAACAATTACTTTTTATAATTAATTCATCAGTTATTTTCTGGATTAATCGATTAGTCAATTAAATGACAGAAAATAATTAAAAATGCCCATTACAAGCTGTCAGGCAGTAAAGTGAGAGTTCAATCAAGAGTTCAAAACTCAAAGATATTCAACTTACAATCACACACAACACAAGAAAAGAGAATCAGAGAAACTTGACACAAGCAGCATTGGCATTTTAGTTAATAAATAACAAACAATTAATAATCTAGTATAATATAATCTTGTCTATAATCTAATATAGGAGAAGGGATACATTGGTCTTGTGCTCTGTTGATGTCGCTACTAACAGAGTATAAATTGAGTTTGGCTCTGGGCAGATAATTTAAAAAACTGGCCACAAGATGAGAAAGGCCTCATGGTACCTTTTATGGGAAGTGTGCACTTAAAAAAAATTTGAAATGCTGTTGTTTATGTGAGAAGAAATAAAAATTGGATGTGATGGTTTATCGCTGCACTGCTAGCAAAGCATGGAGAAGAAAAGAAGTGAAAAGACTGCAAGGCAAACGTAAAGCAGATGATGAAGCCACACAGAATGCAACAACTACCAAAACAAAGACAGGAAAATATGTAGTGGTGACCACAATTTGATTGAAGGAGCCTGATTTGACTGATTATTGTCATTGCGTTGACTATCCCTCCGCGGAGGAACAGCTGATTGTGGCAAACCTCCCTCTCTGTCTCTCTCTGTCTCTCTCTCTCTTTTATACTCTATATAGAGATATAGAATATAAAATAGTTTTATCTACAAAAAAAGGGGGGTCCTGTAGAAAACGTTTGGGAACCAGACTGTCTGTTTAGACCGAAATAAAGCATTGTTTACTGGGAAACTTCTTTAGATATATTATATTGAGGAATTCCTTTTATATTAGCAGCATATTTTAAATTTGATCTGGAAAATACCCAGTGTCAGTGAGTCACAGCCCATTCTTATTAGACAGTTCAGAGGTAAAAAGCAGTAACTCTGGAGACACGGAGTCCTGGCCTACTTATTCACTCTTAAACAACTACTTTGCTCGAGTCTTAACCCCGGTGGTGTAGTGTATCTTTAAATAGCCTTGCATATTCCAGTCTGACGTATATACAAAACGCAGCAACAGCTAATTGCTCAAAGGGAGCTGATTAAAAAATACAGCTTCACTTCTGTTTGTTCTGTATATTTCAGAGGAGAGTGTAGAAATGTTATATTGTACATGTTTTATGTTCTGCAGTGATAGAAAAAATCAATACAATCTATATGGCATTTCTTCTTGGTTTTTAATGACTTCAAAGCTATTTTGTCACTTGTTTGCCATCAATCACGAATAGAGACTATTCTGTGCTGTTTCTTTAAACATTTGAGGAAGGAAAAAAATCCAAAATCGTATGATGCAAGATTTGGATGCAAGTCCTCAGCAGAAACTCTGATAGCTCTAAATACCATTTTTATGATAATCTAGATATAGCTCATTCTGCAAGACATCCTTCATTCCATCTAAAGTAATCAATTATTGTAAAGGTAAAAATGAACTGAGAAACTACATTTTTTTTTCTCAAGAGCATGATGCCTTTAATCATTTTATCTTTTAAGTTATTTGTTTTAAAGATTTCATATCCAGCACAAAAACACATCGTCTTTTCTTGTCACCCATGGGTGTAAACAGCCTTATATAATATTGTTTAAATGAATATTATCATCATAATTGTCGATCTATAAAATATTTAAATACATAACAGAGAGGCAAGACACAGTGTATGCTGATGGATCCCTACCTGATAGTTTGACAACTTCAAAGAACCTGGAGAAGAACATGGGCCACTTCTCTCGGGCGTAGTCCACCATCTCGGCCCTCACTGAATCTGCCTTCTGTCTTGAACTCAAAAACGGACCCTTGGGTGGTTCAGGAGAAATAAAAGACACAAACTTCAACTCAAGGCCATTGTAGAGATTTTTTTCTGTCCAGTTCTGTTCATGCTGCACCTTCTGGTATGTGGTGTGACTTGTTGTGAAACTTCCAGATTATGAACTCATGCTATGTAAGTTGAGACAAGGGTACCCTATGTGTCATTCATAAGGTTATAATAATAATCATAACCTTTCCAGGCAGAGCAATACTTCAACTTTGTGCCTCCATAGATGACGGGAGACGTACCAGCTGTATGATAACAGTGCTGCTCACCCTGCCAAGGCCATAGAGAAAGATAAGACAGAACACTTTGTCTGTTTGATCCTCTCCCCTCTGGCAGGAGGCTGCGGTCCATCCCAACCAAAACCTCACGCCATAAAAACGTTTTTTTTTCCCCTCAGCAGTAATCCTCACCAACAAGGGTCCAGACCCCCCCGCTGACACTGTCTTTTAACCCCCCCCCCCAACGTTCAGCTCCTTTTTGCTCTCTGTTTTTGCCTTTAGCATCTCCCTGTTTGCCTCGCCCAGCCTCGTCCTGTTGTTCTCAGTCTGCATCCAGATCTCCACTCGCAACCCTGACTGTCAGCCTCAACACCCAGCTGCCCTGTTGATCTCTCATTTTTGCAATAAACCGTTTAAACCTGCCTTGTCTGCCTTGGGGGTCCAGTTCTGTTTTGAAGCTTAAGCATAACACAGCATGAGTTTAAATACACCTTCAGGAAGACAGGAACTTCAGAGAGTTGGGACGGCACTGTGCAGTAACACATTGTGGTTAAACTGTACTGCCTGGCTAAATTCTCTCCTCAATTTAGTGTTGATTAAATGCTCCGGTGTAAGTCATCAAAATCTCCCGAAACCTTCTTCACGTATGTGAAATGAGTTGTGCTGCTCTTGAGTTTTTTCATAACATGACTGACCTGAGCATGAGCAGTGCTGACCATCTGCACCCATTGGGCCTCTGACTTGGCCTCCAGCCGAGCGTTGTTGATGCAGTCCTGAACTGCTTCCTTCACATGTTCTGCACAGCTGTCTGAGCCATGCTGGATGTAGAGATGTTTCGCAGCGAGCTGAACATAATCCTCCTCCTGTGAAAGTGAAATGAAGACAAAAATATATGTCAAATGTATATCTTAGAAAAGTTGTTCTCAAACTCTTTCAATAACGTACACTCTTTGAGATGTATTTTTTTTTTAAGCCAAGTACCCCCTGACCAGCACAAAACACAAAAGTCTATATAAAGAAGTACAATAGAGCGCTAGCAGTGATAGATCGCCTTGTAACTGGACATTTAAATGCTACGTTTCAAATGTTTAGAAATCATCACTAAGTTTATTCATTATTATAGAATTTCTGTATTTTAAGAATTTTGGATGACGTTTTTAAATTAGCATTTTGCAATGTATGTACCCCCATTTGAGAAGCACTGTGAGAATATGGCAGGAATAAGATAATCATCCAAATATAAGCCCACCTTTTCACTCTGGTACTCTCCAAACTTCAGACCGTGGATGATCTGTTTGTAGATGAGGTCTGTGCTGATCGTGTCCTCTTTGCAGTCGTGCCAGGGGGTGAAGACCTCCTTGCGGAAGAAGAGACGCCAGGGAGCGTGCTGTTCCTGGCCTCCTCTCCTCTTGACTTCCTGCTCACACTGGGAGATGGCATCCATCACGTGCTCCCGCCCGCTGCCCAGAGCCCACACCTTCAGGACAGGCCAACATTTGAAGTTATGGATATCTAGATATTCTAAAAATCACTAAAACAGGATGCCACAATAGATTCTTTATTAATGTAAAACATCTTAAAAAGGTGAGACAGTGCTGTTTAACCAGTGTGCAAAATAAACCTGCTTATTGGAAACCCTCAGTAATGTCTATATTGTCCATTAAATATAAACGGTTGAGGCTAGATGGGATGCAGCTACGCTGACGACGACAAGTTTAGGCAACAAAATGACTAGTTAAGTTAAGGAAAAAGATCGTGGTTTGGATTAAAACACTCCCGAAGGAACGAACACAATTGAGTGTATCGTTACATCCCTAAAATGGGGTATAAACTTCAATAGTGTATAGAATACTAAACTGCTACTACAGGAAGATACAGTATACACAGAGCAGATGTAACTGCGTACCTTTTCATACAAGGCGACATAGACGGAAAAGCCGAAGGTGTCTTTGAGTTTGACTTTGTTAGAGAGGAGTTGGCAGATCTCTTTGGAGGTAGATGCTGAGTCAACAGGCAGGTTAATGGAGCGTCCATCCATCAGTAGCACAGACACAATCATGGGCTTTTTAGTCTTGGTTGCCTATCACAGTACAGAAAATAAAATGACCATGTTGATTAAACAGTAATGAGATCTACTGTGCATGTAAGTTCATAAGTGTTAAAAAGTCAATTCACTAAATAACAAAAAAAACACTGTCACTTAACGTTGGTGGTATCGAGCTATGCAGACAGTTTGGAGTTAGTTTGTGGTGCTCATAGCATAGACAAATTACATTTCTTATAAACAATGCCCTATACTCTGGATAATCCACAAACCTCACTGCCAAAACCTTTCAATGGAACTACTTTTAAAGCTATAGTGTGTAGTTTCCGTCTCCCCCATGAGGAATTATAAGTAATGACAACAACACTGTCGGCGCGTCCTCATGATACAAGCCTTCTGTGATCGCGCCCACCCCCTCCTACTCCACACAGTTGCTAGTAGCCAAGGAGGACATGGAGGATTAAAAAAACATGATGGACTCTTCAGAAGAGGATCTTCACTTGATTTTCTGTGTGTGAAAGTCGCCGGACAACACCATTTTCTAAACATAGTCATACTGAGAAATACAGAAAGAGTTGTACAGCTGAAAGTCTTAATTAGCTTTGTATCAACTCATTTCGCAATGGCTTGAATGTAACGTACGTTCATTAATATGAAAAAGTTACACACCAAAGCTTTAAATGAATGTTTAAATGAATATTTAAAAATGGGCGCTGTCAGAAATCTCAAATCCTCAAAACATGGACAAATTAAACCAAAAATATCTGGGTTTTTTTCAAATTCTATAGGGACAATGCTCATGAAACCATTTGAAATATTTGCAGGACCTGCAGCTCCAGCCAGGCTGGAGGCTCCCCTCGCACTCCGTTCATTATTGTGCGCCGTAGCCTTTCAGCGCAGTAGGAAGCGTAGCCTCCTGGAGCAAAACGGATGAAACTTTGCAGGTACTGCCAAAACAAGAGATAAGAAGAGATGAGCAAAACAGCATGCAGCATGCGGCACACTGTTGATGAGACTGAAGCAGCGAATGCAACTGTACTTACCCTTATAAAGCGATCACTTGGAGGGAAAACTCCCAGACAGAGGGACAGCAGGATCCAGCCACGGAAGTAGCTGTTACGATTGCTGTTATCTTGAAGCTGCTTGCAGATCTGACAGTAAATCTCATCCCTGGACAGACAAAATACACATATTGTATTAGTAGATAATTAAAAACATAAAACCTGGATGGATTTTTTAATGGAGCTTCTGTTACCTGAGGTCACATCTGACTATGGCATATCCCACGATGTAGTGGACTTTTTCGAGTGCCGTCAGAGGCCGGTCCAGGGTGGGTCCTTCTTCAGTCATGATGTCACTGTCCTCCTTCACAGTCTGCAGGGTGGGGGGCTTGGAAACTTCAGTCAGATCATCTGACTGTAAGAAACAAAACATCCATCAATATGTTGTTGTTGAACATCACAGCAACACTGAGTCAAAATATTACACCTCACCTCCTCCATGATGATCGAGGGTTTCCTGAGGCTTGAAGTAGATTTTGAAGTGGATTTTGGTATTCCATTTTCTTGAACAGTGGATGCTTTTCTGTTTCTGGACAGTAGGTCAGTGAATGTGGATCCCTTCCTTGTTCGAGGGTTCCCTTCTGGCACCGTGTAAACCTTTGGGTTTTGAGCCGTCTCACCGGGCACAGCAGAAGCCTTTCTGTTTCTTGCCAGAAGGTCTGTGAAAATGGAGGCCTTTCTGTTTTGCGTTGGCTCCTCGGGTACTGTGGAAGGTTTCCTTTCTTTTTTATTCCTTAGCACCCTCTAAAACAGTCAGAAATATTTGTTTTAAATCTATGAAAAATGAATGGTAGTCTACACAATTAGGCAATATTACAAATTCATAAAGTCCTTGCTTTGTACGGATATTAGTCTCCCTTTGCCAGACCTTCCTCCTCTGGTTTATTGGCATTTCTTTAAACCAATCTCAGTCGTCTTGGGAGGTGCTAAGCCCTGAGCGGAGCCACGGTGCCTCTGCTAAATAGTCTCAGGAAGGAACTTGTTTTGGTGGAACATGTGGACGTTCAAAAGTAGTTTTAGTCGTGCAACAGAAAACTCAGATTGGACAGATAGTCTAGCTAGCTGTCTGGATTTACCCTGCAGAGATCTGAGGACCAGTTAACCATAGTCCTCACAAATCCACCAGAGGTTAGAACGCCAACACAAAGACAGAGGAAGGTAACAGACATCTGAAAACAGACATCTGAAAAGAGTGACATCCGGCGGAATTTCCGGCAGAACGAGAGCAATCCCAGAAGCGTAACGTCGTGGATATAGACTATGGGGATATTTACCTGATCCAGGCCAACCATGTGGCTGAGACGCCTGTCCTTTCTGGAAATCAGCTCCTGCGGCACAAAGCGCTCCTGCGTGGAGGTTCCCTGGACCTGCTTCTTCGGCTCAGGGAGGTCTCCCATGAACCTCAGGATGATCCACCACACTGTCAGTGAAGCCTGGTGATAACATAAAAGAAAAAAGAAGTTAATGAAATAAACAAAGATATTCATCATAATAGAACAACTGAAAGGATGAATTAAAGTGATCTAAGAGAAGCACCAGGACATCTCCTTTATCTTCGTGGTACAGCAGGGGCTGCCGTAGCCTCTGGCGGATGTGAGTGTGGGTGGCTGCACCCTGGAAGTACATGGAGGCAAATTTGGAGAAGGAGTACTCATCCAGATCATCATAGTCTTCTTTGAGAGGATCTTCTTCCATGGGGATTTCGTCAATGTCTATCTCCTCAATAATTGTCCTTTTCCCCTCAAACTAATGGAAACAGAAACACACATGCAGTGACTAACACTACAAGGAATACCAAATGTGCAAAACTTTCGGTGCCCAAACCTCGAATCCGACAGGTGCTTGCCCCTCCTGCCCTCCAACCATAACGGGCAGGAAGTCAAAGATGCTGTCCACCATCTCCTGGTCTGTGATGGATTCAGTCTGAGCTTTGGTCTCCATCTCTTTCTTCCGCCTCAGCAATTCCTCCAAATGTTTCTGTTTCTCCAAAATGGCCCGCTGTTCTTCTTCTTTCTCTTTAGCAGAGAGGTACATCTGAAAGATCACAACACAAAGGAAGATCAGGGCAAAAGGATTATCCTGAACCACAACAGCCTGCAAAATGTCTTTTACTACTTAATTAATCAACAATGCAACCCAAATAACACATTTGTCACAGCAGTGACTTAGGGGAATGACGATTAAAAAAATAAATTAATAAATTAAACTGTCAAATTATGATTTCTTTATTTTTATTTTCTGCTGCTGGTTACAGAGTGGTAGTGTCTTGCTCATATACATTTTGATAGTAGTTACTGAAGCACAGTGGTGTAGTCTAATGTATTGTAGTGGGTATACTGTAATGTATAGTATATTGGCCTATATATCTGGGCCAGAATCTGCTTTTGGGGAAGGGGGGGGCATATGATAGTGGGGGGTCTGGGTGTCCTCCCCCAGGGAAGTTTTGAGCATCAGCAACTTCACTTTTGTTGCATTTGGATACGCTTTAATGCACCAATTTACAGTGGAAATCCCTTTATTTAGCCTATGCGAAGAAAAAGAACACAGATGACAATTTAAAATATATCAAAAATGTAATAGAAAGTATGTTGTTGTGTGTCATTGGCCATTTTAAGTGGGTATATGGAAATCCTGGAGCTTTCTTAGTGGGTATACTGTGTATACCTGCGTATCACGTAGACTACACCACTGCTGAAGCAGGGGCTTCTGACACACTATCCTCTACCACAATGATTCCTAACCACAGGGATATGTGGAAAGATTGTGGGGTAGCTCAAATAAAAAAATGAAATATAAAATTATGATGTGATTAAAAAATGTACTTGCATTTGTGTTCAGGAGGAAAATAACCATTCCAATATTATTTGAAATTGATGTGACACTGACATTTACTACATTTATCGTTACAGTAACCAGTAAGCCTCCAGCTACAAAAGGCATCACATCACAGTACACACCTCCACTAACTTGAGTCAGTTCAGCAGAGGAGTCACAATAATTGGCTAAGAGTAAGAAGCTAAAAGCAGTGGATAATGGTTTGGATAGTTAGCTAAGAAAATATAAATATTTGATATAAAGTAATGGATAAATGGTTGAAATAGTTAGTTAACATAATAATAAACGGTTGGAATAGTTAGCTAAAAGTAAACGATAAATAGTTGAAATAATTTGCTAAAAGTAACTGATAAATGAATGAAATAGTTAGCTAAGAGTAATAGTTAAACAGTTGAAATAATACCTCAAAATGAATGGATAAACAGGTGAAATAGCTAAAAGTAATACATTGTTAAAATAGTTAGCTTAAGGTAATGCATACACAGTTGAAATAAGTAGCAAGTAATAGTAGCTAGTAGGCTAATGGGCATTTGGAACATTAACAGGTGTTGTGGATGATAGGGGTATAGGGATGTGGGTTGGCAACCATTGCTGTACAAGATAAAACCTTATATACAGTCTATGGATAACACCAGCAGGGACTTTAACCTTATTTTACAACTGACACCCAGAAAGGGTTCTTCAAAGTTATTCAAAGTGACTATATGTAACTTTGAAATGTTTCTGAAACTGTGTAATGTTCCATCTGATGATCATAAATGACCTGTAACAGCAAACGAGACTAACAGTGAAAAGAACGCTAGTTTTTTAAAGTTTTAATTAATGCCTTTGCTGGGTCCGATTTTTCCCGCAAAGTCACAGAATGATTTACGGCAGGTAGACGACGCTACAGTAACACATTCTGAAGGGTCACAGATTTCTTTGTAACACCGGAAAAGCCTGTGTTAGTGTATCTAGCCAGGTAAAAGGTAGCAGGAGATTTCTTTATATAGGCCTAATTGTATTTTAATTAAGGAAAGAAGGAAATTAAAAGAACAACTGAAAGCTCAAAGGGAAAGTGAAAGACAACCTGTGAAAACCCGAGTCCCAGCTCAGTCGGCCTTTCAACAGATGGAGACAATTATGGGATTGTAAATGATTCAAAACAGACACCGAATTGGCCCTCTAGCCTATTTCATTCATAAAATAACTTTAGATTGCGTGATGTGGTTGTACGTTAGTAGCCAACATTAAATTACGCCCCCCTTCCATTTAGCGCAGACGTTTTAATCCTTTTAGTCCGTGTTTGTGCTGGCCTACTATGTTCTTTTCCCTTGTCCCCCTGTACCTGTGTAAAGCATCGTTGGGTTTCATTAAATGTGCTGTATAAGTTATTATTACGTTGGTTACTACAACAAACTCCTAATGCTGGGTTTGTCACACAGTGACAGGGATAACGTTACCCAGTTAAGCTCACGAGACATCCAAATTAACCAACTATATGACCTCCCCGTAACGCTAACTCAGTAATCTACAGTGGGAAATACAGCACCCTAAAGAAAAGAGCTTTACCACAGCAGGTGTGGTAAAAACACTACCGCTTTAGTCCAAAGGGGCCTCTAGAATCAACACTAACTGAAAGTTACATATAGCCACTTTAAGTTGAACTTACATCGGTTTTCTTCTTTTTTACAGCTTTTCTTGCCAGCGCACCCCTGGTGTGTGCCTGCAGTAGGATCACAGCGTCTCTCTTGCGCTTCCATTCCTTCCTGGCCAGGTATCCTCTGGCTTGGGCCTGCAGCACAAGGGCTGCCTCCCGCTTCTTCTTATACTGGAAGTGGAGCTGACGAGACCGAACCTGTGCCTGCAGCCTCGCAAAGCCCAGCTGGACCTAGAATTAAAACATAATTGAAGGGATTTATTGCATGTCAAGCCTGTATTTTCACGTTGATATATATTGATGTACTAAACAGTGACTCACCACTCTGTACAGCTTTCTGCCTTTGTGTCCTCTCCAGTGTTTCTGAATGACAAGAGCACCTGCCTTTTTCCTCAGGAACTGTTTCCTTTAGAGGGCATAAGTCAAACAGACATTAAGTTGTAAACTACATGAGCAAATAAAAAAACAAGCAGCTCATTTTAAAGCTTTTGCCCAATACCTGTATTTGTATCCTCGCAGGACTTTCTGGATCAGAAGGGCTTTCTCATGTAGTTCTTTCATTCGCTCCACTTCGAGCATTGTGTCATGGAAGTCCTGAGAGAAAACAGTAGCACGTTTTTATTTTGGTGGAAATATTCACTTCCAATTTATATATTATAAGCAACTGAATACCTAATCGGAAAGAAATAATCAAATAATGTGGTTTTTGAGGCTGTACTAAAGCACAGTGGTGCTATGAGCTAAATGCTAACATCTGCATGCTAACATTCGCACAATGACAATGCTAACATGCTGCTGTTTAGCAGGTATGTTTACCATGTTCACCTGTTTAGTTTAGTGCGTTAGCATGCTAACATTTAACAATAAACACAAAGAACAGCTGATGTGAATGTCTTTAGTTTTGCGGGTATTTGGTCATAAACCAAAGTATTGGTCAGATTGAAATTAGGACCTGGTGATGCCATGAAAAGTCAGGGGATCACCAACGTTATGTTGCTGTGTTTATGGCAATTGATCTGATAGTTGTTGAGACAAATCCCTCAATAACACAAATGGGAACCTTGTAGTGGCACTCAAGGAAAGGTCAGGGGATCACCACCGTTATTAGGCTTCATAACCAGAGAACCCTGAATAAAAACTACATTTAAGTTCCTCAAATGATTATAATGAATATAGTTTTATTTAATAGTGGACACTTACATTTTCTACTGAATTTGTAAAGCCAAAAAATTTACTTTTACTTTATTTACTTACTTAAAATTACTTATCGGAAATTTCTATTCTATTTCTTTCTTTCAAGAGAAATTAAAAGCACACAAATTCAGATAGTTAATTATGTCAGTGGTGCAAATTTAGTGGTATTAGAATTTCAACATTAGGTATTCAGAAGTTGTTATATTTTACAATTAGGAATTGAGTTGCTTATAACACTTCTTTTTTTAAGATTATTTTTTGGGCATTTCAGGCCTTTATACAGGACAGCTAAAGACATGAAAGGGGCGAGAGAGGGGGGGAATGACATGCAGCAAAGGGCCACAGGGTGGAGTCAAACCCACGGATGCTGCGTCGAGGAGTTAACCTCTATATATGGTTGTGCGCTCTACCAGGTGAGCTACCCAGGCACCCGCTTATAACATTCTAATTATTTTGGCGATTGTATGCCTCTACACATATCCATCACTAACAACAGACTGTACATAAAAATGTAAGGCAGCACCTTGAGGAATATCTTTGTCTTGCCAGTCTTCCAGTCGCCCTCTCCAGCAAGCACAGTCTCACAAATGCTTTCACAGCATTTCTCTTTACTTTCCTGTTAGAGCAAAATGAATCTTCATACAAATACAGCAAGAGAAGATGAGAAATGGTGTGAGGATGTCATGACCAAAAATATCACGTTAAAACCTCCAACTTACTTTTTTGGGATCACAGAGGGACGTTTTCAGAAGGACGCGGTAGCGCGTCAGAAACTCATCGAATGTGTAGCGGACGGGATATCCAGCTTTCCGGATCCTGATGGTCTCCATCATACCAGAGTAACGGAGCTGACGCATGCACAGCTCTCTGTCAAACAGCTGAGACACAGGAGGAGTGGGATCGGATTTACTCACACCAAACTGTTTCATTCATTTTTGGTACAGATTTTATTTAACTTTAATTTAACTATTTTATAGTTATTTCATTTTGGTTGGTGTGAATGCAGCTCCTTTCCTCACCATGGGCTTCTTGAAGTCATTGGGTTTAATGCAGCGGATGAAATAGGGCTGGCACACAGTCAGTGTTTTCATCAGGGAATCCAGAGACTGACGGAACTGGCCAGTCAGAGTTGGCACACGCTTCTTGCTATCAGGCGCTTGCTGTCAGACACAAACAAATGTCAAATAGTGTAAGTAAAGTAATTACATACAATAATGAGTATGTTTTATTTTATAACTGACTATATATATATATATATATATATATATATATATATATATATATATATATATATATATATATATATATACATATATATATGTGTGTTTAATGCTGAAGCTAAAGGCTGCACTGACCCGGATGCTGTTGTTGGCCGAGGTGATGCTCATCCTGGGGTTGGCGCTGCTCTTGATTGTACTGGTAGACAGAACATCCTGAAAGGCCTGCTTGAGGAGTTTATTGGTGGAGGTCTCCACCAGCTGAATCAGATCTGAGCTGAGGGCGTCACGGTTTTTCTCAAGGAAACCTCAAAAGAAGACACACAGAATAGGAACATATTACGGGGCTTCAGGGTTTCTGCAGGTTTCAACAAGTCAAATTTAAGACTTTTTAATACCTTTATGAATGAAATTTAAGACCTACATCACGACATTAAAGTACAATGAAATGCAGAGTCACAAAAGTACTTGCAAAGTGAATAAATAATAATAATAATCTATACATATACAGTGAATTATATTTTGAATTATATTTATTGAAGGAAAGAACTACAATACCATGGAATAAAAAAAAAGTATTTCAATAAGCATCAGAGGTAGCGTTACATGGACGTAGACAAATGAAGACCTGTTTAAAATGATTTAAGACCTAGAACACAATACTTCAGCCAATTTAAGACTTATTAAGGCCTACAATTTTGATTGTTGTTGTCCTCGGGTCAAATCTGATCCATGTTTTAAAAAAGTTTCTATATCAGAAATTAATAATTAAAGTGCCCATATTATGAAAAAATCACTTTTTCTGGGATTTGGGGTGTTATGTTGTGTCTCTGGTGCTTCCACACACATACAAACTTTGAAAAAAATCCATCCATGGTGTTTAGAGTGAGATACAGTTTCTGAATGTGTCCTGCCTTCAGTCTCTGGGTGAGCTGTTCAAAATCGGCACGGCTTGTGACGTCACAAGCTGAAACGAGCAGGCTAACGCAACCATTAGCTCGTAGCGTTAGCATGCTAACGCTAATGCTAACGCTAGCATGCTAACGCTAGCATGCTACCTCGTTCTCAATAGCAAAGCACTGCTACAACACACAGAAGTTCACCATAATCTACAAAAGAACTACTTACATGTGCGCCCTCATTTAGAAGTCTCCCAGCTAATCCTGCCTTGTAACTGACCGAAGTCAGCCTTTCTTTTACTGTCTATGGAGCTAGCTAGCTGACATGGTCTACATCTGAGCTACTGGGCATGTGCAGTGCAATCAAAGATAGTACAGAAGAAGAAGAAGAAAAGAGGTCTCACTCTGTAGCTAAAACAGAGACCAGCTGAAAAGAGGATCTGCAGCAGTGAGAGAGAGCACTGCAGTACAACACAAATATGGTGTTTTTTGAAAATTAAACCATGTAAACCTATTCTGGTACAACCTTAAAATACAATTATGAACCTGAAAATGAGCATAATATGGCTGCTTTAACCAAATTGTCAAAAAAAATAACGTGGATGGTTCACTACAACGCTCTTCATGAGTAAAATAAATGATCAGTTCACTACTTTCATTGAATTTGGGTGTTTTAATCTATCTTGTAGCATTTGAAAAAAATGACAAAAATATAAAAAAAAGTGACCAAAAAGTTTTGACCCAGAACTAAAAGGTGTATGGTGGACGGAGAGTTAAGACCCTGCACAAACCCTTGACTTGCATAACAATGGCTTGTTGCTTTTAAAAGCTTTAAAAGTACCTTTTGAATCATAGTAGACCTTTCCAGCAAAATGTTGGATTCCAAACTCTGTCTCATGGTTGTTCTTGGGGGGAATATAGATGTTCCCTTTCCCATGGACCTGATTCATTTTTTGGAGCAGGGTGGTATCTGTGCCCTGAAAATTCAACAAAAGAGGAGAGTTAAAACCCACCTTTCTATTTTTACATTGGACTTTTACGAGGTACAAGGACGATAGAGACCTTGGGGAAGTTGCTCTCCTCATCAATAAGCGCCAGCATGTTCAGAGGTTTGTTGGCCAATACGTCCAGGGTGCATTGGTTGTCTTTGTAGTCTATTTTCTTCCACACAATGTTTTCACGGGCATACTCTTCCTGCTCCAGTTTGAAAACATGCTTGACGAAGAACTGCTGCAACTGCTCATTGGCAAAGTTGATGCACAGCTGCTCAAAGCTGCAACAGTTCAACAAATGCAACAGCACAAGAGGAAAGAAAGATGGGTGGATTTTAGGCAATGTGTCAATTAACAATGTGTCCTTTGTCTTTAAAAACAGCAGCAATAAAGCTCTAATGTCATGAGAGTTGGTGTGAACACCAACCTGTTTTTGGTAAAGTTCTCAAAACCAAAGATGTCGAGCAAGCCTATTGACTGTTGGGAATCCTCAGGTGGCTTGTAAACGGCAGCGTTGATTTTGTCCACGACCCAAAGGAAAAGTCTTCCATAAATAGCCTGGACAAATAATACAGAGGATAGCTTTCCATATTATACATAAGGCCACACACGGTTTGAACAAAACAACACAAAAGATCCAAATGTCACACACTCTGACATGTTATTACATCCATGCTATGGTAAATGACTCCATTGTTAACTGTTTCTGCTCTCAAAAGTCTGTCTTGGCCAGGTTTCCTTTGCAAAAGACTATTTGGGTCAATAAAGGGTATAGAAAAAATTGTATTCAGAAGATAACTCCCAAACACTTTTTATCTAGTGTTAACTGCAGATCAAAATTTCCACGTATGCTATACTTTGAGCTTAATGCTAACATATCATTACAACATTCAAAAATTAGCATGCAAACTTCGCATGTTAACATGATAAAATGCTAAACGCTACTACACTGCCAATTTTAACATATTGTATATTAGCTAGTATCATACCAACATACTTACATTAGCATGTATCCTTACCTGCTAAAAGTTAGCATGTTAGTTAACATGATAAAATACATGACTGCTGCTAAAGTTTAGTATATTATCATACCAGCATATTAACATTAGCATGTATCCTAACATGCTACACATAAGCATGTTAACATGATTCAATACTAAATGTTACTATGCTGCCACAGTTAACATAGTATGCTGCTAACAGTAATTACTCAGTTCATTAATTGGTAAAACTAAGGAAATTTGTCACATTGATGGATGTTGAGCTAAACCTGACAATGACCAGCTAATGCTAGACCAATGGTTCCCGACCTTTTTATCATATGATAACTCAATCAAACTAATCAGTGTCTCTGCAACCCCTCATTACAGGTGCCTTAGTTCTGGACTGAGCTGTGAACAGTTCAACCAAAACATGATTTCCTTCCATTCTTGGATTACTTTATTTGAAAGAATTCCAGAGGCCAGAAGTAAAAAAAAAAGAAAGTACTATTGTATGTAGAGTCAGCCACAGCACATCAGGTATCATTCATTTGTTGTTAAGAATTAAAAGGTTTCTCCATTTATCATCCACTGATTTTGTTTTCTGGTGTGTATGAGCAGTACATCCTCTCGGGGCTAGTTTAGCATATGTTAACATATTACCTTGAAATAAATTTTTTTGCCTTATGAAAACATAAATCAAGACTTGTGTTACCTTGACAAAGGCGTCCCTGCCGTCCACAGCCTGGGCAGAGGTCAGAGCTTTGGTCACACTCTCTCTGGCTGTCATGAAGGAGCGCTGAGTCAGACTTTTCCCCAGCGCTTTGGGATCCACCTGAAGTAATGGGACAAACACAGTCAGACAAGGTCCTCTCAGCTCCTTTTATTTGCTTTTGTGAAGAAGAAAAAAAGAACAAACTACATATACCTCCAAAAGTTGGCTGGCCATGTTGGAATTGGATGATTTGAGGATGTCACAGCCCTCTAGGTTATTTACTATGGTACCTGAAATTATGCAAGAAAAATATGTTTCATGGATCAAAAAATGCAATTATTTATTTATATCTACAGTACATGTATCCAGTGGTGGAAAAAGTATTCACATCCTTTACTGAAGTAAAAGTGCTACTACCACACTGTAGAAATACAATGTTACAAGTAAATGTCCTGCATTAAGTAAAAGTATGTAAGTATCATCAGGAAAATGTATTTAAAGTATTAAAAGTAAAAGTATGCTCAATGCAGAATAAGCCTCACATTTTAGAATCTGGAAACGATCCCAACAGTTCTGTCAATCATTATTGTAGTATAGTGATTAATGGTCTAACCCTTTCAGCTGGACTTGTAGGCCATTATATTGCTGGGTAGTTTAAATTATTATAAAACATCATATTTTATAAACTAAATGTGTTTTGTGTGCAAAAATCTTAATTTGTAAACTAACTAGTAACTAAGTAGAAATTGGCATGAAAAGAAAGGACTCAAGTAAAGTACAAGTACCTCAAATTTGAACTTAAGTACAGTACTTGAGTAAATGTACTTAGTTACACTCCACCACTGCATGCATCCCATTGTATGGTGCTCTCCTTACCCTCAAAGTCCACATTGCCTAGGTGAAGGATAGCAGCAAGCAGTTTGGAGATTTCCCAGGAGTCATTCTCTGTGAACATGAGGACCTTCAGAGCTGAACGGAAGTGGGCGTATTCCTTCACATCATCACGTCCTTCACAGCTGGTGCAGTTACCCTGGTGATATGATCGCATGGTTTAAATCTGTGATTCACAGTCACATATAAAGACATTTAAGTTTTATTCTGATTTCAAAGTTTGCAGGATTATTTTTAGTACCATGGTCAGATAGTTGTACTCAGCAGCGTTCCCAAGGGAAAGAATCTTTTTCTGCTCAGCTGTCATGCCCATCAGCATGTAGTAAAAGATATGGTAGTTTCTTTCCTCAGGTGCCTGCACAAGAAAGCACATGTTCATTACCACATAAAACATTTGCCTTGCACCATGTTACTGCTCTTTAAAATAATCAGCTAACCAATCTTCCTACCTGACGACAAACTCTGGACTTCTCCAGCAGGTACTGATCAACACGGGCCCCTTCAATGGCCCCACCCTTGGTGAAGTTGATGTCAATGTACTTCCCAAAACGACTGGAGTTGTCATTACGAACGGTTTTGGCATTACCAAAGGCTGAGAAGCAAACAACAAGGTATAATAAAAGCAGATTAAGTCAAAAGCGGGATTCAGCTGATTATGAAGACTTCTTATAACTTAGTATTTTGCTCATACCTTCCAAGATGGGGTTTGCTTCAAGAATCTGCTGTTCGATCCAAGAGTGCTGCCCACTCACTGCAGACAGGAACTGCAGCATGAGCTTGGTGTTCTCAGTCTTCCCTGCTCCCGACTCTCCACTGATGGGGAAAACATAGAAGTAAGCATGTGTAAAGGCTGTTGACTGTTTCCCACCTAAACCCCTATTTTAAACCCATTGGCACTGTGGTTAAAAAATTCTCAACATTAACAAAGGGGTTCCACAAGGATCAATTTTAGGTCCTGTTCTTTTCATAAACATTAATAATAACCTATTCCTGTAGGCTTATAATTGTTGATTCCATTTGTATGCAGATGACAATTGTATATGCATACCTCAAGAAAAAGAATCATGCTTTTGTATGAATCTTGCTGTTTTATATTCCAAAAATGATAAAGAAGCCTGAACTCAAACTTGGGTTCCAATATAGAAATAGGAAGTGCTTCTTTAAAAATAATAGAAAACATTTGGTCAGAATTCTTCCAATTGCAGACTATGGTGATGCAGTTATATGCACCTATCAGCTTCTTTGCTTAAGCCATGATAACCTCTACATCAAAGTTTCATTACTGAATCCTTTAGAAAAATGTAAACTGGACATCTCTATCTCAGTGAGAAACAACGCCTTCTTTTCATTCATAAACTTTTGATTCAAAAGCTACCTAGACATCAATCCAGTTCCCTGAAGTAAACCTTTGGAAAATCAGCTTTAAGTTTCTTTGCGCCTTACAAATGGAATAATCGTATTAGTGTCTTAATAATGAGTTGGAATCAGCTTCAGACAAAAGTAGACCTGATGACGCAGCATTGGTTCTTTCGGTTGCGGCGCATGTTGAAAAAGCAGCTGTCTGCGATGGAGAAGACGTGCGGCGGCAGTTCACCCAGCCGTCGATCTGTGTACATGTGCACGTGCTCAGTGGTGTAGATGGGCAGCAGCTGGTAAGGGTTGACTGCAACCAGAATGGAGCCTGTGTATGTCTTAAAACAGAGGGGGATGTTAACTATCACACATCGGCACAGCTGACCAATGTTTGTGTGTACATGAGTATAAAAAAGTTATTGTTTATCCAGTGACCCTGTTGGGTTATGGCTGCAATGCATGGGATGCATGTTCTAAATATGATTTATTGGATTTAAAGATTTCATGGATGGATTATAATCATGAAAAGCTAGCCAACACAAAGAATTATCAGCTCAAGTCAAATTTTTGCCCCAGCATTCAGCAGTAGTATTTTTATACAACAAATTGGCCTGATTCATAATTGAACACACACTGCTTAGCTTTGATGACATAAAGACACTGGGACGTTCTCTTTCAACAGAGGCTCATTCGTCTCTATGGAGACAAATAACACTGTGATAAACTACAGGGCAAAGTCTAAGACTGAAAGCCATTCACAGCGAGAGAAGACAGGCGAGTAAGCATTTCAACATTATGGACATCATAAAACTAGGTTCAGAGTGAATCTGGTGAATAGAAACCTACATAGATGATGCCTTCTTTGTGTCGCACCAGGAGGTTCCTGAGGAGCCCTGCCTCATTGAGATCACCGAGCCTTATCATGTCATCCACACCCTTCACTGAGGTGGGGTGCATGGGTCTGATGGTGCCCTCCGTCTTCTTCTTGATCTTGTGCTCCTGTATGTACAGTATTGACATTTTAGAGAAAGCTTACACTCGTTTTCCTGGACCTGTAAAAAAGGCAAACTCTTGTGGGGTTTTGTACCTTTCCTTCATCATCGATCAGCTGAAGCTGTCCGGTGTCTGTCACCGTGACCTCCGCCCCGATTGCCACCCCGACGCCAGAGTCCACCCATACAAAATCCCCCTAGTTGGGGAAACCAGAAGTTGTAATAAAATGTGCCTTACCAAAAAAGCCTTAACAGTTCTCAAACTAACTATCTGGGCATCATGGATTTTAGAATTATGTGTATATATTACAGAGACACTCTTTCTTACCTTACTCAAATGCAGCATATCATAAACCTGGGTTGAGTCTGTAAAGAAAATGAGAAGATATCATCTTAATTCAGATTCAGCCCAGTAATTACAGTTGACAGATACCTGCTACCAAACCAATATTACTCATTACACCTCACGCTTTAATAGTGTGGCCAATGCCTCACCCTATTTATAGCAACATACTGTAGAGAAGATATAATAAAATTTAAAAACTTCAAATTACAAGGCAGTTTTGGGGGCCGTGAACACTACCGGTTCTTCATTTTGACTGGACACCTTAAGCACATTTAAAAAAAAAAAATCATGATATCAATATCATTTTCACTTTGGAGACGCTGTTATTAATGCTTTTACATAGAATCTCCTCATAGGATCACAGTGGAAAAAGATACACATCATTATGTTACCTGTTGGGAAATAATAAGACCCTGAGTGAAATCCTAGATTTAAAGACACTGTTGTGTGTATCGTGTCAACTCTTACCTGAGAATAGCTGTCTCTTTGGTGAAGCCCCTGCTGCTGCTGCTGAAGGAACTTTTTTTTTGAATGACTATGAAGCAGGGAGGTATCCGAGCAAACACTGCTTTATGGCCCTTTGACTTTGCTCCTGCAAAGGTAGAGCCAACCAGTGTCACCAACCACCAGACTCAAGACATATACTTTATATCATCACAGAGAGTCAAAATTGCTTTTATCACAATGACTGTAAATCTACATTAAATATCTGATGGTAATGTAAAGATGATATACATGTTCTTTCCCTTCCAATGAACAGAAGTCTGACTACTGAAAATTCACGTTTGGCTTCACAATGGTTGATGAGTAGAGACAAGGCTACAGTAGAACTGCTATGTACTGTAAACTAAAAACTAAATATCAGTTCATATATGGCAAACAAATTTCACTTTGAAAACAATGCACAATATATACTTAAAATATTTTCTTTGCTAATCTTCTTATTAGATATACTGAATAATGATAAACACCAGATAACACTGTATTCTTTGTCGACAGAATCAGTCAGCCAGTGTCATTAATCGCGCTAAAAGGGGGGAGTGGATTACTCAAATGCCAGTAAGTCGTTTTACTGATCCATAAACTGTCGTCACAGGTCAAGTACAGCCAACCTGCTGTGCTGTACTTCACTGGAATTATGATGTAAACAGCAGATAGTAAAGAAGAATGACTGATGGCTCACTCTGGACATATGATAATGCAATCTTAATAGATAAAACATCTCATACCATCCATATAAGCTGCATGGTCTGGGATATTGACAAATCAGACTGAGACATTAAGATACAGTTTTGGAGATGTATAACATTGGAAAGGCTTACATTCTAGATCAGTGTCTGTGCATGCTCCTTCCAAGGATCCATGACAAAACTGTAAAGCAATAATCTTGTAATCTCACATTCTGTCCTAAGGTGTGGTCTGTTTATCCAGTTTAGCAACAGAATGTGGTTTCATTTTATTTTAAGCATTTACAACATTAGAAGCAGATAGAATGAGAAATTATTTTAACAATGTAAAAAAAAACCTTGCAACCATTTTTTTCGATGAAAGTGTTAAAAGGAAAACACTAATAAACAGAGTGTATCTGGTATGTTTAAGTATCTTTACTATAATTACACAGACAAAAACAATGTACAATAGCTTGATGTTTTGGGCTCACTTCATCTCGTAAACGTCATTATCGCTGACTCTCTACGAAATGAAGCGGCGCACATCACACGGCACGAAATGTTTCATCGAGTACAAAACTGGAAAAGAACCAGGTCAATGGAAAACCAAAAGCACATTTACAGTGATTTACATGAATTCAATCCACCAGTATGATCACACAAGGATACTCACTCTCTTGCTTCCAAGCACTAACTCTTTCTGAAACCAAGCGATAATATAGTTTTCACCACCATGACATCCATTTACTTTGGATTAAGATGATGATTATTGGCAGTTTAAATGGAAAGTTAACTTGGCATTATGCATATGCAGTATGTTCTCACTTTCAGATAACCATCTTAGGTCCCTAATCATCCTTTAAGAGCATTTTGTGGATATTAAATGTATTACATTTGACACATTTAGGTTCTCTCCTAGTACTTTTTTTTTTTTTTATCTCAACCAACTTTATTTCATTATCTTCTAGATTACACCTAAAAGTGTGGCTGGTAACTAGAAAAATGCAGGTGTTTGGAGAAAAAGGGGAAGCAGTGACACTTTTCTTTGAAAGATATTTTAAGAATATTTAGACAGCACGTGGAACAGCTTTCACGTGTCCCCATCCATTTCATGTACACCTGACAAAATGAAGGCACAGATTAATGAAAAGAGCACGATTGAGATTAGCCTGTGTACACACAGCTTAGTGATGGACTCCTTTTTAAATGATTTTGATTTGACCCATTCAATTACTCCCATGTGGTTCACCTTAACTGAAATACTTTTATCACTTTTTACTACAACTGCATTTAGTGCCAAATATCAAAGACACACAATGCACCAGTTCAAACATTGTCTTAAAAGAAGAGGCAGAATTTAGGTTATTAAAATTGGTCTCTGGGGGAGGGGTTGGAAGGGGAAACAGTGACAGGGCTGTCCAGTCAGACACTAATGCAACCTACAATGCTCCACGCTCAATATGTGCGCTGGGTATTGAATGAGAACCTATTCCTGACGGGCTTTCTGCTTCTTTAAGCCCTCCTGTCACTTCTCTCTGTCTGCTCTCAGGCAGATAGGGAGGGTGCGTGCGATTGTATGCAGCAAATCATAGCACCAGATTCTGAGCAGCTCCCCCCCCTTCAGAGAGGGGGCAGCGGGGGTTGTCGACAGAGGAGAAGGGCCAAGCTTATGCCCGTTCTTTACGCTTCAGTTTGGAGGACTTCTTGACAGCCCCGTTCTTGTTGAGCAGCTTCAGCACTTTCTCCTTGTGGTCCAGCACTTTCATCATGGTGTCTCTGGCCTCGGTGACCTGGTCCATCACCAGCTTACAGCGCTGCATGTTACCCTGAGGACACACGCACAAACAGTTAGGGTAACCACAGAGTGTGGACTGGTAGTTCACCTGCCCAGGTGCCCTTGAACAAGGCACCGAACCCCCAACTGGTCAGGGCGCCTGTCCATGGGCAGTGCAGCCCCCTCGTTTTGACATCTCTCCATTTGTACATGTATAGGTACTGTGTTTTTCAGGCCTGTGAGTAATGTATGTGACTAACAACTAAGATGATGCTCTTCTACCGCTTGGTTGCATTGTTTTTGCAGTTTTGACATAGAAAATATTATTTATCCATTTACTGTCATATTCTGAAGGTGTTCTCAAACAACCAGTGTTTACCGCTGCTGCCTCAACTGTTTCCACTGTACACATGACACTGCTGCGCTCATGTATGTGCACAGGTGTTTGCTGCTGAGGCCTGAAAATGATTGTGGACTTTTTTAAAGAACGGAGTTGGATCAACATTTTTAGATCGTCTGATTTAGGCCAATAAACAATGTTTATAATAGTAGTTAACAAAACTTGCTTTCCATTTAATTTGTATAGATAATATTGGCAAGCAAAAACTGCAAATAACTGAGCAGAGAAATGTATATTTTAAGGTCTGGGTCTGCAGTAACAACCTTACCTGTATAAGCTCGTTGATTCGGTGCAGGTCATCATCGGAGCCTGCTCTCTTCTTAGGAATCAAACCCTCTTGAAGGGTGGAGAGGCGGCTGTACACATCATGCTCCAAACTCGACTACAGACCAAGAAACAAACGCAGCGTGTTTACAGAAATCAAATAAACTAAAGGGTGCACAAGAATGATTTCCTCTCTGCACAGTATCACTAAAAGACACCAGTGAATTTGAATGAACGAGTAAAAGTGTTGGATTCTGCAGGTCTGGGGCCAGCACTCACCAACTGCCTGAGCTGGGCAGCACACAGGTGAATTTTCCAGCCTTGTGCTCTGCATGCCACTCCTCTCTGGTTGGCCATATCCTGTAAGCTGCCCTTCTTCTCCTCTGAGAGAAAAGAAAAGGATTGTTGTGAGAAAGAAAAAGCCAATGTCGTTCGTTTCTCATTTGCTGTATCAAATAAAGGCGTTTTTTGCACAGGAAGCTACTGACCTTTGACCCGGATGTCGCTGTACCTCTGGAAGTGGTGGTAGGCAGCTTTCCAGGGGTTCCTGTAGTGCCGCAGAAGAGTAACAGGTGGTCGAGGCCTGACCGGTACATAACGCACTCCTTCCTCATCTGGAAGACAAGAACAAGCGTTGAGCGTTGATTACACACTTTTTTCACTGTGACAATGGATTGCATTGTATTAGATAGATAGATAAGCCTTTATTTATTATTACATACCAACATATTCCCTTGGTGGAGATTCGCGCCTCTCAGCCCTGCCGGTGATGGGCCTGCCTGGAGCCTTCTCCTCATCTGTGCTGTTGGTCTCCACCATCTCGCTCTCCTCTGTAGAAATAACATGCTGCTGCTTGCGGGGCTTCTTCCTCGGGGAGGCCCCAGGGATCAGGTCTCCTATGGCGGGAGTGTTCAGGGTGGAGGCCTGGGTGTTGAGGGCCGAGGCTGAAGACAAGTTTGAATTGGGATCTGGGGGGAAGAATAGAAACACATTCGTTTACTTGTGTGTATACAGTATTTGGCTTTTCTAAAGCCCAGTTCAGACAGATGTTTTGCAACGAGACACGTTGAAACCTGCAACTACTTGCAATGCGCTGGTCTGTAACCTTCTGAAACCTGCCAGTTTACATCAATGCGACGTGACAAGACAGTGTATCATCTCCATAGCAACCACTCTTTGTACTTCTGTTCTAACTTCTGACTTTTCAGGCTTTTTTGTAGCTGGATACCATTTGCAGCGTCTTAAAATATGAATAAGGATAGAGATAGTGAGAAACTTGCTACAGTTGCATTTCTAGTAGTGATGTATTGGCGGAAAAGTTTTATTTTTCTGATTCACTGCTTTGTTCCAAGGCCACTCACTCTCTAGCTTGTTGGACCACATACCTGCTGCAGGCTCTCGTTGAGCCTCTGTCTGAAACTCTGCCTTTTTGACCAGTGGACAGTTTGTAACGTAGAAATAAAATAGATAATGGATCAATCTATTTCCATGTTTTGTAGCCGACTTTACCAGCTGACTTCGCTATTGGCTGTTGAAACAGGTGATGTCCCTTACTTTCTAAAACCAGCCTGGGGAGACTTGACTCCTCTGGCTCCACCTACAGCCTGTAGTGGGATTTTCAAAAATCCACAGCTCCCTGTTCAGATGCACCAATCAGGGCCGGGGGGGTGTTCTATCGTGCACAGCTCTCCCTTGTGGGGGGAGGGGCTTAGGAGACTGTTTGGGCTTTAGCAGAAAGGAGGGAGGGACTGAGAAGTTGTTGATGTTCACATTTTTTGGCTAAGTCCTGAATCTTCACAATCCTATCTACAGCACCTTTAATCAATTTCACTGACAACTGGTATGCTCCTCACCTGGCTGCGAGGTTTCCATGGTCTCCACCTCCTGCTTAATTTTCAAATCTGGGCATGTGGAGCTGGCAGCACACGCTGCAGTGCTACTGGCTGCAGGCTGAGTGGGGGAGGCCACGGTGTTGGCCATTGAAGCAGGGACGGGGGGAGTTACAGCCATGGCTGCTGGCAGCGCTGAGAGGACAGTGGAGGGTTGGGAGGGAGGAACAGGCCCCGGCGTCGCGAGCAAGGTGGGGATGGCTTGGGCCAGGTGTTGGGCGTTTGAGGACACGCCCTGCTGCTCTCCTCCTTGAGAAGGCAGTGCATCCACTGTAGCCATGACAGGAGGGGCCACCGCCATGTGCACCTCAGCTTTGGGTTTCACTCTGAGAGAGGAAGAGAAAGTGTCAGCTTACAGACTCATATCATAGCATATAATGACCGGATGTGAACACAGATGTAACCAATGTGATCGATGTTGACAGAGGCTCACCCTGCAGGCCGGGGAGATCCTGCTCCCCGCACGCCACTCTCAATTCTGCCACTACCGGGTTCACTGGGCTGGGCGGGGATCAGGTTCTTACGGACACATCTGAAACACAAACAGGACTGGTTTGGTAAAAGGAACTTTTTTCTGGAACAGGTTTCTGTCAAATTTTTATTTTTAATTTTTATTTGGAGAGTCTAATGCTGACAGTCAACCTGCTATAAAGTGACTATGTGCCACTGAAAAGCCTAGTTTAAAAAGCCAATGTATATACAGAGCAGTCTCAAACACGGTTTTCAGTTTAGCTCTAAAATTAGGTCAGGGTTAGGTTGGTCTGGATCAACGACAGTTCATTTCCAGGATAACTGCCGACACTGCCGGATGTTCCGGCGATGTGTGTTGCCGCTGTCCAACTCTGTTCTCTTCAGGAAACAACAAACTTCGAGCTGGCAAGCTACACGCAGAAAATGGCAAGTTTAGAAGAACATTGGGATCATGCAACAAGGCAGACCTGCTTGGTTCTTTCAGGGAATGATTGTAAAGATTTACAAAGAATATGTTTACGGCATTTCCTCTCTAACTGGGACGTTTTGGGACCGTTTGGCGGGGAATTGCTATGGACAAAATACACACGGAGATACACTGGTAAGAGCAAATGAGGTTTAACCATGTATCAGCTAATTTAAATAGCTCACATTACTGTATTGTGTAAACAGTTAACTTCATTGAATATTCATGAAGTTAACTGTATGGATGAACAATAGTGGTTCTCTTTTGCAGGGTGAAAAGGTTCCACCAGTCTGCTGAATCCGACTTGGAGCACTCTTACAAGCAAACCTTAAGGAAAGATGTTTAGCCAATATTCCAGTAGGCCCACCGTCTTGCGTGCTGGTGTAATACTCACCCTTCATTAGCGGGCTTTTTGCGGAGGATGCTGGGTCTAGGGGAGGACACCAGAGGGGGGGCTCCCCCTACTCCTCCCTGGGCGTGTGCCTGCACCATGGTGGCAACTGGCTGGGTGGTGCTGAATGTGCTGCTGATGGGGCTAGCTACAAAACCATCAGCCAAAACAACACCTGTAGAAAATATAACAGGCATTACAAACAGCCCCCCACTCAGTGAAGCACTCAACACCATGTCGTTTTTACTGAGGCAGTACAGATTTAAGCTTGATTCATGGTTCTGTGGAGGCTCCACGCAAAGCTTTCACCATAGCCTACGTAAGTGGCCTGAAGTTTATACTTCAGTGCGTTGGTGTGTGCGTCGATCTCTTTAAGAGAATTGTAGGGCCGGCATGTGTGTGTGCATGGGGAGTGTGTGGTAGAGAAAGTGAGAGAGTGACGGCGATTAGCTTCGGAGCGAGTCCCGACTCTCGAGTCATAGAGAGAGAAACAAAGTGTCTCCCCTGTTCTTTCTGACCACGGTGGGAAATCTGGAGCAGGAGAAGTTAACCCTCTCCTTGATTTCATATTGTTTATGGAGAAGGAGAACCAGGACATGAGTCGGGGGGGAAATGCAATGCTACCAAGCCACGACCGAGTGACGTGCGTCGCCGCGCTGTGTAGTTACATTTTTCGAGGTGTGACGTCAGGCATAAATCACGCTGAAGTATAAATCACACTTTATTGATTACCAGGTTTTGCTTCAGACTGCGCTTGCTGCTGCTGAGTGACTATTGGCGCCTGCTGTAGTCCTTGTGTGCCGATTGGTGCAGACGTGTGCAGGCCCTGCACTCCTATTGGTGCAGGCTGAATGCCCTGCGCAGTGATCGGCGCTTGCTGGATTCCTTGGGTGCTGATCTGTGCAGATGGGAGACCGATCCGATCCACTGCCATCAGCTGCATGTGGTTTAGATGGACAGTGGTCGCCACGCCTACTCCAGCTTGGGTGGGCAGCGCTGAACTCGGAGCTTGAGGAGTGACTTATTTACAGGGAAAATAAAGTTAAAAGGAGATCTTTGTGCTACCAAGTTTGCATGTTTAACACAAGTACATAGTTCAGAATATTTTGTCAACATCAGTCAAATAATAAAGGGTATGTTAAACCACAGCAGCTGTGATTGCCAGTATAACAACGTTGGTTAGCAGAGCTTACCAGGATACTGGCGGATGGTGGATACAGAGCTGCTGATGGGCGTGTAGGTGTGTGTCAGAGGGTATGACGAGGAGTACGTCGGCAGGAAATACTGGAACTGCACAGGCACCGAAGGCCTTCAAAACAAAACATACAGTACAAGATTATTCCAACACTCATCGTCAGCTGGATAAAGTATCTGTACTCATGAGGTTAATACAAGTTGATGCCATTTTAATTCTTGTCTTAACTTCCTTAAGTATTAGGGCTGGGTATCGCCAAGGATTTCCCCAATCATTTCGATTATGATACACAATGTCCTGATTCGATTACTTTTCCGATTCGATTAAATATTAATTACCTTAGGGAAATTTAAGTTACAATACCAATTTTGCTTAGATATGAAAGAGATTGTCACGAGAACTGTATAGGCTGTATATTGTATAATTGTACAAGCAAGAAGCAACCCTCAAAAATGTTTTATAATGCACCAGGTTAATGTTTTCATTAGTCAAAGGGGGTCCATTCTTCAAAAGGCATATATTAAAATATGGATTTTGGGATGTTTGAGTAATCGATAGATTACTTAAAGATTATTTTTTAATTGGAGAATACATTATTGTAACCTACCCCGCCTTAGTAAGGGATGCAAATAAAAGATAATTTCCTATTAATCACAGGATATGGATCTCATAATTAATAATCATCATATTCTCCATATCCATATATTTATACACAAGTCATTATTATAAAACCACCCATCTATTATTTCCTGTGGTGAATTCAAATATGCTCCCATAAACATAATCAATAATCAATGGGTTAGCAAAACAACCTATTCTTATCCTTTTATCATCAGGTGGTTTATGGCGATGCCGATCCTGTTGGTCCAGACTGAAATAATTTAACAACTACCAGATGGACTGGCATGACATTTTTATGCAGACATTTATGTGTAAGTTATAATAATTTGATGATCCTCCAACTTTAACTATTGCCAACATGAGGTCAACATCTTACTTCATCATGCTAACACTGAGATGGTAAACATAAACATAAACCGAGCATGCAAGCATGCCGTGTTGGACACAGTGGTGCTTTGGGCTTAATGCAGAGTACAGCCTCACACAGACTCTAGTGTGGCTGTAGACTCTTGTTAAGGTCCTGGCACACTGAGTCCAACATTTTCAGACGTTAAAAAATAAATACAACCTCACGTTGTTTTAATTATGTTTACACACTGCCTCCGAAAATTCCGTCCGTCATAAAAGAAAATTCAAGTTACATTTTTGTGCATTTTTTTCACATCTGTAGCAAGCATTTTGATGTGTTTTAACAAAGAGAAGGTATGAGCCTATCCAGAAATGCAAGACATTTGCAGAGTGCAGTTTATCATTTCATAACTCAAATCATCGAATAAACAAACAACGAGCCGAGGGTGAAGCAAGACGTCACTAACAACAAAAATGTCTAACTGAAGACGAGAAGACGATTCGGGAACTTCTGTCGAAATCGTCAGGCAAATTTCAAGGAACGGCCAGAGAGTCGCCGTTTATGACCAAATTACAAACCAGATATGTGGTCGCGGTGTAATTTGGGTTGTGTCTTGCCTCGTGCACGCTCTAGAAAGAGAGACAGGAAGACAGGTCTACAGTGTTTAAATTAAGTTTTACATGATATAGTACATTATTTTATTAGTTTAGTTTGTAATGTGTAGGTATGTAGAACTTTTAAAATACATGTTTATGTTAAAATAAATATATACCTATACAAGTAGTTATGTCTCCTGTTGTATTGGTTTGCCATCTTATGATAATGTGCAAATATAGATATATGAATGTAATGGAACCTATGCATTTTTTAGAAGGAATATTTGAATGTCATGTTTGGGCAATTTTAACAGCCCCTCAGTGGTCAACCTCTGTCTTCGTATTACCAAAACATTGTCTATATTATGCATGTTTTTGTTTCGTAGTATAACTGTGTCAACCGGCCAACATTGCTCACCTGTTGTCACTTCTTGCTTCCATGGTGACAGAGTTAGGAGATGAGCGATGGCCTGGGATGGGGATGAGGTTGGTTCTCTCCCCAGGGTAGTCCGACTGCACACGGGATGAAGAGTGCGCGATGGGCTGAGGGACGACTTTAGCTGTAAACAACACCAAACACCACTAAGAATTCATTCAGATCAAGATAACACCTCCTGCTTATGAAGTACACCACAGTGTTCCAACCTAAGACGCCAAAGGGCCAACTTACCAACAGGAATGGCAGAGGTGGTCACTGCTGTAGCATGAGAGGAGTGTGATGCCATTGTCATGGTGACGATAGTGTTACTGGTCATTTGGCTATGTGGCACAGAGCCTATATAAAGATGACAAGATAATCCATCATTTGTATAAGATTAACTGCACAATTTGCAGTCTCATTTTGTGTTCCCTCAGTTAAACGTTACAAAGTTTTGTGGCTAGCTTATAAACATTAATATATAAAAAGGCAATACCTATTGTTGTTGTTGATGAAACAGTGTTAGTGGCAACTATTGGTGCCACAGTAGCTGCAGCTACCGGTGTTACAGGACTGAAGATGGGCTTCTGTTGGGAACAAAAAGTAAGAACAATTATTTCAGTCACTGTATTAAATGACCATTAGAGCTGCAACTGTCGATTACTTTCTTGATTAGTTGTTCGGTCTATAAAATATCAGAAAATGAAAAATGTTGATCAGTGTTTCCCAAAAAGCCCAAGATGTAGTCCTCACATGTCTTGTTTTGTCCACAACTCAAAGATATTCAGTTTAGTGTGGCAGAGGAGAGAAGAAACTAGAACAATATTCACATTTAACAAGCTGGAATCAGAGAATTTATACTTTAAAAAAAAAAAAAAAAAAAAAGATTACTCAAACCAATTAATTAATTATCAAAATAGTTGGCAATTATTTTAATAGTTGACAACTAATCGTTTAATCTTTGCAGCTCTAATGACTATATTTCTGGAGGCAACCATCAAGAAGCAGGAACCTGTGTCATGGTGTGCGGAGGCTGAGGCTTTTGAGCCCCAATTGCAGGGTGAGACGGCAGCGTGATCCGTGTGGCGGTGTCACGGGATTTCTGAGACCTCTGAATACTGACGGTGGCCGGAGGGGGGTGAATGGTCAGCCCTGGTCTCCTGGGGAAAAAATAACTGTCCCTTTAGTGCATCAAATCAGGCACAGGCATGGTTTGATAAAAGTCCAGAGGGATTGGTCAGTGCAGAACCATTCTCACCAATTGCAACTGACTTATTATTCTAGTACTGAGTGACACATGCAGCATCTCTACTTAGGCCCTAGTCAATACATTATTGGACTGCTACTTACCCATGTGCCAACTCTGCAGAGTGTGTGACTGCTGGGCTGATAACTGGGGACTGAGTTCTCGTTGCTGAAATGGGGGCCACCACAGTTGGAAGCACGGCGGTAGACGTTGTTACAGTAGGGCGGGACTGGGGACGGTGGGAGGATGACACTGTTACACACAACGTTTTTCCAAGGTCCAAAATGATACCAACAATTCTTTAGATGAAAGTACACCCGGTACCTGAATAGTCTGGTGGATGATGTGCTGCACTGTGGGCTGGCCGGGGCCCGCACTTGCTCCGGTGGCTGGCCGCAAGACCGTTTTGGGGTTGGACATAACAGCTGCTGCAGCAGCCCCTTCAGAACAAAGAAATAGACCTTTGTAGAGAAATGCACTGCCACAGATGAGTAGTAAATGGACTACTATTTCAAGTACAAGCAAGCATCAAGCCTGCCATACTGCCATACTGTTCCTATTACATCAGGCATACCTCGGGGTAAATGGGATGTGAAGGTCTGCGGAGGGACCGTAGGGGTCCCGATCTGCAGTGCTGGGGCACTGCCCCTAATGATCTGAATGTTGGCTGGCATTAGGTGGTGTAAGTTGCTAGAGTGACCCTGAAACACAATAAAAGCAGCCCACAACTTCAGTCATCAGCCAGAAAAAGACAACAACATACACTAACAGCCGACTCACAGTGCACTCACCTGCTGACCGCTGATAGTTGCCACAGGAATAGATGGGGTTGGAGCAATACTGCTCTCTATGGTGACAGTAATGTGACCAGGCACCTTGGAGGGTATGGGAATATGACCCTGGTTGGAAGCTGGTGCTGGGGCAATTAGACGACTTGGCATAGGTAACTTCAGGACAGCCTAAAAAAAAAAGACATCTCTGGACTTTAGCCATGAAGGGTGTTAAGAACAATGCTAGAAATACAAGTTAAGTGAATGCAGAAATGTTGCAGTAAAACACATTTTTACAAGGTCATTATAAAGGTTAGACAGTTTGCACATGGCAAGTATCCTCATCAAGTTGAGAGTAAATTGTATTGGTGGGCCAGTTATCAAGCTATCAAAGCCCTTCCAGTTAAATCACCTTGGAAACAATTTGTTGATTTATTACCATAGCATTTTATAGCACACCTGGTTTTATAAGTATAAAAATAACACATCAACTAGATCTTTCAAATCTCTTCTCCAACATTTAAAAAGTAGTTGATTTTGAATATATTTTGTTAAAATACATTTTCAGTCACAGAGTTCATCACTCCAAATTAAATTACATAAACAGGAAGTATTCAAAGCTGTAAAGTCTATTTAGACTGAAAACAGAACAGGAATAAATCAACCTGAACAGTTTATTGTTCTCTAACCACAGAATGCATTATATCTTTGACAACAATGAAAATGGTAAAGACACTACTACATAATCAGTACCTTCATCTGTCCCTCGGTGAGGACTGCAGGCTGGCCCTGTGGGAGGTGGACAGAGGGAGCAGGTACAGTCACAGGTGTGCCAGGCTTGATGGCCACGGTTTGTGGAGTAGCTTGTGGCTGGCCGAGCGTCTGTACTTGTGGGTAAGGTCTGACCACCATGGTCTCCTGCTTGTCATCTCTGAACGCCAAGCTTCCCCCGCCCCCAGCATGGGGGTGATCCTGGTGCCCGTGGTCAGCATCCCGACTGCTGTCAGCATCTGCACCAGAGAAGCAAAAAATAGTTTGATTAAACTCTTACTTACATGTGTCTCTCACCATACATAAAATATCCTGCTAGTCATTTCAGTGGCAGTAATACATTTTATTTATATAGCGCTTTACATGGTACTCAAAGACACTTTACAGTAAAACCAGCACATATATCACATTAAAACATTTAAGCAATAAAACCGACACATAAAAGAAGCATATTAGAAGCAGTTAAAAACAATACAACCAGTAACTATCAGGTGAGAAATGTAAGACTATTGGATGTGGAAAGCTAATCTGAAGAGGTCCAGGTCAGTACAGTCACGGATGTGTATGGGCAGGGAGTTCCAGGGGAGGGGGCTGTAGATGTGTATGGGCAGGGAGTTCCAGGGGAGGGGGCTGTAATGGTGGTCAGTACACTACCTGGTGGGTTTGACGGCTGGGTGATAGACACCAGGTTTCCTGCAGCGGGGATCTGAGGCGCTCCCCCGCTGGAAGCAGGCAGCCCGTGTCGGGGGAATTGCTGGGAGCTCATTTGAACTAATTATGACCTAAAATAGTAGAAAGATTGTACATAAATGTCAAGTACCAGACACACTGAAGATATCACTAAGGTGTTGAGTCAGTTGATGATTCCTCTCCTAGCTATATTAAACATGTATGACGGCTACAACAATAAAGCCTACCACAGTTAACCCTTTAAAGGCTAATGTAGCGCTGTGTTTACCAGCAAGCAAAGTCGCTAACATTAACAAAACGGCGTTGATAATAATAGATACCGTTATGAATACATACAAGACAATATGATTTTAGTGGACCTTTGTTTACCGTTATGACCATCATTATGATAAAACTGCTCGACCACAACTGCACGTTGCTTATCAAATATCAAGTTTACGTGCAAGTACAAAACCGATTTTTCGACAGCCTACATCAATATGACTAAACGCGATCTCTGCGCAGTGAAATAAGGCTTCCTGTGGCCAGTGATTTTGGTTTGGTAACCTTAAAACTAAAATGCTACCTTGTTAGCCAGTTATCTTAGCTAGCAGCAGGCTAACGTTAGAATCGCTAACCCTGCCGCCGCCTGCTTTTCTTGCTAAATCCTGAACTTTGTAAAGGGTACAACGGCATAAACTTCGTCAGGCTAAACAAACAAACACTTCTCTACGTGTGTGCAGATGTTACCGTGTCGTGAAGGTAGTAGGCAATGGTCGTTTTGTGGATTACAATTTTTCCATTCGTCTTTTCTTTTTTCCAACATGTAAGCCGGAAGAACGCTCAAGAAGAACTGGACCGCCCAGTTTCATTCCACCAATCAGAAAAGAGACTCTCAGATCGCTGACCAATCGGAGCTACGGAGACGTTTCGACCATCCTAAACCTGCAGTGCACTGGAGTCAATCTTCTAGCAATGCCAACCCGTTAAAGGCTATTAATAGGCCAGTGGTGGAAGAAGTTCTCTGATCTTTTATTTAAGTCAAAGTTATTAAATTAGTAAATACTCAATTACAAGTTTAAGTCATTTAAAATACTTCAGAAAAAGTACAGATTATTAGCAAAATGTAGGCCTACCAAGTATCAATTAAAATGCAGAAACATCTCTTCTTCAGAGAGTTACAATATTTTATGTTATTATTGATGCACACATGTAAGCATTTTAATGTTGTAGCTGGTCGATGTAGGCTATATATGTATCATAAATGTAGGCTATGTAAAATCTTAATCTACAATAGCTGTCATATAAATGTAGTGGCCACGGAGTAAAAAGTACAATTGACTGGACCTACGAAGTAGGGTGAAATACTCAAGTAAATAGGCTACTACAAGTAACTCAAAGTTCTTCTTAATTGGGCTACACGTAGTAAATGACATGTAGCCTACTTAAAAGTACTTTCCACCATTGACAGTGTCAATGTTAAATTCCAAACCATAAAGGGTTTATATGGTAGCCCAGTGAACTGGGTTAGGGTTAAAGGTAGTCTGCTGATGCCTCGTCTGTGACATCGCCCTGCCGGTGGAACGCTACCACCGGCTCTAGAGTCTAGAGTCTCCCGCTTTACAATCTGATTGGTTCGGCCGGTGCTGGCTGCTTTCTTATTGGTTCCTGCCAGTGAACTTAAATCTGAGCCTTCCTAGTGCACTAGTGCTACTGCAATACTTTGGTTGAAACACTAGAGAGCAGTAGCCACTTCCACAAATGTCAGTACTCTACTCTACTGTATGCCCCATGATGTTCACCTACAGGATGAAAACACTGTAAATAATAAAATGATTGATGGCTGAATTCCATTTAGCTGCTTCATTTTCAGGGTCCTGGTTTTGGTATGGCTTACTACAACTGAAACAAACAGAGCCATTGTTAATGTTATTCGTAACATCTGCCTGATGACATGTCAAAATGTGTTTTCATAATGTCCATTTCAGAATCAGAATCAGAAAGGGCTTTATTGCCAAGTATGTTGCACATACAAGGAATTTGTCATGGTGTTGTTGGTGCATGTCACACATTCAAATATAAGAAGGATAAAAAGAATATAAACAATATCAGTATAAATATATACACACAGTATGTATTAACAATAAAATAAATGTAAATAAATAGTAAAATAAGTTAAACAGTAGTAAAAAGGAACGCTACAGCAGAGTAGGTACAGTGGCATGAGGAGCCAGAGGTGGGGTGTGGAGAGAGTCAGGGGGGGTTCCGGGCCTTGTTAATAAGGCTAGTGGCGGAGGGGAAAAAACTGTCCTTGTGTCGTGAGGTTTTGGTCCTGATGGACCTCAGCCTCCTGCCAGAGGGGAGTGGCTCAAAGAGTTTGTTGCCGGGGTGGGAGGGGTCAGCCACAATCTTTCCAGCACGCTTCAGAGTCCTGGTGGCGTATAGGTCCTGGAGCGGCGGCAGATTGCAGCCAATCACCTTCTCAGCTGACCGAATGACACGCTGCAGCCTGCCCTTGTCCTTGGCAGTGGCAGCAGCGTACCAGATGGTGATGGAGGATGTGAGGATGGACTCAATGATGGCTGTGTAGAAGTGCACCATCATTGTCTTTGGCAGGTTGAATTTCCTCAGCTGCCGCAGGAAGTACATCCTCTGTTGTGCTTTCTTGACGAGGGAGCTGATGTTCAGCTCCCACTTGAGGTCCTGGGAGATGGTAGTTCCCAGGAAGTGGAAAGACTCCACAATGTTAATTGTGGAGCCACAGAGGGTGATGGGGGCAGGTGGGGCTGGGTTCCTCCTGAAGTCTACAACCATCTCAACTGTCTTTAGAGTGTTGAGCTCTAGGTTGTTTTGGTTGCACCAGGTCACCAGGTGGTCAGCCTCCCACCTGACTGGAGGTGCAACTGTTGGTGTACAGGGAGAAGAGCAGAGGAGAAAGAACGCAGCCCTGAGGGGATCCGGTGCTGATGGTCTGTGAGTCGGAGAGGTCTTTCCCCAGCTTCACATGCTGCTTCCTGTCAGACAGGAAGTCAGTGATCCACCTGCAGGTGGAGTCAGGCACGCCTAGCTGGGAGAGTTTCTAATCAGTGCAGCCAGCATTATGGCTATGAGTTAAACTCAATGTCACAATATCAAAGGGTAGTTTTGTTTTCTGATCTCAATATAGCCCTACAATAAGATATTTCAGAATTTTTACTTGTCAATTGTGAAGCAAATTCTAAGTGTTATTCCCCCCCCCCAACATATCTTTCTCTCTCCCTGATGAAAACCTGCTCACAAGCACAGATAAAATAAATGGATTCCGTTCAAGGTCAATACAAACAAAAAATGTATTAGTTTTTTGAAATTGTTTAACATGGGCAAATGGTGCATAATCTAATTATGTATGTGCTAATTTGCATAAATACCACAACAGATCTAAACATTGGGTATAGCCAGGTGAAAACGTCTTGTTGAATCTTGTTGACATCTAACAGTAAAAGACTTCATGTTAGGGTCTGAATGGAACCCATTTAGGCATGAGCATTAATACATAGAGGCAGGAAGAAGTACTTTAAACCAGCCTTTATTCATTATTATTTCAGAGAGGGGGAACAGGACCTACCTTTTGTCTTCTGCATTCTCCTTACCCTTGTCTCCTGTTCTTCCCTCAGACTCATCCCCCAGAAACAGTCCCACGGACCCAAGAATCACAAGTGCTTGAGTCAGAAAAGTCACAGTGACAACTCGAGTTTATTCCTTTCTGCACAGAGATTGTGCAAATAAACTCCTGTCGAGTTCACATAGGGTAGGAATTCCATTCATAGCCAGTTTTCTCAATTCATTCTCATTCCCTGTTCATTTCATTGCTATGATTTTTGAGTTGTTTCCTGTGAAAACATTCCCACTGCTGAGGGGGAGGAACATTTCTAATGAATTAACATGAATGTAAAAAAAATCTGACCTGCTTGTTTTCGGGATGATCTGGGGCTGCCGTAAATAATGTTTCCATCACACTGTCCCTCTTAATCCACCTAACATCTTGCTTGTTGTTTGATGGCTGGCTGGTGGATGGATGACGATACGGATAATTCATAATACCACTTACAGAGAACACACAAACTCGCTATTCTTAAAATCAAAATCACTGAAATTCAGTGATCTGATTCATTTTCCAAACGGCACAAATAATGTTTAAAGCAATACACAACATACTCCTGGCTGGCAATAATTAAACAATATGTTTTAATAGAGATGGGGGATATCATTTAAGGGGAGAGTTCTTTTCGAAACATCTTTGTGTTGGTACAACGTTAAAGACTTTTTGTATTTCTATATGTGGAGTGAGATTGTGGAACCGATTGAGAACATTGTTAAAGCATTGTCCAAGTACGAGCCAGTTTAAAAAGAAGTACAAAAATATGGTTTTCAAAAAATACAGGGAGGAGGAAGGCTTTTGACTTTCAGATTCATTGATTTGTTTACTTAGATTATTTATTTATTTTTATGGAAAATATATACATAGGAAAAATGTCTTTACCTTGCGGTATGTAAATATACATCTGTAGGAAATTGTAAAGATAAACACGCTATAAATACTTTATGTAAACATCTAGCTATTAATGGTGATTATTATATAGTAGTGGAAAAGGTGGTAGGATTAAACAAGCTTTTGCTTCTTCCTATTCCTTTTCGGACATGCTATATTAATATTTTGTGTGTTTTTGTGTTTTGTTTGATTTTAAAATGTTCGAAATAAAGCATGAATATTCATTCATTCCTAAGGATTCACAGTGTCACATATATGTTTAACATTAAAACAAGATTTATGAAATCATTCCAACAACTATTTTAATAGCTTAGTATTCTATGCAAAAAAAATGTATGTATATAAAATAGGCTTTAGGCCGCCCTACAAATTATTGTAGGCCCAGTTTAATATGCAACATGTTATACAATATATGTAGTAGGGGGTCCCTGCTCCGTCTCTCTTCCAGTTAAGATGAAGCTAATCAGCAGTTAACTGAAAAAGGCCGGAAGGTGGTGGACGATGGCTGCTTCTGGAGGAAAGGAGTGTAGATGTTTGTCTGTTGACCGTCAGCTTCAGGCGGTTGGCAACAACTGGACTGTGAATGGTTAGGAAGTGATGGATCAGGAAGTGAGGTTGGGGAGATGGAAGAATGTGGAAGAGTGGAAAGTAGTTTAAAAGAAACGCAAAAATGAGGACAAGGATAAGTCAGATGATAGTGACAGTGATAAGGGAAAAACTACGGTGAAAAGGAGTGAAGATGAGTTCAAGGTATTTGTCAAACTGTTGCAAGAGGGGACTACTTTTGATAAGTGGAGTCCAATCCTACTAACCAAAGCTCTACATGTGCTAAAAAAATGAGAAATGGTTCTTTACTGGTAATATGTAGAAATGTGGAACAACAGAAAGCAATAAAGATAAATAAACTAAATGGACAACGAGTGAAGTGTTCAATGGTGTTTGACAAGAAGCTAGTTAGGGGTGTAATCTCAGGGATTCCTCTAAGTGAGTCAGTGGATTCAGTGAAAGAAGGAATAAACAATGTTAAAGTCAGGGAAGCAAAACGACTAAAGACAAGATGGAATGGAAATATGTGTGACAGTCTTTCAGTCTTGTTAACTTTTGAGGAAGAGAAACTCCCAGAAAGAGTCTTAATTGGCTACATGAGTTATGGTGTCAGGGTTTACATCCCTCCACCACTGCTGTGTTTTAAATGTCAAAGATATGGGCATGTAGCTGCGATATGCAAGGGAAAACAAAGATGTAGCAAATGCAGTGGTGATCACGAATACGGAAAATGTGAAAAGGGGACAAAACCAAAATGTAATTGTGGAGGAGAACATAGTGCAGCATATGGTGGATGTGAGACTAATAAAAGAATGCAGGAGGTTCAGCGAGTTAAAGTAGTCCAAGGTGTTTCCTTTGCGGAGGCAACTAAGAAAGTCCCAAAAGGTGTGCTGGTAGAGGCAATAAAGACTAGGACTGAAGTTGTACGGGAATGTGCAAAGTGTGATAAATTGAAAGAAGACACATTGATTGTGAGTAAAGGTGATTTTGTGCTCTTCACAGCTGAGATAATCAATTGTTCGGCACAGACCAGTAGTAGAACTGAAAGAATTAAAATAATTGTTAAGTCTGCCGAAAAATACTTGGATGCAAAGGGAATGCCTTGGGAAAAAGTAAGAGACATTCTTAATGATGAAGCACAACAATCTCAGACATGGGTTGGGGATACATAATGGTTTTAATTATACTCCAGTGGAATGCTAGGAGTTTAATTGCAAACGGTCAAGAATTCAAGAAATATGTTGACAGTTTCAAAGAAAAACCTAATATAATTTGTGTACAGGCAACATGGCTAGTGCCTAGGTTGGATTTTGTAATAAGGGGTATAATTCTATAAGAAGGGATAGGGAAATAGGTAAAGGAGGAGGAGTTGTAATTTTTATTCAAAGGGGACTTCAGTATAGAGAGATAAAGACAGGGAATGACTTGGATTACATAGTTACAGAAGTAAGGTTGAGCGAGGATAAGGTGACAATTATAAACTTTTATAATCCATGCAGGCAAATGGAGATGAGACATCTGGAGGGATTTGACAGGGAGAATTGTTTGGTGTGGGGATTTTAATGCACATAGTACATTATGGGGAGAGAGGGATGGTGTTAATGGAAATGTAATTGAAGAATTTATGGAAGAGAAAGAGTTGGTATGTCTGAATGATGGTTCTGGTACCAGAATAGACGTGGCAAAGGGTACAGAGACAGCAATAGATCTTACTATTGTCACAAAAACAGTTGCAGTTAAATGTTCTTGGGAGGTATTGGGGGAAAATACAGTAGGAAGTGATCACTATCCTATTAGAATTCAGATAGGAGTGGAATTAAGAAAGGAACATGACATAAGAGAAGAGAGATGGATTTTAGATAAAGCAGATTGGGATAAGTATAGAGAAGTTAGTGATGAATTATTGATATCTATTGATAATCATGATCTCGAGAAATGATGTTGTGAAATTAGCAGTGGTATAATTGTTGCAGCAGGAGTTTCTCTTCCAAAAACTAAGCCTAAGACATTAAATAAAATAGTACCATGGTGGTCGAAAGACTGTGAGGAAGTAATACAAGATAGAAATAGAGCATTTCAAGAGTTAAAGAGAACACATCATTTTCAGAATTTAGTTTGATATAAAAGATCTCAGGCAATAGTCAGAAAAACAATGGCCCAATCCCAAAGTGAGCCCTGAGGACTAAAGACTCACAGACTTAATTGATCTCAGGTGCTGAGTGAGTGAGTGTGTGAGGCCACATGGGCTCAGATAGGTAGAAATGTGATTGGACAGCACTTCACGAGATCACGTTACCTTAGCGACGTTTAATAACAAAGATGTTGCTGACACTTGCCGGTTTGGGAATTTCATTTTAAGTTTGTTGCTTTCCACACAGCCAAGGCACAGAAGACGGCTGCCTGATTCCAACTTTTTTCAAACTCTTGTTTTACAAGCTGGACAACAGGTTGGTCCAAAAATGTATTTACAACTTTCTTATCATTAATTATTGTTTGTTATTTGTTTTTTTTAAGAGTACTTTTTCAAGATTTACTCAGAAAGAGATTAATAAATTAGATGTGATGTAAACAAAATCTTACATACCATTACATATAGTATTTGTCTTTGTTCATAGGCTTACCAGAGCACCCCGTATGCCATGTCTCGAACGCCCCATCGCCATTATTACGCCCTACAGACACCCACTACAAGGAGGTATGCAGGAGTGCTTTAATGTGCGACATGACAGGGCCCGGTCGATTACTGAGAGGACCTTCGGAGTGATGAAGGCACGGTGGTGGAGTACCTTGTTCAAGGCACTGGAGGTTAAGCCTGCATTTTGTTCAGAGATCATCCTGGCCTGTGCAGTCCTCCACAATGTGTGCCTGAACTATGGGGATGTCCTGGAAGAGCCAGAGAGCCAGCCTGAGGATCCTGCCCCCCCCTGCTCCAGTTCAACAGTTCCAGGAGAGAAGTGGAGCCCACATCAGGGACAGGCTATGTGCCCAGATGTCTGCACCCCAACAATCTGGGGCCATGTAAAGGCAGGCATCAGTTCTGTGGCAGCCTTTTTTGACATATTGTATTGTATTCAAAATATAAGTTTGGTTGAGTGAAATGCCCTTTTATGTTTTGCCATTTTGAGCAACCTTGTGTTGTGTTTAACCTTTTCTGTTCAATGATAAATATGGCATACTTTGGCTCATAAAGTTATGTATGACTATATTTCTGAGTTCTGTGATTCTTGTGATGGATGCAACATTTTCCAGGAAGTTACATTTTCATACAATATTCAGTTGTACACCCTCAAATATTCTTACAACAAAAGCTTAGAATCCACCTAATGCTAATCACAATTTAAACACCACACATGCAGATGAGGGCCAACTCAACCTTTAATGAGCTTGAAATGAGAAACAAATTTGCCATTAAAAAATGTAAAAAAACAAACCCCTAGGGTTCATATCTCAACTAAAGATGACATCATTAAAAAATTATTTTTGCTTCTTAACCAGTTCCCCAAATATACCTATCAAAGTATCAATTTGCTGTTCCCTTCTCCTTATTGTTCCAGTAATCCTACTGCTCCCAATAAGTGACAAAATAACTCCAACATGTTCCTATTTACATGTTGTGATTTGTAGAGTCACAGCGTGTACAAATAACTTAACATGACACACAGCCATCTTCTAACCGTAAACAAACTGGGAACTATATTCTCAGACAGGTTTGCTGCAAAGCAAATCATTCCGCCCAAGTACTATATTCTTCCGCCTGAGAATATAGTTCCCGGTTTGTTTACGGTTATAAGAAATCAACAACATGTAAATAGGAACATGTTGGTGTCATTTTGTCACTTATTGGGAGCAGTAGGATTACTGGAACCATTCACCTGCATGTATTGTGATGGGCTGATGCCGCTGGAGCCGTCAGACAGCCTTACAACACGCACGGAGATGAGAAGGGTATGTATGGACTTGTCTAACTCTGGGGGTTAGGATGAATGAGCTAAAGTCCCAATAAGTCGGCGTGTTCCTTTAAAAGAAATGGGAATGGAGAACACTGTCACACCATATCAAGCCAAAAGAAAATGGGCAAATTTGAAGTAGTATAGGGTGAATTTTTATTATTAGCTTGTGTGAATGGGCTACTGGAACACATGGGCTGTTTTATGGGTGTTTGTTTACTCAACACTGATGGTGTCTTTAACAATATCCAAGTTGCTTAATAAGTATTTATCAAAATGTTTCATGTGTTAACATACGCTTGTGTGAAAGTGAAACAACTTTTAATTGTTTTACACAGGACCTGATCCTACCACGAACTGGAGAAGGGACAGAGGGTGGACAGGCAACACCTGGTACCTGGCCTTTCTTTGCAGCAATGCACAACATTCTGGGGCAGAGAGACTCCACCAGGCCTCTGAACATAATTTCTACGGCAGTGGACTCAGAGCCTGATGGGGACACACCCAACACCTCTACTGCACCACCATCCACTACCCCAAAGGCCAAGAAAAGAAAAAATGAAGTTGTGGAGTACTTAAAGGTCTATACTGAGACGCAGGAAAGGAGACCGATGGAGCTGGATGCCAGAGAGGAAGAGCGTGAGAGGAGAAGAGAACAGCAAATTGATACTTTGATAGGTATATTTGGGGAACTGGTTAAGAAGCAAAAATAATTTTTTAATGATGTCATCTTTAGTTGTGATATGAACCCTAGGGGTTTGTTTTTTTACATTTTTTAATGGCAAATTTGTTTCTCATTTCAAGCTCATTAAAGGTTGAGTTGGCCCTCATCTGCATGTGTGGTGTTTAAATTGTGATTAGCATTAGGTGGATTCTAAGCTTTTGTTGTAAGAATATTTAAGGGTGTACAACTGAATATTGTATGAAAATGTAACTTCCTGGAAAATGTTGCATCCATCACAAGAATCACAGAACTCAGAAATATAGTCATACATAACTTTATGAGCCAAAGTATGCCATATTTATCATTGAACAGAAAAGGTTAAACACAACACAAGGTTGCTCAAAATGGCAAAACATAAAAGGGCATTTCACTCAACCAAACTTATATTTTGAATACAATACAATATGTCAAAAAAGGCTGCCACAGAACTGATGCCTGCCTTTACATGGCCCCAGATTGTTGGGGTGCAGACATCTGGGCACATAGCCTGTCCCTGATGTGGGCTCCACTTCTCTCCTGGAACTGTTGAACTGGAGCAGGGGGGGGCAGGATCCTCAGGCTGGCTCTCTGGCTCTTCCAGGACATCCCCATAGTTCAGGCACACATTGTGGAGGACTGCACAGGCCAGGATGATCTCTGAACAAAATGCAGGCTTAACCTCCAGTGCCTTGAACAAGGTACTCCACCACCGTGCCTTCATCGTGTTCCTTTAAGATCTCTCTGTTGGGCCAAAAACAGGTCATTTTGCCAACCATTTTATGACAATTAAAAACAAAGGTATAGAGGGATTTTTGTTACAGAAGCAAAGTAGCGAAGCCACACACACTGTAGTGCATGTGCCTTTAGCTTCACAAGTTATCCATTGCTAAATTGTTGCCGGAATAGTTTTAGAAATTAACAAAACTGTACGAAACCATCAGCAGACGCATATCTGTGTCCCGTAAAAAGAGACTTGTGATCCTGTCGTAACTGGATGAACTGCAGGGTTTGTTGTTCACTCCCTGATCGAAAATAATAGTTGTTGGAATTTAACATGCTAGATGACAAGCTAAACATTACTGGTCAGGAAGGCTACTTACATGAATAGTTTTTCTTTGGAGGACTGTTATCTGGATTGGTTTGATCCATGTTAAAAGGTGTTGTTGGTTGCTGCTGGCGTTTGTCCGTTCCGTGGTTGTGTGTTGTGCCGTTTACCTTTTGTAATTTCCGGATTTCCCTATCGCGGTAAACGTCACAACGCTTTGAACTGTGGGTAATTCGCTTTGGTGAAGAATGCATCGATGCACACTTACAGAAAGGGCTCGGTAAGTGTGTACTCAAACCCTCACGCCCTTTGAAATTCGACATTGGGACAACCCTAAGCCCTTACGAATTTTGCGAGAACGCGCACCAAAGTCCGTGAGTCTGTGAGTCTGGACTTTGGGATTGGGCCAATAAGACAAGCGAAAAAAGATCACTGGAAACAGTTCTGTGACTCTATTGGTTGAACTACTCCAGTGGAGAGAATTTGGAACATGATTAAAAAAATGAAAGGGAATGAAGGGAATATGGATATCCAATGTTGACTGAGTCTGGGACGGTGCCTAAGGAGTGGCAGACCGGGGTGGTGGTTCCCCTTTTCAAAAAGGGGGACCAGAGGGTGTGTGCCAATTACAGGGGTATCACACTTCTCAGCCTCCCTGGTAAAGTCTTCTCCAAGGTGCTGGAAAGGAGGGTTCGGTCGATAGTCGAACCTCAGGTTGAAGAGGAACAATGCGGATTCCGTCCTGGTCGTGGAACAACGGACCAGATCTTTACTCTCGCAAGGTCTACATGTGCTTTGTGGATCTGGAGAAGGCCTATGACCGGGTCCCCCGGGAGATACTGTAGGAGGTGCTGCGGGAGTATGGGGTGAGGGGGTCCCTTCTCAGGGCCATCCAATCTCTGTACAACCAAAGCGAGAGCTGTGTCCGGGTTCTCGGCAGTGACTCGTTTCAGGTGAGAGTTGGCCTCCGCCAGGGCTGCGCTTTGTCACCAATCCTGTTTGTAGTATTTATGGACAGGATATCGAGGCGTAGTCGGGGTGGAGAGGGGTTGCAGTTTGGTGAGCTGGGGATCTCATCGCTGCTTTTTGCAGATGATGTGGTCCTGATGGCGTCATCGGCCTGTGACCTTCAGCACTCACTGGATCGGTTCGCAGCCGAGTGTGAAGCGGCTGGGATGAGGATCAGCACCTCTAAATTGGAGGCCATGGTTCTCAGCAGGAAACCGATGGAGTGCCTTCTCCAGGTAGGGAATGAGTCCTTACCCCAAGTGAAGGAGTTCAAGTACCTTGGAGTCTTGTTCGCGAGTGAGGGGACAATGGAGCGAGAGATTGGTCAGAGAATCGGCGCAGCGGGTGCGGTATTACATTCAATTTATCGCACCGTTGTGACGAAAAGAGAGCTGAGCCAGAAGGCAAAGCTCTCGATCTACCGGTCAGTTTTCGTTCCTACCCTCACCTATGGTCATGAAGACTGGGTCATGACCAAAAGAACGAGATCCAGGGTACAAGCGGCCAAAATGGGTTTCTTCAGGAGGGTGGCTGGTGTCTCCCTTAGAGATAGAGTGAGAAGCTCCGTCATCCGTGAGGAGCTCGGAGTAGAGCCGCTGCTCCTTCGCGTCGAAAGGAGCCAGTTGAGGTGGTTCGGGCATCTGGTAAGGATGCCCCCTGGGCGCCTCCCTAGGGAGGTGTTCCAGGCACGTCCAGCTGGGAGGAGGCCTCGGGGAAGAACCAGGACTAGGTGGAGGGATTATATCTCTAACCTGGCCTGGGAACGCCTCGGGATCCCCCAGTCGGAGCTGGTTAATGTGGCTCGGGAAAGGGAAGTTTGGGGTCCCCTGCTGGAGCTGCTACCCCCGCGACCCGAGACCGGATAAGCGGACGAAGATGGATGGAAGATGGATGGATGGAATGTTGACTGAGGGGCAAAGAACTATCACTAGTAGTAAGGAAAAATCAGAGGTTATGGCAAACAACATTAGCCAAAGTGCACAGCACAGGAAATTTACATCATGAAGAAAAGAGAGGTAGAGAAGAAAGTTAAAAATATCAGTATGTGTTTGACAATGAGGATAGTGGAGGAGGTGTATTGGATGTATTATTTACAAAGTCTGAACTCAATAAGGCATTGAGGAAATTAGGTAAGTCATCTCCAGGGAAAGATATAATCTGTTATTCCATGTTGGAGAACTTAAGTGATAAGGGGAGGATGTGTTGTTGAGTATGTATAATAAAGTATGGATAAATAGTTGCATTCCTAGAACCTGGAAGGAATCTATAATCATTCCTATTAGGAAACCTGGGAAAGATCCTCAAATAGCGAATAACTATAGGCCGATTGCTTTAACGTCTCAGATGGGGAAAACTATGGAGAGGATGATAAATGACAGGCTTACATATTAACACATATTAACATAAAAGGCTTAATGCAAAATTATCAAAGTGGTTTCAGGAAAGGTAGAGGTACCATGGATCTCATTGTATACATAGAAGATACAATAAGGAAGGCTCAGGTGAATAAAGAAACTGTAGTGGCAGTATTTTTTGATATTGAAAAAGGCATATGATATGTTGTGGAAAGATGGTATGCTGATTAAGTTAAGAATATTGAGAATAAAGGGAAGGATGTTCCAGTGGATAAAAGGGTTTTTATCTGACAGAACAATTAAAGTTAAAATAAATGGGGAACTAAGTAAGAGCTACAGTGTGGAAAATGGTGTCCCACAAGGGACTTATTATTATTTTCAATAATGATTGATGATATTTTTAAGGATATACAAAATTCAGTTGGGGTAGCATTGTTTGCAGATGATGGAGCAATGTGGAAAAAGGGAAGAAATATAGATTTTGTAATGGATAAGATGCAGCAGGCAGTAAACAAAGTCCAAGAATGGGCTGGTCAATGGGGATTTAGGTTCTCTATAGATAAAACAAAGACTTTATTCTTCTCTAGGAAGAAAATACGTATGAATATGAAAATCAAATTATCTGGGACAGAGTTAGAACGAGTAGAATTCTTCAAATATTTGGGTATTTGGTTTGACAAAAAACTGACTTGGACAATGCATATTCAAAAAATTATAGATAAATGCAAGAGAGTGTTGAATGTGATGAGATGTTTGCGTGGAGTAGAATGGGGTGCAAGCAGACCTGCTTTGAAATCCATTTATACAGGGCTGATGAGATCGGTATTTGATTATGGGTGTATAGTGTATGGGTCAGCTGCTAAAACATCATTAAAGAAGTTAGATGTCATTCAAAATCAAGGTTTGAGGCTTTGTTGTGGGGCAATTAAGACCACTCCAGTGGCAGCAGTTCAGGTAGAGATGGGGGAGATGCCTCTCCATCTTAGAAGAGACCAGTTGTCTCTTGTGTACTGGGCGAATTTGAGGGGTCATGGTGACAAACATTTGAGTCAGTCAGTTCTATGGCAATGTCAAGAAAGAGAGAATGACCTAATTAAAAGTTTTGGATGGACAATAAGGCAGAAGGTAATAATGATGGGAATCAGTGCACTGAAAATAAGCCCTTCAGTTGTTTATCCAGTTGTTCCTCCTTGGCTTTTGTCAGAGGTTCCAGTGGACTTAGGCTTATTGGGGGAAAAGGAAGTTAATGAAGTGGATCATTACAGGGTACAGAGATACATTTCAAGGAAATATAAAGAAGGAGTCATTATATACACTGATGCATCTAAGAAGACGGATACGAAAATGGGAATTGCTTATGTTATCCCTCAATTAAACATTGGATCTGCTAAAAGAATTAATGATGATTTAGCTGTATACACAGCAGAACTGTTAGCAATATGGATGGCCTTGATGTGGGTAGAGAGCAATAGACCTAAGCAAGCTGTGATTGCCTCAGACTCCAGCTCAGCTTTGACAAGCCTTAAGTTTCTTCACTCTGAGTCTAGACAGGACATAGTGTATGAAATAATGCAACTAGCTAACAATCTGATTAAGTCCGGTATTAGTACTACATTTATATGGGTACCAGCTCATATAGGTGTAGGAGGTAATGAATTGGCAGATAAGTATGCAAAGAAAGCAGCAGAGCTGCCTGATGTAGAGGTGGATATTAAATACAGTAAAGCTGAAGTCAAGAGTATAATTAAAGCTAAAACAAATAAAAAATGGCAGTTTTTGTGGGATACTGAACAATCTGGGAGACACCTGTATAGCATTCAAGGAAAAGTGGGGAAGAACAGGAATACATACAGAAGTAAGCAAGAAGAAGATGTGGTGTCCAGAATGAGGCTAGGACATACAGGATTAAATAGAACATTATTTTCTAAATACCATCAAGCCAGACAAAGATTGATTTCACAACTGGGTGAAAACCAGATGACATTAAATTTACATGATATACTGCAAAAAGGATCAGGTGAAATTTGTTTTTATTTTTTGTTTTCTTTTTTGAAGATAACTGGGTTATTAAAAAGGATTTAAGAAAGTGTAGGTTGACCTCTTGATCCACACTCCAGTCCAGATGGTGGCGGTTGTCACTGCCCGATGTGAGTCGAGTGCAGATGTGAGTCGCGCATGCTCAGATTTAAACTGTTTACGGCATAACGTGTCATACTGAAATTTGTGAAATCTATAAAATAATAAACGTTTCTCTTTACATACAAGAACAGAAGATGGTAATCATTTCAAAAACGTTGTAGCTATCTATGACTGTTTGGTTGCTAACGTTAGCTCAAAATACCATTCAAGTGACAGCCTTTGTTGTGTTTGATTGCTAACTTTTAGCTAGCAGTCATTTCAAAAACGTTGTAGCTATCTATGACTGTTTGATTGCTAACGTTAGCTCAAAACGCCATTAAGTGACAGCCTTTATTGTGTTTGATTGCCAACTTGTAGCCAGCAGCAGCAGTCATTTTAAAAACGTTTTAGCTATCTATGATTGTTTGATTGCTAACGTTAGCTCATAGACTGTGCGTTAGCTCAAAAAGCCGTTAGCATCTTGTAGGCTACTTGTCGCAAAGTGACGCATGCGCGACTTACATCTGCACTCGACTCACATCGGGCAGTGACAGCGGTAATGCCATGGATGTATTAAGAGAACTGGATACAGTGTTCGGCGGGAAGCCCCGTACATTCCAATGAGAGTGCTCAAAAGCGCATAAAGCAAACATGGAGCCATAGACTGTATATAAGAATAGACCAACAGATCCGGTTGCTCTGGACGGAGACCAGTGAAGGCCGTTAGAAGCACTTTTCCGGTGAGCGCTGAGCGTTACTGCGCAGCCTCTAACTGAGAGAGACGACGTAAATGTGACGTGAGCAACGTGTCTGAAAGTTGGAAGTCTTCTGGTAGCTGTGCCAAGAGAAATCTCAATCATTCCCAATCTTGCAGAGACGGAGAGCGTAGGTATATGTAAGGAGATAACATGGACACAGGCTAATTATTGATCACTAAAATGATAGTTAACATTAGTAATTACACTTAAACAGCTAATGTAAGTCTAAACTGCCTGCGAGCTTCTCCTGTACTATACGGTAATTCCTCTACTATGCGACAGTAAGTCTCGTGGTTATGACACAATCGTTAGCCTATTTTTACAAAAACGTCTGCTACGGAGCCATAACGTGAGGTACAAGGTAATGGAGCCTTTTATACATTGTCGTGTTTCTTTAGAAATAAACAATGGACAAATAGAGTCTTTAAACGCTTCAGATGTAAAGTTATTCGCTGTCAAAGTGACACCAAAATGAATGGCAGTCAATGGAATGCTAACGGGGGGTGATCGCTTTGTAGCATCAAAATGGCGCCATAGGAGGTTCGAGCTCTGAAGCGAAGCTTACTCACTGCCCGATGTGAGTCGAGTGCAGATGTAAGTCGGCATGCGTCACTTTGCGACAAGTAGCCTACAAGATGCTAACGGCTTTTTGAGCTAACGCACAGTCTATGAGCTAACGTTAGCAATCAAACAATCATAGATAGCTAAAACGTTTTTGAAATGACTGCTAGCTAAAAGTTAGCAATCAAACACAACAAAGGCTGTCACTTGAATGGTATTTTGAGCTAACGTTAGCAACCAAACAGTCATAGATAGCTACAACGTTTTTGAAATGATTACCATCTTCTGTTATTGTATGTAAAGAGAAACGTTTATTATTTTATAGCCGTTATGCCGTAAACAGTTTAAATCTGAGCATGCGCGACTCATATCTGCACTCGACTCACATCGGGCAGTACCACCACCGTTATCCGCTAAGCCCATGGTGGCTTTTAGACTCGGCGCTCTTCCTGGGAGCTTGGGTAATGCCAAAGAATTTCTAATATGGGAAGAAGTTCCACTCTCTCGTTACTTCCGGCTTCTGAACTGGTTGCAGTTCCACCAGAGTTCCATATAGGGGGCGCTCACAGGCCAGTGCAGAATGAATGGGACTCTATGGAGCTATACCCCTCAAAATCCACTTTTCTCAGAATATAATTTTTTGTCTAGTAATTTGAATGTTGCATTTGAAAGGGGAGGCTAAGAAAATACACACTGCTGGGTGTTAGATTTTTTAAAGTGGCTTTTTTGTTCTAAAAAGCCTTTTAAAATGTCAATGACGTCATACACATATAGGCCAGAGATTCTGCTTTACGGCAAGCTCTGAGTCACTTCCTTTTTTCTCTCGAGGCATCGACAACACAGCTGACAGGTTAGACTCTCCCTGTCAATACACAGGCTAGAAAGAGGTTTGCTAATGTTTTAAAGACCACGCCGAAATATTCACTCTGACATTCTGGTTCTGCTTCGGATGCCGTCAAGCGGGATCTCCGATCGTAATCAGTCCTTCACTGACCAATCAGCATTCATTAGCAGAATGCTAGCGTGTTATGGGCAACAACGACTCAACCTGTAACAAATCGAAAGGGCATAAGTACTCGTTCATTCAACTTTTGACCTATAATCCATGTTGAACTTGCAAAAACTACAATCAAATCTGAGATTTCTCAACGACAATCAGGCGAAAGAGACAAATTTAGCCGTCTAGCTCCATAGAGTCCCATTCATTTTGCACTGGACCGTGATCACCCCCAGTGGAACTCTGGTGGAACTGCAACCAAAGTAGGTACAATGGGGCTGAATAGGGAGTGGAACCATGGATGTATTGAGTGGAACGGCTTTCCGTAGACGGGCTTTGGTAATGCTCCAAAAAGTTGGTTGCCAACCGCCATTCAAAAACACAAGAAGAAGAAGAAGAAGAAGTTTCCGTTTCCGTAGGCTTCCTTTATGATCCCACATGGAGGTTGTCTAGTCTGTGTTGCTATCTCTCCTGAAGCTACAGCAGAAAATCTAATTCTGAGGTAAGAAAGTAAAAAAAAAAACAAGATAATATTTTGTTTAGTACTTCTACCGTTGTAGATAATGTTGTATGGGTTATATCACATCAAACTGTAGTTTCTCTAGTAAAGAATGGCGTATCAACCTCCTGCTAATTTCAAAGCACCATGCTAATACAGCTAGCTAAACAATGGGTGACAGTGGCGGGGTAGGATGTAACACGTGTTATGAAAGTGTTAAAACCATAAAGTGTGGGTCAAGTGTGTTTTATTAGTTGTGAATAGCGATTAGAGAACGACTTTTAATTAAGTTGTGAATAGCGATTAGAGAACAGCGGAGGGCAGCAATACGCCATAGATGCGTCTAGTCTGCCGGAAATAAAAAGAAGTGTGTTTTATGTAGCTTTTGGGTCCACCAGGCATGACCAATTTCATTTGTCACCATTTTGACTCTGATTAACAATGCATTTGTTTTTTCTTGTCACCATTGTGACTTAAGAAGGCATTTAATTGTTCGTTCTGTGGAATGGGGGTAAATATGTTTGCTCTCACTCACACACGCACATAAACACACACACACACACACACACACACACACACACACACACACAAACACCCATATGAATGTGCACGTACAGACATGCACAGACCTGCACACACAAACGCACACGTGTGCATGCACATACACTCCCCATATTCACACATATTTTATTGTTGCAGTCATTCATTTAAAATAAAACTGTTGTTGTGGCATATAACTTGAGTACCCTTAGTTTTTGTGCATTTTGTCTACCTGTTACAACCTACCCCAGTATGTGTTACAACCTACCCCAGTAGTGGGGTAGGTTGTAACAATGGACCACCTTGTATTTGTCATCATCTCAGAAAGTCTGTGATATAGTTGAAGAAATTTAAATTGTTGCCATTTGTAGTAGACTAATGTGGGTACTTTGCCTAAAAGTTTCAGACGTGTAGCTAAAATAAAAAGGTAGTTTTAGGTGCTGGAGAAAAAAAGTGTTACAACCGTACCCGGTCTCCCCTACTGCCTTTTCCTCTGTAACATTCCACTCGATCCTACTACCAGGAAGTCTCCCCTCCCACACCCATTCACCTGCACAGAATATCTCATCAGTCCTGAAGGGCTGGTTCCACTGCCCTAGGACAGCTGATGGAAACTGGTGACATCTACCAAGTTGTCACAGTGTGTGTGTGTGTGGACAGCCACCAGACTGTCTCCGCAGTGCTGTGAGCGGCTGGTGGTGCGCAGAGCCCCGAAGGCCATCTTCAACCTCATCTGCCAGTGCAACAGAAGTGTCCCCTGCATGGAAGTCATCAGATCCTCCATCCAGATCCTTCTCAACCTCTCCAAGGTACAAACCCAAGACCTGCTCTCTTCATGTAGCCGTGAAAAGTAATCTATCTATCTATCTATCTATCTATCGTTTTAGCACCAGGAAAACATTGTTTTCCCTTTATTTTCTTCTCGCGGGGGGGGGGGGGGGGCATGATGCGTCACTTTTGTTTTTTTGTCTTTTTGTTTTCTAAGAAGAATGCACATCACAAGTCAGTCAGACATTTATTTATTTCCGTCTCCTCCACTTACTCATGGTTTTCTTTCCTCAGTACCACAAGACCATCGAGGCAGTGTATTCGGTGGAAAACTCTGGAGACCCTACTGGACCTGCTACCCCTGCCGCACTCCCCCCACCGCCAACCCGCCCTGCCAACCTACCCCTGCCGCACTCCCACCACCGCCAACCTGCCCCGCCAACCTACCCCTGCCGCGCTCCCACCACCTCCAACTTGCCCCGCCAACCTACCCCTGCCGTGCTCCCACCACCTCCAACTTGCCCCGCCAAGCTACCCCTGCCGCACTCCCCCCACCTCCAACTTGCCCCGCCAAGCTACCCTTGCCACACTCCTCCCACCTCCAACTTGCCCCGCCAAGCTACCCCTGCCACCCCCCCCAGCTGCACTTGCCTCCCAAGCTACCCCTGCCACACTCCCCCCACAGCTGCACCTGCCCCACTAAGCTACCCCTGCTACACTCAAAACACCAATTTCAACTACTAATTTCTAAGAAATTATGTTAAGTTTCCCTTTTAGTTTAACCTTTTAACACAGATTTCTGCTATATGTGATGAAGGCTGATGTGAAAAGTGTTATTAAATTAATCCAAAAATAATTCCGTCCAAAGACTAAAAAACAATGATCCAAGAACACGCCAGTCCAGATGTATCAATAATTCATACAGTTGTATGAACTTGGTTTATAGAATAGTGCCGTATGGTTTTGTATTTACATTTTCTTATATTTTAATTTGTTGTATTGTATTACATTTTATTTTGAAGCACTTTTGCGATTTTTTTCTTATCTGTGAAAGGTGCTATCGTAGGTGTGATTGGCAAAGGACAAAAAAGCAGGAAAATATACAGGGGGTTGACATCATTTATATACATTTAATGAAATACAGTGCACATTGAAAATCTACCTATACTTTTAGGAAGGCTATATATACACAGTTTGTTTTTCTTTGAGATGTTTTCGTTTTACTTTGTGGTCATTAAGAAGGTAGAGTTACTGAATGCATCTGCCAGCCTGTTAACCTGCATACTCAGCACGCGTTCTTTATGAGATATGTAAGCTGCACCCACTCAACCCCTCACAGAGGCAGGCCCTTCCACCACAATGACATTTTGCCAACTTTTCTGCCTTTGTGAAGCCGACTAATACACCACTGTACTGCATGTTGTGTTTTGTGGAGATTCATTTCCAACTGCATGTTTTGAAAGTGTTTTGGTGTTTGAATAAGACAGCAAACAACGTAATTTGGAGTCTTGGAGTTTATGTCGCTTTCAGGTAAATCAAAACGCTGTGTAAATGTGATGCTGTAAACAACAATATAAAACAAAGAAAATTACTTGTGTTTTCTTTGTGCTGTGTTGGTGGAACATTCATTGGATTCTGCCCCATCTGTTGTAATCAATAACGTGACCATCTTGTTTTATGAAACACTTAATTTCATCCAATAGTGAGGAAAAAAAAAAAAAAAAAAAAATATATATATATATATATATATATATATATATATATATATATATATATATATATATTTTAATATTTTTATTTATATTGTTATTTATGAATTTTGTTTATTTATTCAGTGAGGCACTTCAATGGAATGCTAACGGGGGGTGATAGCTTTGTAGCATTAAAATGGCGCCATAGGAGGTTCGCGGTCAGAGGAGAAGCTTACCCCCTTGAGTGTAAGCAGCGTTGCCAACTCCAAAAAAACAGTCAGACACCGCCCAATAGTCTATGACTCCGCCCTCTCGTCTAAAAACGTCACATCTGCAACCAGGATGGCTGCGCCATGGATGTATTAAGAGAACTGCGCTGCGCCCATAAACGCAAACTCGACGACGGATAACTGATCTCCACAAACCAATGGGTGACGTCACACATGCTCTGTCCATTAATATATACAGTCTATGGTCAGTACCCGATCTGTGCTGCCTGCACGATCCGTCACGATGATTTACGACACTGCACGAATCACAATCTGTTCCACGCTTCTGCTGTTAGCCTCAAGGGGGTAAGCTTCGCTTCAGAGCTCGAATCTCCTATGGCGCCATTTTGATGCTACAAAGCAATCACCCCCCGTTAGCATTCCATTGACTGCCATTCATTTTGGCGCCACTTTGACAGCGAATAACTTTACATCTGAAGAGTTTAAAGACTCTATTTGTCCATTGTTTATTTCTAAAGAAACACGACAATGTATAAAAGGCTCCATTACCTTGTACCTCACATTATGGCTCCGTAGCAGACGTTTTTGTAAAAATAGGCTAACGATTGTGTCATAACCACGCGACTTACTGTCGCATAGTAGAGGAATTACCGTATAGTACAGGAGAAGCGCGCAGGCAGTTTCGTCTCACATTAGCTGTTTAAGTGTAATTACTAATGTTAACTAGCATTTTAGTTAGCAATAATTATCCTGTGCCTATGTTATCTCCTTACATATACCTACGCTCTCCGTCTCTGCGAGATTGGGAATGATTGAGATTTCTCTTGGAACAGCTACCAGAAGACTTACAACTTTCAGACACGTTGCTCACGGCACATTTACGTCGTCTCTCTCAGTTGGAGGCTGCGCAGTAAAGCTCAGCGCTCACCGGAAAAGTGCTTCTAACGGCCTTCACTGGTCTCCGTCCAGAGCAACGGGATCTGTTGGTCCATTCTTATATACAGTCTGTGGTTAGCCTCTGCCGGGAAGCTAACATTAGTTTAGCTAACAGCTAATTCGGCTTCCGCTAGCTGACAGCTTGATTCAGTCTAAAATAACGTTAACTCAAACTTAACACTGGGTAACGCCGTCTACAGCTGACGTAACAGCCGTTATATATGTTAACAGTTATTTTCAGGTTTTATTTTGAGGGTCTTTTAAAGTTATTACATGCTGTCTCAGCTAGCGGTTAGCCGAATTAGCTGTTAGCTAAACTAACGTTAGCTTCCTTTCTTCAGTGGTGTGCGGTGGTTTATGGGATGAGTAGTTCCTTCGCTCTGAGATGACGATATGTACACAGTCTTGTACCTTTTACTTTTTGGGGATTTTCTGTTCGTTTTTTTACTCTAAATGATACGTTGTATGCATATGAGTCACGTCCCATCTGGTTAGCCTAAGGCACGGTCTAAAACTCTTTATATACGGATTTTTCCAGATGTCAATAGGAGAAATGAATGGGAAATTTACTTCCGGAACCCAAGGTCTCTCAGAGGAGGGCCGGGACTGTTGAGCTCTATACCCAATGTTTAGATATGTTGTGGTATTTATGCAAATTACCACATACGTAATTACATTAAGCACCGTTTGCCCATGTTAAGTTAGCTGGTTTGCGCAGGCTTAACTTGACGTGAAAGTACAAGCGGAGCGTTTGTTCCATATAGTTGTTTATTTATTCCATACATGTGCACGGCTATATTCATCCGTCTTCATCATTGTATACAAGTGAACTCAACTCAACTGGCATACACGCAGGTATATGAGAGAACGTAATACCTTACGTAAGCGTAAAACCGTAATGTCTCAAATATAGCAACCAACACTATTACCGTAGTGTATTGATAAGAGCGTTATACAAAAATGATATTTAACAGCCCATGTTAACAAACAATTTCAAAAAACTTGTAGGCCTAATACATTTTTTGTTTGTCTTGATGTAAGTAATCAACTCAGTAATGTTCATGGTGATATCTAAAGGTTAAGATTTTTACCCTATTCACGTGAGAAAAATAATAATAATAATAGGCGTATGAATAGGCTATATTTGGGTCTTTTTCTAAACTTTCCTCTAATGGGATTCTTCGGGGCTTTTTTTTCCTTACTCAGGACATATTGAGGAGACAAAATCAGTTGAGTTTGCTTCTGTTGCAATTTGTTCAACCTTTTTTCATAAAATGACTGGACTAATATCCTGGCAGGAACTGAAGAAAGGCACACACGAAGCTCTTCCTCAACCGCTCTTAGTCGCTCTCTTTTTTTAGTTTTTATAGCAGTCATGCTTGAGAAGCTCAGCTCACAAAGATATGTTGTGGAAAATGGGAGCAATGCTGAAATAGCTCTGTTTGCCAGAATGGGGAACTCCTTGGCAGCAGTAAACCAAAAACTGTCCAAAGGTAGATCTTCTACTTCTTCTTCTAGATTTCCAAAAATATAGCTATATGGGTCCCTAACCCAGTCAAGGCATTCAGTGGAGGTTGAGGGGAAATAAAATGACAACTTCTCCTCAAGAGTTTTCAAATGTACCTATTATCTCACCAGTGCAGCAGTGTTGAAATCTCCTTGCCATTTCTGGGTGAGTGGGAACATATCAAGCTTGGCATTTTCCAGATGTTGTTGCCAGAGGTGCACCTTTGAACGGAATCCATTTATTTGATCTGTGCTTGTGAGCAGGTTTTCATTTCGGCCTTGCATCCGTGTGGTCAGTTCATTCAGATGCTGAATTAGATCTGCCCTGTAAGCCAGCCTTGCACACCACTCATCAGATGCAAGCAGCTTTGTGTCATCGCACCTCTCATCAGTCAAAAACACTTTAAGTTCCTCCCGCAGCTCATACACACGGGCCAACACTTTGCCGCGCGACAACCATCGGACCTCCGTGTGGAGCAATAGGGCTTTTCTGTTGTGACCCGAAACATTTCCTCTCCTGTTGTTTTTTCTGGCAATGACTTGCAAAATAGGAAGTTTTCTCTGATGCCGTCTCCATCCACAAAACGCACATTGGCCAGGAGTTGAGCATGTCCACTAATGTCCGTAGACTCATCAAGTTGCAGTGCAAATTTCCCACTGATGCGTATCTTTTCCAAACCACCACAGTCTATGTCTGCAGACATGTCAGAAATACGTCTGGCAATCGTGTAATCTGAGAGAGGGACTCTGGCTACTTCTTTAACTGCGTCAGGGCCAAGCAGCTCGTTCACAATGGCTTTGCAGGCAGCCAGTAGCTAATATTAATGTCTCTGCCACAGTGTGTCTTTTTTGATTTGGCTACTAGTTCAGCTACTAAGTCGCTAGCTTTGAGAGCTCTCTCAGACACCTTTGTGGTTTTTCTCATTAACGTTACCTGTTTCTCAGTGTGTTCACGCAGGCGGACAAAATAGTCCATGTTCTAGTTTTGAAGTGACGGGTGTGTCTTTGGAGATGGCATTTAAGCTTGCTTGGGACCATGGCACTGTTAGATAGCTTTTCCCCACACACCAAGCAGAACAGAATCGGGCCAGTTGGATCCCCGGTGAAAGAAAATCCTAACGAAAGATAACTTTCGTTGTATTGCCTCGAGCTCACCGTTTTTGCTTTCTTTTGACCGCCACTCGTACTAGGTTCTTCGTCTGGGTTAGAATTTTGTCCAGTGCCCAGATCAGAATCTGCAATTTTCCTTTTTAAAAATGTATCCATTGCTGTGGCAGGCTTACATCGATGATCTCGGCCCTACTGCTTACATCCTGTCAATGCCACCTTTTGCGTGCATATTCTATTGTCTTAAATCAACAAGGTCATTATTGCGCTATACTGACATGGAATAGTATTTCATTTCTCTGCCAGTCATCACATCGCAGGCACAGATGCGGAACAATGGCAAATTATTTGCAGTAACTCAAAAAAAAATTTGTTGGACCAATTAAGTAAAATCGGATAATTTCCCACGGCACACACGACGATCTCTCACGGCACACTAGTGTGCCGCAGCACAGTGGTTCTTTAATAGTATGTAAATCTGAAAAAGTACAATTGACTGGACCTACGAAGTAGGGGAAATACTCAAGTAAATAGGCTACTACAAGTAACTCAAAGTTCTTCTTAATTGGGCTACACGTAGTAAATGACATGTAGCCTACTTAAAAGTACTTTCCACCATTGACAGTGTCAATGTTAAATTCCAAACCATAAAGGGTTTATATGGTAGCCCAGTGAACTGGGTTAGGGTTAAAGGTAGTCTGCTGATGCCTCGTCTGTGACATCGCCCTGCCGGTGGAACGCTACCACCGGCTCTAGAGTCTAGAGTCTCCCGCTTTACAATCTGATTGGTTCGGCCGGTGCTGGCTGCTTTCTTATTGGTTCCTGCCAGTGAACTTAAATCTGAGCCTTCCTAGTGCACTAGTGCTACTGCAATACTTTGGTTGAAACACTAGAGAGCAGTAGCCACTTCCACAAATGTCAGTACTCTACTCTACTGTATGCCCCATGATGTTCACCTACAGGATGAAAACACTGTAAATAATAAAATGATTGATGGCTGAATTCCATCTAGCTGCTTCATTTTCAGGGTCCTGGTTTTGGTATGGCTTACTACAACTGAAACAAACAGAGCCATTGTTAATGTTATTCGTAACATCTGCCTGATGACATGTCAAAATGTGTTTTCATAATGTCCATTTCTATACTTTATGAATATTTCGGACATTTTTCTGGGGGCATACTAAATCTAAAGAATGGGTGAGACAGTGTCAAGGGTCATGTTGTCAGCGGTCAAACAAGTATGTGACAGTGTGTATGACCATACGCTTTATTAGAGTCTCTGTGTGGGGATTCCCTGTTTTTCTGGGTAGTATTCAAAGATATTAAGATGATGCATGGCTTTCAGTTCACCATGTCTCCAATTATATAAATGACCGTATCTGTGACTAGAAGGACACCTGAGAGGTTCAAGAGAAGTAAACTCCCTGAAGCTATTCAGCTCTTAAGTTGTTAACTGTTGGCATTTTGTCCGGACATATAATTCATTCTCAACGATATTTCCATCTGGAGGTTAAAATTGGGTTTAGCATCAAAAAAATCGTCTTTGGCAAAAGATTCACACATATGCAGTTTTGAAAAAAAACATCTACATTTCAACTTTACTAAGATGGATTTTTCATGGAAGAGTAGCTTGATTTTTTTTTCAACTACAGATATTAAAACATCTTTTTTTTAGTCACAGATCTTATATAATGATAAGAATTCTTTGGATATAATTGCTGACTACGTAAGAAAATAATTTGTGTTGTAATGAAACTCAGTGCCGTTCATCTTCACAAAGAATAGGGAAATGCCAATAATTACTTTGCAAGGGTTGGTTAAATTGCACAGAGCGAGGCACGCTGAGACTAAACTAGTGTGACAAGTATTAACATATTGTTAGGCCTACTGCTGCTAGGTAGCTCTCTCTCTCTGCTCTCCCCCTCCCCTCTGTCTGTTTTTAATTGCAGGAGTGAAGTCAGGGTTCCAGCTGCAGCTCATTCACCATAATCACCTCAGCCTTAAATACCCGGTCAAACTTGCCACTCATCGTCAGATCATAGTCAAGACGACCATGTTAGTGTCGCTGCTGACTCAACCTGCTTGCTTTTTGCCCTTTGTGTTTTTGGCCTGTTCTATTTATATTTCTCCTGTGCCACAGATTATTGGAACCCGACTCCTGCTCCGCTTCACTCCTGCCACCACCATCCTGCTTTCCACTACTGGACCTCACATTTGGACTCACCACGGACACTAGGGCAGTACGGTACCACTCCTGCTCAGAACCCTGGATCTGTTACCCTCCCTGTAGACCTGGACTTGTTCTTCCCCTATTTTTGGAAACCTGGACAATTTAACATTGAAATAAACCTGTTAAACCTTCTCTGGCTCGGTGTAGTTGTCTGCATTTGGGTTCAAATTCAGTTTAAATCGTAACACATATGTCTGCTGATGGAGGAATTTCTGTTACACTGACTTACCCATCCTTTAATCTTCTTATGAATTCTATCGTATGATCATTAAACACCAATGTTCCACTTACTCATTCGTCTACGTTGTTAATTACTCATTGGCATTGTATACATAAATAAAATAACTTTTCACAGGTAACTAGCTTGCACCTGGCTACACAGTGTCTGTTCTTTACCACTGACTCAGGTGCCATTGTCTTCATTTAGCCTGGAGATCATCTTCCACCGTGTGTCTGCGTTGCTTTAGACACACAACATTTGACTCATGATGCACCCACTCCTTTCCTACAGTGAATCAGTCTTTCCAGGTTGTACAGTTGATTCATTGGGAACCACTGGTAGTCCAGGACTGTTAACAGCCACACAGCCATGGTGAACATGTGGCCTCATGCATGTTTCATAAAGAACAATGTCCTAAATGTTTTGTTGGCTAAAATGTAAAAACAGTAAGGGCCAGACATACAGTAGGTTGAGATTAGAGTCTAAGGACAGGGTTAGAGGTTACACAGTGTACAAGTGAAGCAAATTCTATTTCTATTTAATGTGTATATTCTTATCTGTTGGGTTGTATTTGAGCTGCTCTAACGAGGGAACTTCCCCAGTGTGGGATCAATGAGATCTATCTTATCTTATTGTATAGTGCTTGGAACCTATCAACAAGTCCAAATCAAGTTTCAAGTCCCTGAGGGCAAGTCCAAGTCTTTTTTAAAGGGGCTGTAGTTGATAATCAGAACACTAATATAGCAGTAAACAAATATTTGCTATGTATAGTGGAGTAATGGCGTCCTGAGCAGAGAATGAAGTCACCCTCCCTCTGTGTGTGATATCATTTGAGGTTCTCTGTTCTTTGTTTTGATAGCCGGTCCGACGATAATGTGTCGGTATTTGACGAGTCGGGAAACAATTCGCGAGAGCTGTGTGGAGGAAATCCCAGACCATGTTTTTTCTGACTATCGAGTACAGCCCCTTTAACAAATTGCAAGTGAAGAATTTTGTTCATCAAAATGACATGGCTTTTGACGATGACATTTTCTTTTCAAAAAGGGTAATTGTTTTCACATACATTAGTTTTTTTTACGTAGCTGACAGTGAGTGCCTGGATGTTCACTAGTCTGCCTCCTTTTCCAGCAGCTGTAATAAATATGGAGAGGAGGAGAAATGACTCTGCACAAAATCATCTGATAAGTGTTTGATGGTTATTTATTTGCGCTTTAGAACATAATCACTGCAAAACAATCATAACATAAGCTTTATTTAGCTCTCCCTACTATACAATGACAGATTCAAGTAGCTACAAAACATTAGTTCTGCTGGTGTACAGCTGGATGGGAGTATGTGATGTTAGCTGTTCACTGAATATGATGTGTAAAGCCCTGCCCATTTTTTTTAGCACTTAAGGTAATTGTTATGCATTGCTCCCGGGTTGACCCAGGTGATCTCTGATGTCATGACCAGGGATATACCCGTGGCTTGGTTTGAATTTCCAAAAGGTGGGTTGAACCATGATCAGACAACTCTAGCCCAACACTGGTAGGTGGTGTGAAAGAGTTATAAGAGTGAAGGGGTTGCAGGGGGTGGCAGAGGAGCAGAACAGGTGTGGTGCTCTTGCTGATGCTCAGCTAAAGTCAACACCCAAAGCAAAACACCTTCATACCTTTGGCCAACCAGCCACATAATGTTGAATTTGACATGGCCCTAAGAATTTGTTGCAAGTAGTCTGCTAACTAAGAGGTTTGCTTCATCATTTCTCAGTAACAGCCCTAAAATTAGAGGACGATGCCCTGATTTATGTGGAAAAGTTAAGGGGGTGGGGGCACATTCCATGACTGCTGTAGGCAGGAAGTTTTGGAATCGCCATGGAAATTAATGCAAAACACAGAGCTCCACAGTTATTTTTCCAAGTATTTTGCACAGGCATTTAGTGCAAAATGTGCTCCAAAGCCTCTGAAAGGAGACAGATGATTTGTTACCAATTGTCCCCTCTATTGCTGCCAGACACATTGATTTACTCACATTATGATACAAATGGTGCATGGCTTTGAAAGTGCAATAACTGCAGGGGCAAGACAAATATATGCAAAGCAAACTAAATAAATTCAATTCAATTTTATTTATAGTATCAAATCATAACAAGAGTTATCTCAAGACACTTTACAGATAGAGTAGCTCTAGACCACACTCTATAATTTACAAAGCCCCAACAATTCCTGTAATTCCCCCAAGAGCAAGCATTTAGTGCGACAGTGGTGAGGGAAAAACTCCCTTTTAGGAAGAAACCTGGGACACTCAGGCTCTTGGTAGGCGGTGTCTGACGGTGTCGGTTGGGGGTGTGATGAATAGTGGCAATAATAGTCTCAATAAAGATAATGGAACAGTGACTAGAAATAGTAGTTAATAGTAGTAATTCATGGTGTAGCAGGGCACTGCAGGGCGTTACAGGGTGTAGCAGGATGTAGCAGGGTGTAGCAGGGCACTGCAGAGCGTAGCAGGGTGTAGCAGGGCGCGGAGCAGGACCACGGTGATAGCTGCAACCATGATTTAGGTGCCATCCTAATTCAAGGAAAACTGCTGGGCTATAAAACTATAGCAGCGTAATTAAGAGCTGGTGCAAGGCAAACCTGAGCCAGCTCTATAAGGGTTGGTAGATGAATGACTATGAAGAGAAGCAGAAAAGAGAAGGGAAGACAACGTGAAGAATTCACATTATTTCACATGACTCTACAGTTGACTAGAACAACGTCATCTGTTCTTGATCCCCTATGACTGATGCTGTGGTCAAGTGAAAACCATTCACAGTTGCTGGGAGTCAAAGTGGTGAAATCATCATGATATATGCAACAGTCATTCCTGCAGGACTCCAGATGTGTGTGGAATGCACACATACTAGGATTGATTCTTTTTTTTCTTTTAGGACACTTGAGCATCCTCAGGAATGATTCTCCCCCTGGGAAGCTGTTCAAACTTGGCCCTGCCTGGAGTCAGGTCATCATAACCTTTCACCTACAGATCCCCCTTACATCTCTCAAAGTTTGGTGGGGGGCTCTTGTCTTACATGTACGGACATCAGTGACAGAATGAAATCTGAAATGTGATCTGTCTGAGCACAAACGGGACCAAAATAATGGTATATCACAGACCCCAAGGTGCTACATGTGTCCCAGCTGAAAAAAAGGCATTTAGCAGATGGAAATGTATTATTGCAGCCCTTCAGAGTTGAGAAAAGTGGCACTCAGCTTCAACAAGTAAAGGCAGCAGGAGGAAAATGTGTGGCATCTATGGAATGCCATTCCAAGCTCACCAGGGAGAACAAGGAAGGCAAACATATTTACATTAAAAGGTTAAGTTTACAGGGGAATCTTTGTATTTAACAGCTGCATTAGCTCAATGGAATGGAATCTACTAGACAGATCATACACATTAAAAATGAACTTCCCAAGGAGCAATACATTACAATTATCAACATAAAATGTGACATGCTCATATAAATATATTCTCAAAATGTATGCTTTGTCAGCAGAACAGTTCATATTGTGAGTCTGAGTAGGTTTGAAATTTTACGTTATGTGAAATGAGATCTTCTGTTTATGATGAGACTTGCTGAAATTCCAAGTATTTATACATTTGCTCAGGATCTGGTGTAAAGACTATAAAGTACAGCTCATAGCACAATGCTACTGATGTTTGTCTGTCATGAGAGACTAGTTTTAGATTAACTAAATTCTGAAGTTATAAAAATCAACTATGCCTGAAGTTCTGAATACCGTGGCGGATGTTCCAATAGATCCCTAAAATGTCAGCAGTAAAGCAACAAACCTTTTTTATCTTGCTGTAAGGCCAAAATATTCTGAAATTTAAGAATTTAAGAAATGAAACAATATGCAACTGCATGTTATTGTTGTTGTGTTTTAGCACATCACTTCATTTATCTTATTGATCAAGATGGACCATAGCTGAAGGTTGGTAGTGAAAAAACCAAACAGTGATGGTCTTAATGGGGGTCTTTAAATATGACATGTGATACCTCAGTCTTTCAGTAGGGTTTGTGTAATCAATCCAGTGCATGCTGCATTAAACCAGTGCAACACATCAAAACAGAACAACTTTTATCAGACATATATTAGGAGTTTTAATCTATTATAGTGAAATGTTAAGGCATACATACAAATGTTTCCTTTACAAATGTTCACAGCAACATCAAAACGGATCAACCAGCTGAAGCAAGGCATCTTAAACAGGACCTTTTGTATTTGTCATCGGTTATAACTTAAACGTAGAGTACATCTTTGGCACCAGAAAAAAAATTACATAAATGAAAAAAAAAAAAATACAATATATATTAACATATGTCACTTCAGATAGCCATTCATGTAAACACATTCCAAAAAAGTGAAGTAGGCATTAACTCAAACTGACACATTGCATTGACCAGCAAACACGTTGTGAGAGGAAATATGATGAAAAAGCTTGAAGGGGAATACCAGTCAAATGTGAGAATTCCCATGCAATTTGTGGGCTTTCAAACACTACTCCTGTTGATGATGTTGTCAAGGTGGAACCTGACAATGCAGGAATTCAAAACTGAAGGATAATATATTAGCTTAGGGGTATTCCCCTCTAAAAGGACTAGAACTAATCTGAGTTTTGCACATTCCAGTTAAATACAACACACAGTCCTGGAAAACAGGAGTCTACATTCAGCAGTGTTCAGTAATCCTACACTATGCAGGGAGAAATAAATAGAAGATTCCATGTTAAGGACATGGTCCACTCAGAAATGTGAGATACTTGAGCAGTGGAGAAAACGCAGCTGAATATAACACAGTGATGGGGACAACAAATAGAGTAGCAAATGCAGGCCAATTATAGTTGACCATTTCTATGCCCGTGGTAGAACCAGCTACCACGACTAAGAAGAAATAACCTGCCCCAGAAAGAGAATCATGTGGAGAATGCGTGCCATTTGAACAAGGGCGAGGGGTCAGACTTTAGATAGCCTTTTTCTTTAACGGGAGCATTCCCTGAGCGAGGGAATGTGAGAAGATTAGCTCCAGCGTGTCAACGGACACAGCGGAGCAAAATGCTGGACTGTCGCCATCTGAGGCCCCAAACATTAACCCAGGATCTGGAAAATTAGACCCCCCCCCCCCAAAAAACACTGTCAATCCTCGCAGGCTTTTTAAAGAGGGAAATGAGCAGACGTTCTGCAGGCTCTGCATTCAAAGTTTCTAAATCTTCTTCTGAGCTGTGAGCAGGGCCCCAAATGTATTTTAAAGAGAGGAGCAACTGTTGATTTATATTTGAGTCATTCTGTTAAACAGAATAATCCCCAAACATGGCATTAAAACAAAGAGAATGTTTATATTATAAATATCCCCATTACATTCAAAGGGCATGATAATAGGATTGATAAAGGAAATTTTAAATAAACCAAACAAAACAAAGAAGGGGTACACGCTTAACTTGACAAGTGAGTATAACTGTATATAATTTAAGTGGAGAAGAGCAAGGCTAGTAATCGTTGTTCTACTCACCCCCCAAACATAAAAGTAACATCACAAAATGAGCAGCATGTATAAATATAAATACAATACATAAGTAAAAAACTAACAAACACAACCAGCAGCCCAGTTCCTATCACAATGCAGAATGCTGTCCAGGTACCTTGGAGAATTCTGACTCTTGAGGAAAATGTCAACGTTTGTGAACTGTCCATTAGAAGGAAAGCTCAGCTCTCCTCTCCAAACTGTGCCACATCTTGGACTCTGCATGTTGGTGTAGGTGAACACCTCGGCCAAAAGACATCACTGACACTGTACACTGTCACTGTACAGTCATATCAGCTGTAGCCTTAAATGAGGATTTCAACCACCTCTCCATCTGAGCTGTTGATGCTCTTGAATGGCGCCTTTGGCTCCGCCGAGGTGTCTACAGTGAAGATAAAATTAGCAGATTAGAAAAACAACTTTGGTATGCTAAAGCAAATACAACTGCAATGCTGCCTAAGTAGCAGTATCAGTTATTAGTATCAACAGTACATCCCTAGTCTGTACTAATCCAGGTCTAGTTACACTTTAAATAGTGGTCAAATGGAACAAAGATCTGTTAAAAGGAACAGAGCAGTAGTTTGTGTGGTGGTGACTGGGTGTCAAATGCTTAACAAAAGAATAACCCACCAGTGGTAGCTCTTGACCTCATCTCAGACGTCTTCAGTATTCCAGGCTCTGCTGTGAGCTCTTGCTCCTGCGGAACCTCGTCACTTTGGGTGCTGGAGTCTCGGCTCGGGGCCCTGGGCCCCACGTGGGGTCGGGGTTGCAGCACAGCAGCACCTGTCTGGTCATCTGAGAGGCTCTTTCCTACGAATGCAGACAAAGAGAGGAGGCTGCTTAATTACACGCTTGCATCCACATTCACACACTACTGAACATCTACCCTGCAGAGTTCTTCCCGTGACTATTCTGGATTGGGCTATTCTGGAGTGAGAGATGATATGTAGGTTGTCTCCTACTTCATTCTTTTTTTTAGGAAGTGCACAGTCTGTCTGGCGACACTGACCAGTCTGCCAGTTGTCGCTTAACATGTGTCATTACAGATTAAAAATTCCTCAGTGTTGCATGAAGCATGGGGGCAACCATCTTGTACTCACCTTTAGACTCTGTGCTGCTGGCCACAGTGCTGATAGAGGGGACGGACCTGGCGAGACGAAGCCCCTGTCTCTCCAGCCTGCCCTGCTCCCATCTGGAGCGCTGCTGGATGACTTTGATCACAGCATCCTTCTCCAGGAGCTGAGCATGAAGGGCACGGATCCTAAACACATGGAAGACACCATTACATCACAAATCCAAACAAAAGAAGCAGGCATAGGCTAGTATGTAACAACGATGTGGAAAGTTGTTTACCTATTCTCCATCTCCTGATGTCTATGACTTGCCAAAGGCAGGTCTTCATTAAAACTGTTGTTTGGTGAATGACGAGGTGAATGATTGATGATGGTTGTATCCCTAAGAAGTAAATAGAGGACTGTTAAAAAAACATCCATCGACTTCAATGCATTTCTAATTAAAAGACGTTTTCCTCCTTGCTGTATTTCTCCATGTTGTGTCGTACCTCTGTGTGGCAGCAGTGGCAGCTGCATCCATTGCAAACTGCCTCATGGTGCTCTCCTCCAGGTACTTTTGCTCCCACTTGGTGATGTCTGCCTCTAGGGCCAGAATACGCTCCTCCTTCTCCCTCAGCTGCTGCTGCTGCAGCGTGGAGCTCAGTCCTGCAGCCATGGGATCAGCTGCCTGTCTCTGAGACTGAGATAATAAGACAACCGTTGTTGAAATTAGGAAACAAACACTTTTTTTTTTTTAAATGAACAGTTTGACATTTTGGGAAATAAGCTTAGTGGTTTTCGTGGCGAGTGTCAGGTGAGAACTATCTGTACACTACATATGAGGCTACATAGCAGCAGCTGGTTAGCTAAGCTCAGTGTAAAGACTGACTGCTAACCTGGCTCTGTCCACAGACAAAAAACTAGCACCTCAAAGTGGTTTTTATGGAATAAAACAAAGATATAATGTGTACATTTGTGACCATTTAGAGGTGCTGGCAGGATCATTTTTTCCCACTTTTGAAGAAAACCATGCTGGCTGTTTCCCCAAGCTTTCAGCATTTAAACTAAGCTAAGCTAATCAACACCCAGCTCTAGCTTCATATTTAGCACAAAGACCTGAGAGTGGTATCAATATTCAAATTTAAATCTCGACAACAAAGCAGATAAGCATAGGTTCCAAAATGCTGAACTATTCCTTTTAGTTACAGACAAAGAAACAAGTTGATGTGTGTACTTCTTTGCCTTACCTGTTGTGCCCTGAGGCTTTTCAGTTCCTGCTCCAGTCGCGTGCGCAGCCGCAGCTCCAGCGCCTCCCTCTTCTCGCACGCCGCCTGCAGCTGAGCCAGCGCGCTCTGCAGCCGCTCTACCTTCTCTACGTACGCTCTCTTCCTCTGCAGTTCTTCCTCCAGCTGCCGGTTGCGGGCCTGCGTCGAGGCCAGGGCCTGCTCAAGCAGCTCCCGTCTCCGTTGGCCCTCCTCCCCGGAGACACGCAGGTGCTGTATCTGCCTCTCCAGTTGTTCACGCTCCCGCTGCTGCTCTTCATCTAAGACACAGAAAGGGGAAAAAGAGGTTAATAAAAGATGGTAAAGAGTGTGATTGAGCACCGAGAACCGGTTCCAACTTGAAGTTGTTTCAAAAAGTTTTTTTATTGGAATCGTTTTCGTTACAAATCCGATCATCGGTTCCGATCATCGGTTCCGATCATCGGTTCCGATCATCGGGCAAGTTTTGGTTTCTGCAGCGGCCATCGTACTTCCAGGTGCTTGTAAAGCTGTAAATCACCAGTGAATCAAAATAAAACTTTCCGGGGCGACCTCTAGCTCCCCCAGTAAGAGTGTGCGCCCCATGTAGGCTGAGTCCTTAGCAGCGGTCCGGGTTCGAGTCCGACCTGCTGCCCTTTGCTGCGTGTCATCCTCATCTCTCTCCCACCTTTCCTGTCTATCCACTGTCACTATCAAATAAGCATGTGACCCGTTTCAACTCCACCTCTCAAAGAAATGGAATCGAGAATCGATAAGAACCGGAATTGGAATCAGAACTGTTAAAATCAAAACAATGCCAAACCCTTGTAAAGAGTAACAGTAACATGATCCTGAAATGTATGAGGTTGGGGACTTATTATCTGATTGTCCTGGGACAATAGCAGCCTTGTGGAAGAGGTCAAATTAATGCTAAAGAAGGGTATACTGTACAGTAAATCAACACTAATTAAGTGGCTAGTGATGGGTCAGGATGAATGGAACGTGACCCAACGAGAGACACGCAGCCATCAAGGCATGTGATTCAACGACAGACCATTTGTCACCAGGTCTTGTCTTGTCATGTTTTACTAAAAAACGTTTAGAAAGAAAAGCCAGTTTATCTGTTGTGCCACTTTTAATAGAGGGTTGATTACACAACACGAGTGCATGCCTGTTGAGGGAATGCAGACTTCCTCTTATCCACTTATGCACACAGGCATAGCTTTGTACTGGGAAAAGCTCTGGAATGCTTCTAGGGAAGGGACGTTAACAAGCAGCTCAAAACATAATTCAAGTGGTCCCTGTAACCAAAAAAATAAACATGACACATCCCACTATTGTAATTGTATTTATAATGTATGTAATGTGACTTTGCTCCTGTTGTTCTAAGATAACTATGTCCAGGAAAATCAGACAGACTTTATAGTTCTTGGTCTTACGGCTCACATATGGCTGTGTAAAATACCCAGAAAGGTACACCAGTACCCAGAACAGTATGGCTGATTATGTAGCTACAGCAAAGTAAAAAAGCAAGGTATTTGTCAGAAAAACCTTGACAAATGTATCAAATTGAAAATGGTATTTGGCAAATAAAAAGATGATTATGCTTGGGTTAGTTAGGTGTACTCAAGAACTCAGAACATAAAAGGAGTAAAGAAATATTCACAACTGGCCGATCGTGATTAAACTGTGAGGTATGCCCTAACAAGTAGAGCGAGCTGGCCAGGGGTCATCTTGAGTTGGGCTTGGACACCCTGGAGTCCCAGACTCATTAGTTCCCCTTGAGGAGGGAAGTCAGCAGTGATGCAAAACTGAGCATGGGGGGGGGGCTAAAAAATTCCTGGAATCCAGGCCACATTTACTGCAGCTATGAAAAACGGCTTCCGTCTAAGTGTCAACTCTTAACATTAGAGATGGAGCCGTTTGTGTCCCAACAGGCTGAGCCACAGCTTTTATAAGTCACCACCTCAGTGAAGCAGGAAACCAATCCCTGCCAAACTGAGTTCCTTTCATGGGTAAGTGCTTCATAGGGCAGTGTGATTTGTGAAGTCAGATATATCCTCAAGTCTTCCTTAATCATTTCTGTCATGAGCCGTGCTATGAGAAGACATTCAGAATAAAAGATTGACACAGATAACAACTTACTTTGCTCCAGCAGTTTAACGAAGACATGCTGCCTCTGGTCTGAACACTCGGCCTCCTTGGCCGCTCGCTGTTTGGTTGCTGAGTCAAGCTGATCTGCACAGAGATTAACATACACAACATGACAGTTACACACATTGAGTGACATTTAAAAGCAGGCTGTGCATTACCAACAGATGGATGAGCAGCACATACCTCTCAGGTCTCTGTTAAAGTCATGCATCCTCTTAATCTCTGCCTCTAGTTTATTCCTCATTGTTTTCTCCAGAGTTTCCCTCTTGGCAGAGCCTTTCATCAGAGTCTCATAAGCTTCAGATATCCTTTGAATCTCCAACTCCAACTGGGAAGAAAATGTGAGAAGATGTTCAGTCTCTGGGAGAGGCATCCCCATTCATTGTCTGTACTGTGTACTTATGTTTCTGTTAATATCAATAAGACCAATTAGTCATCTTTAAGAAATGCTGCCCTTTTTTTCTTTTTTTACTGCTAACATGCAAATGGATTTTTAACACTTTGTGCAATGGAAAAGTGGGAATTAACATTCCTGAGTGAGCACTTGTGGGTCCCAGGTGTCAAGGCATTTATTTCCTTTCATGGTTATATGCCAGCATGTTTGAAAGACACAGGGGGTGGGATGTGTTGTAAGCATTCCAGAGGCTGGAAGGAGGAGAAGACTACCAACATCTAACTGGTGGAGCACATTGTTGAAAAGTGAACCAACCACTGGGATTTCTCTCATGTGTGTCTTCCTTAACTGCCAGACAACTTATCACCTTGACATGTACTGACAGGAGAAGTATTGTTTTACGATTTCCACACCCTCTATGAGTCAACGGCTCCGTTCATCGCACCACCTTCTCCTCTCACCTTCTGAAGCCTGGCGGCCTTCTCGACGTAGACCTCCAGCTCCTTCCTGAGCCGCTCATTCTCCAGCATCAACACGTCGGTCTGAGCAGAGTTATCGCTGGAGGCTGCGGGGATGCTGTTGTGAGCCACCTGGGACTGAGCAGACACATACCTGCCAAGGAGAGACATGAGTAATCCATTACAACACTGGTGAAAACCAAAAGGCTTTGGAAATACTGAATGAATGCAGTGTCTGAAGCCGTTTACATTTTATCTGATATTTAAATCATAAATCCATAGTGTCCTCTGGAACTGCAAAGATTAACAGATTCATTGATAAGTTGTCTATTAAATTAATCACCAACTACAACTTCTTAAATGTGAATATTTCCTAGTTTCTTCACTTCACTCCTCTGTGACAGTAAAGTGAATATCTTTGAGTTGTGTACAAAACAAGACATTTGAGGACGTCATCTTGGGCTTTGGGAAACACTGATCAACATTATTTTACCATACACTGACATTTTATAGACCAAACAACTAATCGATGAATCGAGAAACTAATCGACAGATTGCTCGACAATAAAAATAGTGTCCTCTATCTGTTGTGATTACCTGTGATGCTGTGAGTAGAGGGGGGGAGGAGGGTCTCTGTAGAACTGTCCGTGATCCTGGGAGTGGCTGAGCATGTATCCAGGAAGTCTGGCAAACAGAGGATAGTCGGGGGGTGGCCCGCGCTGGTCGGCATACTGTTGGGCCTCTTGCCTGTTAGGTGCCACAGCATTTGTCATATTATTATACAGCTGTGGGTAGCTGTGTGAGGAGCTCATAGCCAGACTGTCTCTAGGTCCGTTCCTCTCCAGAGAAAGCTGCATGAGCCTGTCACTGAGGGAGCGAGTATGCTCCCTTTTCAGATCCCACTGTCCCTCGCTGTGACTCCCAATTATGTCCACGTTGGGTCCTTCCTGCTCCTTCTGGGAGATCCGGTACTGGGAGTGGGCCTTTGCCTCCTCATAGGTGGGCAGCTCTTCTCCATGGAGCTGGTACAGATGGCACACCTGGCTCTCAGAGTGCAGGCAGTCCCCCTGGTGCTCCTGGCCTTGAGGCTCCTGTCTTGTTGACATCTGGATGAACTGGGACTCCTCCTGAGTCAGGCTCTCCAGAGAGGAGCGAGGACTGCCTGTGCCCCCCCCGCCGCCGCTGCTGCTGCCTCCACGCAGGGCCTGCTGCTGGATAGCCAGAAGTGTGCGAGTGTCCGTCAGGTTCCCGTAGCGAAGCTGTTCTTGGATGAGACGGTGCAGGACCGTTCCAGACGAGCCTTCGGCGGTTCTCATTTCAGTCCGTAGGGAACGAGTGGGGAAAAAACAGCCTCGAGGTGGCAGTTTTGGGGACTTCACAAATCACAAATCTGAAGGAAAAATAATAATATTGATCAGATTTAGCATTTTTTATCTCACCAGCTAAGTATTTTTTAGGGTTCCTCCAACTCCATTGTCCATCACAATCATTTTTAATAGCAGTATTTCAGCTGGGAGCCACAAGCAGAAGCCAACATTCAAGTGCATGAGCTGGAAATACCCCTGCCAGTGATGTCAGTGCAGATCCAGTTTTATTGCCCACACACTTAAAATCCTAACTTTCCCCAGCCAGACAGAAGTGTAATACTAATACAGTTACTATAAACATCCCAGACACCCCACAGACTTACACAAACAACAAATAGACTGATTTCCCAAATTTGACATAAAATACAATGATGTAGGCTATAGCACAAAACTATGAGCCTACAGGAAACCTGCTGTAACATGTAAAATGTCTAATCTTAAAAATTTTTTTTTTTTTAAAAACTGTTCTCTAAAAGCATTGTGGGAATTGCTGTTATACAATCCTACTGAGAGGCTTTAAATCGAACACAAACTCAACTTTGTGAGATTTATTAAATTGTGAATGTTTGTATATCTTTAGAAATCAGGATGCAGTTCAATAAAGGTGCACTATAGAATAAATAAATATATGGGACTTTTCCACCAGAACTCAGCTTGAAATAAAACGTGATAACTCACATAATGAATCCACCAGTCAACCCAGTCCGTGCCAACGGGACTTCTAGGTATCAGGCCGGCCGAGAGATAAACACAGGGAAGACTAAACGTAGAACTTACCAAATGATAGTCTCATCACAAAGGAAAGAGTTAACGGTGGCGTAATCTCACAGAAGTCTGCGCTAAATTCAACAAGGTCCACAAGTTTCCGCGCGCTCCTTCCACTCCATACGTGTGTGCACGCCGACGGGCAGCAGCAGACTGAGCCGAGCGCAGCCGAGAGCCGCACCGATAAATACTGAGGGCCGATTGTTCGCTGCGGCTGGAATGACTGGAATGTAAAGGCTCCAAGTCCCTGTGGGATCAAAAGCAGGGGGGGGGGGCAGTGGGAGGAGGAAGGGGGGGAGGAGGAGAAGAGAGGGACGAGGAAGGGGGGAGCAAAAATTGGATTGAGAGCAGCAGCACACTGTCTCAGCTGGCTGCTTGTATCATGTTAAAGAGCTGTGGTGGTGTTTTTGTTGAATGTGAAGTTGCTGCTGCTCAGTTAAAGAAGATTAAAGTCCTTACACTTTCATGAGCAACATAGGAATGTTATTGAGGCTGCAGGAGATTAAAAAAGAAAGAAAGAGAAAAGATCATGTAATGCAGTAAAATGTTACTAATTCACTGTCATCAAGTTTTATTGAAATACAAATGTAAGAGGTATGATAATGATTAAGGATTTCTGTGTTTAAAAATAAATAAATAAATACAAGAGCAGGGGGACATTTTGTTGTCTACACAATGTGTCAATCTCTCATTGCAACATGTAGTAAAATGATAATGGTTGCCACTAGCTCTTTCTCTCTTATTATCAATTCATCTATTATTATATCTTTTAGTCTATAAAATGTCAGGAAATGCTCACCTCACATTCCCAGAAGCCCCCAGCGATGTATTCAAACTCCTTCAGCCAATTGTCACATTTGAGAAGCTGAAAAAAACTTGTTTGATATTTCTGTTTGATAAATGTCCTAAATGATCACTTGATGAAAAAATGATTTTCAAAATTGTTGCTGATCAATGTTCTGTAGATTGACTAATCCAATAATTGACTGATAATCAGCACTAACAATGATTAAAAAAAAGATGTGATATTGAACCGAGACCTCATTATAATTGTATTGCATGGCAGATTTGACCTGCTTTACATGATTTAGACTACATAGACGGGGTCGTATTACAACTACTACAGTTAGGCAGTGATGAAAAAAGTGCTTTCATATAATTGAGACACAGATTAATCATTATTTCTCGAACAGCCTTTTGTTTGCATGTGCCTGGTAAATATTTAAGCCATGGCCCGTGCCAGTTAATTGCAGAGTGTGTGTCTGTGTGTGGACACGGAGGGAGAGGGGCGGGTGCCTGCCTGCCAGCTGTCCGTGGACTGAAATCCCCTTCCCCTCCTTTAATAAGAGCTCTGAGAGATGCATTGTTCTCTCCCAAAGAGCAGACATGACGGGGGCAGCCCTGCCATCTGCTGGTCTCCCCTCCACCACTAGCACCAGCTATACGCTTCATTCACAGTCACACACACACGTATGTAGATGGTGACCATGGGATCAGCTGGCAGTGGGGGTTGGGTGCCAGTATTGGATAGTAATGTCATTGATTGCAGACTTTTGAAAAGGATCATCCTAATGGTGGTGGAGGTCGCTGGGTGTAAACAAGTCTCCCCATGTTCAGGCAGTGTAGTCCGTCAACAGAAAAACTGCAGGTTCCTTTATCTCAAACACTCAAAGGTAAACGTACACCTGGTGATTTGCATGGCAGTTGAAGTCAACAGTTGCTAAAGAATGCTGATTACATCAGCAACGGATAAGAATCTACCGCTTTTGCCATTTCATGATTCATCTGGGTCGACAAGATAAGAAAGAGGTTTACAACACCCCACACAGTGTTGTTGCACTATGTACCATTTTATCAGGATTTTCTGATGTTCTGCCCCCCCACAGCCCTGTCAGATGAACTTACATACCCCGTCATCCATTCCCAATATGTTCCAAATGTATAACACTTTATATATTATTTAAAAGTGGATATTGTTAATTTGTTCATACAAGTGAACTGTCAATTAAGGTCGGTTTGGTCAGCGAGTGGTTCACAAACTTTTTTATGTCAAAGACACCTGAACTGACAAAAATTAGACGCGGAACCTGCTATTGGTTGTAGCTTTATATTTAACAGATATAACAGTGGCATTCATCTTCTCATCTGACTCAAGAAGGTGAATAAGCGTATTTCCCAAAATGTTGAACTATTCCTTTTAAGATTTTATATAACTGAAGAAAAAATGTAGTTCATACAACTTATTTCTACTATGAAACTATACAGAGGTATCAGCAACAATGGGCCACATTCACCACACGTCAGCCCTTACGTCACTCAGTCCAGTTCAATGGACCTCACGTAGGATCTCTGTTGAACTGTGTCATCTCCAGCTACACAGACAGCACCATGACGCACACATTTTATTTGCACCGTGGAAAAATGTGCCGTCAATACATAGTTTGTGTATGGTGTGGATGATTGGTAGGTTGACTAGAAAATATAGAAACTGATGCACAGGGTGTAATTTGTGTATCATTTGTGATACAGCATATGTCCTGTTAATGGGAAAATACAGCACAGACACACAAAATAAATGCCGGTGCTGGTACAAATCGACAGAGGTGTGGACTCGAGTCATGTGACTTGGACTCGAGTCAGACTCAAGTCATGAATTTGATGACTTCAGACTCGACTCGACAAAATGTACAAAGACTTGCAACTCGACTTGGACTTTAACATCAATGACTCGTGACTTCATTTGGACTTGCACCTTTTGACTCGAGAAGACTTGCTACTTCCCATGAAAACTGGGGAAGAAAATGTTCACACGGCCGCGCCGCTCTCAGTTTATCTGCATCTGTGAAAAAAATGTGCACCACCTGTATGCATGCAGAGAGCACGCGCGCTGCCTGCGCAACATCCAATCACTGTAGTCCCACGTTGTTTTGATTCGACAGCATCTAAGCAGGCACATTGCAAGACAACCAATGAAGCACAAGCAACGAGCCAGTTGGCAAAATGATACCGAAGATAGTTTCGTTTGGCTATAAAAATTACGAGGTAGTCGACAAAAAAAGAGTTGCAATTTGCAAAACATGCGGGCCCTTATTTGATTAATGTCATTGTATAAAAAGAGGTTTAAATAAATACAAATCTTACAGACATACATGATTTGTATAAATTTTATTTCTGTGGTAAGAGGACTTGAAATGACTCGAAACTAAAATGGTAGGACTTTGGACTCGACTTGAGACTTGTTGGCTTTGACTTGTGACTCGACTCGGGACTTGCCTCATCTTTGACTCGACTTGACTCGGGACTCAAGGGCAAAGACTTGAGACTTACTTGTGACTTGCATAACAATGACTTTGTCCCACCTCTGCAAATCGACATTATTCTTTCCCGCTCAATGTGAACCACACCAGTTCGTCAAACACCTGAAGGTGTGACTGTGTGATTCCATTCCCTGGAAATGTGATTCATTTTAGTGAGAACCAGCATAATATTATTCAAGTGTATTCATCCTACTCACACTGTTACTTAAATATCAAAATAATTTCCTGCTGTTTCGTCAAAACATGATTTTACATCAAGTAAAAACAAGTAAAGAACAGAAGGAAACTATTTGTCTCTTACTGGAATAGATGGTAATTTTGCATATTGCTTTCTTGCAGAAAGTTAGACGCAAAGACTAATATTGCTCTCATTTCTGAACATAACTATGGTGCTAGAGTCAGGTGATGTTAGCTTAGCTGTTTATTTGGTAACCATTTACATAACACATAAATCCACTGACAAAACAAAAGGGATATGTGTATATATATATATATATATATATATATATATATATATATATATATATATATATATATATATATATATATATATATACACATTTTGTAATAATTCAGCAGAGGCAGGGATATGTCGACCAGAAAGGGGGAAATCCCATGCATCGCCACTGTAACGTAAATCCCTTTAACCACAGCTCCTGATTAAAGAAGTGAGCCTCCTAACATTGGTTGCTTCAATCAGTACACAGATGGAATGATTAGCATTAGCATCACCTTGCTGTGAGAGAATAGCAAGTGTTAGGAATATATTCTGCATGTTGTTTCTTTCATCTTGTGCTCTCTCTCTCTGTCCTGAGAGTTGTTTGGCAGTCAGGTGACAGATTCACAGGGGAGGCAGGTGAGATCACTGGCGTGGTTTCCAACACTTGATTGGTACGTGCCTTGTCAACGGAAGAAAGTCAAAGATTTAAACAGCAACTTTTACACCAAGTTGGTCACCATATTAGCACATTCCCGCTTTGTCAAAGAGACATCCTGTAAGACTTTTCTCCTCAGAGTTCGAAAACGCATTTGCTAAAAGGAGTGACATTTAAGATCAGCCATTCGAACCTGTTAATGGCGGGGCCTGGGCTGACTGGGTTAACACAATGCAGACTGTGATCTGGGAGCGGCAGCCTTGTTATGTGAGGTGGGACAAGCTAGGCGCTTCAGCAGCTCCTTTTGTTTTCCTGTAAAGGAGGAAATGGCCGCATTCCTCACATTACCATGTCCATGGGGTCTGACCAAGCCTCCAGTCTGCTGTTTCACTGGGGACGACAGGAGGGCAACCAGCAGCCGCTGGGGGGGGGGTTCTCTAATGAATAACACTGCTGTCCTAAATCATGAGCACAACTTTACTTTGCAGACAATAGCTATGAATAACTTATGGAAATAAAGTGAGTTAAATATAGAGAGAACAGGCAGACCAACTTCATTCTTATGTGTTGATTTGTGATTGTCTTTTGCTTAAGTTTTTAAAATGTCAGCAAAGAGCTATTTTCTATAGGTCATAAAATGTAAAAACTGAATACACAGATGCTTGGTAGGAGTACATGTCATTCCTGAAAGCAGCAGACTTGAGAGACCATGCTATGTTCGCTAACAAACGTCAGCCGACATATTTAGGGACTGTGAAACAACTGTAGGTGAACAACATTCACACAAGTCTGACTTGTTGCAGGTCGACCAAGGAACAGTCCCTCGCACCGGGTGACACATGAAATTCCTCGCTTCACCATAAAAGTAAACAAGTCCGAGTGAACCAATGAGGCGCTGTAAACAGGACTGCGCCTGTGAGCGATGCTGTTTACAGATAAGACAAGGACACATATTTTCATGATTACAACGCGGACTCATCGCTTCTCTGGTTCGACTCTGTTCCACATCAGCTCAATTCAGAAGAGTTTGATTCACGTCTACACTTCATGGGATAGTACAACAAGTTCAGGGTTTCCCCCAGAAAACTTGTTCAGCCGGTGGCAAGTGTCTTTTTTTGACGAGGGCCTGTCTGGGGCCAGTCCCAGACTGATGGCAGCATTAATAATAGTTTCTGTGAAAACAGAATCATGGAAGGAATTGCCAAATTGAGAATTTAAAAAAGCTATAAGAAAGATTTCATAGGACCCTACATTAAGTCAGTGCTGAAAACTAATTCCAGATTTGAAAATATGAAAATATACGTCATAAAACGTCTTTAAAATACATTACATTATTACTTAGGCCTGGTGGGGGGCAACTTAGGCACAGTGGGCCACCAGGCTTGCATTACACTGGGGGAAACCCTGAATTAAGTGACATCTTGGGATCCCAGTGTCACAGTATTTTCATCAGTTTGGTGAACACAACCTACAAATAAGTTGATAGAGCCATGTTATTTGGTTATCACCAGACCCAAGCAGAATCTGCAGATCTTTTAAAAAATAGTTTTCAGCATTGATCCAGAATGAAAAATCTGTAGAATTTAGCGGACTGGTTTTCTACTTGGGGTGGAGGTGTTTTAAAATTCCGATTCCTTTTCAAATCTGCAGATAATTCTGCGTCCGCAGATTCCACATGGCCCTGGTTATTGCTACAACCACCTGCACATTTTTATGTACCTTTTGCATGTGTACATAAAACAGATAAACACAGTAGTATTTGGGAATAGTTTCACATTATCAGCACATTTTAAATAATAAGAATACAGTGACACTGCCTGCTATGAAGATCTGTAAGCCACTTCTGGGATTGTTAAGAGTGCTGTCGGAAATTCCGCCAGATGTCCCTCTTTAAATAAATCCAGACAGCTAGCTAGACTATCTGTCCAATCTGAGTTTTCTGTTGCACGACTAAAACTACTTTTGAACGTCCACATGTTCCACCAAAACCAGTTCCTTCCTGAGACTATTTAGCAGAGGCACCGTGGCTCTGTCCGGCGCTTAGCGCCGCCCATGATGATTGTGATTGGTTTAAAGAAATGGCAATAAACCAGAGCATGTTTTAGTAAGTCCAAACTGTTTTTGGATCTTTGGTAACAATTCATCTTAACTTTCCCTATTTAGTATGTAGTGTATAACTAATTAATCAATTAATTAATACATGGTTTATAACACACTATAAAGTAGCTGTAAGCAGGTTAACTAATGTATTTATAGTAACAACTATTAATCCTCTTATGAATTGGTATCCATAACTGGTGTATAACAGATACAATTTTGTTTAAATAGTTTTGAACAAAAATGTTCCCAACTAAGTGAGGAGTCCAGTGCTGACATGTACAGCGTTGCCCAGAGGCAGCTGGCTATTTGCTTTAGGCAGGGGTCAGAGAGTCATCTCTGCAGCTACACCAACATCCTGCAGTCTCATCTGCCTAAACAAATGTGTTTAAGATGCTCTCCTAACGGCCACTTGGACATACATGTCTACTAATGTCTTGCCCTATTTATTAAAGGCCTTTTTATCACTTTTTGTATCCAACCTTGAGTGCCTGGACATGATTTTTTATGACTTTCTTGGTCATTATTCTTCTCCTTTTTGTGAATTGTATTCCCTTCAAAAAAATGAGCACCGGTGGTTAAAAGGATACCAGAAGCCACTTCTGTCTTTTACTGATACTTTTACGGATTGAGAATGTTTTTGTATAAAGTTTTTTTTTTTTTTTTTTTTGAGTGTATAATGGAGTATCCTGTTCATATTCATCAATCATAAATTACCTCGAAATTACAAGCCAAAATAAGATTCACAAGCCTTCAAAACCCCCAAAATATCCATGTGATAAGACTTCTTATCACTGCTTCAATGAAACTAAAGACATCAATATGAATAAAGAGCTGTGTAAACACTGAGAACAGCTGATGCCCAAACATTCCTTACAGTCACTGTTGCAGAAACCTTTGGAAGGTGTTAAGCTCAATTTAGCCATTTCAGGAAAACAAGCAACTTGTATTTGGCTCACAACACCAACCTTGTGTCAACAGATAACATGAGCATTCTTTGGGATGCTTGAGTTGCCTGTTTGAATGCTGCCTAATGTTTATTGAAAACATACCGTAACTTATCTAAAAAAAAAAAAGGGTTTAGGCAACAAGAAGTGGCATAAACACAGTTACAATCAAGGAAGAATTTTACCAAACACAGAAGGCCTGCAAGCCTTTATTGTAGGTTTCATTTTTGTTCATGTTGTATGATGACAATGCTGATGAATAACCTTAAACATAAACGAGGCTACTTTTTTAAACCAGAGGATGGTATTTAGTGGAATCAGGGCTGAACAATTAATCGTTTTCAAATCAAAATTGCGATTTGAAAGAATGTGATTAGCTATTCGTGAAGGCTGCGATTAATCAAATGTGCAATATTTAGTTGAGTGTTTGGTGTACCATTTGGTTTAACATTATTTATTCCTCTTTTTATTAATATATTTACGTTTTTTTTTATAAGATAAATGCTGGAATAATGTTACATATCACTTGGAACGCAGGTGATATCACGCTGGAAATTCATATCTATGTTCCTCGCATAAAGAATATAGAGCAGTTTTGATGGTGTCTCATGTTATAATGCTCCTTGACATGTTTAATCTGTTACACAGACAATATTGAACTTCAGCTAAACTTTAAACAATAATAATCGCAAATCGAATCGTAACCGCAACCTGACATCTGGCAGAAAAATCGCAATTTGATTTTTTCCTTAAATGGTTCAGCCCTAAGTGGAATACCATCGGGCTTCAGGCTGAGGGCAGATGTTTTGTGGCAACAAAGCACAGTGCATGCTGTCTCCTGCCCTCCAGCTTAGAGGCAGATGCACCTGTCAGCCCCCCACCATATGGACTTCTGCCACAAGAATGCAGTGTGTGCAAAACAAAAAGCAGACCAAGTGTACAGTCAGCAATAAAAAAAAAAAAAAAAAAAAAAAAAAAAAGAAGAGACTTCAAATATGCAGTTACATACTGTAAAAAAAGGAGAAATCGTCCATCTGTTTTCCTGACTGAGAGGACCTATTCAAGTTCAATCTTCCCATTTCTCTGGGTCACATTCTAAAGCCATTATGTTGAGAGCAGGTGGAAGAACCATTTAACGTCAGCTGCACTTCACTTGCAGTTGTGAACAAATGTTCAAACTGTTTACCAGTCCAGCCGCTGTTGCTCATCTCATAAAAATGTTTTAATCCACACCATCATTTGTGGATCTAAAATGACAGTGACAACAAGTCTGAACAATGAATCTCAGGTTACACACATGCTCCCCTGCCCCCTCCCCATCAGTGCAGGCCTGGTGCAGTCCCCATGGAAGCAGATGGCCGGGTAAAGCCATCGCTTCCAGGCCAGATAAAGATGTCTCCTAGGGCCATGCTGAGTGCAGAGCCCCCAATCTGCTCACCAGCCACTGAGCTGAGATGGATGCCTAGAAACGGCCCTGTGTCAGACAGAGAGCAGGTGGTGCAATTATCTTACTGCCCAAAGACTGGCAGCCAAGGGTTAAACACTGGGATTTCCATTTGAAAACGGGGAGAGAAGAGGGTATATTGACAATTTAGAAACAACATTCAATCAATTTAAGGATAAAATGAGTTGATGTCTTGATTGGATTATTCTTAAATCAAAATGCATGCATGTAAAATGCAAATAACAACACGTAGTGGTTCAACTGGTATTGTTTTAGAATTACTCCTGAGTTTCTAAAGATTACCGATGTAAATAAACCTTTTAATAGTGGCAGAAAACATGAATAACTTTAATTTAGTTGTTGTGTATATGGAATGATATTTGTGTCTAAATTTCTAGCAGCAATGGGCAATTTTGAACACTAAAAAATAATTGCTTTGAATAAGGTACTGTAAAGCAAAGGAGAATTGAATTTGAGCAAACAAAAATCTGTTCTGCGCTCAAGACATTTATGCGTGGTTGCTATTTTATAAACACCCAATCATATGTTTTCTAAGCTCGTACTTAATAATTCAGCACAGAATAGACTTGTTTTCTCAAAACTGCATTAGAATAAATTCTCTACAAAATAAAATGATGCTTGCAAAAAATCTTATTCGGTGCTCAAAATGTTCCATCACGTCCTAAATAGTGACAAATATAATTCCAAATATAGTGTTAATCCATGTAATAATAGACTCATTGATCAATATTTGTGCAGAGAGCTGTTTGTTTACATTTGGATGACACATTGTCTTTAACACAAGTGGAGGAATACAACATTTCAACTGATAGCTGCAAAGTTAATTAGGGCCATTCTAAACAGGGCTCCATCCCCAGAACATTTGACTATTTAGTTTATCCTTGGCTACATTTATGTTAAATCTGAGTGTGGTAGCAGAGGTTATTGTCTGAAAGCAGCGCCTGACACAGTTTCCTCTGTCTGCCCCCACCTCTGTCCCAAATGTCTGACTTTGTGTTTCTGGCAATTTGCTCCCATTGTGCAGCACTTCCTGATAGGAGGCACTCTGGAAGACTGGGCTCAGTCAGCTGCAAAGGAATGTGACATTCCTCTCGAAAATTACGGATGTTTCTTTGGATTTCTGGGGCCGATTTCTGCCATTTTCACTGCGGTGTTTGGAGAAAGTGTATCCGGACAGACACGCAAGTGAACACAGAGCATATATTCTAAACTGCATTCATGATTGACTGCAACAGACTGTTGGACGCCAAAGTATTTATTTTCAAAGATAACACACCAGTGCGTATTGTTATTGTTCTTTTGTTCCTATTTAACAACATGAAATATGTCAGGGGTGAAACTGATCTACCATTAAAAGAATTTAAAAAAAATAAAAGTCTGTAGTTATGTATAATAGGACTTTATAAACTTTTTATTTTTTTTAATTGTTTTTATTCATGTTTATTTGAATAGCATAGACCTATGCCACACACTACAGCATTTATAGCCTAAGCTAATTTGCAATGCACGTCCCTAGATGGACCCTTTTATAAATTTGAAATATGTTGCATTGCATATTACTGAGATATTAAATGCAATGTTAAAGCTACTGAACCTGGAACAAAGAGACGTGTTACACCAGCGTGCCTAAAAATCAGTGGTTTCCAACCTTTTTGGGTTGTGACTCTTTTCAAATTATTCTCCCATCCAGGATGCTGTGTGGACTAGCTAGACCCTCCTCCGCAGCGCTGTGGAGGAAGGTCTGGCAATGTGAGGCTATTCAACTAAATGTGGTAATTTTGTCATTAGTTGGGAGAAAATAAGGTGTCCATTGAATAGAAATAATGCTCTTCAATCAAATAAATCACTTATATACAGAAACTTGAATGTGCCCTCTGATGATAAACACTCAACTAACAGAGTCAATAAGTCTGCAACTATAATAGTAAAATCCACAGCCCTCAGTTTGGAACAATTCGTAGTACTAAAATGGAGGTCCTTCTCTTAACAACATCTAATATTAAGGGCATCTACATGTAGATTTCTAAATAAAAAGGGAACCTGTTGGTATTTGTTAATTAACACTATGTCAGATAAGAGCTTTGGTAAATACAGGACTAACTGAACAAACATGAAGTGGCCACATGCTTGCTGTGATAACCTCTATGTGCAGATGGTAGACTGCAGTTAAAGGAGAAAGGAGACAGAGGAGCACAGGGGTCAGACGTCAGGAATGAGGAAATCCCACCCTGGCCCCAGCAGATAGAGGCCAGGAAGCACTGCCGTTTGCATACAAACTCACCCTCAGTAATGCAACATGTGCAGCTCGGGGTGAGTGCGGTAAAAGCGTGAGAGGAGACCTGCGGATCACTGATTGTGCATTGTCAGGTGGCCTTTACGTGCCTGATGACATCCACAGGCCGTGACTGTGGAAGCGGTCAATAAAGAGGAACCATTTACGTCAAGTCCAGGATAGGACAGGAGTCCCATTCTTTAAGAGAGGGTCTGAAGTGACCAGCTGAATGAGAAGTACATTCAATTTAGCCAAACAGAAAGTAAGCACAGGCCGAAGAGCAAAATGTGTTCCCTTACATATATAGGACAATCATCTTGAGTTCTTCTGCTGCAGTTGATCAAAAAGACTTGTATAGATAAATATAAAAAGAAATAATAACCATTGCGTATTATGCTGACAGCAATGTTCACTCCATTATTAGATGAATCACATAAACAAACACAGTTAACAACTTTAAACGCCTCCAACAATCACACATCAAACCCTGTTTATGTGATGAATGGATGCAACACATTCTCAGCATCTCTTTGCATGTTTTAAAGCTTTGTAACTTCTTCTAAAAAAGTCTGACTCACAGTGTCTGACTAAGGCATTTCATCTACGTAACTCTGCAAATGTGTATTTAAAATCCACCATATGTCATAAAAAGTGTCTTTGAGATTTGCTGAACAAGCAGCCGCGAGAGCCTCTAGATTTACGACGCAGTCACCCCGCTGACTGATCACCACAGGTGACGACAATTTTCTCTGTGATCTCCAACAACACTGACCATTTTATGGCTTGTGTAATTCAAGACTTAAAACACACAGGAGCAGCAAAGTTGACTCAAACATGAAGGGAAGGGAAGCTGTTAAGAGTCTGTAATGTTTGAGTCTGACTTAGAAGCCATTTAAATTGGCTTTGGAGATCCCAGATAAGGCAATGGTATTACAAATATGCAGTTTCAAGCTGCTGCAGATTACTAGAAACCCCCTACTATCAAATGTTAAGTTTCAAATGAGAGAAGGTAAAGTAAGTACATTACATAAGAGGTTTATGGTTGGGTACAGTGTGATGATTTCACGTTCCTTCATACTTCAGTGGAAACTGGAAGGAGATGAGTTTTTCTTGGAATGGACAGATAATGACATCCATTTGTGAGTACAAATTATCTTGATAACCCTGTTGTTATCTACCCCCACCTCGCTGGCAACTGACAACAGCTGGCTGAAAGTAATGATGTGTGAAAAAAGCCTCCCTCTCAAGACACAAAAGTGTAAACATTCTTACACCATCCACTACAGGATCTGATATCTTGTCACCATGTTTTGGTTAATATGAATAAATACATATTCTTCATGGTACTTGAGAGTACTGGGCATAATTAGATAAAGACTGAATGAGGTAATTTGTCTGTGGGTGTGTTTTGTTTTTGACACACTTTCGCAAAAGTACGTCATCAGTGATTGCTTGAAACTATTAGACTTTATTTCATCACTCTTGGCACCAGAGCTGTAACATGAGGCAAAATCATTTTTGGTATTGGCAGTATATGTTGACATTTCAGCAAATTTAAGAGTCAAATCAAAGGTAACTCGGGGGGAAAACCAGTGATCTAACCCAGAGAGAACTTTTTCTAAAATCAAAATGTCTTAACATGAATCCAACATATTATTAGCAAATGTAAATCAGCCTATTTGTGAAAAAAAGACATTAAATGATGGTTTACTGTCCTTTAGGTAAGGTAGTCACCACGGTAACCATCCACAGATCCAGTTCATCCTAAGGATTCACTGTGCCACATGTATGTTTAACATTTAAACATGATTTATAAAATCATACCAACAATTATTTAATAGCTGAGTATTCTGTACACTAAAAAAGGTATGTATAAAGGCTTTAGGCCACCCTACACGTTATTGTAGGCCCAGTTCAATATGCAACTTCATTTTCTACAATATATGTAGTAGGGGGTCCCTGCTCCATCTCTCTTTCAGTTAAACGGGTCCTTGGCTTAAAAAGCGTTGAAGACCCCTGATCTAGACCACTGATTCACCAGTTTTCCCACTGTTCCCTTCTCAATTGTTACATTTGGATAGTTTTTAGAGACCTGATGAGATTAGACTCTGCATTATTTCACGAGCAAACAAGATTAAAAATGCCGAGCATTTTAAGGAGGAAAAGGAAAAAGCGGTGAAAGTAGAAGAGGAAGAGAAGAAAAATGGCAAATAGGCTACATGAGCGTTCTGTCAGCAGAAGTGCCAAACATTGATGCTCATCACGTTGATTACGCCCAAGGAACAGGCCTACTGTTTAAGTGAGTGGTTGAGCAATACTATTGGTTGACACAATAACATGACTTTCCTAAACTGGAACTGAAATGATTAATGTGTTAATCTGCATCAGGTGTGTGATCATTTCAGACAGATGTGTTGATGCTCAGGAACATCTAAAATATGCAGGGAATGTGTACCAAAGCACAATGGCTGATAAATTAAATATTTATAAAACGCTCACCTTGTAACACATTGTGCGTGAACTCTCAACCTTCAGGTTTTAAGGAAAGCACTAATCTCACCCCTAACTATTGGGGCTATATTTTATTGAGTCAGCCTGTGTTGACTCAATAACATGACTTAAACTGGAATGATTGTTAATCAGAATCAGGTGTGTTAAAGCAGACACATTTAAAATATGCAGGGCAGTTGTCCACAGCACATTGCCTGATTAGATATATGATTAGATATATGTATGATCATCTTGCAACACCAGGGGCTCAAACTCAAAACCTTTGACGCCGTAGGCAATTGCTGATCTCTGGGAGCTATTATCTGGGTGATGTCACAAGTGGAAATGCAGAATTTTAAAGTACTGTAAAAAATGAATTTCTCATTAGAAAATTCTGAGAACATGTTGCCATTCATAGAGCCAAGATGAGAGTTAAAATGGCTGTTTATGTCACTAAAAATGAAAGAATGTAAACTGACTTTTCCCCTCCCTGATTCATCAGCGTATCCCAGCATGCTTGTGTGATGTAGATTATAATCAGTTGTTGCTCATTGCTTTCTTCCCTGGAGTTTCTTTTTCTGGCATAGACGTATCAAGCATATCACAACTGTCTCAGACTGAGTTGGACCCAAAACTTCATCTCAAATCATCTTTTCACTTGTGACGGATGTGTAAAAACCTGGTAATTCCAATTTTGGTGTTTTAAGGGCTTTACTTCTGTTTGTAATTACAGCTGCAACAATATGCAAATAAAAGGATACAGCATTCAAAATAATTTACAACTACGGTCAAAAGTGCCTCATCCCCACTGTTTTAGATATTTAATATCATGTCACAACTCACACCTCAATCCTGAAGCACAAAACACTGCACCATGGTCACACTCAGTCTAACTTGTGCATGTCATTGCGTAAGACAGAGAGAGAGAAAATGAGGCTAGGCTGCATTGTTTGTGGTTGCAGGGGAAATCTGAAAACTAATTACATGAGACGATCCAAATGGACGCCCTCATTAGCCTTGAATGAACAAGGAATGTTCTAAATGTTTTTACATAACAGAAACCCGACATCAAAGCGTACACGCAGAAAGTGCATCATAAAATTCCTGTTCTGACTGGGCTGAATATCAACAAGACGATGCTCCATTTTTCCAAGAATTGATATTATTTGGAAGTGACAAAGCTATGGTTGTGGGGCTATATGAGAATGGGGGGGGGGGGCATTTACACTTCATCCCATCTCATTAAAGGTGCAATCCATCCATCCAAGCATATTGTAAACAGAAGGGCTAACCCACCACCAAAATCAAAACACTGACTGGTTTGGGAGGGTTTGGGGGCGTGGCTACACACCGACCTGTCAATCAGGACAGAGGCTTAGCAACGCGTATCCATGGCACTGTGTACATTAAAAGAGCTGTGAAATAGTTTTGGGTGTTGTCCATGTTTTTATCCTTGACCCTCTCACAGTGTGTTTTCATTTCATCAAAGTTATGATGTTATCATGTTAGTTGCCTAAAAATGTCAGCATTCGGTAGCACCTTGTCAACCAAAGCTAGCTAGCACTAGCTTTAGCTGGTAACTTAAGGGAAAGTTAATTCATTCATTTTCGAGGTCTGTGTTTACCGCTAGTAATACTCGGCCAGATGACTCCCTTTAGCCTCCTGACCCCCCCCTTCAGAAACAGAAAGTTTGTTGAGATTTTTTAATGCTGGGTTAAAATGAGTATTCTTATGTTTTCAAATGTATTACAAATTTTACTTGAGGAAAAGCTCTCAATACATCTTCCACCACTGTTTACATGCCACAGCATGCAAACAAACACGTACTGTAAGTGGGACATTAGTGTGCATGCACGCACTCATTGTGTGTTAGAGGAATGAGTCTTTTCCTCTTGACCTCTCTGGCACAGTTCCCTTAGCACAGAGCAGCGAGCGGGCTGATAAGAACGCGCCCCTCTGTCTCTGCAGCATTCCAAGTGTCCTGCAGCGAACGTCCGGAGTCCCACTGCAGGAGACGAGTCCAGCCACAACCTGCACCCACTCCTGAGTCAGGAACAATGAGACGTTCCCATTAGGGCCTGTAACTATTTGGGGCCTGCACGCTATCTTGCCACCAGCGGAACAAAATATTTCACCCAGCACATCTGCAGTGTTCACGCAAAACTAATCTTTCTTGCCTTAACCTAAAAGAGTTCTGGCAGAAAAGGCTTTCTCACAGAAAGCCCTGAAGGCCAATTTCTCCCATGCAAAAATGTGCAAAGTGCGCCAGCGGAATTCTGAGTCATGGTAATTATGGACGTGCATACTAAGTAGCAAAATCGCAAAAAAGAGTTTTTAGCTAGCTAGAGAATGACGTTTCAAGACAAGACGAGCAATGCAATACAAGCACAAAAGTAAGTTTCAGAAGCATAAATTAAAAGACGCAGTTGAGAAAGAAAAGGCAAAGCTTAAAAAAATAAAAGAAAGACAACCTAGCCAATACTAGTTGATCTACTGAGCCAACACCTGCTAATGCTAGTACCACCGGCAGCGCGCCATCAATGGATGTATTAAAAACCTGGATACAGCGTCTGAGGAGGAGCCCCGTTCATATGTGGCGCATGAAGCCAAAAAAGTTCAACTTCATTGTATAACATTACCTGGATGATTGACGCTGCTTCTGCATTATGTGGCCCATAGAGCAGGCGCACTAGAGAACTCGGCCGCATATTCTCCCATTTAGTGTTAGGGTTTCCTGGTTTTGGAAGCAGGATGATTAAGGCCTCCCTCATTGAGGCCGAGAGGTACCATAGGATTCTCAATACATCTCATAAAGCGGAGTTGCCAATTTATATTTAAAGTATTTATATAAGTCAATTGGGAGGCCATCTGGCCCTGCTGCTTTCCTAGCCGTCATTGCACCTATAGCTTCTAATATCTCAACTGTGCTTTCCTCAGAGATTTGGGGGGTATTGAGTTTGTTTAAAAATTCAGTCTGGACATCCGCTTTAGTAATGTACTGTAATTTGTAGAGATTTTCATAAAATATTTTAAATGCAGTTATAATTTCCAGTGGATCAGATTTATGTATTTATATTATCTTTATCATCTTTAGAGTTAGAAGAGTACGAAAATAATAGAACCTGTCCTGGCCATCTTTGTTTTATTTTGATTTTTTTTGTTAATAAACTCAGAATTTTCAAGCAGAAAAACAGTCTGCTGAATTCTGCAGATTTAGTTTGGGCCTGCTAATAATCAACATACACACATTTTTTGTGTTTATGAGGCAGGCATGCACAGATATGAATATGTTGTCAGTGTGCGGTGGTCCTTCACCAATAATGTTTACATCTGTGTCAAGGTGAGATGGGCGCGCTTTGACCGTCTTGCATTGGATCAGGGGCTAAACTCGTTGTGCTGCTGGCTAGAAGTAGGCTGGACACATCCGAAGCATGACAGGCATGTTTCTCTGAGCCCTGGCCATGGAATATGCAACAAAGAAAGCATGCAGGCTGCAACAATTCTGGGAAAAGTCATCTTATCTTGTGAAGGATGTTCAGCAATTCACAAAAAAATGATGTTAATCACTTCTGTCAAAGTGCAACAACTTGTGAGTGTAGTAGTTCATCACTTAGGAGCAACATGAATCATTTGTTCATACTGGGAAATGTATTTTAACTCAGAGAATCAGAGATTAACTTCCATTCCCATGCTCATGTCAACCTGCATCACCTGTCGGCCATTCTTCAGAGATAAGTCATCCCTCTACACAAACTATCTATTTTCATTCTTTCATCTCATGACAAGTTGTGATCTCACAGATAAGGGACAATTCTTAAACAAATATCTCAGATATCTCCTACAAGATGGGTTGACAATGTGATACTTAGTATTCATAAAGTTGGCAAATATACTCATATTTTTTAATTTGGCTTCATTTAACCTGTGAGATGTCTGGTTTGTGACATAAGGCATTCAGTGTTGGACTGTAGAGGCATTCCTGTTTTATGACGGGAGCACAGAAAGTATCTTTTTTTAAAGCAGCCATATTCTGCTCATTTTCAGGTTCATAATTGTATTTTAAGGTTGTACCAGAATAGGTTTACATGGTTTAATTTTCAAAAAACACCATCTTTTTGTTGTACTGCACCGCTCTCTCTCACTGCTGCAGATCCTCTTTTCAGCTGGTCTCTGTTTTAGCTACAGAGTGAGACCTCTTTTCTTCTTCTTCTTCTGTACTATCTTTGATTGCACTGCACATGCCCAGTAGCTCAGATGTAGATCATGTCAGCTAGCTAGCTCCATAGACAGTAAAAGAAAGGCTGTTTCTACAACTTCGGTCAGTTACAAGGCAGGATTAGCTGGGAGACTTCTAAATGAGGGCGCACATGGAAGTAGTTCTTTTGTAGATTATGGTGAACTTGTGTGTGTTGTAGCAGTGCTTTGCTATTGAGAACGAGGTAGCATGCTAGCGTTAGCATGCTAGCGTTAGCGTTAGCATGCTAACGCTAACGCTACGAGCTAATGGTTGCGGTTAGCCTGCTCGTTTCGGCTTGTGACGTCACAAGCCGTGCCGATTTTGAACAGCTCACCCAGAGACTGAAGGCAGGACACATTCAGAAACTGTATCTCACTCTAAACAGCATGGGTGGATTTTTTTCAAAGTTTGTATGTGTGTGGAAGCACCAGAGACACAACATAACACCCCAAATCCCAGAAAAAGTGATTTTTTCATAATATGGGCACTTTAAGCGGCAAACGCAGACACAAGCTGCTGAATTACTGGTTGATTGAGGAGCATCTGACTTGGCAGATGCATTACAGTTGACCACACTGTGGCTGACAGAGTGTTTAAGTTGCCCCCTCTGCTGCTTGTTCGTGGTAGAGCAAGAAAGGCAACCAAAGACTGGAGTCTCAAACCACCACGGCACTCTCAGAGTTAACCAAGCAATATGCTGTCAGGCTCTAGCAACAATAACTACAAAAACCCAGTAAATCAAGATACTATCAAGCTAAGTAGGTTTACAGGTAAGATGTTTATGCTTGAATGAAAAACTTAGTGGAATGGAAGATAGTACTTAATTTACATATACTTACTAAGTATATTTACACATTATTACAGGTATTTTTTCCACATTTCACTTAAAGACAAATTGAAGAAATTGTTGGGGCCAATTTTGGTCTCTTTCACTGACGTTTAATACATTTGCATGCTACACTAGCGTGTGGCTAGCCGACCGGAGCCTACAGGTCGGGCCAGGCTCGGACAAATATTTACAAATGTTCGGGTTTAGCGTACTTGACATGGTGCTTCAAGTTCTTTTTAGTGAAAATGTTGTGTAAAAATAAATAAAAATGATGGACCTACTGTCTGTGTTGGGCTACTTCTTGTTCAGTGCTGGGGTTTGTTAGCCTACACATGGACGCAACACATATGTTGTACTATTCATGCAACACAAACTTAGTGCTTCAGCTTACATTAACTGCGTTGGGCTTGCACATAAAAAACAGAATGCCTGTTGGGTTTTGGGTCGCGCTCAGATACTACTGTCTAGGATTCGGACAGGATTATGCAAACTCTAAATTACAATGAGAGTTTGACACTTGAAGGCTTTGTTCACATTCATCTGCTGAATTGGGGAAATGTCTATGTATTCACCTGCAAATGACTTCAAGATGTGTTAATATGAACGTGATTTTGTGATATCACAACTAAGCCAGTGGGGGTCCAACATGCAACTTACACAAGTGTGATGTGGAAACTTGAAGCCTCCAGCTTCATTTTTCAATGAAGTAGGAGACATCTTGTATCTAGCAGTTAAACGTTTGAAATCAAGCAAGAGAATCCACTGTTTATGACCAAATTACGAACCACTGTCGTGGCTGCGGTGTTCAGGTGCCGCTGGAAATTGTCCGTCACCTTCCGTTTTCTTTGTGTTGCCGTTCTGAACTCTGGTCGATTTAAGAGGCCTATGGCCTCCACCGTGCTGTGGAGGAAGGTCTGGCAATGCAAGACTATGCTACAGTTCATGTGTGAAAGGGCAACTTCGGACAATTTCCGGACCTGATTCGTCGGAAGGTGGGGCTGAAAGCTTGGGAAAACTAAGTGGCCTTGATGAAGTCATTAGGGTTGACTGGGCTTGGAGACTATAATATTTTTTTAGCAGAAAGCCTGCATTTCAAATTGGGAGAGTAAAGTTTGAAAGACATGAGCAGCATTTACTAGGTAGGGTCCAGTCTCGCATTGCCAGACCTATCTCCACAGCGCTGTGTCGGCGCTGGAGTCTGGCTACACCGCGGATCTATTCTGGGATACGGGAAAATACGATCGGGCCCGTTTGTTTTTCTTTAAACCAATCACAACTGTCCTGGGTGGCCCTTGCCGAGATAGTGAAAGGGAAGGGAACGTCAGGCTTAATCCCAGCAATGTACATCCGTTTAGCCAGACTAGGCAGAGTCTAACAAGAAATGCTGATGAGTTGCATTATGGAAAAAGTAGAATTTTTTTTAAATAAGCAAGTCCGCCAAGGTTATAAAAGTGCAGTAATAAATTACTGAAATGCCCCTTTAAGAAGCATAATGTAATCATTAGAAGCAAAAAAGTGATAGTCCAAAAAAACAATGAGGGCGATGAATAATCAATAGAATTCCTTTAGAGGGAAGATGTCCTCTGTTTGCATCATAATACTAATTGCACTCGTAACATTTTTGTCCTGATAGGGTTAAGAGCCTAATGCGGGCAATTTAATTCATTAAACTAATCTATTTAGCAATTACTCAATCATCTTGTAGCCTAAAGTAAATTTTTCCTGTGAATCATTACGTAAATAAGCCAGTCCAAACTCTCCCTGGACTTGAATCAACTTCACTCCTCCTCCCTTTTACTAACCCTCCTCAAAGAATCTCCACATATAAAAACCTTTTCACCTCCCTCCCTCCCTCCAGAGAGAGAGAGAGAGAGAGAGAGAGAGCCAGAGGAATGCCTGCCATGCCAAATTCCTTAGTGCTGTTTGTTGGGGCTTACAGTGCTAGTAAAACAGTCTACCAAATACCAAAATGAGAAGTCACTGGACTCAGAGACAGCTGAGCAGAACTTCTGTATTGTTGTTGTAAAAGTATGACAGCAAAAAAACCAAAAACACATATTTCTTCCACTTTATTACCATTCTATCAGTGTGTCCTTAATTAGGGAAGCAGTAAAATATAACTACCCCCCCCCTCCCCCCTCCCCAGCCTTTCAGTGTTTGTGAGGTTGAGCACCCCACATGGTTGATATTAACATTCCATCAGCTTTCTAATAATGAGGACAAAGCAGGCCGCAGGGAAGGTTCATGACAGCATTGGCATGGTGCACACATTCCTGCACTTAACTAGCCAGAGGGCCTCTGCAGGGTGGGTGGTGGTGGCGGTGGTGGGGGGGGGGAGACTATTAACTGGGGGAAATGAGGAGAGCGACAGTATAAGATGCCTCTTCTCCCTCCCTACTGTCCGGGACGTCTGGACAGACATGCACATATGTGGTATTTTCCCAGTTATGACAGGGGTGCAGGGAGGAATGACAATTCTTTGGCTCACAGCAACATTCTTTTCTCTGGATGTAAATGCAAAGTATTAATGCTGCATTCCAGGCAACTTAAAAAATGGGTATATGCCGTGTCCTACGATAAAAAGTGCAAAGGAACTCCACGAGTAATCCAGGTGGAATTCAGCAACCAAAAGTCAGCTATGTGAGGTCACACAAATATGACACGATATGCCAGAATACAAAAGGTCAACTATTTCTTAAAGCCATTTCAATCAATTAAAAAGCACAGTAAAGGAACATTTCCTCCATGGTCTGAAATAATAAAACCTATACTCGCAGAGACAGGTGTGTAACAACATGGCCTACTCACAAAAAGTTAATGTCCGCTTAAATTAAAAAGATCTCGAAAAATCTATGTTTAGGAAATCAAGCATATTCCCAGCAGGAACACACAGAGGTCAGATGTCGTCCAAGCTTGACTGGAATGCAACGTTATATAAAACGGCTCGGGCACAAGAGCCCACGCATCTGGCATCTTTACACTTCAGATATGGCAACGTCTTCCTAAAACTATTTGGCTAAATGAAAATTTGAAGAAATCATGAGCAGTCAATACATGTTAGAGCCAGAACATAAACAGCAGTTAGCAGTTGTTGTGTTCTTGACATTGAAGCAGTCAGTGAGACTTAATTCACGCATTTAGTGCAGCTTTCTCTTCTTTTCACACTTTTACCACAAGATTACAAGCTACCCAGAGCTGAAACTATTATTTGAATAATTGATTAGAAAACCATCAGAAAATTTACTATTTTGATTGTCAATATTACAAAATCTCAAACTTAAGTGGTCCCAGCTTCTCAAATGTACTGTAAGCATTTTGTCACATTTGCATTCTTCTTGTCTAAAAATGAAAAGATACTGAATATCCGTAGTCGAAAAGACTACTGATCGGCCGAAACAAGAAATCTTAATATGTCACTTCTATGAAACTGTAACAGACACAGTTTTCTTTTTTTTTTTAAGATTTTTTATGGGCATTTCCGCCTTTAATGATAGGACAGCTCAGACATGAAAGGGGAGAGAGGGGGGAAGACACGCAGGAAAACCGGAACAAACCTCCACACACGTGCGCCCGCTCCACCAACCGAGCTAACCGGCCACATAGACACAGTTTTCTGATGTTTTATAGACCAAATGAATAATTAATTAATCAGGAAAAATAATTGTCAGATTAATTGTTGATGAAAATAATTGTCAGCCCTAAAGCTAACAATGCCACTTAGGAGCAAAGCAAAATGTTGAAGTTGTAGCTAGTTGTTGTTTTGGCAGACATGTTCTGTATTCCTATTCTGAGCCTATTATATAATGAGACCTTTTAAACAGATTCAACATGTAGTCAAATGGTAATCTGGTTTGTTTGTCTGTTATGTTTTTTTCAGATTACAAATGCAGACTACTGGGCTTTTTTTAAATACATTTTATGGAGGAACGGGACAGGGACAGTATGCTTGTCAGCTACATAAGACAAGGTGATGCAAAGTGTTTAAATCAGCTTTTGCTAGTTTTTGAAGTTGAGCTTAATGTGACCGGAACGTTTTTTTTTTACCTTGCGTGAAAACGCATCAAAGCTGCCACCACACAGATCAAATAAATACATGATAAACAGAACAAGAAAAAAATCACAGACGGCTATCTGAGCAAATCAGCCATGAAAGACAAATACTATGTCATATGTGTAACCTCATACAACACGGGCCACACTGTGGGGACGGAGTGGGCCGGGCTGTATGAGGCCACAGCACTGTACAGCGTGAGAGCTCACTGGAACTTTTGAAGTACAATCCCTCCCTTTGACACTTCTTATGACAGTCATTTGAGGGACACACCAAATGCCCCACAAATGTCATTCTCTTCACCGCGTACGATCTAATTCAGAACAACCACACAGTCCTCCACACTGCTGTTCAAGGCACATTTTTCAGATTTATTCCACCTTACTCCATCACTAACTATTCTGTGCTGAAGTCTGGGCAGACTCGGGCCCTGAGCCACTTGGCAGGTACTTGGACACTATGTCATCAGTGTTCTCTCTCATACCCTGGATGTGGGTGTCCAGTCTCTGGACCAGCTCCTTGGCCAGAAAGCTCTCTTCCTCCAGGAAATGAGAGACCATGCTCTCTGCAGGCGACACTGACAGAGGCTCCTGGGAGGGAAGAAAAACACATGACTGTAAGATTACCTTTACTACAACTGTGGATTCCTATATGAGATGAGCCTAACTATTGGAGAGGGAGTGGGTATATTTTTATCCCTCTGGACACTAAGGCCAGAGAGTTTACAGAGCTGGAGCTTAGTCCCTCAGCGGCAGAGTCATTAAACTAAAAGAGTTGTCAACTATTTAGTCTCGCATTGCCAGTCCTAAATAAATAAACCTTGAAAGACACTTCCAATTCTAATTTGATGAGGAGATTCTTAAAAATGTAATAGCCCTGTCATGTCTGAATAAATACATAACAAATACACACCAATGAATGACAATAGTTCATAGTGATTGATTTCCATGAAAGATATATTGTCACAGGGCTATAGGGCTGTGAAATTAATCAAAATAGTAATGCTGATTATGATTTTGGCTTCTAATGATTACAATAATAGAGTTATTGGGAAAAATTATTATTTTGCACACTATGTTTTGCAAGTTAACTCTTATTTTAGCTTGTGTTCTGGAAAGTATTAAGGGAAAGTTCACAGGTGACGGTGTTTTGACTGTTGATTTGTTTAACTGTTTCACTACTTTTTAAGTTCAATAATTGTAACATCTTTTCAAAACACAATGAGTTATCGTGTTAATTGTGATTTCAATATTGACCAAAATGTTTGTGATTATGATTTTTTCCATAATCGAGCAGCCCTACAGGGCTACACCTGTTTCTTTGCTTACTCTGAGCTCAGCTGCCTTCGGTGCTGCTCGCTCCACCTGGCCACGGGGCTGCGGGGGGGTGCTGCATGAAGAGCCTTTCAGTGTGGCGATGGTGACGTCACGTTGGTGCAGCTCGGCGGTCAGCTTAGACACCTCCTTCCTCATTCCCTCCACCTCACCGCTGTGAGTCTGCCTGGCCCTCTGGAGCTCTTCTCTGAGCTGTAGAGTCCAGACAAATGACAATATGGATGTCACTTGGGTATGCTTTACACGCCAGTGTTTTCCCTAGGTTTGTGCAAGAATTAGGTGCACGTATTTGACGTGGGATTTATGGGTCATTCCTCAGAAAATGTTATGTTTCTCAATAAAAAAGAAAAATGCAATTTCACATCATTATGGACCATTATTATTACCATATCTGTACATAAAGCATTGAAAAAGCTAGAGCAGAAGATAAATAACACTCAAAAAAGTTTAAAGACAAAACTTACTAAAGAAGTCCACTGGGGACCAACTACAATCATCAGACCTGAGAAAAGTAATTTAGTTAGTTTTGATTTTACACTCATTCAGCTAAGGCTTGGGTGCTGCAGCCAAGCCTTATAGTGGTAGGGAACACCCTGCACACAATACAGAATGTGCGTTAAAAAACTCTTAAGTTCCCGCAGAGAAGTCTTCTGACCTTTTTCATTTCAGCAACAGAGGAATCATATTGTGCCTGAACGCTCCTCAGGTCCTCCGTCTTCTGTCCACTCACTCTCTCCAGTCTGAGCAAACCACAAAAACATCCAAAAGGAAACCAAGTGGACATCACAAATTAAAGACATACAGAAGCACAAACATCAAGCACATATGTCCAATATAATAACAACGTGGGCGTATAAAGAGGCCAGCATTCACCTCTCTTTCAAACATGCCAGTTCAGCTCTAAGATGAGCCTCGCTTGCTTCGGCGCAGTAAAACCTGATTGCGGTCTTCTCCAGATCTTGTCTGAGGACTTCCACACCGGCACAGTCCTGCGCTGCCAGGCAGTCCTCCAGAGAGCTGAAAAACAAGATAGTTGTTCTATACTGACTTCTCACATCAACACAAGCATTGAACCTATTGTTTTGCAAACAGTGCATCCTACCTACAGTATTAGTATAGACTGCCCTCTTGTGTATTGCTGCTGTACTACATCATAATGTGACAACTGAAAACATTATTTACAGGTAAAAATCCACCCACCGAATGACTTGATCTTTAGCTTGCAGCGCTTGGTTGAGTCTGGCAGCTCCATTGAGAAGCCTTTGGCATTCAAGACCGTCTCTTCGCTCTAATGTGTTCTGGGATACCAGTTCCTCCCTTTCCTCTGCAGGGACCTGTGAACAGCAGTGGATCCTCAGCTGATATTTAGCTGACTCAGACTGTCAGCTAGTGTTGACAGTTTGCAGATGAAATCATACTGCGTGTGATATGGAAAGATTCTAATCTCAAGACTTCAGATTTTTTTTCTAACATGTTGGATATTTGTGACTGACTATGCCGACCGATGACATCACTTCCGAGTTAGTCTTCAGGTGTGTCCCAAGCTTTGATCTGCCGCTGCTTGTATACGTTCCTACCATCCTGCTGACCTGCTGCTCTCTCTGGTTCTGTCCCAGCCATATCTCGAGCGGTCGGAGGCGTTCCAGTTCAAGCTCCTGTGAGTGCATGCTGCCCTGAGCCTTCTCCAGCTGCGTACGCAGACGCTGCATCTCAAAACCCTTCTCCTTTTGGCACAATGCCCACTGGGACTGGAAACCAAAAGACAGAGAATGTGTGTTAAAGTAACCTGCGTCCACTTTGCTTCAGCATTAAACTCGGTCTGACTTGACATTACACGTTGAGGTTATTAATTTGCTTTTACTTTCACGTATGTGAGCTCATCAGTCAGGCTCTTATTTTGGGTCTCTAGCGCTGTCACTTGTTTTTGGTACTGGATACGCTGCTGCTCCCACTCTACAGAGTGCTGGTGATATTCCTGCAGAGAGACACAGGGATGATTATACTATACTTAACCAGTGGGAGGTAGTAAAGGGCAATCTGTAAGTGACTAGGGTAATGTATGGAACAGGATATAAAGGGAATTGGACTAATAGTGCGTTCCATTTGTACTCTGAAGTCAGATTTTCCAGGGTCAAAGCCGGAAACATGCCCCCTGAACTCGAGCAACCACGAGTACCCCGAGCTAAAACTCCAACATGGCTGCTCCGTGCATCAACAGCAGTGAAAGCTGTAGAAACATAAGTTAGAAGCACTTCTGTGTTATTTGTGTCTCACTAAATCAGTCGTACACACAGTCCTGTCCATCTTCTATCTGTGGACATGTTGCTACGCTGTTTGTATGCACACAAAAAGCGTAATGCGTTATAAACTGGCATTGCTAACAATGGCTAACCTGGCTAGAGCCAATGAAAACAATGAAAATCTGACTTGTAAAAGGAACGCATTCAACTCGGGTTTGACGTCATTCCCAGCTTCGGCCCCTGAGTTCCGAGGTAAATGGAACGCACTATCATGTGGTTGTACCTCAATCTTTTGATTGAGTTGGGTCACCTCTGAACGCTCTGCCTCTTTGGTATTTGTAACTCCATTGGTCTCCTTGAGCTGTTTGCGCTGAAGCTTGAGATAACTTCTCTTTAATTTATCTAACTGCAGGAAAAAAAAAATATTTTCAAATACATACAAGGACAACAATACAGAATGTTTTGGCAGTAGACTTCACAGTGATCAATATCAAATGTCATCTTTGTAAGTTGAGTAAGATCTAAGATTGTTTAGTCTGTAAAGATAGAAGATGATTAAGTTGCTTTATTAGTGATTTCTTTTGACATTTTGATACTAAATAAGACATAAAATTAAAAAAATGAAAGTAAACTTTGGTTTTACAGATCTGCATGCTGAGGAACTGAAAAGATTTGAACTAAATGTATACCTCAATCTACTAATCAGTTAAATGAAAGGCTGCTTGACCGATTGTGTCTCACCTCTTCTCGGACTTTCTGCAGTTGCTGCTCATACTTGGTAATTAACTCTTGTCGACCGGGCTGGACTTCTTCTAGCTGCTTGCGGAGCAATCCGATCTAGGATCAGGGGTGATGACAGTAATTAAATGTGTTGTAAAAATGTGGGTAAAACACCAACATGATAACACCATTTAGTAACACAAGTGGCATGCAGAGGTTGTGCAGTCAAACTGTCATGATCATGCTGTAAAACAACAACAAACTGTATTCCAAAATAAGACGACTGATGGTGAATGATTGTAAATGTATTTCCATCTCTTTATGTTACCAAACAGGAGAAGCAGTGGCAGCAAAAAATGTCCTGTCCTGTTAGTAGTGTCCTGAGGAGTGTCCCAGGACAGTCAGACACTGTCCTGTACACTGTCCTGTGACTCCCATGACTGTCCCAGGACAGTCAGACACTGTCCTGTACACTGTCCTGTGACTCCCATGACTGTCCCGGGACAGTCAGACACTGTCCTGTGACTTCCAGACACTGTCCTGCGTCTGTGACAGTCATGGGAGTCACAGGACAGTGTCTGGAAGTCAAAGGACAGTGTCTGACTGTCCCGGGACAGTCATGGGAGTCACAGGACAGTGTCTGGGAGTCAAAGGACAGTGTCTGACTGTCCCGGGACAGTCATGGGAGTACCAGGACAGTGTACAGGACAGTGTCTGACTGTCCCGGGACAGTCATGGGAGTACCAGGACAGTGTCTGGAAGTCAAAGGACAGTGTCTGACTGTCCCGGGACAGTCATGGGAGTCACAGGACAGTGTCTGACTGTCCCGGGACACTCCTAAGGACACTACTAAACAGGACAGGACAGTTTTTGCTGCCACTGCTTCTCCTGTTTGGTAACATAAAGAGACGACACTCATAAAGAGTGATTTTTTGCTGCCACTGCTGCTGCCAAACAGGTTAAACATACTGGTTATATTCATCATGCCATAACTGAAGAAAATAGTAGCCCTCTCAGTTCTTCTCAACAGAAAACCCTCACTTGTGTATCTGAATAAAAAAAAACAGTATAATAACACTTCAGAAAGGATCTGCTACTGCACCTCCAAGTCCCTCCGTTCAATGAGATTCCTGGAAGTCAACAGCTCTTCTTCCCCACTTTTCAGTCTGAGCTCCATGGCCTGAATCTCAGCCTCCCACTCCCTCTTCTGATGACTGATCATAATGTCAATCTGTCTCATCAGCTCCTGGAGCTCTGGCTCACATGATGACAGGACAGAGCTGGAATACAAATACAATATATAAAAAAACATTCTGATGTTTGCTGGATCAGTTTAAATACCACATAAAAAAAAGAGCTCACCATCACTGGCCGCCTGTGATAGTACGAAATTAGCTTAAATTAGTTAACGTTAGCTAATTAGGCTTTACCTTACCTTAGGTCAGGATTCTGCAGAGATCCCAAAGAAGCCTCCATCTAGAAGTGATACTGTCAGTGTTTATCAAGCCTCGTAGTTAAATAACTTAACGTTAACTTGCCTCACGTTAACTAACAAAGCAACCTCTGTGACAGCATTAACGTTACTAGCTAAACCTAACTAAGCTGCAACGACGTCAGTTAAATTGCGTAAATTGAAATTAAGTAACGTAACTAACGTTACAGCAACTTACTTTGGATTGTGGCAAAGCCTAAGTGCAGTAAGCACGTCATTAAAGTTTCTAACATTGTTAGCGAACCTTAGCAGCTAACATTAGCTTGTTTGAGTGGGACTAACTACCTTTGTTTACATGGTTAACTGAACCACAGACTGTACAATGAATTTCCTGATGTGAGGCGGTAACTCCGCCTCCGCCCTCCGATCTGTGACCTCATCACGCTGTAGCCTACGTTCAAAGTGCAACATGGGTCTCTGAATCGAATGGTCTAGGCCTATATTAGCCTACATGTCTATGGTCAAATTCAATATGAATCAAGGATCTAGCTTAAGTTACAAGGTGATGCGGTACAGCCTTCCATTTAGCAAACTGGAATACCACCATTTTTTATTTCGATAGCCTGGGCCCAAATTGGCACTGGGATTGCAATGTTGAGAATGGGAAACCATATTTAGTCATCAGTACATAAAAAATAGTCTTATGGTCCTGGTTGGTTGAATACAATAAGTTGTCTCGTATCGTAATAGTTGGACACGTGGCTCGTTGGTCTAGGGGTATGATTCTCGCTTCGGGTGCGAGAGGTCCCGGGTTCAAATCCCGGACGAGCCCTTATTTTAGAATAGTGCAAAATGCCAACGGATGTATTATGGGAATCCAGCTACTGAATGTATTGCTAGCCTTAGCTTTGTACTTACGCGAATCCGCATCCGGTTGATGTTAGCGATAGTTTAAAACATGTATTATGATCGGTCTCATTGTAGTCGCGATGGGGCGGTTTCCAACAAGCGTGTTTCTGCGTGACTGCATTTTGTTGTTTTAAAAGCCTCCTCCAGGCTTTACCTTAACGTTAAGGTTAGCTAGCAAGTAACGCAACGGTAACGTTAGCTTACCTAGCTAGCTGTTACAACCATTGAACGGGTCCGCTATCCTAAGAGAAACGTCCCATGGGTGTTCGCAACGGAGGAGTGGGTTTTAGAATGTAGTAGAGCCTAAGGAATACCCAGCACCAAGTCATATAATATAAACACAATCATCAGATCAAGTCAGTCAGCTATTAAAATCTAACAAATCAGATCTGTTGGTGTGGCTCGTTGGTCTAGGGGTATGATTCTCGCTTTGGGTGCGAGAGGTCCCGGGTTCAAATCCCGGACGAGCCCTCGTTTTTTGATGAAAAATGTGTTTGTCTATCTGTTTAGTAGTTCGTTTTAATACATCCAAATTTATAGTGACGTGGTTTACGTTTTGATCAGGGAGGGAGATGGGAGATTCGAACTAGGTTCGATCACTGTTTGCCTATACCCCCCTCCTTCTTCAACTTCCCGCACCCGTTTCTCCACCTGCCCTCCATCATCAAACACTGAACAAAGAGAGTCTCCTCCGCTCTGCTTTCCCAGCTGTTGTGTTGTTAGGGTTTGGGCTGTGAGAAGAGAGGGACGTTTCTGTCCCGCCCCCACAAATACACCAGACACTCCTAACAGGCGGCAGACGAGCAGGCTCTCCATTCACTGCAGTGTGGCTGTGCTGTCTGAAGGAGAACTGCGTCTGTTCTTGGAATAACGTTTGGGCTTCACGTAGGATATACTGTAAGTAGACTTTATAGTCATACAATATTATTATTATTATTATTATTTTAAACTATTTCCTTCAAATATAATGTTTAGTAGTGGATAGGCTACTGGTTTGTGTTATGGTTATCTATTTCAGTGTTATTCAACTATAGTTTTCTTAAGCTTTCTTTATTGCTGGCACACAGTCTTGACCAAAATATATACATCTGACTGTTATCCCATAGTCCTAAATTAGAATATAATGGAAGTCTTTTAAGAGATATCTGTGAAAATGACAATAAGTAAGACGTATTATTAAGTAGAACATCTAATAACCATATTTTTTATTTAACAGAGAGAAGCAAACTGGGAACGTGGGGACTGCAGCAACTATCTACTTGAACAAGCCCTTATCATCAGAGTCAGCTCCTAGACAGTGGCGTGGTTGTCACTGGGACTCACAGGATCCAAGTCATCCACTAACTTCGATCATCCTTGCAGTCAACTTGTTACATGGTACAATGGTTCTGTGTGAGGATGGCGAGTGCAGCGTCTGCCTCCTACCCTACTCGCGGATGGACAGGATCCCCCGGGTGCTCCACTGCAGACACACCTTCTGCGAGCCCTGCCTGGAGACGATTTCTCAGGCCAGGGGCGGGCTGCTCACCGTGGGCTGCCCTTTGTGTCGCCGGGTGACCTGCATAGGACACGGCCTCAGCCTGCAGGAAGCCCTGTGGGTCAACAGCAGTCTGTGGGAGCAGATACAAGAGGACGTGGGCACAGAGGCCGAGGAAGAGGAAGATGGACTGAAACAAGAAGCTGAGGAGGAAGGGATGGAGTCTAAACAACATCCCTCGTTGCAAGCAGAATGGTGGGTTTACAGTGTAAACAGACACATAAGTGGACATGAACACAAGTAGAAACTCATACTGGTTTGCTGCAATCCTAGGTTCTTGTTTATTTGTGCATTTTCAGGATAATTCACAACTATCTTCAGGCAGAAAACTTTGTGACCTTTGACCTCTTGTTATTTCCCATGCTTTTAGCTTTATATAGTAAGAGTTTTTTCTCCAAACACTGCTGCTTCCAAAGCACATTAGGAGTGAAAATGTAAAAAAAAGAAAGAAAATAAATTGAAAACCAGTGTTGAATTTGAAGAATTTCAGCCATACCTAGCCATTCACACGCCTGTGTTAATCACTACGTTTGTCCACAGAGCTTCTCATTAGCACCTCAGCTCTGCAGTGGGGGTCAAATCCTATCTAACACAGGAACTTTTACTTTTCAGCGCCTCCCCCAGCTCTGCCAGAACAAAGCTCAAACTGCCTGCGTTCTTCAGAAAGTTTAGTTTGACAAAGCAACACCCAGAGAGGATTGTGCCTGGCAGTAATGTGTAAGTTCTGACTTTGTGGTAAATGGCTATATTAACAAGGATACATTGAGTCAAAAATGTAGACTAATCTTTTTTTTTTTTAAGGGAAATGAAATCCTGGCGCAGGCTTCCAACTGAAGAGAGTGTTTAAAAGCCGGATCAACGATGATGTGACAGTTCCTCTCAGGATATTATTTGCGGATGGCAGGCGCCACTAGAAGACTCGACTCAACCTTGTCAGTGGAGGGAAAGTTGAGGCCGTTAGGGCTCGAGAATCCATTAGTGTTCCTGTCAAAACATTGTTTTGTCCTCAGCCAAAGGTGCCCTGTCTCCCCATTATTGATTCTCCCAGCTGGTGCTGTGGGATTTGCTTCAGCTGTCCCAGTGGGACTCACACCCCGAGACCCCCTCCTAACAGATGGGCTCCTGAGGACGGCCCCTTTTGCATAGCCACTGCTGACCATTGAATATAACTTATTGTTTTGTTTTTTTTTTAATTTATGATAGCTAGTTGAGAAAGTATTTAATAAAACTATTTTTGAAAGGAATTTCTCTTTATCTGTGTTTTTATTTACTAATTAATGCCGTCATAACCACATGGCTTTGGGAGATGAAAGAATCATGAGCTCAGTTCTCTACTTTACCGTGTACATCATTTATGAAACATATGAAAAAAAAAGTGAAGCCAGTAGGACATTTCTGAATAGCATAATGTGAATATTACTTTTGTGGGCTCGATATACAACAAAGACGTGTCACAAAAGACTCATTCAACCATGAAAGCGGATTATAAACTCCATTCAATAAGCATCTGGCAAGCTTTCCATGTTGGAATATATCAGAATACTGGATTATTATATCATGGAAATTAGGCCTTTATTCTTTTGTGTTACCTTATGTGCACATATCTGTTTAAAAATATACAGAAGAATTCAATCTCAGCCCAAGCTCACTGTAAAGTATCAGTGTTTGGCGTCTTAGTCATATTAAGGTCATTGTTATTTTCCTGTTTGGAGACACGCAGAGTGGAGCAAGACATAATCCGTTAGTTGTCCCACTGGTTTGGGAGTCAACTAGTTAGAACAGGTTGTCTCAACTGTAATAATCCTGTGAAATACACTTGGTCATATTTGGATTGATGGTGTGTTATTTTACCTCCCAGTACCATTAATGTGATCCCACAGTTCAATATAATCCCAGTGACTAACATCAGCTCCTCCATAATGCCAAACATGGAGCTGTAAATGAACTGGCATCAGCTGCCCTGCAGAGAAGCAACAGACAACACATGGATTGTGAAAGTGGCACAGCACCAGTTTCTGTTTCACAATGTATTTACTGGCTCCCGGTGAAGTCCTGGACCAGGACTCCTGGTAGTGTTGATCACTGGGAGTTAGAACAGAAAACAGCTCCTAGTGCAGGAAGAAGTACTCATCATTTACTGAAGTAAAAAAATACTCAATTACAAATAGGTCTTACATTCAAAAGCTTGCATAAATAAAAGCACAAAAGTATTGTCAGGAAAATATATTTAAAGTACTTTACTATTATGCAGTAAAATGTCATGTTTTGTGTATAAAATAAAATCTGCAAAGTCAGCTACTGGAGTATGAAATGTAGTGAAGAATAGTGCAGCATTAAAAAGCAAAAACTCACATAAAGTACTAGTACCTCAAATTTGTACTTCAATACAGTACTTGAGTAAGTGTACTCAGTTACATTCCAGCGCTGCAGGTTGGTGTGCCACAACACAGAAACATTTAATGGGAGGAATTCTAGTGGGGAGATTTTGCAACAAACATGGCATGAGACAGTTTCCACATCACTGCCCATCACACAGAGCAATAGTACATTCCTTTTGTAGTATGTGTTTTAATGAATGGAATGAAGCCCTAATACCTTTAGTGGTTAAGTGCTGGCAATATCTGGGACTGAACTAGGACAGAACTTTAATAAGGTGCCAATATCAAAACTGGATTACGGTTTGGTATAGCAGGAAAGTTAGCAGGTTTACTTTGTGGCAGTTATTTTGGATTAATTGCAAATTAGATTATTTTCGCCACTACATTTATGCAACAATTTGTTTTACCTTGCACGGCAGCTGGATTCTCGCGATATTACGAGATCGCATATCATAATTCCATCTTGTCAGGCATCATTGTAAATGTAAATGGTTTGTATTATTTTATAAAGCGCTTTTCTAGTTTTAAAGAGCACTTAACATAGTACGGGAACCACTCACATTCATCATATCATGAGATTAACATTCACGCACCGATGGCACAGCATCGGCAGCAAGGACACTTCGAGATGGGACAGCAGGGCCCGGGATCGAACCTTCAACCTTCGGATTGGTAGGCGACTGCTCTACCACCTGAGCGTGAGGAGCGCCTGACAGCTACGGCCGTGGTTTAGGTTTAGGTGTTGGTGACGGCTGCGACTGTTGGTTCAAAACAACAATGACGGACGTGATAGACAGATGGTTCATCCAATCAGCTGCCAGGTATTTTTTTGAAAGGGCCTGCCCTTTATTAAACAGTTTCTCAGACACTTGTGTGTAGCAAACCATCTGGCGCCTCAGGTTACAATTGATTGGTCAGGGGCCAGGCGGGCTTTAAAGTGAGTCTAAGTGACTTTTCTGAAATTGGGGCCAACGGCTCATTATGGCCCTAGGGGCCCTATCCACGCTAACCCGGCCCTGGCCAATACAGCAGGTCATTGCAATGATCTGTGGGTACGTGTTGTTTAGTCACACTAGGAACCATGCACACCACATGTCCAAATACCACTGACACAATGAGCTCTTCATTCCCAGTGGTTCCACCACATTCCTCCTCACCGACACTACCCGTCATGTCTTGTATAAAGTACTTGAGTAAAAGTACAAGTATCTTACCAGAAAATGACTTTGGTAGAAGTTAAAGTCTCCTTTTAGAATATTACTTGAGTCTATCTGTCTATCTAGTATCTGATATTTACTGTAGTACTTAAGTATCAAAAGTCATTTTCTGATATTAATTGTACTTAATTATTAAAATTACAAGTTAAAAAAAACCTTTGATTATGAACTTTATGGCCAAAGGTGTGTAACGTTATCTTCATCACCACCCCGTTCATCGTCTGTTACCATGGCAGCAGAGCATGCATGACACTATCAGTTATTATGCTTCCTCCTCTTCTTCTGTAGTTTTGGCCTATGTTTTTTTTCTTCTTTTTTGCCGCTTGGCAACAAACAGGCATCACGTCACCAACTGGAATACAGCGTGCATCAATCTAGGAGCAACGATTCACCAAACCGGCTTTTTTTCCAGTGTAACACATTTCTTCTGATTTTATTTTGTAGCAACGAGAAATGTAGTAGAGTAAAAGTATATTTTATTTAGGAAACGTAGTGGAGTAAAAGTAAAGGTTTCCAGAAATAGAAATAACAAAGTAAAATACAGATACGTGATAATTCTACTTAAGTACAGTAATGAAGTATTTGTACTTTGTTACATTACAACACTGCAAATGTGTTCATTGTTATTGATTCTAAAATGTAAAAAAACTACAAAAAGTGGATATTGTCAGAATAGTGATTGATACGATTATATTGTCCATGTATTGTAGACATTACTCCGATTCAGCTTTGTCTCATCAGCGTCATTTTACTAATCTCATTGCTGGGCTCCTCAGTATGTGCTCGAGTTAAGTTAATCAGTATCTTTAACAGTAAAGTCAAAGGGACTATAATAAGGTGGACAGGGAGAAGAATAAAAGAGATAGACAAGCTCAGATGTGTACAGTGTTAAAGAAAAGTTCAGGAATAAAACACAAGTGTGCATGAGTTGGTAATAAGACATCTTTATTAATCATTTGGAGAGACATGCTAGATCTCTGTACAGTGTGAATGGAGAGCCAGCTCTAGACTGATCAGGTCTGCTGCACAGAGCTGTGACAGAACATACACCCCCCACCCACCCCCCAGGGAATGGCCATGGCCTCCATCCTCAAACGGTACGCAGACCCCCGACACGCTAAGACATTTGTTGCACTACTTGGTCCAGTTCCAGGGAATGCTGAAATGGGACTTTAATATGGAAGGAAAATAAATACAAAGGAAAGGTCTATAGTAACTGATTCATTATTTGTTGTAATTTACAGATAAATACCCATCGAGTCATTTCTCAAGAAGTGCTCTCCTTCCAAGGCTGTGTGGTCGTAATGGGAGCAGTACATTCCTGTTGGGAGGTAATAAATAGGTAACACAGAGGGTTCATACATTATTGTTTCTTCTTTCACTTCGAGGGATTAGAACTTGAAATGCAACCTGTTGTCATTCCCAAACCCACAAGACAGTGTGTTCCAGTCAATATCTCCTGTGATATTTGATCCAACTCTGTCTCTTTTTTATTATTATTACTATTTGGCTTATTATATGGGTTAGAAAGGTTCACTAGTTGATGTTTTTTTTGCAAGAGTGCTCTCCTTTTTTGGACATGTGTGAACAATTCATAAACATTTGAGTCTACTCTAAGACACAGTTCTCCAAATGTTCTGGAGATAAAGATGTAACCATGTTTCTAAGACTTACAATGTCACTCACTAATTCTAAAACATGTTCTTCAAAAGTGCAGTAAGAATTCACTTCAAAGACGAGTCAAATCAAAGTAGTGTTCTCAACACTGGCTGACCAGTAGGTTATGTTACCTGGCTCTAAAAACATTGTATAATGCCAACATCAGTAGTCCGTTTAAACACAAGCAGCAAAGAAAACCACACGTCACATTACAATCAGACAGTTCTTCAACTAAGTGAATGTACATTTACAATGAAGCTTTTCATAACTTCATATTCACCTGAAAGGTCTATGTGCAAATTAGTCTTCTGTCAGGAATAGAACTGGTTTACAATGTTAGCGGTCTGTTTTGATCACAGAACCGGCGTTTAAGTCTACAGATCACCACACGGGGAACTTTGTGTTCATGTTCCTCTGTGGCACAAGGCCACTGCTCACCTACAGCACAAGTGCAGACTACCATAATCACAACTACCAAGATATCACACAATGCAGCGGCAGATGTCATATGGCTGTGAGTGGGGGGGGGGGAATCTAGGACATATCGCAAACAAATGGTGAGCTAAATGGTGCCGTAATGTGGCAAGAATGACACGACTTGGCAGTGGCCCCCTATATAACTGCATTCTAATGTTGTCTATACAGAAAGCACACACACACACACACACACACACACACACACACACACACACACAACAAAGAAATATTCTGAAGTCAAGTATACAAATCCAGTTCAACAGTTTAAACAAAAAGACTAGTCATTATCAGAGTGCATTAAGTCACTGGTGTAATGTTACCATTTACATATTCAAACGTGTGTACACTGGTAGACAGTACCTATGCTCAAAAACTAGGCATGCATTAGATACTCAAGATGTTACTGTTCAGTTACTGTAATGATCAGAACGCAAAGTCATGGATCCCACAGGGGTTATGGGCAGGAGCGTTGTGGATTCGGTTAAAGATTAAAGGTCCCAAATGATGCTGAATTTCAGGTTCCTACTTGTATTTTGGGTTTCGACTAGAACATGTTTACATGCTTTAATGCTCAATAATCACATTATTTTTCTCATACTGTCTGTCTGAATATACCTGTATTCACCCTCTGTCTGAAACGCTTTGTTTTAGCGCCTGTCTCTTTAAGCCCCCCTCCTAAAAAAAGCCCAGTCTGCTCTGATTGGTCAGTGTTGCCTGGGTCTTCAGAATGTGCCCTCTGAGTCTCTGCACTGCTATTGCAGCCGAGGACTGACTGTAACGGTACTGTTGCGACATCACAACCGTACAGAGATTCAGATGGCTGGTTTAAAGGCACGGTTTCTGATTACGGGCTGTGGATTGAGCGTTTTGATTTGACTTTTATTTATATAGCACCTCAACCTGCTTTATAATCGAAAAAGACATCTCACTGTTTACAATATGGGACCTTTAAAACTGGGTATGTTTAGGTAATCCCCATTTTTGCCTATAAACAGAGTGGGATCCATAAAAATACGTCTAAAACCATCTGTTTAAGCTCTCAAATACAGAGCATGGTTGTTTGCATCTTTTTAAAAAACAACCGTTCCAGAGAGATTTCCCTGAATATACAAAAATACAAAAAAGAAACTGGGGGAACTTCCTTTTCTACTTACATACATATGTAACTTGGGAATCTTTTTTTCACATCTTTGTCTTTTTTTTTTAGCAAGTTGTAAGATCTTTTGGCAGTTTCCTTAACAGAGTAGGCTACACTACTTAGAACCAAATTCACATATTGCTGGTTCCAACCGATGACCAGTAGTCAGGTGAGGAGGCCAGATTCTCAACGTGCAAAGTCAACTGCAGGTTAACCAATAGGAAGCAACATAACAAGCATGTGGTGTAAATGATGTTGTTTTGATCCAGCACGGTGCTGAGTTAACAGGAACAGCTGCCTTCAGTAGTCTGGGGCTCCTGCTGCTTGTCCAACTTGATGTCGATCACTGGACAACAACATTAAGGAAGCTTTGGAAACATTTGGTATTGATCTTATTCAGATACAAGCACTTCAACAATTAGCTGATAGGAATATTTTCTAAGAGGAAAAGCAGACGAAAGTGATGGGCTCTTTTATAATATGTATTCATGTTGTTTTCTTGCCTCTACTTTCAATGGACTGTAGTTCCACTTTACTACCACTAGAGGATGCTAATTCCTATGAATCATTTCATTTTTAACAAGCCGTTAACAATTCTAATAGCCAAAAATACTTATGTGAGACAGACAATAAGAAAATAAATTTAGTTTATAATATTACTAAAATATATATATAGTCACTAATCAATTTATTACAACACTTTTACAGCACGTATCTTAAAAATCCTCCTCTTACAACATGTACAAGTTATTCAGCTCAACAGGAAATCCTCTCTCCTATTGTTAGTGGGGTAATAAACTGAGAATGGATGTTGGCTAAAGTCGTTGGCATGGCAGTGCTACAATTAAAGCTGATGCACAATGGCGTGTTAATGAGTTGTTGCTGTAAGTCAGAATGAGTCTGCAGTTTTTTCCACATTCTGCAGTGAGAACAAGGGGCAGACCGGCTCTGTTTTAAGGAGACAAGTGTATCATGACTGAGTGCTTCCACACACTACTGCTGGTGAGTGTGGCAGCACAGCAGCATGCTCTTACGTATTCATTTTTCTGATGAACATTATGCATGTATAAGGAGACTATGGCCTACATATTGTATGCAAGTGAGTCTGGAAACAGTCCCACTGTGGCTTTCAAATGTCCGTCCTACAGTGGTTGGTGCTGTTAAATGCAGCAGTTGATGTGTGTGTGTGTGTGTTTTCATATTTTATGGTAGTATTTCATGACAACGTGGTAACATTTGAAAGACAGTCTTTCTTTTTATTTAATTGACAAGGAGACAGGAGAGCATGGACATGAAAAGGGAGAGAGAGAGGGGGAATGAAGAGCTACAGGTCGGAACTGAACCCGCGGCCGCTGCATCAAGGACTAAGGCTCTGTATATGGGTGCATGCTCTACCAGGTGAGCTACCCAGGTGCCCAAAGGACAGTCCTTCAATGCGAACGTATACTTGAGTGTTCCCATCTGGAATGTGGAGGGAGGCCTTATCTCAGCAGTGAACATTACCAAACCAAATGAGCAGCCTCAGTCCTAAATATTTCAGTCCTCTGATACCTGCGTGTGTGCTTGTGTATAGTTACAGTCTACAGCATCGCCAACAGTGAGTAATGAGTCCCGTTTCTGTGCTACTAGCAGTAATATTTGTTTCATATTGTAGGGGTATGCATACGTTGTTCATGAAGTTAAAAGCTTGTAATGACTTCTAAACAATATATGGGCAGCTTAAAGCTGCAATAAACATCGTCTGAACATTGTCTGTTCCAAATGACAGCCAGAGGAAACCTTAATAACCAGAAATCATATGTTAAAACTACATTCATTGATTTTTATGGCAACAACTGGTGAGTTTACTTGCTGTGGGGAGAGCACGTCGTTGTTATTGACCAAGGGAGAGCGCAGGAACGGGCGTATACCTGACAACACATTGCTCTGTTGTGGCTGTAGTTTATGATTTATACTGAATTCAGATGTAATGTTCACTTGTCAAGTTTCACTGCTTCACCAGAACACAACACAGCATCAATCCCACCTAAAAGAGTAAAAGCTACCTTGAAAATGTTGTGAATGGAACCGGCAGGATTTGCTGTTAGAACATCACAAAACAACCCTGAATAATAAAACTGCTGAACAAAATGTATTAACAAAATCATGGAGTGGCTGCTGTTTTCTGATCAACGTGAGTCTGCTTTCTGGCTCTCTCTCGTTAGGGTGGATGACCCCAGCACTCCATCTGGGTCAAGCACCCTCTTCACTCTCTCTGCAGTCCCACAGTGGTGATAATACCCAGTGACCCTGTAGGAAATCTCAGACAGAGAGCAGAAGACTGTGCCCCCCCGTAGGCCCTGACATCCTCCATAAATCACCGTGACTCATCCGTCCCCAATTTGAAACCGGAAATTTAAAACGGGAATAGAGAGTACACTGAACAATTGGAACCATAGTGAGAAAACATATTTTACATTTTCTTGTATACTGGTGTTCCATTACATTAAACTTTTATTGGTTACTTTTCTTTGTCTTCCATTACAGTCCAGGCACCATTGCTTAACATGCAGAGAATGTAAATATCCAGTGCACCATGCTTATTAAAAGTGCAGGTGATAAAACAGGCACATTCAGGCTTTATCACATGCATGTAAGCATCCTGGAGTAAGCCTATTTCTGCTCTTCTCCCAGTGAAATCAATATTATTCACAAGGCAATAACAACAGAGGAGCTGCTCCATTAACTGACAATGACAGCAGAGGCACAGAGCTGCCATCCATCACCACACCTCCACCTCACACAGCTCTCCCCCACATCCATTATACCTCATTAAAGATAGAGCTAAAAACAAACTAAAACAGGAAGAGAGACAAAGGTAATTGGCTGAATGTGAGTGATGCATTATAACCAGGAAATATGTCTCACTGCAACAAAAAGCTGTTGGGTTACTGAGTTTATTATTGAGGCCATGTAGTTTGACTCCCAGTAAATGATGAGTGGGCTATAATCACAGATGCACAGGGAGACAAATGTAGACATTCCTTCACCACACCAAGGTCAGCATCTGATTTATGTTAAAGTCAGAGCAGATTCATGCTGCAGTGCCAGTGAGATGGCTTCATACTGAACAAGCAATGACAGTGCTATATGCACATGGTGAAATCAAAGAAAATGTCATAATTCACTCACAGTTACCATAGAGATGGCACCCTACTTTGTGTGTTGACTGGGATGTGAAGGACTAATGCTGTCAACATGAAATGCTGTTGATTTACTGTATATACATGAGAAAGATGTCTATAGACTTTGATTTAGTTGTTTTAGTTGTAGTAGCAACATTCAGGGTCAATAGTATTTGCATTAGACCAGGGGTCCTAGGACTTCTCTCTAATGGTTTTATTTCAGCTGCCAGATCAAACTTTGTGCATGGAAAAGCTAAATACACAATGTTAAAGGATAGGTTCAGGTTTTGCTTTTTGGCATCATTTCTCCTGTTCATAATGGCCATTTACAGATCCATTCCTAATGCATGTTTAATGGAAGTGAATCTACAGTCCTCTTTTTGTTCAAAAACACAACCCAAAATGTAGCCAGAGCTAATATTCAACCATCTGAATTAAACAAATCAAGTAGTTATCTTCCAAAATAGTGTTTTAGTATAAACTGCTTCCTTATAATTCCGAAACTTGCATGAAAATTATCCTATTCTTTAGGTTTTCTTCAGTATCAAAGTAATCCAGTGATCATTTATTTAATTTATACTCTTTATTGATCCTCAATGGGGAAATTACAATAGTTGTCTGTGCATTTATTGGTACATTGTAAATGTAAAAAAAAAAAAAAAAAATGTAAATGTAAAAACTACTAATAGCTAATGCGGCATACCTTTAATTGTGCCAATATTACAAAATGTACACAAATATAGGCTAAAAAACAGGACTCAGTCTGTATCTCTGCTACAAGCTAACTCACTGACTCCATAGGAATACTGTACTTCCCGTTTACAGCCCTGAACTGTAGTTCCAACAATTAGAAAAAGACTGTCCCGCAATTAAAAGCAGTGGTCTCAATTCTGTCTGAGGGGGGTCAGACCTTTTCATTTTTCCCCCAACTAATTATTTCCAACTTGCACAACTGTAAAACAGCATATCTACTAAGTGGATTTTAAACCTGGCCTATGGAGAACCATAGTGAAAGCGTATGTATATATAGTGACCAATGTGGTGGAGGGGGCTAGACTGACCTGCACTTGTGATTTAACATGCATGTGAACAGCTCTGTGCTGCTCAGTAGAATCTGTCTACCTGTCCATGTGTGAGTGGCTTTAGCTTTCGTTACAGCCACATAGCTTCTTGTTGTATGAAAAGCTTATCATTTGTTTTACTATGATCTGATTATTATCGCTCTCTATGTATTATATAATATGTAAGTGGTCTTTGTATGAGTGGGCATTTATTATTTCACTCACTGATTTGGACTGGTGCTTAGTGAGGCAGCGCTGTCACCTGTGTTGTTCTTTTCATTCATGCTTTTGTATTCTTCAGTCTCTTTAAAGACATCGATACAAACTTAAATAACACAAGAAGAAAGGATTATGTTAAGCTTCACAGAAGCATACTGAATCAGTCTTAAATGAACTAAATTGTTTAGATTACAGTAAATACATAACTGTAGGGGGTTCAAATCTAAACATGGTCTAAGGAGCTAAAAAGCTTTCTTTGAGAATCTAACCAATCAAAGTGCAGACAAATTATGCGTGAAATGTCTCTTTAAACTGCAGGCCACTAAAAGAGTCTGAGTGTGAAGTGTAAAGTGTAGGCTGCCTTATTGATACCCACATCTGATATATTTACAGATGTGAAAATCAATGTGGGAGCCCAAACAGCCTAAGGGCTTTCTTAGGCTTTCTCCCCCCCCCAGAACAGTTAGCAAGAGTGTCGTGCTAAAACCACATTTAATTGGACAGGTATAGGTTCCAGAATGCAGGTTCCCTTCTGGAACCCCTTTCATTTAGAAGTGAGCAATGAATGATGCCGTCACAAGCCCTCACATCGAGATTAACATGTGAAAACAATTCCTCTGAGCTGAGACTGTTCACATCTTATTATTAAAAAGTTTTGTATATCATGAAAAGAAGATCTTCACGTGTAAATGGGTCAAAGGATACTCCCTTCTTTGCTTGTTTCTTGCATACTTTCCATTCCTGGAAGAGCAGCTGCCACACGTCGAAACAGCTGGAAAGAAAGAAACAGAATGAGGGCACTTTGTCTTTAGACCGAATCAGGGATACACAACATGAACACTCACTAATTTGTCTAACAAGTAGCCTGTTCATTTCATTCCAAAATAAAAGAATGTCTCTTATTACGGTGACTGCTAACCTGACTAGACTGAGTGATGGTTTTCCTACAGTATGGGAATTAACACAAACAGTTGCAACCTGTTGCAATTGTGGGTACCTCACATGGTCAACATACCATCCAGTAAAACTATCCGCTTCATCAACTTTTTAATTTTAAATCCATCTACTATTTCAGTTAAGTAATTATAAAACTGAAGACATTTCAGCTTTATTAACATAGAACAAGTGATCTGTGTTTGACAAACAAACAAATATCTTAGCATACAGTATGTGCTTGTCAGATAACTGCATACTTTCAAATCAAAGGTTCTGACTACTGTATGTTCCTGTTCTGTTTCACATTCATACACTCATCATCTGTCACGACAGGATGTTTCTGGGAATAGCTGTCACTTTGTTTTTTTATCAAGCGTGTAACATTTTGGGCTAAACTGTGGCTTAAGCATCTGTCCCTTGCTCCTTTGGATGGTATTGTTAATTCAGTCTTTGTGAATAATAAATCCAAAATGTAAAAAAATAAAGATTACATTATAGTGAATTAATAAAAAATAGGAATAAAAAACAAGAAACATGTCTCCATTCATCTAAATTTTGGCTAAACACAACAAAAAAGTCAAAGTTTATTTAATGATTTGATCATTCAATGTTTAAAAAAACACCATCAATAGGTAGTCTTATTACACAACTTATGAGTTCTCATGAAAGATGGAGAAATTGATGGCTGAAAGCTTACAATTGCTGACACAGCATCTCAGTGGATAGTGATGACATAGCTAAACAGTGTGAACACTGCGGCCTTTGGAGGCAGTACTGCGACCTTTCACACCACTATGTTGCATCCTGACATTTGGCTGTTAGAGTCCACAGTCCTGAGGTAAGGTGAAGAATAGCCTCCTCTGTCTGAGAGAGGCGCCTGCCAGCAACGCCATTCACTGACAGACACAATACAGCTCGCCTTCATCTCACTACTTATTAACTTAACAGACAGTCGTTGTTTCCGACCACAAACATCTGTTCAGGGACAAATCACTGTTGTTGAACCCGGCTGCGCTTCTCTTTGTATCTGGAACACACATTTCTCTAAACATGAGAGGTACTAATTAAATGTCACTAAAAGGAATGAACACATGCACAATTCAGTCTTGGTCAGACGCTGGTAGTGGCAGCATAGACTTACACAGGATGAAATACTAGACCATCACTTGTATTTATCTTCCACGAATTATATTTGTATGAAAAACAAGAGACCTTTAAAAGGTGCCCTGTGGAGTTTTTGACCACTAGTAGCGATATGGAGCAATGTTTCGATGAGTGAGTCCACAGGAATGAACACACACCAGCACTTAGATGTCAGGGATTCTGCAGGTTTCACTAAGTCAAATTTAAGACTTTTTAAGACCTTTTTAAGACCATTATGAATGAAATTTAAGACCTATATCGCAACATAAAAAGAAAAGTCAGATGTCAGAGTGCGGAAACAATGGCTGAAACAATTGGTGTCTAGATTGGCTGCAATATAAGTTGTAATATTGGTTTAATTTGTAGTCGTAATACAGCGAATTATAACTGGACTAGCGACAGAAAGAACTACAACACCACAGAATTAAAAAAGAACATTGTAAAGCGCTGCAGGCACATTTCAATGAACATTAGAGGTAGGGATATAAAGACCTGTTTAAAATGATTTAAGACCAACACAATAATTCATCAAATTAAAGACTTTTTAAGGCCTAAAATTTTGATTTTGGAATTTTAGACTTCTTTAGACTTTTAAGGTGGAAACCCTGGATGTGACACACAACTCTGAGGCAAGTTTCATGCTATACCATTAATCCACAGTTGGCGTCGGTAACGCGCCAAAAAAACATAGCATGGCGCCAGGAAAGGCAGTGAAGAAGAGTGGCGGGGGTAATTATTAAATATGTGGATAACGTCGCACATTTTTACACAGTCTGTCCTGGAAGACATTCATGATGTTGCACTCAGTTATTCATATGAAAAGTGACACAAATTGTTGTTTTGTAAAGACAAGACTAGAGGTAACTACAGAGAGAAGTTCAAACCCTCTCACTCTCTCACCTCCACCTGGCCAACTCAAGTAGGTGTGAAGCTGGATTGTCGCTTTCGTAAGTTTACAGAAATTGTTGGCTGTCTGGTGAGGAAATCCACTATCGTATACGTCACAGAGCAATAGCTGGGTTTCAACCAGTAGAGGGCAGTTGCTATGAATATTAATAACACCTTATGTACAATTCAAACACTTCGCACTAAAATGTCAAGCTTTGGACCTGAATCCATCAACAACACTACTAAATACACACATGCATTGGTTTTCAGCTTAAAAAGTGTTTTGGGGGTTTAGTTCCTGTTTGAAGACTTAAACTATCTAAGCAACAGACTTACTCTGAACTCACCTGTTTGACGTTGTAACCCGTCTTGGCGCTGGTCTCTATGAACATGACGCTCAGCTCTTTAGCCCTCTGTTCACCTTCTTCAATTGTAATTTGCCTGTGGAAAGAGAGGAATAACCATCACAACACTGCAGATTAATGCAGGAGAAATGATAAATAAATAAATAAACTGTTTACAGACTGTGGGCACAAAACAGAGGCTGCTTTTCTAATATCTACACTCTACACAAAGCCAAGTAGACACTACACAGAGACTGGCAGTAAAGCCCACTATGTGCAGCTGAAGCTCCTGTTATTCTAGGCTAGTGAGGATATACCAGATTTAATTAGCTAATGAGTGTGGATGATTATTTATATTGTCCTGCGAGAAATTATTAACAGCCAATTTGCATTACATTTTAATGAGTCTGGCAGTGATTGTTTGGCTCTGGCTGTGAAATGGAGACTGAGACAGGTGTCATTAACACAAACAGAGAGATCAGCACTCCTGGTACAGACGACTGGCTTAAATCAACCTGCCAATGGCCTTCTGGGAAAACCATGACGTAACAAGTTTTCTCTGTTCCTCTCAACACAAAAAAGGAAATCTTTGCAGTGTACTAACTCAAAAATACCATTTGTTTACTTTTAATTAACCCCTAACTGGCTGTAATGCCAGTCTAAACAAGTTATCCTGTTGTGCCAAGCATCAAACAGAGCAGCATTATATATTTAACTGATCCTCCTTTCCTTAAATAACTCCTCCTTTGCATCACAACACAGAAGAAAAAGAAATTCAGTCTTTGTGAAAAAGGAAAATTAAGTTCTACAGCAAGACCAGAAAACACTGCACTGGAGATGTATTTACATAATAACATCACCTGATAAAGTTGCACCAGTGCTGCTGGGGCTATTTCTAGATGCATATGTCTGAGTTCCAACATAAAGAACACGAGAATTATTCATCATCAGTTGGCAAAGAAATTGTATGGATGGCCTCCTAGCAACATTCATGCACGCTAACAGAGAGGTTCAATGCAGTTCTGTGCTGAAATGTGACATCAGCTCTCACTTAAGCCACTGGTGATCACATCTTGTCAACAGTATATGCAAATAAGGGAGCGGTACCATTACTATCCATTCATTATGAACTCAAGCAGAACAAAGATCAACTTGAATTGTGCTTCATTTTAATTTTTAGTAGTGTAACGCACTCATTCTACTCAATGTCGATTAAAAATCAACTTGACATATACTGGTGGTGGCCTATTAAAATGTTGACAGTTCATTTTTCCATTTACAAGCTGCACTAATAAAAACACATATTTATAATGGATCAAATTACAACATGTAGTGTGAAAGGTGTCACCCATAGGGATGAACCCATAGAGAATTATAACTCAACTCTAGTTCTTCTCAGCTCTATAGAGCTTTTAAGCGTTCACTGTTTTGGTGTTATGTCCCCAAACTTTACTGCATCGGTTCAGCAGCAGCAGCAGGCGGCTGTGTTCAGTGAAAAGGCTTTGATTGATCCACTGTACACACCAAATGGCACACAGACACAGTTAGCAACTAGCTGGTGAACATAGTGGAGCCAGATATTTCCCTAAGGAAAAAGTGTGGAATAAAACAGAGCTAAAAGAGTAAGTTTGGACTTACATTTGCCAGGTAGCCAAAAGCACAATTTCAAATTAATGCTAATGTTGCTCTGGTTCAGCTGGATGTGTGAACGTGTTCTTAACTTAAACTATAAACTCAAATCACCAAAATATTGTGTCAGTATAGAAGAAAAGAAAATAACAAAATACTTCCTGTCAGTGTTTAGCACATCATCACTTGGCTGATGCTGCCTGGTGTACGATGCACACTAGGTTTCCCTTATACAGGGCTCCGGGGGCTCTGCAGCACCTAAACTCTTCATACTTCAACTTCCTAGGCACTGAGTATTGTGAAAAGCTCCACCACGCATGAATGAACGAAGCAACGAACAACGAGAGACAGAAGTGCTCCTCTCGACCAACTGATAATCAAATTGCACCATATCACAGTAATGCAAAATACACAAACCTCTGCTTCTTCTCAAGGCAGGGTTAGATGTGTCAGTGCTAACTGCATCATTGACTTATTTTAAAATGATTTTTAAAGGGCCAGCGGCACACACAGCCACCTAGAAACAGAGCGAAGATGTCACAAAGAAAAACTCACTACATGCCTGCCAGACTTTCATCTCTCCCTCATACGGTCATTTCCTCAGATACTGACATACAATGCACATGTACTTATTCTTTTTCATTTGATGCATATTTCAACACCATCACATAGTGAATCCAAATAAAATCCTCATTAGCACTTGAATTTGACCGTTGCTGTGTAGCATCACTGGAGCCACTGAAAACAAGTAACAGTACCCATAGTGACAGCAACATTAATTATCATCTCTTGTATGTGAAACATTTACTGCCATTTTCAACCACATTCCCATGAGAAAAAGGAGCACAGAAAAACTGTGGGGTACTGTAGTATAACAAATATGAGAAAGCCATTTTCATTTTTCTGCACTGATTTTGGCAAACACCTGTCTGGCTCGTACAGACAGCATAAGGCTGACTTGCCTCTATGAGAGGATTATCAGGTTATGTTGATGCTCTTTACTTCTTTACCATGGAACATTTACTGGAGCTTTAACTCCCAGACCCCATTAAGACCCAACTAAACTGTAGTTAAGATCAATTACCTTCATATTAAAAGAGATAAGCTTCAGTAGTTTTCCGTTTACCGTTTTACTGGAGGACATTTTAAAAAATAATTTCAGCGCCACAACTAATTCTGTGTTTTAAAGCTATAGTGCGTAGTTTCTGCCGCCCCCATGAGGAATTCTAAGTAATGACAACAACACTGTTGGCGTAGTCCCCATTCCATGACCGCGCACTCCCCCCACATTTATGAAGGATCTCCCAGAGGACTGCCATTACTAAAGACACAACAGCAATAATACAGAAGAAAGATAGATTACTGGACCACATTAAGTTTTGTCAGCCTCCTAACTTACGCTCAGAAATATGTTACTAATGACAACTAATGAGTGCTCTTAATGTATACTGTAAACTAAAGCATGTGTAACATATGAATTCATTTTTCTTGGATACATAACTCACTGCATATGTAGGTTACTAAAATAGGAGAACTGTAAAGTTGATCACAGTGGGTAAAATTGATTTCAAGAAAGTGAACATAAGTAATACAGCCATGCTAGCAGCTCTGTGAGACTGTGCTTTGAGCTAAATGCTAACGTGTTAGCATGTGAACATTTGCTAATTAATGTTATGTAGTATAAACCTCACCAAGGGACAGAAACGGTTTCTGTTCAGTGCTTCGGCAGCCACTGCATGCTTCGCACGCATGACTACAGTAAATGAACTGTTCATGTGTGACCATGTGTTAACTACTCTACACTGCCATTTTGGACAGGTATCTCCTGTAAAAAAGATACTGCATCTCAGGAGATGTCCTGGTAAAAAAG